>NC_082677.1:29876309-31101893 GCF_025265405.1 Mesoplodon densirostris | reverse complement strand
TGCCTACCTTCAGTCACTATGGTGCTATTTATTGTTATACTTTCCCTGTGACAATCTCATTCCGTGTGTGTGCATAGTAATTGCTTACACTTGTCCAAAGCAGAATATAGGGATATCATTCAGGAATAATCCCAGTCAAAAGTCTGACTTAGTTTAGTCTAAACTTTGGGCTATTTAGGACAGTTGTGGATTAACAAAACACAAATATAACTGGCTAAGACCTGGAATAGTGATTGGATCAATTTACCATATAACAGATTGCATTGTTGACTTCAGGTGTTAGAGGAAGAGCAGGGATGTGGGCTGCTTTTGAGGCTGAGCACATAGGCACCATCTGAGCTTAATATCTTATAACTTCCTTCGGGGCAAATTAAATACTTTGTTGTAAAATTCCTTCTATTGTGACTCATAAGTAGATAAAACTAGCATATGATAAGAGTGAGCAGAGCTGCTGATAATGACATAAGTAATGATAAAGTAAGAAGAGCTAGTAATAATTTCTGCAAGATCTGGAACTAAGATTTGCTTTGAAAATTCATGTGTCCGTGAGGACATAATGTATAGCACATAGAATTCAACTCAACACACTGTAATAACCAAAAAAGAATATGTAAGACTGGTAAGAATCTGAAAAGTAATATATAGATGTCTCTGTGTAAGTGAATCAAGTTGCTGTACACCAGAAATAAACACAACGTTGTAAATCAGCTATACTCCACTATGAAAATAAAGTTAAATTACAAAAAAAAAAAAAAGAGAGGAAAAAAGAAAATTCATGTGGGTAATCATATAGGGAAGGAGCCTCACTTCCCATTTCCCTTTAACTGCACTTCTCTAATGGCACTTGTTTTCTACCTTGCACTGGAGTTATTTATGCACATCTTAACTCTGCTTATACCATAAACAGCTTGGGGACCAAACCCCTTTCTGCGTCCTTCTTATAATTCCCAAACACCTAGCTTATTATACTCTGAAGTAGGTATTTATCAAGTACAGGTTAAATGAATTAATACATTAATGTCATGATAATATTGAAGCTGTATCTTATATAATAGAAAGAGGAAATAATTGTAAAGAGCTGCAATCCTTCCTGGAGGAAAAGAAAATAGTAAATTGCAACAGTACAAGTTTCTCAAATAAAAGTAAAAGAAATAAGAATGATTGTCTCAGTGACTTAAAATATATTTACTTTAATATACCTTATTTTATAATTCTATAATTTAGTTGAATTATTTCCAATGAGATATTCATAAATGATACAGGAACTGTGTATTAGGAAAAAAAAAAGTTCAAGCCCTTTTGTATGTGACTAAGTTTATTGCATGATTTCTATACCTGCCTACCCATAACAGATACTAGGCTACATAGGCAATATCTATTTCCTCATCTTTCTTTTTAAAAGAATCTAAAACTTGTTGAGGGATCCACCCTGCTCCAAGGTACCCCAAGAGACTCAGAAAATGCTGACTTCGTGTACAGCTCCAGGAAAACGTCCTGATATGATGCTGTATTCCAGTCATGGTTTGCCATGATTGTCACCTGTGATGGGTTAGAATCTCACACCGAGGCAGTCAGTACATGAGTACTAGTGCCCTCCCTGAGAGACTGGTCCATCAGAGAGATTTTTGAAAGGATGTTTCCTCTCTTGCATCCCATCTTGTCTTTACTCCCTCCATCCCTCCCTCTTTCCCTCCCTTCTTCCACTCTCTCTCTTTCTTCTCTCTTCTTCCAACCCCCTTCTTTTCCCTCTCCCTCTTTTTCCTATTCCCAGTCCTTGCTCTTATTTTCCACTCTCCAGTTGAATATGTAAAAGGAAGTGAGCAGTGCAGCAGTTTGCAGATACCAACAACCTTTTCACCTCCACAGAGAGAACTAGCCCTGCATGAAGCTGAGGTTGAAGGTGACAGAGTTGAAAGATAAAAAGAATCTCGGTCATCCCTGAGACACTATATCTACTAACCCTGAACCCCACACTCCATATGGACTTCTACTTTCTTAAAATGATAAACGTACTTGTAGTTTAAGCCAGTTTGTCCCAATATTGTTGCAAACTAATTTTGATGTACTCCTAAACCTCAATCCACTACCACATTTTTAAATTTCCTTCCTTCCTCACTTATTTCTCTATACGTGTCATTATTATTCTCAGATAAAGAAACATGTCTAGCTTTATGATACTAAATGATTACCATTAAATACTGAAAATAACAAAGGAAAATAGTACAAATTCCAATGAAATACTAACAGCTGATTTTATAATGTGCATTTGTAGCGGCCATTTGAGTGAGTCTACATACTGGTTTTAAAGGACTTTCAATAATGTTTCCTGAAGCTGTGCAGACTTTTCACTTTTAACTCTTAATTTAATAAATGCATCTAAATATAAATCAAGCACTATACACTTCCAATTTAGCTGTTTGAATGGAACGAGAAGGTAGAGAGATGGAGCAGTCATGAGTAAGTGCTATAGAAAGCTGTAGTTGACTGTTGAAATTTAAAACAAATCAAGTGGGCAGGGGAACCTGAAAATAAATGGGAAGCTTAGAAATAGTTTTAAAGCAATAGCTACCCTAATAATGATTATGGTTAATTAGTGATCCAAGAGTACCACTCTCTCAGCAAGTAGTTCAAGTGCAGCCTTTCGGTTTCCACTAGTCCAGCAGTAATCAACTGAGCCAGCCTTCCCTGCACAGGGTGTTCTGCCTTGCACCAAAGTGCAGAGTATGGGAAGGTGACAGTTACATGCATCCATACTTCACGGTTCTTTGAGTACTGACTCAGACACAGGAAGGGAAAACTAAGACTTTTTCATTTTGATGACACATATACCATACAAAACACTCTCAACAGAAAGTAGCAACATGCTACTTTCTATACTTTTACCTCTGGCCATTGTGTCTTGAAAAAAAGGGCGAAAAAGCCATTTTAGATCTAAAATAATGCTTTCTCCTTTAGCACTGTGAAAGAAAGTAGGCTGCCTTCATTGTTCTTTTACTTGTATCTACTTGTAACCTGGGCAAATCTTTTAAAGCCTGTTTCTGAAGACAGAGAACCGTACTCTACTTACCTTACAGGAAAGTTTGTTAAGCAAAATTACATATATATATGTATATATGTATATATATATATATATTGTTTTTTCCAAACTGGAAAGCACTATATAGATACTACCAATTGGAGTCATCCTTATCATCAGATTATCAATTTCAAGCTAGAAAGAAATTAGGGTTATGTTACATCTTTGGAATTTATTATATGCCATGGGATTAATCACTGGATTTAAGGGCATATTCCACATAGAGAAGAAATCACTGTTAACATATGGCAATGTATAGTTCATATGTAAAATGGAGAACAGAAAATAGATTGTATTTTCTAAAAATGGCATAGCAATATTTCTGGTCCCACCTGCTCCTCCAAAACCTTGCACTTCCCACCAGGAGATGGACTGTCTTTCCCCTCTCCTTGAATATGGATGGGATTTGTGACTGCCTCAACCATAGAAGATGGTAGAGCCAGTGCTATGTGTCTTCTGAGGCTGGGTCATAAATAGGGACATCTCAGGATGTTTATCCACCCACCCCAGGCATCATGTGGAGAAGAAGCTCAGAGAGACCAACCCCAGTGAGGAAACCCTTGGAGAGGTCTGCTTGGAGAAGACCTGAGATCTCTCATCAGTATAGGCTACCAGATATTGAATAAACCAGCCCTCAGGTGATTACACTCCCCAACCTTCACATTAGCCAGCTGAGGACTAAACATTGTGGAGGAGAAACAAGTGGTCCCTACTTGTCCTGTCAGAATCGCTAACTTACTGAAACCATGAAAAATTGTTATTTTTGAAAATACACTGTGATTTTTTTATACAGCATTAAATAACTATATCTCATATAGAGAGTATCACACCAATATCAGCATCGCTTATTGTATTCATGCTTATAGAAACCTTTTAAAATTTTGAATATATATCAAAAGCAAGTGTAAAATATTTTATGTCAAGTATTTTTGAAAATATTATGAATATTTGACATGACAGAGGGTAATTTTAAGATTTTTTTCCTACTTCAAAGACTGTCATGGAATTTTAACAACCATGGGGAAGAGATACATTTATTAAAATGTATGCTTAGCACTTTTTCTAGAAATGGAACAAACTGTGTTCCATTCTTCCACTTCTTAAAGTAATAAGTTATGTTAAACTATAATAGAGGGTGGAGGAGAGAAATAGAGAAGATATGTAGACGGTAGGGAGAGGAGGAATGAGCCAGAGTTGTAAGTGGTGAGGAAGGGAGAACAAGACAGGAATAATCATAGAGAAGAAAAGGAAGAGACTCAGTAGATTCTAAGGTGACAATGTAGAGGAAGACACGTGAAGATGTTTAATACACCAACCCCATGCTTTTACTGCCCTTTGAAATTTGAAGGTACTATCCCAGGGTCCACAATTTTGCAGTGGCAAAATTGCAAGCTAGCCAACTCTCCAGCAAGTAGCCACAGCAACCTATCAGTGAGAAAATTATTCTTAAGGCTGGGTGCTCTCACCCCATGGAGCTTGAAGTCCCAGTTTGATGGAATTAATGCAAGAGCCAAATGGGGCCTATAGATGGAGGGCCACTATCTCTGATTTAACAGTAAGAACCATCCTAGGTCAATAATGAGTAACAAATGTTGTGGGCAATGTTATTTTTAATCATGCAATTATAATATACTTGTGACACAACAGACAACATTTGTTAAAAATAAACACATGGGGGCTTCCCTGGTGGCGCAGTGGTTGAGAGTCCACCTGCGGATGCAGGAGACATGGGTTCATACCCCAGTCCAGGAAGATCCCACATGCCGTGGAGCGGCTGGGCCTGCGAGCCATGGCCACTGAGCCTGCACGTCCGGAGCCTGTGCTCCGCAATGGGAGAGACCACAGCAGTGAGAGGCCCGCATACCGCAAAAAAACCCCAAAACAACAACAACAACAAAGAAACAAACAAAAAAAACACATGTAAGATTCATTTCTCTTAATTCTAATATAAATCTAAGCATAGAGTTTTCCAGCAACATGTTTATTTTTCTTTATAACAATTTAGAGGTCTGTTTTAGAGCACATCAGACCACCTAGGCTGATAGCTCAACTCTATTGCTTATCAGCTCAGTGACATTTGTTAAGGTGCTAAACTGCAGAGACTAATTTCACCTGTAAAATGGACAGAATTATAATATCTTCATTATCAGTCTGTTTGGAGGATTTAATGAGAGACTACATGGCATGTACTTAAAATGCCCAGCACAAAATAAGTGTTGAATAATATAGGCTCTCATTATTATTGTTAACATTTTTTTTTTTAAATTTAAGCTGCTTAGTGTCTGGTTTTAGCCAATTATCCTATGATTTTTTAGTTTTCAAATAGTGATCATTTGCTTTACAAATTATTCTTTTAAAAACAAAATGATTAGATAGCAAAAAAAAAGTTAATGTCCTAAAGTAGGAGCTCATTTCTAACACTCCAAAGAATTGAAAAACCCTAGAACAACCATCCATATTTGGCAAGTGAAATTTACATAATTAAATAGATTAAGTTAAAGGAAAGGTCTGCTTCCTTTTGAGGAATCCTTCAAGATTAAGGATTGTAAGTACAGGTTACAAGCGCCAGAAAATGCATCTATTTTGACCACCATTGCCTCCCTCTTGGATTTTCACAATTAAGGGTATTATTGATGGGAAAGGAGCTGAAATTTGTATGTACCAAAGTATTTCTCTGTTAATCATTTTAAGGGCACAAAATGAAGTTAACTTACAATGGCATGCATATAGAATAGCAAGTAATGTCTACATTAAAATGATTATAATGAATACCCATCAATTTAATAATGATTAGCTACTCGTTATACTGTATGTTCCTCAAATGTTTCAAGGGCAAAAAGAAATGAAGTTAAAACCACCTGCAAATTCTATTGCAAACTTTCAGATTTTATTTTTGTGCTAAAAGTAATGTATGGAGAGAGATTTTAGGGAAAACATTTTACTAGTAGTAGGACTTGGGGGTGTTTGTGGGGAGGTTGATAATCTAACATTAAAAAAGACAAATGCTGTCCTTAAAGAAACTTATAATTTAGTGTGGGAGATAATCACATAAAACATATGTGAGGGAGTGAATGAAAAGGAGTTGGAGAAAAGTGTGAGTTATATATAAAAATGCCCACCTGATGGGGCTTAAATAAGACATTTAGCTAAAATTTCTCTAGGTAAGCTGTAACACTGATGTTGTTAAGGCTCTTCTTGGATAGCGTTCCATTTTTAAATTGAAAATAATTCTGGGTGAGTAATTTTAAAATTCCATAACTAAGAAATTATAAGCATTATAATTACTGCAATTTAAAAAAAAAGGACAAGACAGAATTTATTGTAACATCCTGTATATTTTTTCTTGATGTCACTTTTGGCAAAACATCTAGCAATATCAGAATTTTTTAAATTAATTTTTTAAAGATTGGCCTTTCTTATTCTTAGATCTGTATTTCTTATCCTTAAGATTTTGTGTGTCAATAGAAAACAAACTTATAATTACCAAAGGGGAAAGGGGTGGGGAGGGATAAGATAGGAATTTGGGATTAACAGATACACACTACTATATATAAAATAGATAAACAAAAAGGACCTACCTTATAGCACAGGGAAGTATATTCAATATCTTGTCATAACCTATAATGGAAAATCATCTGAAAAAGAATATATAAATAAATATGTATAACTGAATCACTTTGTTGTACACCTGAAACATTGTAAATCAACTATACCTGAATTAAAAATTTTATCATTTTGAAACCCTGCAAATAAGTTATTAGAAATAAATATATTTTTTTCAAAGCCATAGCACTTGACAATGAATATGAATGAAAAGCATATTTTGGTAAAACAGTAAAAGCAAAAATTGTGAAAATATAGTGGATGATTACAAAAGGCTGTGACTTGAATACATAATTTTATAGATGCTAAGTACTCCAATACTATAAATCAAGCTTTCAATTAGCTGTTAGGGCTTATAAGGTGTGGTCCAAAGTGCCCTATACCCATCACCTCACAGGTTGATGTGAACAGAAGTATTTCATAAGAAAGAACTAATTGAAGCTGGAGACATTTTAGGAGTCATAAGATCCTGGGGAGATTTCTCCTGCCTTTCCTATCTTTTTTCATCAGCAACAATCCTCATGTCAAAAAAAAAGGGCATCCACGGGAACCCCTTATAGACATTGTGATGTCTTGTTTAGACACTATATAGCAGATGTTGTTGGTGCCCTGTCCATGTCCCCTTTACATTCCCACTTCAGGAATACTCACTGGATTTCCAAATGCCAGAACCTTAATTAGCTTGCCTGAGAGCTCTTTCTGTGCCTTAGATTTTGCTTTGCCACTTGCGTAGCAGGCAAAAGTGCCTGGGAATGAACACACCTCCCCATGAGCAGTGCTTGGGAATGACTGATAGGAGTTAGCGTATAAATATATTAACTTCAATGCCCTTTGGGTTGAATAGGTCTGAGGTATGGGTTTTACACTGACTCCTAGAGCTGATCCAGTGGGACGAAACTCATTCCTCAGAGCAGCAGCTGGCTCGATAAAACACCCTTTGTTTGCTGCTTTCTTTCATTGTGTCACATCCCACTGCCATACCTTCACCTCCTTAATCGTCTGTTTGCTTCCAAACCCATTTGAAGGCTGTTCATTAAGTATTTCAACCTGAAAAAGAGGCAGGGAAGTGACTGATTTACCCTTATCTTATTTAAGTGAAGGGATAAACACTTTCTAAAGAAAGCAGAGGTGTGAGAGAGAGAGGGCCAACCATGGACAAGCTGTATCACCCCAGTATTTATTATGTCAGCTTATGAAAATATATGTCACTTTACTGTGGTTCATAAATTGTGGACAAGGAAAGTTACCTGGTTTGAACAATCTTGGCAAAACCTAACCCAAAGTGACTTGCCCATCAGGTAAGAGAAAGAGATAAGTATGTTGAATTTGATAGAAAATTAAAGTGAATTAGATTATATTTGATTTTGAAAACTCTGAATGAGAACACAATTATATAGTTTTCATAATGGAAAGTTACTGGAAAGCTCTAAGATTTATCTAAATGTTAGTAAGAGTCTGGAAGGGAGATCTGATATAGCATAGTTGAAGCAAGTGGTGGGAGGCAAACAAAATTATTGTATGTTTGCCCCCTACCTAATTTCTTCACAACCCCTTGTGAATGAAAAATATTGCCTGCTATATCAGTAAACAAAAGATGTTGCAGCCATCAAGCCATCACATTATAGCTGCCCAAATGGTGAGCCCTGAGGGAACTCAGGATGGAGATAAATGGGCTACCCATTGCCAAGTCCTAGTCACTGTAGTCACTTCCAACTGTACACCCTGAGGGGACTCAGGATGGGAAAGAACAGGATACTCACCCCAGATAGCTGAGGCGCATATCAAAGGAATAATTTCAGTGAGGCCAGACCCTTGTATCTTCCCATACATAGAAAATAACTAAATTCCTCAACTTGAAATATCTGGTTTTCTTTAATTAACAGTAATCTTTTGGTGTTCGAGCTACCTGGTCTTTGTTGCAAAATCTCCTATATATCCTGGCTCCCCCCGTGTCTCTTTGGAGCAGTCCCTAAGAGTAATCTGAGAGTCCTGTCTCCCAAGCTTGAAGTCCTCAGAATGTCTGCCAAATAAAATATAACTCTCAACTTTTAGGTTGTGCATTTATTTCACTTGGCACCCTCTTTTACCCATGGAAGACATTGCTGATTAAACACATCTTTAAGTTCACCCTGGTGCTCTGAATGTCTCTCAATACCAGGGTCTGGAAGTCACTATCAATCAATCAGAGTTGGCATGCAGTCACAACACTAACCATGGGGAAAAATAATCTTAATTCCTTCACATCATATTTAAGTCTTTATCATCTGTCTCCAACTTATTTTGCAGTCTTATATTTTACCAAACTCTCCCATGCATACTAAAATTAAGCCATCACAATGTGTTTAGAGGTCCTCAAATAATTATGACTCACAACCTCCTAATTTAGAATCCATTTGTCATCTATTTTTTTTCTTGGAAAATTTCTATATGCAACCTTCAGTGGAGTTCAAATGCCACTACACCGCTAACGACTTTCTCAGTTAGAATTGATTTCCCTTTATTTCATATAAGTTTCATTAAATTTTAAACTGTATTTTAAAATTTAACCCATTTCATCTATGTCAGTCTTTCTTGTGCATTATAATTTACTTTAGGAATCAATTATATTTTACTCATTGTTCATCCCCGAGGCACCTGGCACAAGCTTTACATATTTTATCGAATCATGTTAAATTGATTTTAAAAATAATTGATCTTAGTTGTCCTTTGGACCTACTCAATATCTCCCCTCACAAGATAAGCTGTCCTACTCTTGCCCTGCCTAGTTTTATGTTCTTTGACTTATACAAGAAACTGATTATGGTATTTACTGACCCAAAGTGTATCAAGTGTAGACATTAAACCATAAGAATTAGTAGAGATTCTCAAGATTTCTAAATTAGAAGTTAAAATTTGCTCAACTAGACCTGGGTGTTCTAGCATTCATAAACACACATACACACACACACACACACGTTCACATACACAGATCAAAAATAACTATGTGTAGAAAAACATTTCAAAATTCACCCTGATGAGCAAAGAAGAAGTTGCTCTGATTTGTTCTGTTCATGCTGAGATTTATTTTGATTTAGTTTTCAGAGACTTTAAAAGCCTTTACATATTCATTAAGCTCCAAGAATTGCCTCTATAGAGTTTTGTTAACAAGTCTGAGCTCAGTCAGTTCCTTATTTTCCTCTGAGTGGTATGTTCCTGACATATTCTAAGACCTAAGTAAGTCAAGACATTTCTCAAGACTTAATTTCTTCATATGTAAATTGGTAGCTATAATAATCTCTATCAATTTACCTATTAATCCTAAAGAGCTACTATGGGGATCAAAACAGAAAGTAACACACACACACACACACACACACACGCAAAATTCCAAAAGTATACTCTTGTATAATATTGTACTCAGTATTATTAGTCTTCAGTAATTCAAATTCTAATTCTTAAAATGAGTTATCTAACTGAAGACATGATTAAACCATGAAATTTTCAGAGATTATTACACCTGGCCACAGGGGTGGGGGTAGTGTACCAAATGAAACATTTCTTAATCACTTAGGTAAAAAAAGATCTTTGGAAAACAATTAGAAATGCTGCCAAATTGCATGCTACCAGGCTAATATTTTGTGGATCATAAATTATCTTAGAAGGCTTTAGGCAAACTTAATTAGATTAAAAAAAATCCTCTACTAAGATTGGTTGATGCTTTAATTAGGTGGACGCAAAATAAAAAGTTTTACTAGATTTATCAGATTATTGCCTGAAATATTTCTCCCCTTTGACATTTTAAAAGGAAACCTCATGCTGAGGGTTTAACACCACCAAGGAGACTGGGGAAATCTTTATATTACCAGAATTTGAAGTACTAGCTCATCTTACTTCTCCCTGCATTTTTTTTCCATTCAAAACATCATTTCCAGTCATGCTGAAGAGACCCATTTGCTCTTGCAAATCATCTGAACTTGTCTATTCAGTTAATCCACAGAAAAATATGTAGCCTTGACAAATGTGGAGAGAGTGGAGATGGATGGAAGACATATTTAGGAAATAAAAATCAATACAACTTGGAATTGATTTCACATATCTGAGAGATGTCATGGGCAATTTAGATGGCTGGCTTATACAGCAGGAAGGGTGATGATAACTATTTACTGATTTGGAAAACAGAGTTACCAGGGTTGGAGTAGACAAACATCAGGAGAGATATGGGGTTGATTTTAGAATATTTTCTTTATGTCTAGCCTGAAGTTCCTAAATTGTATAATTGGAAAATCATTCACATATATTGAAATTAATCTGTGCCTTTTTTTTCTAACATGACACCCTCTGAAAAGTAAGAGTAACACAGGGTGATCTTAATAACTTAGACTGTGTGGGTGAATTTATCCAATTGTTATTCTATGGAGTAAGACGGTCCAGAACTTGTGAGAAATAAGAAAAAGACTGTAGAGTGGAGAGAAGATCACCAAAGGAAAAAAAAAAAAAACAAAAAACTACCTACTTCTAATATTCACCAAGACTGACTCTAGTGAAGCTATTAGAATTGGGTAATGTTCACATTTCTTAAAGTTGGACTCATCAGGATGTAAAGATTTAAATAAATGTAACAACTTTTCAAGGTGTGTGATTAGAAATAATTTACCTTAGATTTCCTCTCTGATCTACATACCATAAATTTTCTTGTTCACTATGTTCAAACAACCAAGTGGAGCTGGTCATTAACAAATTGAGCCTTCTGAAGTGTCTATTTCAAGCTCATGCTCATGATTTTGAATGAAAACCAATTATGTTCTCACATCTGTTACTCGCATCATCAGCTGTGGAATGTCAAGACCCACTTGCATATGGTGTGTATATATGAGAGCAGAGGTTCAGGGGTGAACTGTTCTTCTTAGCAAATGCTTTTGTCAATATCTATTGACACCCATCAGTTGATTCCTTTTTTCTTGGTAGGAGCTCATTTGTTTCTTGCAGGTATTTTGACAAAATCCTTCTCTACATTAGAGGATTTTAGAGGATTGTCATTCCTGAATTTTAAAGAGTTTGTTTATTGGATGGGGCAGGAGATTTAAGACATCATAATCCTTATGTAAAACATATATGCAAAAAAGTAGTTTAAGAAAACATAGGTAAATAAATGATAGTGAGAAGAATAAATCTTGTCTATAAATTATCCTGACAGACATAATTAAAGTTATAGTAGTATTTACATAAAAGTGAAAATTATAGTTTCATAAAAATAACATAAATTAAATTGCAAAATACAAACTGGTATCTAAAAACACACACAAATGTTTCCATTATTAACACCTAAGAATTTTTTTCTCTCTCACACAACACTAGGAATTAGTAATACTTTTAATCTTTTAAAAAAATTATCTACTAAAATTTATTTCATTTTGTTTCTTTATTTTGGTTATTGGACAAACTGAACTCTTAATGTTTCTGTGCCATTTGCACACTTTCTTCTATGATCTCCTATTGCTGTCTATTTTTTATTGATTTTTGTGAGTGTGTGATACATGAAAAAACAACTATTCAACTGTCAGTACATTTTAAGCTCAATTTTTTTTAAAACTTTGTTATTTTCCTGTGGACTTTGTTCATGGGATATAAATCTTTTTTATTCGATAGACTTTTTTTCCTTAATGAGGACAAATTTAATGAACTTCTTTGATATGAAGAAATAACCTCTGAATACTTGGTATCACTGAAAATACTTACAAATACTTTAAAGCCATATGAGTTTACTGATTTGAGAACATCTATATTTTATATTAGCATCCTCATCTTATCCTTTATATGATAGTTGAAACTATTTATTCTGCTCTCTCAAGGAAAGGTATTTACCAACTATGGTACTTTTTATTCAGTAGTTTGTTGAACTTTCATCCATTTAGTCTCCTGATAGCCTCAGCCAACACCTAATCCAGGCAATTTCCTGTTTTCCCACTGGCTGTTCAATTATATTTTAAACAAGGCTATCAGGCGTAATTCAGGTCATAGCTTAAACATACTGCAGGCAATTTTTCCATGTCCTTGGCATTTTTTGCTTACGAGTAATCACAACCAAGCACATTTTGTACATAATGTTCTAGTTCCCTTGATCTTTCTTATTCCTCTTAATATCTCTTTACTGGAAGCATGCTTTTTTTTTTTTTTTCTCCAGTGATTTCCAGATGATTCCTGATTCCTTCCAAATTACATAGAATTAAACATCATGCCCACTTTGGCTTTCAAACAGAGTAAAATGGTTATAATTAGCTAAAATTCATAAGTAAAACACATGGTACAAAAAAAAAAACAAGAAGGATGGTATTTACATGCACATTCATTCTGATTGAATCTTGGAATGAGATTCTTATATAGAGAATGCACAAAGTAAAGAAGAATCCAGCCTTCACATAAAGGAAACTTAGGGGCCCACATAGTCTTAACCGAAAGCTAAAAGACATTTTACAAAGTAGGATTTGAGATATGATATGGACCCAATACATTATTTTGGAGGAATTTCGTCTTTCTTAACACTATTTTTTTCTCATTCATTTATTTCTTCACTAGTGCCATTTTCACTTACTTATCTCAGATAATTCATCTTCAATCCTTTTTTCCTTCATTCAGTTTTATTACCATACAACTTCCAACACTCTTAAAATCTCTTCTTCATAGCCCATCATAACTAAATCAGAGTGTTTCATGTAACACTATTTTTCTTTATTTCAATATCCATTAAATCTACTTTTCCAAGTTTTCTGGAAACCAATTTTGAGGGATAGTTTAAAGTCCATAACAAAAACAAATAAGTTGTTCCCAGAGGCTGCGGGGGGGTTCTTTAATGCAAAAGAGTGAGATGTAAAGAACAAGAACTATTAGTAAGAGTAACCACAAATCTTGCAGCTTTAGTATAATTTAGCAGTCACAGGTGAGGAACACCTGGAGAGGTTTTTAACACACTCATTCCCCTGTCCCTTTCCAGACCATTTACATGAAGATGGTTTCTGGACATATGTATTAAAAAAAAATACCCAGATGACTTTAATGTGCAATTCCGTTTGAGAACCACTGCCTAATCATTGATTATATAAGTAACTAAACAGTTTAGAGTAGCTCAGCGAAATAGATATTCTTTGAGAATTTATTGTCCATGTATACATTTATCTCCTGATTCTAAAATATAAATATTCAGTTATAGGGAATTTCTTTACAGAAGTCATCAAGAAATTAGAGAAGAAAATTCAAAGGGAGAAAAATGTACCAAATAAGGCAATTAAATAAATCTTCTCCAATATTTGAAGTTGAATGTCATTGTTATCCACTTAAAGTTAAAGCTCAAAATAATTAAGATTCATCACATTGTAATCATGAAAAACTAACACCATGGCTTTATTGATGTTGCATTCAAAATTCTCTAACTCTAAATACACATTTGTATAATGTTAAGTTGTCCTCTAATTTCTTTAAAAATAATTTTCAATGATTCACAGCAAAATTTCATTTTTTTAGAGTAAAAAGTAAAATAATTTAAAAAAAGAAAATTACAGAGTAACAATCTTTAATACTATACAGGAGCTACTTTACAGTACAGATATTAAACTTTTATACACCTAAATTAAAATATGTACACACCACAGGACTGCACAGACTTAACGTGTGCATTTATATCTTTATCTATATCTGTATTTATACCTATATATCTATATCTAACTCGTTTCCAAACTTAATCAATGAAATGTCTCTTTTATATGAGGAGCATCATAAATTCCCCAAATTGCTGAAAATATTACTTTTTATATTATATTCAGATATCGAATTTTCCTATTGCTGGTAATTCCAAAAATGCCTGCATATAAATTAGTAAGATTATAGAGAAAAAGAGCACTGACTTTTAGCTTTCCTCTAATTCCAAATGGAGCACCCTTTTTCTATTACCTTTAGCTACTTATTTGGAGAAAATATGTTATAATTGTGCTCAAAGACCTTCTTACACAAAAACAGAAAAATGCAGATAGGAAATTCCAATGTATTCACCTTTACTTCAGAACAAAATTAACTAGCTCTGAGGACAACTATGCCTGAAAGATTCTTAGGATCCACACCTTTATAGGATTCTGTCCCTGCATCATTTTTTCCTTCTTACATTTCATGGTCTCTGGAGCCATGTTTTCAGATCCCATGGTCATGAGAATATACCTTTATGAATTTGTGACAATTTCCTGAACTAAGTATTTTGAAAGGAAATGGAAAAAAAAGAAAATCACTTGATCTTGTATGAGTGGACTGGGTTCAATAGAATTCAAACAGTAATTTTCTATAATACTAAATTTAAACGTTTTTCTGGCTGATATATCATGTGTCCCATATCTTCTCAGATCACTTTTTGGTATGAAACACTCATATTTAGATATGAGAGAGCCTAATCTGAACCAATTTCAAAACTTCATTTTCTTAGCCAACTTAAAGTAATTCCCACTCCCCCAAAGAGCCTAACACAATATTTTGCAGTTTGGCAGTGTGCAAGGGAAAACAGTCTGGCCTTTCACCATGTGAGCTCCACCTCCTTCTTCTGTTTGTTGATGGCTCTGGAATCTCTTTGGTTGAGACAAAGGAAGGGGGTGAATAGACAAAGAGGCTAATCCCTTTCTTGACTGGTGCTAATCTCTACTTTAAGTGATCAGCTGCTCACTCCCCCACTTAAAGTGACAATTTTATAGATTATTTGGAAATTTATTTCTCCCCTAATCCTGAGGAGGACCCCCTGTATCATTTTTGGGGGCAAAAAATGGGCATCCACTATCTGCCTCTTGCTTGCTGCTCTAACCAACATTACACCATCCAGCTTCGGTGGGTGGCTACCCCAGACAGCAAGACCCTTGAATTAGTCCTGTCAAGATGACTTGTATTAATCAGGGTTCTCCAGAAAAACAGAAAGAAAAAGAAACAGAGACAGACAGACAGAGAGAGACAAACAGAGGTAGGGAGAGAATCCTGTCTTTCTCCACCTTTTTATTCTATTCAGGATGATGCCCACCCACATTAGGGAGGATTGTTTTACTCAGTCCATTCTTTCAAGTGCTAACGTTTTTCTGGAGACACCCTCATTGACACACATGGATAATGTTTAACCAGATATCTGGGCATCCTGTTAGAACATCAAGTTAACCCTATTACATCCTCAGGCATCCTCTCCAGCCCATAGAAAATCCCACAACATCTGGAGCCTGGTTAACAGCTGTTTCAGCCCTTCCTCTAATCTGGTACCATGGCTTGCTCCAGCCTATTTTTCCCATCTAGATTTTTCTATGTAGAATCACACACCTGTCTCTGTGTCCTCCTCACTAAACTCTAGACAACACCATTCAAGTTCTTCCAACAAATATTACCATCCCCTGTTCTAGTCTTCGAACACTGAGCCTGCACAGCCTTATCCTTTAACTGGTAGTGTGATGGAAAATTAACTATTATGCAAAAAATCTCCTCAAAGAATTAGTTAATGACAAGATCATTTTGTTCAAATTCTAGATTAGGTGAATAAGGCAACCTAATGTAGAATACGTAGATACGTCTTGCCTAATTATTTTTTAGGGCTTTTTTTTTTTGATACTTTGCATTCTACAAGTCTTTGTAATAGTAGAAACTGTCCATGTAGGATTATCTCTAAGATGAAAATGAGTACTTAAAATAAATTACAATTTACAACAGTGTTAATTACTTTAGTGATATTGTGTTTTATATCACTAAAATTTGAAAGCTGACTTGACTTATTGGATGCCAGCAAACTTATATTATTAAACAGATATCAATAAAAATATGATATTTGGTGAGTACATAGTTATATTTATAGAGACAAACATTTATAACTCAACTGCAAACTGAGCCCTCATTTGTGACTTCTACATACTAACACAAAGAGACACCAGTCTATTTGTTGTTTTCCATAAATAACACAAAATCACTTCTTTTCATTTGTTTTTGAAGGAGGAGGAGTTCACATGACATAGTTGGTATGTTTTACACACATAAAGAAAGGCGTCAGTAAACTTCTTCTTCTCTCCAGTCTCCCCATCTCCTGTGATTTCTAACAACTCTATGTCCAATCTTCACTCCCCCAGTGGGGACTGTATGAAACAGCTTTAGTTTCTGTTTCCTGATTCCAGAGAATTTCCTGTTTCTGAGTCACTGTTGAGTTCTCATTGTGTCGAAGAAGAGTTATCCTTTAAGTAGACAAAGTATGAGTTTGCCTGTAATACTTGCAACTAAGGACAAATTAGCCGGCAAGCTTGGTCAAACTTTCCAGCAACATGAAATCAAAGATGAAAGAAACTTATCAATTGATGCTTTACATGCAAACAACCAGGAAATTCCTGATTTCCCAGAATTGACAATCCTGGGAAAAAATTAAAAAATAAAGCAAACACATACTTTATTATGGTCCCGGCAGCAAAACAGAGGGCTATCACAAAGTTCATCCTTCTTAAAAAAGGGGTCTGAAGGTATTGATAACATGTTTTTATAATAGATTTAAAGCTTATTAATTTATTATGAGAGCTGATTTTTCTCATTTAATACTTAAGTGGTTTGTTTAAAGAAGGCACTAGTTCTTCAAATAAACCATTTTGAAAGACACCTGAATAATTATCATTCCAATCCCAATTGTTCCCTTGAGACATTTTTTTATCAGATAAATTTAACTCTTGCCTCAAAATTATAAGCTATAACAAAACAAAAAGTCAAGTAGAAGACACACCTTAAATTGATTATACTTACCTAAGAATATGTTCTATAAGTGTGACATAAGGATTCTTGACATAGAAATGAAATATTACAGGAGGAATTCTAATACTATTCTATAACAGAAAATAATAAACCTCATCAGCAAAATCTAAGAATTGCTTAGGGGAAGGGAGAGGAAATATGTTGAAAAAGTGCAACTGTCTTTTCATTTCATTGAAGGCGTGAGGTGAGGGGTGTAGAGAGGAGAAGAAGTGTGGAATTAGAGTGTCTTGGTGAGGGAAACTTCTTTTGCATCGTAGTCATTTTAGAACTCTGAATGCTTTTTTTGGTTTTGTTTGTTTGTTTTTTTTTTGTTGTTGTTGTTTTTAACTTAAAAAACAAATACAACTCAGGTAGGACCTTAATGGACTGTCCATCTACTTCTGTACTAGGGACTGTACATTGATCAGTGACAACCAAACATTTCTCAGGGCTAAACTACTTTAGTTTTGTCCTTAACCATGATATCTATTCCATTAACAATATTCTTATTTCTTCTGGCAATTAAGTATTGCTACTGGTCTCTGTTGCCCCAGAATCTCAAAATCCACATTATAATAAGAGAGTTTTGTTCAGGGGTTGGGTCTTCAACTTGTATCCAATGCCCACAGAAGACCATCCTTATAGAAACTCTCAAGTTTGTGGGTACACTTCTCACAGATGTATGTTCAATGTCTTAGTGAAGGGACTATCCTACGGGCATTTTCAAGCTGATGGATAGGAGATGACTAAATAGGTTATGCAAAAATAACCCACTCCAACATTCCCATTCCTAAGTGTTTAGCATTCTTCTGGGCATCTAACCTTCATTTAATTGAGAACACCATTGATAATGTGTGCTGGTATTCAAGGTCAGCAGAAATTAGAACCATTCGTAGCTCCTCAAGATCATTTATTGAATCCAGAGACTCCAGTAAGTGTATACATAGTGAAACGTTTAGAACAATCTACAGTTGTATTTCTCGCTCCCTGGTTCTGCACTCATGGTATTCATCATTGTGTATGAAATATTCATCACTATGTATATTTCCAAGTTCAAGGTAGATATAAATAAGGGAATTCTTACAAATCTATTTGACATAAAAGTCTTGTTCTGGGTTTGATAGTATAATTGGCCCCTGAGATCTAAAGGGAGTATAATAGAGAAAATGACATGTGATAAGCAACTTTCCCTTGTAAGATACCTACCTCAGGGAAAGTCATTACAGAGATTTAAAGAAGACAAAGCAGCCTCACGAGATATGAAAGGAGAGGAAGTCCAAAGGATTCGGTGATTTTTTGAGTCATCCACTTTCTCTCACCTAACCACATTCCAGGTTTATGCTCCACTTTTCCACAGTAAACCCTTAATTTTCACATAGTGGCCTCATGAAATTCTGAATTCAACCACCCCAAATCAGCAATCCAGAGTTTCCTACCATGGATTTGATTTTCAGCTATATAATCCCTACAATTAAATGATGTAAAGATATTATTTTAAGGAAGTCTGGCCTTGCAGAAACCAAGAATTTTAAACTCTGAGCTTAATATGTCCTTTAAGTGCCTCAGCACTATTTGAAACATTTGGTCAACTAAGCGTTCTATATATATTTCTTGTATCTTTCTCAATGGTCTGTGCTAACAGCCATTCAGTCAGCCAAAACCTTGATTTCGATAAGCAAAGTGAAAATGTCCCGGGTGGCCACTGTAGTCAAGGACTTCTAAGTACCCACATTAGTACTATTCAGTCTGTTTGGGCTGCTAAAACAAAACACCACAGGCTGAGTATCTTATAAAAAATAGAAATTGATTTATCTCAGCTTTTGAGGCTGGAAGTCTGATGCTGGGGTGACAGCATGGTCAGGTGAGGGTCTTCTGGATTGCAGACCATCTTCACATGGCAGAAGAGTTTAGGGATCTCTCTAGGGTCACTTTTATAAGGGCATTAATACCATTCATAAGGTCTCCACCCTCATGAACTAATCCCTCCCCAAAGCCCCTGCCTTTTAATAGCATCATATTGGGTATTAGGATTTCAACGTATGAATACTAGGGGGACACATTCAGAACATAGCAAGTATAAATTGTATCCTTATGCCTCCAATCCAAACCAGTTGAAAAACTCAATTCTACACTCTCATTTACTTCTGGGTTCTTTGCATCCTGTCTTGTTAGCAATTACTGTGTTGCACAGAACTGTGAGGTGTGAGCAAGAAAACACTTTCTAGCCAGTTTAAACAGGAAATAATCTTATTAAAGAATAAGGAGTAGTTAATACATCTCGGGAAATGCTAGAGAGCCAGAGAGCAAAGTTATATAACCAAGGAATATGTCAACCACTGAGTAGTCTTTCTACTTGAAAACTACATTGTCACCACCTCTAAGCATCTATGATTTGCAGGACTGTGTTGCAGATTCACTTCTGCCCCCATTGACCAAACTGAGTACCACTGTGCTTTTAACATCAGTCTCCCTATAAGAACTCATTACTCCATTAACTACTTCTGAATCTCATTCTCATGAAGATGATTCTGACTGGTAGATTTCAAGTCACCTATGTGGTTTCTAGATGCAAGGGAATATGAGAAAGAAACTCCTTAAGTATTATTAAGCCTGTTTAAAGAAACTCCTTAAGTATTATTAAGCCTGTTTACAAAAACATACAGTAAGCATTACTGCAAATGGAAAAACTACTAAAACCATATTAATTAAATATAAGGAGAAAAACAGAGATAGGCATTATTGTTATTACATTTCAATGAAATTTTAATGGTGTCATTATGAAATTATTCGAATTTCATTTGATATAAGTCATATTCCAATTTGATTTTGATAAAAATCAAATTCAAAAAGATAAGGAAATGAAAGACAGTATAAACATTGTGGAAGAATAGATACAACATTTTTGTTGTTTTAATTGTGGATGTCATGATCATATAGCTAGAAAACTCAAAAGGCACCATTAAAAAAATTGCTACACTTAACAATAGACGATTTTGAAGTAGACATGGATACAAGGCAAATTGTAAAATTGGTGTTTTATTTTAGTCCATTCTTAGTCACAAAAAAACATGTGAAATATATAAGGATGAGTTTAATAAGAAATATGAAGGATCTATATGATAATACACAATCATATGTAGTATTGAAAACAAAATCTTAACAAATGAAAAGAAATCCCTGTTTTGGGAGGTGATGTTTTAATATGATGGAAATATCAGTTATGACTAAGAAATGTTTAATCTTATGACAATTCCAGCAGATATATGAAAAAGGAAAATGGTAGATTGCTTTACTACACATCATAAAACAGTATAGAGCCATTCTAATAAAATTTACCTGGTTATCAAACAGTAAAAAAATATGTAGCTTAAAGAAATAGGGAGTTTAAAAATATATTACAGAAAATGTGAGATTTTAATAAATAATAAAAAACAGTATTTCAGTTGAATGGAAAATAAAGCATGATTTATTCAATAAATGATGATGACAATTGACTATCATTCTGGAAAAGAAAGTTTGGCATCTATCTCACATAAGATACTAAATTCACTAGTAAACAGACTGTAAATTGAAACCATAATAAATTTATAGAAATAATTGTAGAAGACTATATGAAATTAAAAGTTTGGAGAGAAATTCTCAACCAAGGTAGGTTTTACGTACTTAACGTTTGTGTCTGCCCCCCCCAACCCCAATATCCAAATGTTGAAGCTCTAACCCTCTAATGTGATGATACTTGGAGGTGGGGGATTTGGGAGTAATTAGGTTTAGATTAGGCTATAAGGGTCGGGCCTCCTTGATGGAATTAATGTCTTTATATTGTGAGAAGAGAAAGAGACCAGAGCGCTTACTTTTTCCACCAGATGAAGAAGGTGGCCATCTGCAAACCATGAAGAGAGTCCACACCAGGTACTAAATCAGCTGGTACCTTGATCTTAGAACCCTTGGCTCCAGAACCATGAGAAATTTTAAGCCACTTATCATATTTTATTATAGAAGCCCAAGCATAGTAAGAAGGAAATTGGTACTGATAAGTGGGGTGCTGAGGTAACAAATACCTAAAAATATGGAAGTGGCTTTGGAAGTGAGTAGCGGCTAGAAGAGTTTTGAGATGCATGAAAGAAAAAATCAAGATTGCCATGCAGTCTAGTGAGAACTCAGGATGAAAAGAAGAGAGCTAGGGGGAAAGAACTTCTTAGAGAAAAATCTAAATAACATAAAAATAAATTTATACAAATATAGATGGCAAAGACCATTCTGGTAAGATCTCACATGAAAATGAGGAACTTGTTATTGGACAGTGGAGAAAAGGAAAAAAGGTAATCTTTGTTATAAAGGTTGAAGAACTTGGCTAGATTGTGTTCCTGTTCTAGTGCTTTATAGAAGGTAGAACTTGCAAGAGATGAAATTGGATATTTAACTGAGGAGATTTCTAAGCAAAGTGTTGATGGAGTGACTTGCTTTCTCATGGCTACTTTTAGTAAAATGTGAGAAGAGAGAAAGAAATGAATGAAAACATTGTTAAATAAAAAGGAAGTGGAACTTAAAGATTTGGAAAATTCTCAGCCTATCCATACAGCAAAAAATGAGTGTGTTTGGAAAAGAACACCAAAAGTTTGGCTTAAGGGTCATTTGATAAAGAGATTCATGTTGGTGTGAAACATGGATGTAGTCAGCCACACCAGCAGAAACATGACCAGTGATAATTGAATAGGATGGAAACTGGATGGAATGAAGGAAAACTGTCAGATTTATTTGACCCTGTATGACCAGTCCATAAAACTGGCTGCAAACATGCACTGGTTTTCAAGATATGGGAAGAATGACCCAGGAAGGCAATTTGGGAATCATTAGAACTGCCTCCTTGGTTTCAAATGGGGAATCATCCCCTCTGTTTCAACAGACCAGGCAGCAATCACCCCCAAGCCTTGAAGGCAGGCTCAGCCAGAGCTTTGGGGGTGGGGGTGAAGCCACTCAAAAGAAGCTGGGGTACAACACCCTTTTTACTCTCCCTACCCCCTCACACTCCATGTGGCAGAGCCACCCCTCATATTTGCAGGAACGTAACCACTGTCCAGCAGAGGTGGGACTACCACTTCAGTGAGTCAGGAAGGCAAAACATTGAATCAAGGAAGATTATTTTCAAGCCTCACTATCTACAGATATTTGCCTTGCTAGTTTTTGGACTTGCTTGGGGCCCATCACCCCTTTCTTCTGATGTCTGTGTTTTGAAATGGAAATGTGCATTCTGTGTCTGTCTACCATTATATTTTGGAAACACATAATTTGTCTGGTTTCACAGGTTCCCAACTAGAGAGGAATTTTGCCTCAGGATGAATTGCACCTCGAGTCTCACCTATATCTGATTTCAATAATATTTAGATGAAACTTTAGACTGTAGACTTTAAATTGATCCTAGAATGTGTTAGGATTTGGGGGCTGTTGTGATGGTATGAATATATTTTGCATGTGAAAAAGACATGCATTGTGGGGGACAAGGGGCAGAATGTTATGAACTGAACATATTTGTCTCCCTCAAATTTATATGTTGAAGCTCCCTAACCCCGAATATAATGCTATTTGGAGGTGGGAACTTTGGGAGGTAATTGGATTTAGATGAGGTTGTGAGTATGGGGTCCCATGATGGGATTAATGTCCTTATAAGATGAAGAAGAGGCTACAGCTCTATCTCTCTTTCTGTCTCTGCCATGAAGACACAGAGGAGATGGCCATCTGCAAGCCAGGAAGAGGGCTTTCACCACTAACTAAATCTGCAGGCAATTTGATGTAGGAAATCCCAGGCTCCAGAACTGAGAGAAATAAATGTCTGTTGTTTATGGCATTTTGTTATAGTAGCTCATAAAGATTAATACAGTAAGAAACTGAAAACTTATTTTTAAAGTCTAGAATTAATCAATTATAAAATATATTTTTTTAAATTGTATGGCAAAATACTCCAAGGAGAGACAATAGATGCTTAATTGATTTGGAAAAACTAATTAAAGGCAGAGACTAAGAGTAGTATTGCTCAAAACTTGTATGATATTATGAGAAGATGACAAATCAAACATCCCAATACTATAATGGGAAAAATATGAAAACATTTTTCTCAGAAAAGCAAGTTCATGTTGTCAAAAAACAGAAGAGAAAGTACAGAGAGAACTGAGGGGGAAGAGAGAAGGAGGGAAATAGAAAAGTTCAAACTCATTAGTAGTAATGAGAATGCAAATTAAGGTAACAATGTAATGACGATACATATCAGACTAAAAAAAATGTATAAAAACTGATATCACTCAGAGAATAAATGTTGATTAAAAAGTACTAACTTTGATTCTTGAAAGAAATATGAATTATTGATATCTTTATGGAAAGCGATTTGGAAACATTTACCAGAATCACAAATGTGCTTTCCCTTTGACCCAACAATTCTATTCATGCCAATCTATTCATAGAAATGAAGTTGTTTCACACAAGTGTGTTCCTTACCATTAGTATCTATTGTTATTGTGCTGCTCCCACCACATGAGTGGTTAAATACTTTGATATCACTTAGAATAAAAAATCAAACCTTAAGGATATATGTATAATAATGTTTAATGCAGCATGATTGGTAGTGTCAGAAAAAGAAAAGGAAATCATGTGAACCACCCCTCTGTAGAGGAGAGGTTAAATGAATCAGGGTATATATAAATCATAACATCCTATATAGGTATTAACAGGAGTGAATTATATATATAGATATAGGGAAATTTATGAATTTTTTTTCCTCTGAGAAAAGCAAGATAATGAAATGTATAGGTATTATGATAATGATTTTTAAAGGAAACATTCACTAAATAAAACATTGAATATATGCATAGATGTGTTTAATTGTATATGTGTGCATGTGAATATGTAGGTATGTGAGAGAGAGGACAGAGAAACAGAGATGGGGGAGAGAGTATTATATGATCATAGAGAAATAATTCAAATGAATATATAGAGTGAATGGTGGAATGGATTATGGGGGTGGCAAGCTGAAAGGAAAAAAATCAGAAGATTGAACTAAAAGTGGCAGTGTGATAATAATTTATATAATATTATAAATATGTACCTGTACAGGTAAGTTGTTAAAATAGACTTAGCAAACTTTTAGAGAGAAACTAATTCCAAGATACTCAAAAGTAAGTAGATGATGATGAACTGCAGATAGCAGATAAAAACTATTTTTAGGAAAAACTTTGACAAAGGCAGAAGAAAAGGAGTGGAGACTTAAAAGAGTATTAGTTTCAAAAAAAGTTATTTATGCTCTAAAGGGAGATTTGAGCTTATTTTCATTTAGAAAGAAATAAAATTATTTAGCTGAAAGGATAAGGGTAATGGTACAACAAATAGAACAATATTTACACACACGTATACACAGAGGAGAGAACGGCTTTTACGACACTTTAGTAAGTAAAAAGGGAATGAATCCTTTCTGTTAGATGAAAGCAAAAGAATAGAGGAAGAGTGATGATAAGGAAATATTCTGGGTGAGGAGAATACAGTAGGGTAGGGGAAGTTGCTGTTCTACTGTATGATTTTTCTGCTGTTTCCTTCAAAGCACAGCCTCGGAAGTGAATGGTTTTTTTCATTGTCCAGGGACGAAAATATTAGTGAGATAGAGACATTAGAAATATTGATGAGCAAATATGATTCTTTGAGTTTGATATCAGGCTTTGCCCACCTACTTGCCCGATCCTGCGTGGGATCACTGAGAAAGTGATATGCTATGATAAGTACTCCTCATCATTTAACTAGTTACAATGCTGGTGATTAAAACAAAGTCAGCCATCGTTCAAACTTATTGTAATTTCTGGATATCCATTTCAAATATAGATTTGTGATACAGTAAAAAAAATTCCAGAGTGCAATATATATTGAAATTCTACCAGGGAATTGAAGTCTAGATGTATATTTAAAAGCAGTAAAATGTTGCAATAATTAATTATGACTTCAAATACTGATAGTTCTATTTCCAAAATTATTAGTAATAAACTTAAAAGGAATTGAAAGTATGAAAATAGGCTGATAACCTGCACAAATATTAGGAACGAGCACATTAGCTCAATAACTTTCGGAAGGACATGGGATTCTTTTTGAAGCTAGTATACTAATTGGATGATATAATTTTTCTATATAGGAATTGCTTTGTATTACAAACATTAAAGAAAATAAACTTTCCTTAAATCAGATACTATGAAAGAGAAAAGACATTTTACTGCTTTGGTGATAATATTACCATGAGCGGTGTCCTGCCTCTGCTGAGTAAACCAGAAATATAATGTTTCACAACTGACCTCCGGTGAAGGAAAGCATATGTTTGGCATTGTAAACATTCAGTGTAGGAAAGACAGAGTCAATCTAGCAGCTAATAAATTTGAGAAATGATTGTTTCTCCATTATATCAATTTAAAAAAAAAATAATCAACTACTACAATGTTAATAATTGTTATATTTTGTATAACATCAAATTTATTCTTCAGTCTCTGTATAATGATGATACTGCTTGATGATGATATTTGTCTTCTGCCCGGGGTACATATGAATATGAATTTTGACACTCATCCATTCAGCATTAAACAAAATTTTCATTTTTATGTACATTTATCTTTAACTAAACGTTGACAATTAAATTAGGTGAACTAGCAATGGGTACAAATAGCTATGCACATTTTCTTTCTTGAAATTCCTTCCATTTCTGGGAGGAAGGATTAAGGTTAAGGGAGAGAAGTGAGAAGTCAATGAATGTGGATGAGCTCTTGTGAAGACAAAAAGTTTGGAAGAGCTACTCCAGGGAAGGCGAATATATCAACAAATATTGATAAAAGGATGTTTACCAACCAAAACCAAACAAACACACCTAAACATGCCTGGCTGGTATTTTTATGGATGAATTGCTCATGAGCTTGCAATCAGCAAAAAATCAAAATTATTTCATTTATTTATTTGAATATCTGCTTGCTTGATTTTCTAAATTTACATAAGCATGTAAAAAAGAAAGGTATAATATGTCACTATCACTATTTAATCAAATAATCTTGGAAGATGATAGGTAATGCAGAGAAAAGTAGATGTTAAAGCAGGAGGAATATAAGAACAGAATTAATTAATTTAATAAAGAGAAAATAAAATGCTGCTTGCAGCACACAGAAAACCCCAGAGAAAAAATAGATCCACATTTATGGCCAAGTGTGTGGAAAGTGGGTGAGGAACAGTTGCCATAAGGATTTTACTAGGGAAATTGCATGGCTGTCCATGTTTTCTATATTTGTTAAACCCCAAAGGTCACATTTGTTCATCCATTGAACATATTTTATTTATTCTCATCTTTATTCTAGGTGCCCAGTGCGAGCGTGCATTGTGTTGTTTTACTAGAAAATGTGGCATTTATCAGAATTTGTCTTCTATGATTGTTTTTTATTCCAAAATGGATAAAAGATAATTGTGATGATCATGAATCACTTAAATGAGAACATTTCTCGTATATTAAATTTCACAATGAAAATTCTTACTTATTTGTGTATAACATTTATTTTAATTATATATTTCTAGGTGTCCTAGTGTTATATTTAGAATTAAAAGTGAATATGCTCTTATTGCCTTCCAATCAATGAACAGGGCTAAACTCAACACCTCTGTCTTGTATTTCATATTCTTGAGATTTTTCAACTGCGTTAAAAATTTGAAATGTTGGATAGCCTTCATTATTCTAGTGAGATATCTGATAATCACTTATATGTTGTGGGCATGTGGTAAAAAGCAGGCAATAGTTTGTTTGGGCAGCAGATTCGCAAAATTATCTCTTAATAGCAAACCAACAAGATTTCAAAGAATTGCACTGAGTATAAATGAATAACTATATAACTGTATTGAAATATTATACTATATTTCACAAAAAAAATTGATTTCAATTTATTCCTTCCTTTGATTGCTTCTGTTAAGTATTCCTTTTTTTTAATTCAACAAACCTATGTGCTACTTCCTATAGGCTCAAGGACAAATATGACACTCAAATGAGGAAATAATAATAACAATAACAATAGTTGTAATCACTATGCTAGTGGTCTATAGAAGATCCAATGATAATCTCACAAGAGAGCTGGAACCCCAGGAAGGATTGTGAAAGGACATGACACACTTGGCAAATATGAATAAATAAATGAATTAATAGAATATTTAAATAATGAGTATCAGATGAAACTGATTCATATAACCATACTCACTATGTTTTCCCTAGATAAACTATATTAAATTGCAAAAGCTATTTTGCTCCCAGTTTGCTTGAAATCATCCCTTGAGCAGTTTGCTTGGATCTTGGATGAACTGAGGATAATAATTCATCTGGACCAGAACTTCAACCTAACCCCTCTCTATTCTTTTTAAAGAGAAACATTCTATTTTCCCATGCTGGAGACTATTTGCTTAAACTCAAAACCCTTACTTTTGAAAAAAAAAAAAAGTTGCAGCTCTACATATCTTGATCGAATAATATCAGTGAAATAAACTATTCTTTCTCTCATGAAATCTAGTAAAGTTCCACTGCATTTAAAGGACTTGAGGAGAAGAGAAAGATACATATTTCATGAAAAGCATAGGTACCAACATGAAGAAATTATATAAAATGTCTTAATTTACTAGTGTTTAGAATTTTAATATTTTTATTATAGAATGAATATTAGCCTGTATTGTATTGACGTTTTGCTTTAATTTTATCAAATCATCTTGGTTTTATTAGGAACTAACATGCTGCTCAATAATCTTTATGGACTATTAGGGATCATAGCATTTAGCACAGCTTTCAGTGTAAAACTAATGTTGCCATCAACTCTAATTAAGATGTCCTGTGTTGGGTAAGATGAAAGAAATTGTTTTGTTAAAAGAAAAAAAATCTCATTCTAAAGTTTCCTTTTCCCTCCCATTAGTAGAAAGATACAGGTATGATTAGATTTTTTGTTTATAATGAAAATAGATATAATGTAGAAAAATAAAATTATGCATTAAAAATAATTGGAAACAAAAGAAAAGAGAACGTGCAGTTCTTCTCATGCAACAATGTCTAGATCAATTGTTTAGAATCTAATTTAATTATCTTATAAAATGAGTCTAGTGGGATAGAAAATTTTAATCTAATGCTTAGCAAGGCCTTTAGAGTTGCTGTTACACAATTATTTTGACTTTTATTTCCCAGTGATGGGAAGTACCTCTGACTCTCATACAATCCCCTGTTACTGGATCATTTTATCTCTTCATGTACAATTCTACTTCATTCATTTTCCATTACATTCATCATATCTTAGCTAATATGACAATATTATTGAGCATATGGGGTTTGGATAAAAGAAATAAATATACATTGTATAATTTTAGCTGATATTTTAAAAGGGAATCTGCAAGCTTTTCTCTGGCTACATTAATATTTACAAGTTAGCAATAACATGCAGTTTCATTGGATTATTACCAAAGTTCTACACTGGTTGCCCAGGAACTATGTGACCATAATTTTTCGCATTTCAGAGGAATGGTCAATTTTTGCAAAATTTCTAATTGATCCCACTGAAATGTTAGGGACATGGTATCAAAATATCCTTAATTAGTTCTAACATCTTGCTTCTTAATATTTTTGGTTAGTGGCATAATATCTCTTGTTTCATACAATGGTATTCAGTCTAATTTCCAGTCCTTCCAAACACTTCAATCCACATATCTACCCTCTTCTTACTCTGAGCCCTTTTTCCAAAAACTTGTTTTCTGTATGAGTACTTTCCCTCAACTTCCAAGGCTTAATTAGGCACAGATTACCTCTTACCTGCTATCTTGGCTTCTGTCTCATTGGAATATTGCTACACTTCTTCATTCCCTCATACCCACCCTCATTTTTTTTTTCTGTAATTTGTCTGTTTTGATAATCTTGCCTCTATCCTGCTTCCTTCTTTGCCTTAATATGGGATAACATTAGGCTATCTATAATCAGATAAAAACTGGACTCTTTGCTTTAATAACATCTGCTTAACAGCTTTGGACATATTGACAGGGAGGAGATAATAGATCTTGAAGTTCAAAGGAGTTGAGTGAATAATATAAAAATGACTCCTATTACTTTGAGCCTGACTCATCAAACCACTGAAGAGGGCATTAGAGGAATTAAAATTAATGAGCATTCTCTTGTTTCCCTAGGAAGACACCTGAAAAGTCCCCAACTATTATGTATTACAAGTCATATCTTCAAAGCTAAATTCCTGGCTGCCTAGAAGGAGGCTGAATGTTTAATAGTGAGGTTAAGGATAAGTTAAAGAGCTTTTGTGGTGGTTGACATCTGTGGGTCACTACTTTCTTTAAGTTGAACACCCACACAACAGTGGGTAAAGTTTCACTCCCTTGAGGGTAACTCAGAAGTGACAGTAAGAAAGTCTCATGCATCATTTATAGCAGGTCTGAAGCCTCAGGAGGTTCTATTGGTCCACTTTCTTGTCCCAGCTATTAAATCCAGGTGAGTCAGTAACCCCACTGACACCCTGACCTGACCCTACCCTCTCAGTAGCTCCCTTGTCATCCAGCCTATACACAGTCAGAAAAAATTAGAGGGAACATTGACCATAGTGACCTGGCAGGATTGCTGTGGGGCAAAGGCCATACTAAAATACCCATGCAGCTGCAAGATATGAATAAATTACAAAGAGTTCAGAGAACATACACAAAAATGATAAAGCACTTTAAAAACAGAATTATGTAGAAAGACTAAAGGGATTTAAATTATTTAACCTTGTGGAGTAAAGGCTGAGGATTAATAGAATAATGATCTTCAAATAGTGAAGCAACTGTCCTTCATTTAGTTCCATTGCAATCAAGAGTACATCATTTTAACATCAGGGATAATTTAGAAAATTGGGTTCTACAATCTACTCTCTTGGAAAGGAGCACATGACTACTGCAGACACTTTAAATGTGATCTTTTGTAGTGCCTGGAAAATTATTTCCACCACTCTATCCCAGTACATACTCCAGAAGTTAAAACAGATTAAATCTGATTATCCAAAACTTATGTGTATGATTACACTGAGAATCACAGACTCCCCAAACACTAGCCTTATGACATGTGGGTACAAAGTGCCAGGGTACATCAACTTATAAGTCTTGAAGTTAATCATGGAGTTAGAAAAATGGAGCAAGTTTGGAAGCAATAAGTAGATGACTATTTTTAACTAGTTGTTAAATAGATCTTTAAAGATTTTAAAAATACAAAATGAATTAGAAAATGATCACCGCAATTCCTATTTCTAGTTACAAAAAAACATGTTTGGGATCTAAGTTATTTAAGTGTGTAGAACACTAATGAAGCAAACATCTGAAGTGCAGGTGAGACCTACAATCTGCTCTCATTTGGGGGAACATATGCTTTTGGTTGGACCAGCGTTTTCAAGGTTAATGGCTCCTTGTTATTGCTCTTTGTTTCAGCTTTGCTTTTCACTCCTAACTTGTAGGACAGCTTAAATGGTTGACTTGTTTAAAGTGCTTAATTACTCATGTGGTGTCTATTACCAATACAAACTGTCTACAGGATACACAGATAGCTATTGTGTCCTAGATGATGTTACAAGACTAAATGGGACCTGATTACTGTACATTGCTTTTCAATGCTGTTAATTTGCATGTTTGAATAAGACTGTTGGGACTCCATTTTACAGCTATTGCTCTTATGCACACTGCTTGGGATCACTTTGGGAAACAGTCTGTGACTGGCTTTTTCTATTCATCCGAATAGAGAGTTTGGGGTTGCTGACCTCATGGCCATAAAGCATGGTACCTATGGGTTTTGTGGCCCATTATTTATTGGATTGCTGCACTTGCTTTTTCTTTTTATTTCTTTTTTCCTCTTAGTGCTCAGTTTCTGCTTATGATTGAACATTCTTCTTAAATGTGAAAGCTACAATTAGTATATGATTGTTAATTGAGAAGTGCAGAAGGGTTCTAACAAAAAAAATTAAAATATTTATCTGGTGTGTTTATAGGTTTCTAACATTTCATCAATCTTAATAAAAATCAATGCTTTTTTCTTAAAAACTAGGTAAGCAAATGTTTTTTCGTTGCTTCAACCCAATGACTATTCAATCCATTCAGACTCTATGAGAAGTTGACAAGTTAACCCCTGAAAAAAAAAAAAAACTGAAACTTTGTGTTTGCATTACTCTTGCCAGTTAATTAAATTAAAAAAATAAATATTTGCCAATATGCAAACCTATGTTAAATGTAAAAATTAGCCAATATATTTAAAGTAACATGATGAACATTAAACTTGAGTTTAAGAGGATGAGTTGCCTTGAGTCAAAGAACCTTTCTAGGACCTCTCAGGTCAAACTTCTCTGCTTGTATTGTGTGCTCCATAAGGATTAGTAGACATGACCGAAAGGATTGTTTTGTACTTTCACCATTATGTATATTTGGACAGGTAGCAATAACAAATATTAATAATGAGCTATAGTATATATAGCAAAAAGACAAAGCCTAGATCATCTGATTATGAAAACAATTATTTGCCCTGAAAATATTTATATTAGAAGAGAAGAAATAAGCATAGAAGATCAAGCACTGGCCTAATGAGATGGAGTTTTAAGGTAGTAATCATACAAACACACACACATTCACAATAATCTCATACTGTGGCTAATTATACTCCCAGGCAATGGTTTCTAATTGTAGTCATATATAGGTATTTATTAAAATAGGAGTTTCTAGGCTCCACCTCTGGAAATAATTGATTCATTTATCCTTGGATAAGGCATATGTATCTATATTTCTTCAAAACTGTTTAAATGATTTTGATGATCAACCAAGAGTTTGCATATCTCTAGTCTAGAGAGCAAGTTTCAGTATAGTTACATAAAAGAGTTGGAGTATTCCACAGTCTCTGCATTTCATAGATAAACCACATAAAATTAGAAGGAGAAATGGAAAAATAGCAACAAAAGCAACAGAAATGCAGTTACTACATTCTTATTGAAGCAGTGTGAGCTGTTTAAGAACACTTCAGATATAAGGAAGCAATGGACAAAGGCAAGCCAGCCTGGGCTGCAGAGCCAGATAGGCATAGAAGAGACCAGAAGCCATAGCACAAATGAGAGAATCTGAGGCAATATCCATCACTACCCTTGTCCATAGACGTGGTCTTCTATAATGATTATATTGACTTCTAACTTTCATTCACTTTGTTGATCAAATAGATTCAAACATTCTGTAAACACCAGCATCCATTCTACTTAACACTATATTTGCATATGTATAGCAATGTAGAAACTATATACTAGCATCTAGGCATGTATTTGAAGAAATACCTTTTTAAAAAATGAATACAAGGGCTTCCCTGGTGGTGCAGTGGTTAAGAGTCCTCCTGCCAAGGCAGGGGACACGGGTTTGTGCCCCAGTCTGGGAAGATCTCACATGCTGCAGAGTGGCTGGGCCCGTGAGCCATGGCTGCTGAGCCTGCGCGTCTGGAGCCTGTGCTCCACAATGGGAGAGGCCACAACAGTGAGAGGCCCATGTACCACAAAAAAAAAAAAAAAATGAATACAAAACTTTTCTTGAGATTATCTTCCTAATTTTTCAAAATACTGCTCTTAAAAGTTAATCAAAGAACAGCTTTTTATATTAAGAAATTATATAATCCATTAAAAACTAAGAATAGAATATTTAGGAACCCAAATAAAATTAATGTGTTTTTTCACTCTCTCACTTATTAAAAAATGCAAAAATAAGTGAAAAATGAATGGTAACACATTACAAAAATATTTTGTAGTAATGCATAGTGATAATAAAATTCAAAATATATTTTCTCAAACTGGAATATTGTATTTTTTTTAAATAATAAATTTTGTTTTTGGGGGCAGTTTTAGATTTAAATAAAAATTTAACAGTAAGGACAGAGAGTTCTCATATACTTCCTCTTGTCCTGTGTACAATCACCACTACTATTAATGCTTGTCCCCATTATTAATTATTAGTGTAGTTTACTTGTTACAATTGATGAACTAACATTGAGTCATTATTAATAACTGAAAATCATAGTTTACATGAGTATTTACTCTTGTGTGGTACATTCTATAGGTTTTGAGAAATGTATAATAGTGCTTTTTTTACCTTTAATGTTTCAGTGTATCTCATAATGGAGGAAATCGAAACCAGAAAAGAAAAAGAAGTAAAATCAGGGAGTACTCTCAGGGGTGAAATTTTTTGAATTATTGGAGAAATGCTTACCTCACCGGATGTGCTGAAAAACCAAACTATCCATCACATTGCTCAACTTCTTTAAATATAAAAATGTCACTTTTTTCTGATTTTTCATGGTGTTCCATTGAAGCACCTATCATGACACCTGTACTTTATTGACCAATGTGAGTCAAGAAAGTTGCTTTTTCAAATAAAAGTACATTCTTTAAAAAAAGCTATAGCAGGAAAAAGATCATTGTACAAATAATCTTAGAAATCATTGTACATCTTAAACTCATCTATTTCCAAACATATTAAAATTATCAATATATTTTCTTCAAAATTTATCATGGCAGTGCATTAAAATATAATATTTATTTCTCTGGTCTTCAGCATACTTTAAAAAGAATTATCCAAAGATCAACACTCACTTTTCAAGCAAATTAACTTCTAGGAACACAAACTACATCAAGAGTTATACTGACTATATGTATGGTTTCCACATTATGCTATTTTGATGAGGTCATCAAACCCATTCTAATTTTAGGTGTAAAATATGTATCTGATTACTTATCTGGTATGCCTTGCTGAAAATCTTTTAAATTAATAGCACAATCCAGTGATTTAGCATCTCATGGGCCTTGTTAACTTTCTGTTGAGTCTTCTTGAACAAATCAGTTTTCCCTGAATTTCAAAAGAAAAATAACAATTTAATGAAAATGTTTTTTCTGAATTCCCTACTACATTTGTTTTTAAATTTTAACACTCTTCCTATTTGTCTTTAGCACTAGTACCATGACTCTAGTCATGAGAGTCAGAATAAAATCTGAATCAAATTTTCAGATGTTGGGCTTCCCTTTTGGCGCAGTGGTTGAGAGTCTGCCTGCCAATGCAGGGGACACGGGTTCATGCCCCGGGGTGGGAGAATCCCACATGACACGGAGTGGCTGGGCCTGTGAGCCATGGCCGCTGAGCCTGCATGTCCAGAGCCTGTGTTCCACAACGGGAGAGGCCACAGAGGTGAGAGAACCGTGTACCGCAAAAAAAAAAAATAAATAAATAAATAAATAAATAAATTTTCAGATGTTGAGTGATGCACGGCTTTACAAGAAAAGCAGAACTGACACATAAAGTTAGCCATGCGTGTTATGTGTGGGTTTTCAGAATTTCACCATGAGCATTCTTGTTCTACATTCAGATGAGTGACAGTAGGAAGCAAATAGAAAACATTGCATTATGGGTGAGGAGACATAACTACTATCTGACAGTCCTAATCACTTCTAAACTTCATGCAAATCACATTTTTTTTACATAAACTACAAGCCTATATGTAATCAACATTATAGTGCTAATAACCGATATGTACCATTGCTTGAATCTTCTGCTTTGACAGATACCCCCTACATTTTGAATGCCTTTGTACTTATAATTTTACTTAAGAAAGGACAAAAAGCCTGCAGCTCTACTTTAGAAGCTTTTTCAACACAGCATAATCAGTTAGATATAAATTTCAATGATTTCTACTCTGCTGCACAAAATTAGCTTTTTCTTCATTAAAAAAACAAACAAAAAAAATTAGATCATTCGGAACTGTTTGTAGAAATATTAACACATGCTCACAAAAAAATTCAATCATGGATAGTACCAAGATTGTTGATTCTGTGTGTAGTTGTCAGCTGGGTGATGGAATTACCATTGACTGGGTACAATTTTAACAGATGACACGATATTCTTCTTCTATACACAACTTTTCTAGTCAACAAGGAAATACAAAAATGTTTAATATAGATTATTCACTATTTAGTATATTTTTGTGCTCACTGTGTAGCAAAGCAAATTATAGAGTAGCTGGCATTTGTCAATAACATATTTCATCAGAGAGAAGCACTGAAAATGCGACAAATAGGTGTGTTGAGTAATCTTAGTTTAAATATTGAAACCAGTTCTTTTAGCCCCTGAAGTATATGTTGAAAGAAACAGGACCTTTCTGGACACAGCTGGGTATATTTAAAACAATGTCAGAATAATCTAAAGGTTAAGTTGCTTCTTTTAAATAAATGGAGATGAAGTCTAAAGGTAATAACAAGAGGTGTTTGAAGTAACATATATTTACACTACTGGGAAAGCGACATTGTCTCTCACACTTACTCTTCCTGTGTTTGATTATCTTTTTGACAAATCTCTTGTGGTACTCATTCCAGGAACAGAGGGGTTTACAGCAAAGCAATTGAAGAGCATGTAAGATATAGCTCACCCTAGTGCAACTCTTCCCTGTAAAGGAATCAATAGAAAATGTAATACAGAGCCACAGATGGTGGGCTGGGGTGGGTTGGTGGGTAACTCTGTGTGAACCATCAGTTGACCTGTCTGCAGAAAAGAAAGTTTATCACAAAGAGCATCAGAATTACTGGATGATACTGGTAATTTAAACAATAAATTTGGAAATGAATGCATTGGACTGATAAGGGTAAGTCAGATATACTGATAATGCAAATAAATAGATGGCAACACATGTAAAATGGCTGGTTACCTAAAATGTACATAATATTGCTTTTTTATATTATAAAAATGGTCCTGTTGTTGTGCATATCCAAATGATTTTAATACCATCTTTACCCTTTCCCTAATTAGAATTCCTTGATTTCAATAACACTTGTTTTATCATTTTTTTTTCCCTGAATTTCATTCAGATGAGTTTTCTTGCATTCCTGAAGTGAATGAACAGGGAAAAAATGTAGAACCTACATGAATGTTTGCAGATGGAATACTTGTGAGAAGCTATGACACGACTTTACCATAAAATCTAAGTTTCTCTTCTATGATTGACACTTCATGTGTGTGTTCCGTCTTTAAGTTTCTTGCCCTAAGGGATTGCCCATGGTCTCAGAAGCAACTAAAACCCTGACAAAGATACTGACTCATCATTTTAGAAAAAAATATTTACATGTTTAATAGACTATACTAACATTTAAAATAATTATATTAGAAAGTACATGTGGTAGGTATCTGATCTACATTCTACCTCAAATATAAAATACTATTTACATGCCTCTCCTCTCTCTTTCTTTCTCTCTCTCTCCATATATATATATATATATATATATACACACACACATCACACATACATATTAGTTTTGTGAACAAGAATATTAAGTTACTGAGATAAAGAAATGTCACTAGAAATATGAAATATATGATTAAAATGATTAAAATTAGTTTTATAGGTGTATATAAATAAAATATTTTGTACCAAAATGTTTATACTGAAAAATGTCTTTATATTATATGTGTATATAAGGTTCTCAAGTAAAGTAAGCTCAAATTAAGCTGTATCCTGTATGATTTCAAAGCAATTGGTTGAAAAGTTAATAGTGTCACTCAATTGGTTGTTTGGTTTAGCTGATAAAAAAAGTAGATTGACACTTTTGTTTGTTTAATTGACTGAATTAGTTTATTGTTTACATCATATTGATGACACGATGAATCATATTGATGCCATTAATCATATTGATGTCAACCATGAAAGAGTGGATTCTCTGTTCACAGTGGCTCTGGGGAAAGGAGTGACCATCAACTCACTAGATCAATTTCATGTCAAATGAATATGACAAGACTGCTGAGTGTATTAGATGGCTTATATCATCCCTAATCATTCTAGTTCTATAGATAATGTTAGAAGGAAAAATAATGGTGGGAAAAGACGGTAGGGCCAATTCTCATGTTAAAACACTAAAAACATTTGTCACATTGATTAGTTTATCTCACATGTAATTGGTTGTGTAAAGTAGAAACAGTAACAGAAATGTGTAATACTGAATACTTTTTACATGTACAGATGTAAACTGGAAGTAAACAGAAGTAAACTGGATGGAATGGGATTTAAATGGGAAATACTATATGTTGCTAAATTCAGCAATAATGACCATGTGAACTTCAGCCTTAGTTTCCCTATCTGTGTAAGGAAAACTATAATAGAGCAAGAAACTTGTCTCCCAGGGATATTTTGATTATCTAATGAATTAAAATCTATGAAATCACTTTATTAATTATAAAGCAGATTATAAATATGATGATGATGATTATGCCTGGTTCAATTGATATAGCTATAGATCCACATAGCCTTATTGAAAAGAATGAGTGCTTAATATTCTTAGAGATTTTTTAAGCCTTAGAAAACTGCTGATATGGATAAAATGATAACAGTTTGACAACCTGTGTTAGAAAATAGTTGTGTGTTTGAAACAATATTTAAACAACTGCCTAACAGTGAAAGTGCCATAGTCTATTAGGTAAATTAGCCTAATAGAGGATCCACATATTACATAATTAATGGGATCATGCTGGAAAGTTAGAGCACTGATAAATATTACATATTTATCTACTGTTGCTCTATATTTAGAGATGAAGGAATGAAAATTTTCATTTGTAAAAAAATTGCTGCCTTCTTTTAATGTAGGAGTATATTTGAATTTATTGTTAGAAATGTGTACTCATATTTATTTCTTCTAGTCTTTTTGTTTTGGTAAATTTTATTTGACTTTTCATTGATTATCTATTCAGATAAATGCCAGTTATATTTCACCTCTTCCCAAATGAAAGGCACATTTTTGATATCAGAGCATAGTGTCTTTTTTTTTGTATTATTTACAGTACAACCATGTCTAGATATTTTATGTCATAGAGTGCATCTATTCATTGGAATCTGTAAGTAATATTCTACAATACGAATGTCACTTAAGATCCTATACAAAAACAGATGAATGGGATAAAAGAAAGCGCTCTTGAGTAAACGAGAGGAACCTGGAGGATGACATAGCAGTCAAGGTCATATCTTCTGAAAGCCATAGTCTTACTCTCATTGAATTTATACACTACAGTGGGAGATATACACAACATTTTATTTTTCACTTGAATAAAAAACTTTAAGTATGTAATAATGTAGCATGTGATCAGCTAGGTAAAATATGAAAATCGTATGTATTATTTTAGTGATAAGAAAAAGTGGGCCTCCTCTTAGGTTGAACATAGGAATTTAAATTTCAGTAACAGTAAAAATAAATAAATAAATTAACTAAATAAATTTCAGTAAGAGTAAATATTTCAGGAGGGAAATTTGTCACTATGTACCAGAAGACTTGTAAAAGTGTCTTCCTGGGGCTTCCTTGGTGGCACAGTGGTTGAGAGTCCACCTGCCAATGCAGGGGACACGGGTTCATGCCCCTGTCTGGGAAGATCCCACATGGCGCGGAGTGGCTAGGCCCATGAGCCATGGCCACTGAGCCTGCACGTCCGGAGCCTGTGCTCTGCAATGGGAAAGGCCACAACAGTGAGAGGTCCGCATACCACAAAAAAAAAAAAAAAAAAAAAAGTGCCTTCCTTTGACTTGGCTGTGTACTTTAGGAATTTATCCTAAGGAAATTATCAAGGAAACATACAAATTGTGTAGATACAGATGTAGATATAGATATATCAGGATGTTCTTTGAAGCTTTATATATGAGCTAAATTTTGGGAACAACAAAAATTTCCAATAATAGGGGACCTGTTCAATACAGTAAATTGTTATATCTATAAATGGAATGTAGCCATAAAACATTTAAAACTTGACTTTGTGTATATATGGTAGGAGTGTGAGGCAGTATGGGGTGTGGAGAATGAGAGGAACAAATATTCCTTGTATTTTTCAAGAGAATAAAGCAGATTGAAAACATGTATTGTAATCCATTTTCATTTTATAAATTATCATTATGATCTGGGTTTATGGGATACATTAAGCTTTTTAAAGAATGACTCCTGCTAATTTATTATAGTAACACATTTATTAATTATTGAAAATGTCATGTTTAAAACTCAGCTATAATTCTGTCATTCCATGATAACCAGTTTTAACATTTAGGTGTTTAATTTCGCAGGTATTTACTAGACATGAAAATATGAGTAATATCCTATTTCTTTAAATTTTTGAAGTTGATACACTAAAGTCACTCTGTTTTGGGCTTCCCTAATGGCTCAGTTGTTGAGAATCCGCCTGCTAATGCAGGGGACACGGGTTCAAGCCCTGGTCCGGGAAGATCCCATGTGTTGTGGAGCAACTAAGCCCATGTGCCACAACTACTGAGCCTGCGTGCCACAACTATTGAAGCCCACGTGCCTAGAGCCTGTGCTCTGCAACAAGAGAAGCCATCCCAATGAGAAGCCCGTGCACCACAATGAAGAAGAGCCCCAGCTCGCCACAACTAGAGAAAGCCCGCATGCAGCAACGAAGACCCAAGGTAGCCAAAAATAAATAAATAAAACTAATAAATTTTTTAAAAGTCAGTCTGTTTTCAAATACCAACATAATTCAATGTGAATATCAGACTTTAAATACAAACAGAAATGCAAATGTCAGGAACCCTGTACTTTAAAAGCAGGTGGCGTTTATTGCCTCCTGTTTTTAAAACATCTTTCTATCTTCACTAACAACAAGGTGGGTGGGACAGCAAGCTGCTATATATTTAACACTATTCTTTAACTTTAAAGAGCTTATAATATGTATTTTTTTGATGACTAATCCCTAAGGTGATTCACTCTCAACTGCATAGAAACACTCAGCCTTATTTATAAAAGAAGTTGCTAGCTTAATCAAGATTATATTGTTGGCAGAGAACCAAAAGCCAAAAACAGATCTTTGTTTTCTTTTCAAAAGAAGGCATTGGCAGGATGACAATTTAACAAGTATGCAGCTGTAGGTGTAGTGACACCACCTTTAAAGCCATGTCTTCATAGAGCAATAGACTAAGCTAGTTTCAGTAAAACCACTTAGATAAAGTAAGCAGCTATATTCTATATTCAGATAAAGAAATATCTATATTATTATTTGTAGGCTTATATGAATATATGTTATACATTATGTAATTTACATAATTGGCTATAGTCAGACCTTTGAACAAGTTTTCTTAACCATAGTATTATTGACATTTTGGACCAGATACTCTGTTGTTGGGAGTAGGGACCTTCCCTATGCATAGTAAAATCTTGAGCAGCATTTTTGGCCTCTACCTGCATCACCCCAGTTTTGATAATCAAAAATGTCTCCAAATACTGCCAAATGTTCCTTTAGTGGGGCAAATATCACCGCTGGTTGAAAACCACTGCCTGAGAATATATCATGGAATTCTGTTTTTATCCTTCAATTGGGGCTATAGGAAGAAGGAATAGAGGCTATTTTTTTTTTTATATTTAAGAAAGAGATGTCATCTCCATATTCCTTATGAAGATGATGTGGTACTAGACCACAGACCTACTACCTATCTTGCCCCCAGAAATCTTTGTCAGGTCACAAGGACAAAGGTTCCATGTTGATGTTTAGTCTAACATCCAAGCTTTTACCCAAATACTTCTTGGCTGGGACCTTTCCTCTTTGCCTAGATGATCCTTGGGGGGACGTGGTTTCTGGATATGACCTGGATATATAGTATCCTCAGAGCTGATAATAACATGGCTTAAATTAACAGAGCTACTAATAACATAATTTTACTAACTGTCTACATAATATTTAAGTACTTCATTTGCTTCTTTATGAAAAAATATCCTGATTTTTTTCAGTTTTCATTTAACCATTTTTTGTCTACATTTTCTCAAAATATCAACTTCAGTTTTACCTGCATGTCATATTGCTCACACTTTTGACAGCATCATGAAAATTACCTCTTAACCAGCTACTGAAGATAAATTGATAATGCATTTATTGGAAATAAAGTATCCAATAATCTATCCCATGCACTAAGTAATTATTCTTTATACATTAGTTGTTTTGTGTAGTAAAGTTTATTTTCATCACTCATTCACTTGATAAATATTTTCATGGATGGCTATTCCTGAACACTACCTTCTCTGTGCTCAAGAACCCTTAATGAGGAGAGAGAAATTAGTATGAAAATAATGTTACAGTGAGAGTAGGTATAAATAACCATAAGATGTTATATTAGAGCACTTGAGAGGGACAGTTCATCCAGTATCAAGAGTTTTTCAAACAAATGAACCCTTCCTGTACTTATAACTCTATATTCAAATTTGAATCCTTAAACATAAAAATAACAGATTAAATTATTTTTCATATTCTGGACTTCAATACACACTATTAAAGACAATTCACAACTCATTTCTTTTCAGGAAATTTTACTCACAGGTTAAATCCCACTTTTCTTGTTTTGTTTTGTTTACTTTTTTTGTCTTTTTTTTTGTGACTGCTATTATGAATATAATTCCCAACAGATATTTTAGGAAATACATACATTTTATTCCCAGGAAATATTATGTCTCAATTGAAATAGTCAGTGTTGCATTATCATTAGCCTTTTATGATATCCATTAGAGTTTTTTGTCTGTGTCTTAAAACTATTTCCTGGGCAATTTTAATAAGTATTTTTCTATTTATTATGGTTGCTTGCTTGGGGATTTTCTAAACCATTGTGCCTGATCCAAGAACAGCACTCACTCTACTCAAAGTTGTTAGAAAAATAGACAATCAGATTGAGAAAAAGATATTTGGGGAAGACAGGAACAATAATAAGAACCTCTCAAAATCAAGGAAATAGTGTTTTTCAAATTTTGTTATTGTATATCAACTATTTTTTAATTAATGAAGCAGTACTTGAAATACTTAATTGCAGTAATAAAAAATTGTCAGAGGGCTTCCCTGGTGGCACAGTGGTTGAGAGTCTGCCTGCTGATGCAGGGGACATGGATGGGTTTTTTCCCTGGTCCAGGAAGATCCCACATGCTGTGGAGCGGCTGGGCCCGTGAGCCATGGCTGCTGAGCCTGAGCGTCCAGAGCCTGTGCTCCACAACAGGAGAGGCCACAGCAGTGAGAGGCCCGCGTACTGCAAAAAAAAAAAAAAAAAAAAAAAGTTGTCAGAGAAAATTTCATGTCTTCACTGAGTGTCTCAGATCTGACTCAATCAACAATATAATATGAATTCTTTTTCTATCTTAGATTATGTTACAGAATTTTGGGTATGAGAGTATAGCTAAAGTTTAAATTCCTACTTTTTTTCATGCTTCTTATTTTGTTGGATTCATGTGATCTTGGTTTTGTTTGTCTGGTTGATTGCTTAGTTGTTTTTTTTTTGTGTGTGTGTGTGTGCATTGATGCTGAATATTGCTGAGAATGATTTAGAGTTGTATTCTGGCATGAGGATAACAAGAATATCTAGTTCCAGAGAAGGTTAATAAAACTGAATTGTCTAGTGCTTCATATATTAGTATAACAACAAGTTATAAAAATAAAAATAACATAAGATGAACCCTAAGAGAAAGATGTCAAAAGGCTTTAAAACAACCTATAGAATGATGCCCTTAGTTATGTGTGTGTGGATGGTGAGAAGATGTGAATTTATTGCAATAAGGAGATATTTATAAAATCTTTGTTGGAAGCTTTCTCTTGGAAGCTAGACTTCAAGCTTTCCTTTGGGAAATTAGAGCCTAACTCAAGAAAAGTTGAATCTTCCAGATTTTTCAAATCAGACTGGATTTTGTGTTGACTATCTTACCCTTAAAACACCTAGAAAGCCTTAACTTCTGGAAGATAAAAGTTATACTTTTTATAATATTTTTCTAGATAAAAAAAGTTCCTTATTATCAGTTTGATAAGATTTCCTATTTGATTTGGTGTTCTGACAATATACTGTTATAGCAGAAAACAGTATTATTATTATTATTATGGTGGAAAGCAAAATACTGTCATTTTTACTTGTTTCAAGGTCTGTGCTAGTTTGGCTGTCACTTGAAAATTCATTACTTGATAATGACTAGAAAACCAGAAATAGTCTTATAAATGTGGGAAAAAGTTAAGAAACTGCTAAAAATATGCAGACACATAATAATTCAAAAAATAAACTCATTGGCTTTAAGTGGATTGGTTATCCTTCACATGTTATGTTTCAGTTTGTGAAGATAATTGCAAAGTAATGCACAAGCTAGTTTGAAGGTGCTGAGAAGTCATGGAAAATGGGAGAGGTGCCAGAAATTTGAAACTGATCAGAGAGGAAGGCATGTTTCAGAATTGATGGCCACAGATGTTCCTATGACAAAAAGTAATGATCTATTTATTAAGGAAAAAGAGTAAGCCCAGCCTCATTCTTTTATGATATTTCTGAATCAGAGCTGGGGGAAAACCTAGTAAACATATTATTTGTAGATCTGAGCAATACTTCACCAGAGTGCCACATCATATCATTTTGGAGGTGAAAAAAATGTGATTAAGTATGTAAACTTCTAAATGAAAGTGCATCTTGCACTATAGGAATTAGTGTCCTCTTAGATGACTGGTTTACTACTATGTCACAGTGCCATGCTTAGATCTGTCTCAAGAGATTCATTTATAGCTTGGATAAATATGTATTACAATGTGTGATTATCAAATATGCAAGTAATATAATGTGAAGAAAAAGGAATAGGTTAGGATGTGAATGAAAAAAGGTTTCAATAACTTTGTAGAAATAGATATAAATAATAACAAAGTGCTTTAGTTGTGCACAAAATGAGCAACTGTATCAATTCAGGGTCATTACTGTGGTGATTTGAAAATGACATGCATAAATTTGTTATTCATTCAAGCTTAAATTCATTCAAGAAGTTAAGCTTGACCTTCAGGATGGTGGAGGAGTAAGACGTGGAGATCACCTTCCTTCCCACAAATATGTCAGAAATACATCTACATGTGGAACAACTCTTACAGAACACTGCTGAACACTGGAAGAAGACCTCAGATTTCCCAAAAGGCAAGAAACTCCCCATGTACTTGGACGTGTGACTGACAGGGTCTTGGTGTTCTGCCTGGGGGTCAGGCCTGTGCCTCTGAGGTGGGAGAGCCAAGTTCAGGACATTGGTCCACCAGAGACCTCCCAGCTCCACATAATATCAAATGGTGAAAGCTCTCCAAGAGATTCCCATCTCAATGCTAAGACCCAGCTCCCCACAAAGACAAGCAAGCTACAGTGCTGAACACCCTACGGCAAACAACTATCAAGACAGGAACACAATCCCACCCATTAGCAGAGAGGGTGCCTAAATTTATAATAAAGTCACAGGCACCCACAAACACACCACAGGATGCTGCCCGCCAGAAAGAAAAGACCCAGTCTCATCCAGCAAAACACAGGCCCTAGTCCCCTCCACCAAGAAGCCTACACAACCAACTGAACCAACCATAGACACTGGGGGCAGACACCAAAAACAACAGGAACTATGAAACTGCAGCCTACAAAAAGGAGAGCACCAAAACAATAACTTAAACAAAATAAGAAGACAGAGAAACACACAGCAGACAAAGGAGTGAGGTAAAAATCCAACAGATCAAACGAATGAAGAGGACATATGCAGTCTACTTGAAAAAAGAATTCAGAGTAATGACAGTAAACGTGATCCCAAATTTTGGAAATAGAATGGAGACAATACAAGAAACGTTTAACAAGGACCTGGAAGAACTAAAAAGCAAACAATGATGAACAACAAAATAAATGAAATTAAAAATTCTCTAAAAGGAATCAATTGCAGAATAACTGAGGCAGAAGAAAGGAGAAGTAACCTGGAAGATAAAATAGTGGAAATAACTACTGCAGGGCAGAATAAAGAATGAAAACAATTGAGGACAGTTGTAGAGATCTCTGAGACAATATTAAACACACCAACATTCTAATTATAGGGGTCCCAGAAGAAGAAGAGAAAAAGAAAGAGACTGAGAAAATATTTGAAGAGATTATAGTTGAAAACTTCCCTAATATGGAAAAGGAAATAGTTAATCAAACCCAAGAATCACAGGGAGTCCCATACAGGATAAATCCAAAGAGAAACACGTCAAGACATATATTAATCAAACTATCAAAAATTAAATACAAAGAAAAAATATTAAAAGTAGCAAAGGAGAAACAACAAATAACATACAAGGGATTACCCATAAGGTTAGCAGCTGATCTTTCAGCAGAAATTCTGCAAGCTAGAAGGGAGTGACAGGACATATTTAAAGTGATGAAAAGGAAAAACCTACACCCAGATTACTATACCAAGCAAGGATCTGGTTCAGATTTGATAGAGAAATTAAAACCTTTACAGGCGAGCAAAAGCTAACAGAATTCAGCACCACCAAACCAGCTTTAAAACAAATGCAAAAGGAACTTCTCTAGGCAGGCAACACAAGAGAAGGAAAAGACCTACAATAACAAACCCAAAACAATTAAGAATATGGTAATAGGAACATACATAACAATAATTACCTTAAATGTAAATGGATGAAGTGCTCCAACCAAAAGATATACTAGCTGAATGGATACAAAAATAAACCAGTATATATGATGCCTACAAGAGATCCACTTCAGACCTAGGGACACATACAGACTAAAAGTGAGGGGATCAGAAAAGATATTCCATGAAAATAGAAATTAAAAGAAAGCTGGAGTAGCAATTCTCACATCAGACAAAATAGACTTTAAAATAAAGGCTATTAAAAGAGAAAAAGAAGGAAACTAAACAATGATCAAGGGATGAATCCAAGAAGAAGATAAAACAATTGTAATATTTATGCACTCAACATAGGAGCACCTCAATACATAAAGCAAATGATAACAGCCATAAAAGGGGAAATTGACAGGAACACAATCATAGGAGGGGACTTTAATACCCCACATTTACCAAAGGAAAGATCATCCAAAATGAAAATAAATTCAGAAACACAAGCTTTAAATTATACATTAAACAAAAATGGACTTAGTTGATATTTATAGGACATTCCATCCAAAAAGAACAGAATACACATTCTTCTCAAGTGCTCATGGAACATTCTCCAGGATAGATCATGCCTTGGATCAAAAATCAAGCCTTGGTAAATTTAAGAAAATTGAAATCATATCAAGTATCTTTTCCGAACACAACACTATGAGACTAGATATCAATTACAGGAAAAAAATCTGTAAAAAATACAAACACATGGAGGTTAAACAATACCTTGTTTAACAACCAACAGATCATTGAAGAAATCAAAGTGGAAATCAAAAAAATACCTAGAAACAAAAGACAGTGAAAACACGATGACCCAAAACCTATGGGATGCAGCAAAAGCTGTCCTAACAGGGAATATTATAACAATACAATCCTACCTCAAGAAACAAGAAACATCAAAAACAAACAACCTAACCTTGCACCTAAAGCATTTAGATAAAGAAGTAGAAGAAAAAAAAAAAACCCAAAGTGAACAGAAGGAAAGAAGTTATAAAGATCAAATCAGAAATAAACGAAAAAGAAATGAAGGAAACAATAGCAAAGATCAATAAAATTAAAAGCCACTTCTTTGAGAAGATAAACAAAATTGATAAACCATTAACCAGACTCATCAAGAAAAAAAAGGAGAAGACTCAAATCATTAGAATTAGAAACGAAAAAGGAGAAGTAACAACTGACATTGCAGAAATAAAAAGGATCATAAGAGATTACTACAAACAACTGTATGCCAATAAAATGGGCAACCTGGAAGAAATGCACCAATTCTTAGAAAAGCACAACCTTCCAAGACTGAATCAGGAAGAAATAGAAAATATAAACAGACCAACTACAAGCACTGAAATTGAGACTGTGATTAAAAATATTCCAGCAAACAGAAGCCCAGGATTAGATGGCTTCACAGGAGAATTCTAGCAAACATTCAGAGAAGAGCTAACACCTATCCTTCTTCCAAAATATAGCAGAGGGAGGAACACTCCCAAACTTATACTAAGAGGCCAGCATCACCCTGATACCAAAATCAGACAATGACGTCACAAGGAAAGAAAACTACAGGCCAATAGCATGGATGAATTTGGATGTAAAAATCCTCAACAAAATACTAGCAAACAGAATCCAACAGCACATTAAAAGGATATTACACCATGATGAAGTGGGATTTATCCCAGGAATGCAAGGATTCCTCAATATACACACATCAATCAATGTGATAAACCATATTTAACAAATTGAAGAAGAACCATATGATCATCTCAATAGATGCAGAAGAATCTTTGGACAAAACTTAATACCCATTTATGATAAAAACCCTCCAGAATAGGTATAGAAGGAATTTACCTCAACATAATAAAGGCCATATGTGACAAACCCACAGCCAACTTCATTTACAATGTTGAAAACTGAAACCATTTCCACTAAGATCAGGAAGAAGACAGGGTCATCCACTCTCACCACTATTATTCAACATAGTTTTGGAAGTTTTAGCCAGAGCAGTCAGAGAAGAAAAAGAAATAAAAGGTATCCAAATAGGAAAAGAAGAAGTAAAGCTGTCACTGTTTGCAGATGACTTTATTACTATACACAGAGAATCCTAAAAATGCTACCAGAAAACTGCTAGAGCTAATCAATGAATTTGGTAAAGTTGCAGGATACAAAATTAATGTACAGCAATCTCTTTCATTCCTATTCACTAATCATGAAATATCTAAAAGAGAAATTAAGGAAACACTACCATTTACCACTGAAACAAAAATAATAAAATACCTAGGAATAAACCTACCTAAGGAGACAAAAAATCCTTAATGCAGAAAACTATAAGACACTGATGAAAGAAATTAAAGATGATACAAACAGATGAATAGATATACCACATTCTTGGATTGGAAGAATCAACATTGTGCAAATGACTATACTACCCAAAGCACTCTACAGATTCAATGCAATCCTTATCAAACTACCACTGGCATTTTTCACAGAACTAGAATAAAAAGTTTCACAATTTGTATGGAAACACATAAGAACCCGAATAGCCAAAGCAACCTTGAGGAAGAAAAATGGAGCTGGAGGAATCAGGCTCCAGGACTTCAGACTATACTACAAAGCTACAGTAATCAAGACAGTATGGTACGGGCACAAAAACAGAAATGTAGATCAATGGAACAGGATTGAAAGCCCAGGGATAAACCCACGCACATATGGTCACCTTATCTTTGATAAAGGGGGCAAGAATATACAATGGGCTAAAGACATCCTCTTCAATAAGTGGTGCTGGGAAAACTGGACAGCTATAATTAAAAGAATGAAATTAGAACACTCCCTGACACCACACAGAAAAATAAACTCAAAATGGATTAAAGACCTAATGTATTGCCAGACACTAGAAAACTCTTAGAGGAAATCATAGGCAGAACACTCTATGACTTAAATCACAAGATCCTTTTTTTTTTTTTTTTTTTTTAATTTTTTATTTATTTATTTTTGCTGTGTTGGGTCTTTGTTTCTTGTGCGAGGGCTTTCTCTAGTTGTGGCAAGTGGGGGCCACTCCTCATCGCGGTGCGTGGGCCTCTCACTATCGCGGCCTCCCTTGTTGCGGAGCACAGGCTCCAGACGCACAGGCTCAGTAATTGTGGCTCACAGGGCCAGCTGCTCCCTGGCATGTGGGATCTTCCCAGACCAGGGCTCAAACCCGTGTGTCCTGCATTGGCAGGCGGATTCTCAACCACTGCGCCACCAGGGAAGCCCCACAAGATCCTTTTTGACTCTCCTCCTAGAGGAATGGAAATAAAAACAAAAATAAACAAATGGGACCTAATGAAACTTAAAAGCTTTTGCAAAACAAAGTAAACCATAAACAAGACAAAAAGGAAACCCTCAGAATGGGAGAAATTATTTGCAAATGAAGCAACTGACAAAGGATTAATCTCCAAAATTTACAAGCAGCTCATGCAGCTCAATATCAAAAAACCAAACATCCCAATCCAAAAATGGGCAGAAGACCTAAAGAGACATTTCTCCAAAGAAGATATACAGATTGCCAACAAACATATGAAAGAATGCTCAACATCACTAATCATTAGAGAAATGCAAATCAAAACTCCAATGAGGTATCAACTCACACCAGTTAGAATGGCCATGATCAAAAAATTCTACAAATAATAAATGCTGGAAAGGGTGTGGAGAAAAGGGAACCCTCTTGCACTGTTGGTGAGAATGTAAATTGATGTAGCCACTATGGAGAACAGTACGGAGGTTCCTTAAAAAACTAAAAATAGAACTACCATATAACCCAGCAATCCCACTACTGGGCATATACCCTGAGAAAATCATAATTCAAAAAGAGTCATGTGGGCTTCCCTGGTGGCGCAGTGGTTGAGAGTCTGCCTGCCGATGCAGGGGACGCGGGTTCGTGCCCCGGTCTGGGAGGATCCCGCATGCCGCGGGGTGGCTGGGCTTGTGAGCCATGGCCGCTGAGCCCGCGAGCCATGGTCACGGAGCCTGCGTGTCCGGAGCCTGTGCTCCGCAACGGGAGAGGCCACAACAGTGAGAGGCCTGCGTACCGCAAAAAAAAAAAAAAAAAAAAAAAAGAGTCATGTACCACAATATTCATTGTAGCTCTATTTACAGTAGCCAGGACATGGAAGCAACCTAAGTGTCCACTGACAGATGAATGGATAACGATGTGGCACATATATACAATGGAATATTACTCAGTCATAAAAAAATGAAATTCAGTTATTTATAGTGAGGTGGATGGACCTAGAGACTGTCATACAGAGTGAAGTAAGTCAGAAAGAGAAAAACAAATACCATGTGCTAACACATATTTATGGAATCTAAGAAAAAAAAAAAAAAGAAGGTTCTGATGAACCTAGGAGCAAGACAGGAATAAAGACGTAGAGAATGGACTTGAGGACATGGGGAGGGGGAAGGGTAAACTGGGACGAAGTGAGAGAGTGACATGGACTTATATATACTACCAAATGTAAAATAGATAGCTAGTGGGAAGCAGTTGCATAATACAGGGAGATAAGCTTGGTGTTTTGTGACCACCTAGAAGGGTGGGGTAGGTAGTGTGGGAGGGAGACACCAGAGGGAGGATATATGGTGATATATGCATATGTATAGCTGATTCACTTTGTTATAAAGCAGAAACTAACACACCATTGTAAAGCAATTATACTCCAATAAAGATGTTTAAAAAAAAATTAAGCTTAATTCCCCTACTAGATCTCTCACCTTTAGAAATTATGTGATACAGTAATATGTTGTCATTTTATAATAATGTCTTTCATAACATACATTGTTTTTACAAGCTTGGTTTTAAGAGTAATTTTATATGCAGTAATAGAAAATTAATATAGTAGCTATGCTACTTAGCATCAGGATGTATGAATTATAAAATATGGTTGTAGGGACCTTAAAGTTAATATATCCCAGACTGATTTAGCAGACAAAGAATACATAGGATGATAGTAATACCTTGCTCATTGTTCAGTTTTGAATGCCCAGCTGAACAAAGAAAAGGGCTATCTGGGTAAATGTTCCTAGAAAGAGTTTGGGATGCTTAGCCTTGTGAAAAAAAAGTCTGGTAGGCATAGTAGAATGGTTAATTGTTTTAAATATTTGAAAGACCAGCATGTGGAAAATCAATAATTTTTTCTTCCCACCTTCCAGAGCTATTCACAGAATGAGCTGCATCAGTTGGAGGTGCTCGAACATATGCTGAGTCAGCCTGTGTTGTAGACATATTTGAATTAGATAATCTCTAAAATCACTTTCAGAACTTAGATTCTATGATATAATCACATATATTGTGGGTTTTCTTAACTCTGGCTGTACACTGGAAATACCTAGGGAGGGTTAAAGAAAAATGCAAATGCTCATGTTGACCATAGACCTGAGTCAGAATATCTGGTGATAAGGTTTGGTCATCCATATTTTTTAAAACTCCTTCTTTACTCTTATATGTAGTCAGAGTTAAAAGTATATTTATTTTTTGACTTTCTAATTTACAGAAATAATATTTTATATATTTCATCATAAAAATAAGATTTTCACTACCAAATATAATTATATATATTTAAAGAACAGAAAAGGTGCCTAATTTGAGTAAAGTGATTAGTGTAAGTGTTGTGTTGCCATCAAATTCATTAAGTTATTTATGAAAACAAATGATTTTTAATAGTCTTTTGTTAGCCTGTTAGAAAATAAATTCAGAAGCCAGGTGTGGATAACAATAATAATAAATAATAGCTAATTTTTATTGAGCAATTACCATGTGATTGACAAGGTAATAGGGATATAATAATCTATAATTACTTATCTAAATTATACAACAGTCCTATGAGTTAGGTATTATTGTTAGGTTCATCATTTTATGTCATGTAATGACATGCATTCTATACCATTACATTCTTATTATATTTATTGTATTCATATATTCATTCATTTATTCAATTATTATAGTCATTGATAATACATAATTTTTATAATATATAGCATATATATGTACATATATATATATATAATTTAATAATAATTATTATTATTTTTGTGGTACATGGGCCTCTCACTGTTGTGGCCTCTCCCGTTGCAGAGCACAGGCTCCGGACGCGCAGGCTCAGCGGCCATGGCTCACGGGCCCAGCCGCTCCGCGGCACGTGGGATCCTCCTGGACCGGGGCACGAACCCATGTCCCCTGCATCGGCAGGAGGTCTCTCAACCACTGCATCACCAGGGAAGCCCTATATATTATATATTTACCAAAAGACATATTAGGACATTTGTCTAAGGTCATTCAAACAGTAACTTGTATGGCAGCTCTTTGGATCCAGGCACTCCAACCCCTAGAATTCTCACTCTTGACAATTATATTTAAGTGATTCATGAATGACAGAGCAGTATCATTTTTGTAAGAGTTTCCTGCATTTTTCTTCATTCCATCAGCCAAAGACAAGTCTGTATTTGTCCAGTAATTTTCTCTGCACTTTTACTTCCTGAAGAAATACTATGGGTTCCTAAGGAAGCAGCTGGATCAACTTAAGGAATTAAGGAATGGAAAGAAGAGGGAGAAAAGCAGAGGACAAGGGGCCTATGTCTGGAAAGTGAGGGCTCCAGAGCATATTGAGGGTGTAAAGGACTTGAGAAGAAAGGCAAAGAGATATTACCTAACGTTACAGGGAATTATAAATGAGGTCCTCATTGATAGAAAGAATTCAATTGTACTGTGTTTCCCAGGGCTTTTACACTCCTCTTTCTCTCTTTTCCTCTGGATGGTAAGCTTCTTGACAATGTCTTGTTCATCTTTGATTCTGCCAAAGACTCAAAGAATGTATATCAGATTGGGCTTGTCTCAGGTTGCAATATGTTTAGAACAATATAGTAATTACAGTATCACTGCATCCTTAAAAGATGTTGAGGTTACTGCCTAGACAACCTGGAGAGAAAAGGTAAGGAAAATTATATACACTTAGGCTAGAGGAAACAAGGAGTGAAAGATTCTTTTTAGCATATCGTTATCATATTAATGCCATTTTCAGTAGCAGTTAAATCCCCAATTCCAAAGTGTGAAAATACAATTTTTTATTCATTGCACTTGAGTATAAAAACTAATTTTTAGTTTTGCAATTTCTTACATGAATTTTTTTAAAACCCCCAAATCTCTAATCCTAATTTTAAAACATAAGATTGAAGTCAGTTTTTTCATAGTAGTTCATTATTAATTAACTTGTGAACACAGTATTGCTACTGTTATTTGATTATTGTACATTTATACAGCAGTTTTTATCAGTAGGCCAAATTAACACATATTTTGAAAGTATTTATTAGCTATTCTGAGAATTGAATGAGTCACTTTAAGTTACAAATAATAAATCAGAGCCATTATTATTATTGTATCATTGGATGGTAGTGCTATTCTTACTATCGTGGATAATAATGATTCATAGAGTATGTTTCCATCTCAAAATGAGAGCTTATATCCATGTATAATCATCAAGATCTAGTCTATGCCTCTTCATGAACTGCTTTAGAAATAGCTGTGTCTGGAAGATTCATTTGTGGCTAATGTGATTGGCAGAACTCTAGAAATACAAGCCACTTTATTTGTAGAGCATTTGTCACAGGCTGCCACGAATTGAATACACAGAATCTGATGGTCAATTCCAATTCTACTTAGGTTGTATAGATATGGATGTAAAGCGATGTTAGGTCATTGTGGCTGACACAAAGCATAAAAAGCAGAGCCTTCAAGGAGTTATTCTGAATTGAAAGTGACATAAAATAATAAGAAAACAATTCTAGGCAAAATGAATAGTAGCAATAAGAAACATGAAAGAAGAGAGAAAGGAAAAGGGAAAGACAAATGGTTGATTTTTGGAGGGGAGGGAAAATAGGCTTATCCTGAGTGGGTAGGAAAGTTTGGAAAAGAGTATCCTAACCTAACCAACAAGTTAAGATATTTACCCAGCTCTGGATTATTCAGATAGATATTTTAGCAATCACAACCTAAATGCATAATTGCAATTATCAATATTTTTGCTAGTCAATTTCATTCATTAAGCCTATACATTAAAAATAAAACAACAGTTAAGATATAGTCATTTGAGAAAGATACTAAGAACTAGATAAGGATAGTACTTGTACAGGCATGCAAATGAATGTACATTTTCTCCAACAAGTCTTAGGTTTCCATGTCCATATGTTTAGCTTTAAAACTTAGGTCCCTTGGTGTGACAAAGAATGTTTATGTTGCATCTGGGTGCAAGAAGTAATGTCTAGAAGATATTATTTATAAGACTGGAGTACTAGGATTCCTGGGATATCCTGGTTTTGCAGATAAGGCACAATTATTAAAAACCAGAGCTATGTTTTTAAATCCAGGATTCGGGGGGCACTCTAGCTAACAAGCACAATGTCCCTACAGGGTCAAAGTTTCTGCTGAGTTGTTAATGCTCTATTCCTTCTAAGAGTTTCTCAAAATAAACTTCTAGCCTAGAAACATATGCTTAGATCTGACAAATTTTGCTCTCAGATATCGACACCCGTTAGTCCCATTGTTCAGCTTCCCTCAGCAATTCTGAGGTTCAAACATGCATGTAGATTGTGTCTTGCTTTTTCTACACCATTCTTTGGAATTTCTGCCAAGGGATAGTTATGGGTGAGTCATGATTACAGGCCTATTAAGTTTCTTAGTATGGGAGACTACATCATTAGATTAATTGTAACACAGCCCTTCTAAGATAAAAACAAATTTTTAGCAACTCTGTTTTACTTCTAAATACTGATTGACAGTAAAAATGGTGATAATGGCTTCTTACCAAGTTGAACTTATCCATATAACATGAAAAAATCATCTCATTATAATACTTTCACCAAATTTTTAAAAATCTACCAGAGAGGCACAGTTATTTGGCTGTTTGCCATTTGTTTTTATTTTATTTTCTTTTGGTCCTTTTTCTGTACGTGTTACCTCATCTCTCCTCCAACCCGTAGGACTGCTCTCAGGAACCTCTGAATCTACAATTTCTGTCAAATGACCCTCTTCAGCCTGTTTTAGCCAGTCTCCTAAAAATCCTTAGAAAAATTATCTTCAGAGAAACAGCTAGAATAGTGTTTAACCAAATATCTAGGTTCCATGGTATAGCCAAGCTGACACATAAAATAAGCCATCCAACTTTGTTCCAGCTATTTGAAAATTATGTCTCTTTGAATTACTGTAAGTTGAAGAATAATAGTGAGATGTAATGGCAAAACGAACTAAACAAACAACAAAATGCAGAAAGATGTTTGTCTGGAACATTACCTAAAATCTATTTCAATCCAGAACTTTTTTTTTTCTTTAGTGTCAACAAAATAAAATTTGAATATTGTATAGAAACGATAAGTACAGAAGTTAAAGGGCAACTTTCAAGCTACAAGTATGAGACAAACATGGTAATCCAAGGTGAAAATACAAAAAGCACTAACTTCAGTTGACATTTTTTTGAACTATAAAAATAATGTAGTAAAATGACAGAGTCTCAAACCCCTTCCTTTAATCTCAAGTCTTTGTTCAAATTTTCAGTCTTGCCTGCAATGGCTCCCTATTTAAAAGTCTAACCTACCTGTCCTCTCTTATAGCATTTCTTAATCCCTCCTCCCTGCTATGATTTTTTTCTCCCTCACACTTATAATCTCTTGACATACTGTATAATTTATTTATCTGTATTGTTTACTGTCTGTATTCCTCAGTATAAAACAAATTCAAAGAGGGCTGATGTCATTGCACATTTTCTTCACTGATATATCCCTTGTATCTAGAACAGTGTACATAGAATATACTTAATAAATGTTTATTGAATAAATGAACATATACATTATCTGAACAACATCCATCCAACCATATCATGTCACTTTCTACATTTCCAATTGGAAAATCAAATTCCATTTCCTCTCATGACTTACAAAGTCATTCATGAATTGCTTCCACTTTTCTCAAGTATTTTATCTCACACTACTCTTCCCTCCCAACTAGACTGACTTTCTTTCTGTTTCTCACTTATGCCAAATTTGCTCATGCCTGGGGGCCTTTGTTAAAGCTGGTCCCACTGTCTGCAATACTCTCCAAACAAGTTTTGATCTTTGCCAACATGGTTTTGTTATTCAGATCTTGGCTGAAATGTTACCTCTTTAGCAAAACGTTTTCTGCCTACCCAGTCTAAAAAAGCCACCCTGTTACTTGACAGAACTGTATCCTATTTTAATTATTTACATGCAATTCATCATTAACTGATTTTTTTCAGCTTGTCTTCGTTCTATTTTCTGTCTTCTTTCACTAGCGTGCAAGCCTAGCAAGCACAACGATCTAGTCAGTGATTTTCTCTTTTGCATCCCCAATGTCTTGAACAGTTTTGACACATAGTACATGCTCAATAAATATTTATGACATACATTAATATATCTGACACTTAAAATTTTAATACAGTGACCATTTCAATACATTCTCACTCTTCAATTAATTATTCTAATTAGGTAAATTAGCAGATTTTTCAGTGATAACTCTTTAATAAGAATTATAAGAATATAAACAAATTTAACTGACATATTACTGGAAACAGCTACTTCTACATTCTGGCCACCCTGATCTGCTCAGGGATATAAAGTATTATACAAACAACAAAAGATAAAATCATTATTGGGGTCTGTCTTTGTAATGTGATCAAAAGGAGTACAAATCACTTCAACTTCACAACACATTTCAGAAGGGTCTAAGCAGGTTTTAGGTTTTGCAGCTTCTCCCCATGGTCCATGTTTCTTCCAGGTGAGAACACATTTCCACACTTGTCTTTGTCCAGATCTAAAATTAGGTGCCAGGATTTCAATACTCCTTTTCTGCATTGTTGGGATGTCCTCCCTATTTGTTGCCCAATCCAAGACCAGGTATATTTCAGCTAGAAAGTTTTTTAAAAAGAGTTACATGATGTGTCAGTAATCTTTCTTATCAAAAATGCTAAACAGAGGCAGGAGATGCTTTTAATATAAGGCAGTGATTTCAGAGAACCAAGAAACTGGCTATACAAATATCATAAGTAAAGGCTACACAATAGAAAAAAAATGTTGTAGGGAAGCATGAAATAGCACCAACAGAATTGCCATAGTCTTTTTGCATAGGTAGGACACAAGTTGGGGCATTTAGTTAATTATTTATAAAAGAAGTACAATTACAATTAGTTTTAGAGAATGGATAGAACTTGTAACTCAATTCATATGGTATAGTAAATAGTAAGTACATGCTAAATGCAATGAGATTAGAAAGTAGATATATTAAATTGACTTTGAATGACAGTTGAAGGAGCTTGGATATTTGAAATATCCAATGAATCACAATGAAATATGTTTAAAAAAAGGAAGTGAAGTGAAATTAAATCAGTCAACAGTAATGGGAGTTATCTGTTATAGAATATGTGATGTTTGGAAACCATATTAATTAATTATAAATAGAATCTGTTTGGGAGAAACTATGCCACTAAAGTAATGCTGGCTTTTAGAGAACAACAAAAATGAAAGAAAAAAAATAGAAAAAGGATAATGGGGAAGATAAAGGACTCATAAGAGTGTTATATACAATTCTAATGAACTGTAGACAAATCTTGTATAGCCAGCCAGCTGGACAATGAAGCAAATGACCTCATAACAGTAAGCAAATTTTATGATCTGCAATAAATGTGATAGTTTTCTCAGTAATTAAAAAAATATACAACTGATAATATTGACACTCATTACCTTAAACTTGATTGTGCTTTTCATCTCTTGAAATAGAAAGTAAATTTTTAAGAGTTACTTACTCATCCTCTTACTAAAGTAAATAAAACACCCATTTTAGTGTCACTAACAAGAATTTAATTTTCTCTCATAATTTTAAGGAACTTTGCCATAAGACCTCAAGTGTGTTTTAATAAAGGATGGATTAGCAATTTATTGAAATTATATCAAAGTTACAAATTGTGATTAACATAAGCCTTTGATCTCTGAAATTATAGTCACGATTCATATTTTTTCTCTTTGCATCCAAAGATGTTGCTTTGTTTTGTTTTCTAAAGTCTATCTGAACTGCTTTGATGTAGAAATATGCCAGATCCACAGAAATATAAAAATAAATGGTAGAAATGTGCATAGGGCTCATAAAAGATAGGAGTTATTCAAAAAATACAAAACCCTTCACCGCTTCTTGATTGAGAGGCTACCCAGAAAACAGACGCAAAGGGATTTCATGGCCCTAATTCATTTGGAATTCTAAGAAATACAACTGGGTGTGAGAATAAAGCTGAATGTGGCAAAGTTGTAGAGAAAGAGAAAGGTGTACTTGGGAATTAAGGATGATTGAAGCACTTGTTTTATAAGAACAGACAATGAGTCCTAACTAGACCGAAACATCTACAGGGGAAATGAGAAATGAGCTGGCTGATGGCACAACCCCAGTGTCATATTCAGGAGAGATTCTGATGCAATTTTCAGAGGACAAAGTCTTGTTTAGATTATCTGTCAATTCTTCTACCTGAGGAAGAGCCTGCTAGGAGATTTAGCTGTTGATTTTGATATCCATCTTCATTCATTCATTCATTCAGTTGATAAATATTTATTCAAAGCTTGTGAAGTGTGCTGAACAAAGCATAAATAAATCAATGCCTTCATGAAGCATGCATTTGAGTGGGGTGTAAAGACAAAGAACATGTTACGTAAAAACAGTAGATTACCTAATTGCAGGCACTAAAAGAAAATTAAAGCAGGAAGGGAAATATGTAATGTAAAGTGTATGAGGAAATTTGAAATTTTAGATAAGAGTCCAGGGAAGGCCTCACTGAGAGGGAAATTTCTGTTTAAACTTGAAGGAAGTAAAGGAGTTAGCCATGTAGATATCTGCAGGAAGGACATTATAGGCAGAGGAAAAAACAATTGCATATTCTCTATTCATTTAATCCTTAGGTATTTTTATTATATATATTTTACCAATGAAGAAACTCAGGCTTAGATAAATAAGTAAATTTCCTAAGCTCTAAAACCTAGTTCAGGACATAGCCAAGATCTAAACCTCAAAAAACTTTAAATCCATAGTAGAGTTCTTATTATAAAATAATATAATTTTAATATAATTTTGTCCTTTCTACTTGTTCTTTTCTCTTTCCAAACATTAGGTCAGATTACCCTATAATGGTGGTATGTTTTCCTTTCTTTTTGTTACTGTCTCAAGTTGCTATCCTTTAAATTTTTTCTTTACTAGTTATAAAATATTAGTTTATTACTTTGTTCCTTCTCTTGATGAAGTAGATTTTCTCTTTTGTCTCCAGCTCATTACTGTACCTTCCAAACTTGGTTCCTTGAAATCTGACTTCTCTTCTTAGAAAGATACACAACACCTTTCACATATCAAATACAACAGTCTTTTCTGAGGCTTTATCTTCCTTGATATCATTAAAGTAATAACTAAGAGCACATGACCCCTGGCATTGGAAATATCTAAGTTTGAATCATGGGTCTGTCATTTCCAAGCTAGGATAGAAAAAGTGATGCCTAATCCTCTGATACACATTCTTCTTCTTAGTCATAATTGGCTTATTAATACTACCTCTGTATGTTTATTATCATCACTCAGTAAAGCTTAGTAAATATAGATATGAAGAACTACATATTTCCCCCTTTGAAACTCCTCTTTGACACACATTTGTTAAGTTCTTCACTGAAAAGTCTACCAACTTTTCTGATTCTTCTTCCTTCGACACTACCTGTACTTGAGTCATGGCAAAAGCTCTGTCCTTGGACTGATTTGTATCCCTTCTGAAAAAGTTTTACACTCTGTGATATCATTCACTATCAAAGCCCCGACTGTCACCTTTATGCAGAGGACTTCCAAATCAGCTCCCGTCATATATCTTCTCTCTGAAGTGTCAAGCCCATATTCCCAAATGCCTCCTAAACATCTTCACTTGAGTTTTATGCCAACAAATCAAAATCACAATCTACAGATAAACATGAGAAAAAATCAAGACTCTTCCCTCCAAATCAGTGCCTTTTCTTGCTCTTCAAATTGCAATTTTTTTTTTTTTTTTTTTTTTTTGCAGTACGCAGGCCTCTCACTGTTGTGACCTCTCCAGTTGCGGAGCACAGGCTCTGGATGCGCAGGCTCAGCGGCCATGGCTCATGGGCCCAGCCACTCCGTGGCATGTGGGATCCTCCCGGACCGGGACATGAACCCGTGTCCCCTGCATCGGCAGGCAGACTCTCAACCACTGCGCCACCAGGGAAGCCCCAAATTGCATATTTTTAATGCTACTTTTCTACCTCTCACTAAAGTTTGAAATATTGATGCTCTCTTTCATCTGACACTGCCATTATCTATCTAATCTAATCATGGATGTTTAATATTAAAACTGCAAAGGAAATGGGAGATTTATTATTCTATTGCTTATCACAGGTGAGTAAATATACAGCAGATATGCAGCTAGATGCAGGGAGTCAGAATGAGAACCAAGGTTTCCACACTCATAGGCCACAGTTGTCTCCTGTGTAGAACCCTGAATCTGTTGCCAGTTTTAGATAGTTTTTTTCCCAGACTGTCTGCTAACTATCAATTTCATTAATGCTACCCTACTCATGGTGTCCTTACTTGTAGTATCTCTATCACTGTCAAACTAGTTTCATTTTGAAATATGTACTGAGTAAGGAAAGTTTCTTAATATACATCAGCCCTGCTCAGAAAAATGTTCACTATATCTATATTTCATAATGATTAATGAAGCTCATTTTTATTGAGTCTTAGGTACGAGGAACTATAATACACATACCCTACAACCATAATCCTATTTAATCTTTACAACAAACTGTGATATTCTTGATGAGATCCCTTTCACACACTCACAGAAAATTAATGCAACCCATATTTGCCTAGTTTATAAACTGCAGAACTGGAATGTGATGGTTTGTCTGACACCAAAGCTCTTTCAAAGGTGAAAACCTTCTGCCTTTCCAAATTTGTCTACTGAGTGTATATTCAGCCTGAATCCACTGTTCATGAAATAGATTCAATTCTTTAATTCATTTATGTGTTTTGATATGATATTACCTGGAATGCCTCCCTTGCCTTTGACAGATACATCTTTCCAAATCTACTAACTTTTGAGAGTCATCAACGTAACTAGGTCACAGTATCTTTTAGATTTTAAACTCCTGTGGTTAAGTTTTCATCAACCAAAGCATGGTGGTCAGTCCTTTATACATAAGTACTTGCATATAAACTACTAAAATAGGCATACAGTGTCAACCAAACCACCTGATAGTCTTGAAAGTAATTGGAAGAAAATTTTGAGAAAAGAAGAAGGAAACAAAGCAAAAGCAGAATGTTATGATTTACTAAATGAAGCATGTGAGGTCAAGTAGCATCGGTAAGGGTTAAGTCTCAATAATATTACTTGAGCACCTGGTAGACACTAAGTAATGTGAGGAATAGATGGCAAAGTGGAGAAGACATAGTTCTTACTCTTGCTAAGCTCACAGTATAATATAAATAAAAGACACACACAACCTGAATAGATCAACCTAAACAAGGTTAAATGCTAAAATTATGCACTGGGTAAGGAAACTTGTGAATTCCTTTGGCCATGTATTGCTCCCCAGAGCTATTTACTTTCCAAAGCAGGTGAGAGTTCTTCCTATGGCTATACAACTTCTTAACCTAGATATTTCATTATACCCTTCTCTTAGGCTATGATTTATTAATAACTACAGCCTATCCTTTAGGAAACTCTGACACCTGCATAAACAACTAGATATTGCCTCATATTTATAGATGCATGCTTGAAAGTTTAGGTGTAGCACTATGAGAACTGGTTACTTTATCTTTTCAGTTAAGTAATTATATGTATCCTTACCTTTCAAAGTATTATTTATTGGCTTCCTCAGATACAATGGTGTTCCAAAAGTCTATATATCATATAGTTGTATATTCTCTAACTATTCCTCTTTGATTTAGTTAGGGGCTGCCACATACTGTAATGTTACTTCAGGATAACAGGGTGCAGTTCTTTTCCATTAATAACAAAAGCAATTACTCAAATAGAGGCACAGTATCTTCATTCTGCCTCTGTTCTGTTACCCAAATTATAGCTCCAGTTTAATGAGAAACTGCCGGTCTCAAAAATTGTTAGCTTATTGTAGTTAAACCTGTTTGATTATGCCATAATTGTGATTTATGTATTTTTATGAATTTCAGTTATTTTAAGACTGCAAGAATATGGTTCATATGTTTTGAAGAAGGAATCAAGCTGTTAATTCTTTAATGAACTCTAAGAGTTAGGGAAATTTCTCACTCTTAGCCTTCAGCACTGCTTCTTTCACGTAAGTTTGGTTGTCAAATAATATATTTTTAGACTTTTGTTTTCACCATGCATCCCTGTTCTTAGGACATTGCCATGTTGAAGATATTGTCTTTCATTCAGAACCTGAGTGAATACGCATTTCCCTGATTCCGAGTAGTTTTGTCTTCCTTGTGTGTGCTTTTTCCATTGTAGACTCATAAAACACAACTGATCACTTTTAGCATTATTTCTTTCAATTCTCTCTCCAACAATGACTCCTTGACAGAAGTGACCATGTCTGTGCCATTACTTTGTACAATTGGATGAATGAATGAAGCTTTTTAATAATCTCTCAACACTACTAGCTGTACTGGAATCTCATATATCACATTTTATCCATCCTCCTCATCCTTTTCCTATGTTGAACTTCTTTTAACATATTTCTCTTTCTAGCATTTTCTCCCTCAATTCCTACCTTCTTTCCCACCTAATTTTCCATTTTATTCTTTTCTTAAACTTTCATCTTTCTTTTTCTTTTTCCCTTAATATACTAACAACCCTGCTAATTTATAAGCCTTAAGATTCTTTACGGCACATATGGATAAATGTATCCATGTGACTACAGCTCAGCTCTCTGATGTTTATATGTCAAGTATTCTTTAGGCTATGCTGTAATCCCTCATGTTGGCTCAAGCTAAGTAATTGAAATATTAGTTGCTTTCAAACTAATAACTAGGTTTCAGGCCCTTTGTTGGGATTTTTGCTTAGGAAGTAAAACTTCCTCCTTATAATTCAGCCCTTGGCATTAGTCATGCTCCAAAACAGAAGGATCAGTGAGAACCATAGTAATGCTACTCCACTTCTTAGCATCACTTTCAAATTCTTGCTGAAAAATCCTACCTGTCAATTGATATAGCCTTGTATATAAGCAACAGTCTGGGTTCAATAAATTCCTTTATCTGGAGATTTGGACAAACTGGTGACACTCCTTGAAAGCAATCTGTGGAAGAAGTTATAATAGAAGCCCATTCTCAGCTTCCTCTACTTTCCTGTAAAGTCTTCTGAGTTCTGTCACCATAACCCAGAGGTCCTCTCACTTTATAGTAACATATAATAATTAGAGACACTTTAAGTTTTATGTTTATTTCAATAAAAATGATTGATCTGCCTTAGAATACATTTCTGATCAAAGCTGGAATGAAGAAAAACAATAAATCTCTCAATTTTGTAGGAGTTGAATATGTATGGAGGGTAGGGAGGAGTCAAGTAGAGTCATGTTCACAGCATGAAGTTAGAAAACTATAGTTCTTATTAGGATATACTATATCCTGGTCAAAAGAAACACAGTTATTTACTAATTCAAAGTTCTTGTTGCTTATTCAGTAATGATTAAAATTTATTTTCTGATGGTGATTCCTCACGTTGGAGCTGTAACAAGAAGAGAAGAGAAAAAAAATTGATTGAATATTATAAATCAATTTTTGTTGCAAACTGCTTACTAATATTCTTCATTACAATGGAGTAGAATATACACTAAATGATGTAAGTAAATTTTATTGTAAATTTTATTGAATAACAATGGTAAACACTGTAACTGCATGATCTGGCTTCTAGCTTACACCATATCATGGCTGTATGCTTATGTGTAATAATCATTACCTTCATATAAGTTTATAATAAATATCTTTGCTTTTGAATCACTTACCAAATTGCATGTTATAACTATATCATCTCTACATCATCTTTCCAAGTGTTTTTCTTACTTTGTTCTTGTTTCTACTTTGTAAAATTTGACTGGTAAATTATAAAAGATATAGTCAATATCTAGGCCCACATCTGATTTATCAATGCTACTACCATAGGAAAAGGGTAAATGCATTACCATAGTCTAAACATTGTATTAAAGTGACATGATGAGATTGAACACAACACTGCTGAAGGGAGAGGAAAATTTCATATTTATATCTACTTCATTCAAGGAAATTTAAGGAAAAAAATGAACAAATATGGAGATAGGACATGATTAAATTTGGAATAGACCATTTTCTAACTAAGATTTTTAAAATTTCCTTAACCTTATGATAAAAGCACTGGCACCATTCAGATCTTTGTTAACTAATCCTAACTGCTTATTCTCTGAATGTTACCATATCCGGCAATTGACTTTTATTTTTTATTCATTTTTATGAACATTCACTTTCATTAAAGTATGGTAGACATACAATATTGGTTTCAGGTGTATAACATGGTGGTTTGAAATTTATATATGTTACAAAATGATCCCCACAATAAGTCTAGTAACCATCTGTCTCTACTCAAAGTTATTATAATATTGTTGACTATACACCTTATGCTGTGTATTACATACCCATGATTTATTTCTTCTATAAGGAGTGGAGGTTTGTACCTCTTAATCTCCTTCACCTATTTTGTCCATTCTCCCAATCTGCTCCCATCTGACAACCACCACTTTGTTCCCTGCATCTATAAGCCTGTTTTGTTTTGTTTTGTTTGTTCATTTATTCTGTTTTTTACATTCCACATATAATTGAAATTGTACAGAATTTGTCTTTCTCTATCTGACTTACTTCCCTTGCTATAACTTACTTACCATCCATATTGTTACAAATGGCATTATTTTATTCTTTTTTATGGCTGAGTAATATTCCATTGTGTACAAATACCACATCTTCATTATCCATTCATCTGCTGATGGACCTTTGGGTTTCTTCCATGTCTTAGCCTATTGTAAATAACACTGCAATGATCATAGGGATGCATATATCTCTTTGAATTAGTGTTTTCATTTTCTTCATATAGACACCCAGGAATGGAATTGCTGGATTAGTATCATAGCTATATTTTTAATTTTTTGAGGAACCACTAACATTTTCCATAGTGACTGCACAAATACAGATTCCCATCAATCGTGTACAAGCATTCCTTTTTCTCCACAACCTGGCTAACACTTGCTATTTGTCGTTACTTTGATGACATTCTGACAAGTAAGAGGTATTATCTCATTGTGGTATTGATTTGCATTTCCCTGATAATTAGTGATATTGAGACCCTTTTAATGAATCTGTTGGTCATCTCTATGTTTCCTTTGGAAAAATGTCTATTCAGGTCCTTGACTCATTTTTTAATCTGATTGATTTTTTGTTGTTGTTGTTATTGAGTTGCTTGAGATTTTTAATATATTTTAGATATTAAGACTTTTTCAGATATATCATTTACAAATATATTTTCCCATTAAGTAGTTTGCTTTTTTTTGTTGTTGATGGTTTCCTTTACTGTGCAAAAGGGTTTTAGTGGATGTAGTCCCATTTATTTTTGTTGTCATTGTTGTTGTTGTTTACTTTTGTTGCCCTTGCCTGAGGAGGCAGATCCAAAAAGATATTGCCTAGACAAATATCAAGGGTTTATTGTCTATGTTTTCTTATAGGAGTTTCATGGTTTCAGGTCTTACATTTAAGTTTTTAATCCATTCTGAATTTATTTCTGTATATGATATAAGAAAGTGGTCCAGTTTCATTTTTTGCATGTATCTGTCCAGTTTTTCCATCACTGTTAGTTGAAGAGACTGTCTTCTCCCCACTTTATAATCTTGCCTCTTTATTCATTGATTGACTATATAAGCATGAGTTTATTTCTGGGCTTTCTATTCTGTTCCATTGATCTATGTGTCTGTTTTTGTGCCAGTGCCGTACTTTTTTGATTATTAAAACTTTGTAGTATAGTTTAAAATCAGGGAGTGTGACACCTACAGTTATGTTATTCTTTCTTAAAACTCCTTTGGCTCTTCAGGGTCTTTTGTGTATCCATTCAAATTTTAGAAGTATTTCCTCTAGTTCTGTGAAAAATATCATTGGTATTTTGATATGGATTGAATTGGACCTGTATATTGCTTTGGGTAACATAGACATTTTAATAATATTAATACTTCCAATCCATGAGCACTGTATATATTTCAATTTATTTGTGTTTTCTTCAATTTCTTTAATCAACATCTTACAGTGTTCAGAGTAGAGGTCTTTCACCTTCTTGGTTAAATTTATTCCTGGGTATTTTATTCTTTTTTGCTGCAATTGTAAATGGGATTATTTTCTTCATTTACCTTTCTGATAGCTTGTAATTAGTGTATAGAAATGCAATATATTTCTGTATCTTATATTCTGAAATTACTGAATTTATATACTAGTTCTAATACTTTTTGGTGGAGTCTTTATGGTTTGCTATATATGCTGTCATCTGAGAATAGAGATAGTTTTACTTCTTCCTTTCCAATTTGGATAACTTTTGTTTTTATTTCTTTTCTGAAGCTGTGGCTATGTCTTCCAGTACTATGTAAATAAAAGTGATGAGAGTGGGCATACTTGCCTTGCTCCTGATCTTAGAGGAAAAGCTTTCAGCATTTCTCCATAGAGGATAATGATAGCTGTGTGTGTGTCATATATGGCCTTTATTAGTAGAAGTGTATTCCCTTTATGCCCACTTAGTTGAGAGTGTTAATCATAAATAAATGTTGGATTTTGTCAAATGCTATTTCTGCATCTACTGAGATGATTATATGATTTTTACCTTTCCTCTTGTTAGTATGCTGTATTATGTTGATTAATGTGTGAATATTGAAACATTCTTGCATCCCTGTGATAAATCCCATTTGATCATGGTGTATGGTCCTGTCAATATATTGCTGAATTTAGTTTACTAGTATTTTGTTAAGGATTTTCATGTATATGTTCATTAGGGATATTGCCCTATATATATTTTTTTGTCTTGATCCACTTTTGGTGTCAGGGTAGTGCTGGCCTTGTAGAACAAATTTGGGAGTAATCTTCTTCAATATTTTTAGAATAGTTTGAGGAAGGTAGGTATTATCTCTTCTTTAAATGTTTGGTAGAATTCACCTGTGAAGCCATCTGGTCCTGAGTTTTATTTGTTGGTTTTTTTTTTTGTTACTGATTCAATTTCACTACTAGTAACCAGCCTGTTCAGATTTTCTATTTATTTCTGATTCAGTCTTGCAAAATTTTTTCTAGGAATTTATCAATTTTTCTAAACTGTCCAGTCTTTTGGTGTATAATTGTTCATAGTGATCTTTTATGATCCTTTGTATTACATTTCTGTGATATTGGTTGTAGCTTCTCCACTTTCATTCTTGATTTTATATTTTGGACCCTGTCTTATTTTCCTGAGTCTAGCTAAAAGTTTATCAATTTGTTTATCTTTTCAAAGAACAAGCTCTTAATTTTATTGATCTTTTCTCCTTTATTTATTCTTTATTTTTTTCCTCTATGATCTTTATTATTTCTTTCTTTTACTAACTTTGGACTTTGTTTTTCTTTTCTAGTTCCTGTAGATGTAATGTAAAATTGCTTATTTTAGACATTTCTTGTTTCCTGAGGTAGGCCTGTATCACTATAAGCTTCCCCCTTAGAACTGCTTTTGCTATATATCTCATAGATTTTGTAATGCTGTGTTTCTGTTTTCATTTGTTTTGAGGTAATTTTTATTTGCTCTTTGATTTTTTGGTTGACACATTGGCTGTTTAACAGCATGTGGTTTAGCCTCCACATGTTTGTTTTTTTTCCATTTTTCTTCTTGTAATTGATTTCTAGTTTCCTACCACTGTGGTCAGTAAAGATGTTCAATATAATTTTGATCTTCTTAAGTTTATTGAGAATTGTTTTATTGATTAGCATGTGATCTATCTTGGAGAATGTTCCACATACATTTGAAAAGAATGTGTATTCTACTGTTTTTGAATGTATTGTTTGTATATATCTATTAAGTTCATTTGGCATAATACATTGTTTAAGGCCAATGTTTTCTTATTGATTTTCTGTTTGGGTGATCTCTTCATAGATGTATATTGGGTGTTAAAGTCCTCTTCTCTAACGTGTTACTGTTTAGTTTTCCTTTAATGTCTGTTAAAACTTACTTTATATATTTAGATGTTCCTAAGTGTTATATCCTATTCTTGGCTTAATTCTTTCATCATTATGTAATGTCCTTCTTTGTTTATTGCTGCAGTTTTTGTTTTAAAGTTTATCTTGTTTTTTATAAGTATTGATACTCCATCTTTTTTTTTTAAATTTCCATTTGTGTACAATATCTTTTTCCTTTGTATCACATTTAGTTGACAGTTGACTTTTGGAATTTGCTGTCATGTAGAAAAAATGTTGTTTATATTGTAGCTGGAGATTTGAATAAGAAACTATTAAAAAAGTAATACTTGGATGAATTTAAATATATATATATATATATATATATATATATATATATATATATATATATATATATATATATATATATATATATATAATATATCCAGGAGAATAAAAGATTTTCTAAGATTCCCTAATAAAGGGAGTCACATACATGAATGCTTAGAGATAAAGAAGTACATTAGGATTAAAACTAGAAATGAGACTAAATAGGCAGGGTTAGATTATAAAAACATATTTCGAACTATATGTAAGGATATTAGATTTTATCTTGAAGATAATTTTAGTATTTTAACATGAAATTTATTGAAATATTTTAAGCAAAAAAAAAAAGACATGTCTATATTTCCATTTTAGATGAGGTCATCTGTCAGGACAATGCAAAAGGGGCTATACTGATAGGGCAAGCAGGCGGCTATCACAACGTTGAAGGTGAAAATGGACAAACTTTTAAAACAAGTAGTTGGATTGAAATCAGGGGGAGATATCTAAAGTGTGGGTTGTGGGAAGCCTGGATGAAAATAAAGAATTTGTGGAGAATGTTTTCTAAAAGATAAATGGAACAACAAATTTTCTAGTTGCTATGCACTGGACAAAAAAAAAAAATGGAGTAGATGGGTTTGAAAAGAAAAAGAGGTACTATGAATTCAGCTTGGGAAGTTTCAGGTTTTCTAACTGTATTTATGTGACTGTAAGCTAATTCTCTACTTAAATGTTAATTATACAAGTACCATATATTTACAAAATGCTTCCTGCAGCTGCCTCTTAATGTTTGGGGAATATTGTATTTCTCTGCTGGTCTAGTGAAAGGCTTCCTTTTAAGTCTTTTGTGGAAAGAGAACAACATCTAGGCAAACTGCTCCCTGAAAGGGTTGTCATTACTGCTCAGAAATTCTTGGTTATATTATAATATTTTAAGTTTTTCTGTGATATAGTAGGTAAGAGCACACATTCTGGATTTCAATTGACTTAGGTCCTAATCCCAATTTTTAGATCTAGAAGCTGTGTGGACTATACCAAGTCTTACACTTTCTTTTCCTCACTTTACTCACCCACTATATAAATAAAGAAAATGAAAAAAAATAGTAATAGTTCCTACCTTGTAAATTGTGTTATGTGTGAAGTGAGCTCTCAACAAACATTAAGTATTATAAATTTTACCACCTGTAACTAAAACCTCCACTCATTCTTTTCCTTGGATTTTGGAATTAGGTATCAATCCCCAATATATATAGTTACACACTAATAGATAAATTAAGAACTTCTAATTAGCTTGCTAAAATTATGACTATGTAAAATCAATTGTTGAATTTTGAGATTAAGTCTTCCAGCATGATTCTGAAGTAAAGATGAGGAATAAAAAAATAAATGATGAGTGCTGTAAAAGTGAATCTCTTTTACCCATGGGGATCGTTACAAGTTCAGGATTTTAAAAGTTTAGCAATCTTGCTGAGATAAATTTAGAGAATAAATTAGTAAGTGCAAATTTCATAGATTGTTACTGGTTGCTGGAAATCAACCCCTAAGGTAAGATCATTAATTCTTGAAACTCACAGTGCCCATGCATTACAATCTGACTTTGATTTCATTGATCTGGTGTATGACCTGGAATCTGATTTTGATTTCATTGGTCTAAAGTGTGACCTGGGCAGTGGGATTTTTTTTTAAGCTTAATCATTAGAATTTTATTTTTTTTCCCCTTTCTCAACTGACTGTGCAACTCTTTGATTGTCAGATCTCTAAAATAGGTAGTTGGATTTAATCTTTTTTGGAGGGTGACAATGAAGGGCATTGAAAATTTTTAATGTCCTTGGAGATATGAATGACAGCCAGCTTTGAAAACCATTGCTCTAAAGTGATTATTTCACATCCTCCCAATCTTAATTCCTGCTATAGAGTTTCCCAATCAATTGTAAACACAGAAAATACTGGACTTCACTCAATTTTTTATTAGTAGTATTATACATTTTCTAAATAACAGCAGCAAATATAAATCCTAGATCATGACTAGGATTTTATTGTCCTTTACTCAAATTGGTATAAAGGGTTGGAAAACAATAGGAAAGATCTAAGATAGTCTAATCCTGCTACTTTAATTAAAATCGAGTTTCTAAATCATTGAAATAAGTTCCAAAAGCAAAAAAAAGTAGCACTTTTATTTATTATACACTATATATTAATGCTGTTTATATTTTATACATTCTTCCAAAGTCACACTAACATCGTTGAGAATTTTCTCTTTTTTTAACAACTATTTTTGCTCTCATTTTCCATATATTTTAGGATTTCAGCTTTTGTATATGAATCAGTCTTTAATTCATGAGTGCTAGATAGAATAAAGCATTTACCTCAGGTGGATTTGAAAATTATATTAAACAGATAAGAGAATATGTAGTATTTTACATAGAATAAATATTTTATGGCATTTATAAAAGCATTTTAAATAGCTGGAAATAATAATATGTAATATTGTAGTTTGTAAATATGTGTGCATGTTGGCCTATGGAATTGTGGAAATAGAATAATGTAAGTTGCATTTATTTAATAAATTTTACTGTGAATCAGCTGTAGATAAAAATCTGTTTCAGGCACTGAGGGGAAACAGGAAAAGTTAAGGCAAACTGCCAAACCACTTATAATCCACATAAGAAGATTAATTATGTACCCCAAAGAACATCTCAATTATTGATTACCTACTTTTTACTTATTCACTATTTTATACATTTTACTTATTTTAGACATTGGTTGTCATACTTTAGCTCAAAACAGTTTAAAGTATCTGCTGTAGGCAAATTAATGACCCCACAGAGATATTCACATTCTTATATCCAGGAACTATGAATATATTGTGTTACAAGGAAAAGGGGAATTAAGGCTGCAGATGGAATTAAGGTTGGTAATCAGCGGACCTTGAGAAGGGGAAATTATATTGGATTATCCAGTGAGTCTAATGTAATGTAATCATGAGAGCCCTTGTAATGTGAATTACATTACAAGTGAGGGAGGCCGGAGAATCAAAGTCAGAGTGAGGTCTCTTTCTGACCATCACTGGTTCTGAAAATGGAAGAGGTATTTGCAAAGAGTGAGGGCAGGAACAGCCTTTCAAATCTGGATAAAACACAAAAATGGATTCTTCCCACAGCTTTCAGAAAGGAACACTGCACTTCTAACACCTTGATATTACTTCAGTGAGACACATTCTGACCTCCAGAATGGTAAGATAATAAATATGTGCTCTTTTAAGCAACCCCGTTTGTGTTAGTTATAGCAACAAAAGAAAATTAATAAGTAGCTTGGAGTATTTTAAGAAATATACTTAGATTTAAAAAATTGGAAGTATGTAGCAAATATGGTGTAGATGGAAATTAAAAAGTAATATGGTTCCAGGAATAAGGTTAATACAGTAATGAAAACCTAAAAATCTAGAAATCAGAGAAGGAAATATGTTCAGCTACAAAATTAAAATGTCTATATGGAAAAAACAAAAGGATAATTCAAGCTAGAAATATATCTTATAAAACTGTCATAAACAAATGTTTTTCCACAATTAGTTTGGTGGAATGCCAGTACCATTAGATGCTTTGTACAACATAAGTTCTGCAATCAATGCTGCATTCCATCTAACATGGCTTGGAGAAATGTTGATAAGAATTTTTTATAGTATATTTATATCAGGATTTCCAAAAGTTATTAGACATTTGTTATTAACATTTATTATCTCATAGAATTAGTGTTATATCACAAACTATATTTTAGGAAATGTGGTAGAGATAATTAGTGCTCTGGTTACTCAGAAAAATAGAAGAATGATTTCCTGATACTGTCAGAGAAGTCTTCATCTTCATCACATAAACATGATAGAGGTGCTGGGGTCTGTGAGATGAGGAGCAGGATGGACTTTAAAAACTGGATCAATGTGAGCAGGAATGTCAAAGTGGAAAAATGCAATGTGTGTCACAGTGATACTATGTAGACTTGATTAGGGGAATCAAGAGAGATAAAGAAGTATGCAAGTTGTAAAGAAAGTGAGCTGCCACCTCTGTAGGGAACCTGAATACAAAGATATGGAGTCTGGAAATTATTCTGTTGATACAGGGGTTGGAAACTTGATGATGTTCAAACAGGGTAGTAAATTGCCCAAATCCTTGCCTTAAAAAGACTAGACTGGCATTTTTATGCAGGATGATGGTTTAGAATTGAGAGAATCTGCAGGGTGGGAGCAAATTCTGAACAACCTATTCAAGGTATGAAATAATAAGACTTTTGACTAAGATAGAGACAGAGGAAATAAGTAGCAAATCCGAGAGATATAGAAGAATAAAAATAATCAACAGACATTTTCATTTAAGTAGATGAAAACAACTATTGGGGGAAAATTTGGCAATATAACTAAGCTGCATGTGCATGGATACTCTACCACCTAGAAATAACATTTATACTATCCTTCTGCTCAGCTCCACAAAATGATCCACACGTTTTTATTATTTCATCTAATCAGTATACTTATTCATTGGTCTGTTCATGTAACAAGTACTACTTGAATTCATTGTGTCCCATTTACTATGATGAGCCTGGGGATACAAGAAACATGATTAAATGTTCATTGTATGTATGCCCATCATTTATTTTCTTTTGAAAAGGAACTTGTCAGTTATTCAGTCTGACAATATATTTTGATTTAAAAAGACACTAACTTTGTGGGGAGCAGGACAAAGGTTGCAAAATCTGTAACTCTCTGTAGCTTTATTTGCTTTTTCATTTTTCCCTTCAATCAGTTTATTTTTTAAGTTAATATTCCTGAATACTTGCTACTTGCCATGGATGTGTAGATTATAATGGTCTATTGTGTGTGTGTGTATGTTGTGTAAATGTGTGTTGCATGCGTATTGTTTCTGTTAAGCCTGTGTGTTGTTTGTGTGAGCATTATATGTGTGAGAGTGAGTGTATGAACCTGTGTGTGGATAACTTGGAGATGGAGGTCTGTATTGTTCGACTGATGTGCTTGTTATGAACCTCCAAGACTTTGTTAATGACATGGATCAGTGAAGCAGGCCCTTTTTTTGTTTGTTTGTTTGAAAGTTAATAGTTATCATATGGCTCCTCTTCCTCTACAAGTATTGTTTTCCCAAATAAATGCATAGTAATGAAAAGGAGAATATTCAACATTAATAAATCATCTTTATAGCAGAAATGTTGTGGCCTTTGTATTCTTCATTCCTGAGGTATAGAAATGTGATTAACATTTCCAGCTGAAACAGCATGCAGTGTTAGGACTGTTTAGATTACTAGCTTCTGAAAAATCTTATAGAAAACACATTGAAAGACACTGCAATACCACTTTTCCATGATATTTATAGTTTTCTAACAAAATATAGAATCTAAATGTCACTGATGGAAAAACCATAATGTCATTATAATATTTTACATTTCTAAATACTCAATTTTTTTAAATACTATTTTTTAGAGTAGTTTTAGATTCACAGCAAAATTGAGAAGATACAGAGTTTTCCCAAACACTCTAAACACATATAGCCTCTCCCATTATCAACATTCCCCACCAGAGTGGTACACTTGTTACAATTAATGAACTTACACTGACACAGCATAATCACCCAAAGTCCAGCATTCATATTAGTGTTCACACTTGGTGTAGTACTTTCTCTGGGTTTAGACAAATGTATAGTGACATGAATCTATCATTATAGTCTCACACAAAGTGTTTTCACTGCCTTAAAAATCCTCTGTGCTCCACTTATTCTTACTTTCCCCCACCTCAACCTCTAAAAACCACTACATTTTTTTGTTATCTCCATAGATTTGCCTTTTCCAGAATATCATATAGTAGAAGTCATACACTATGTAAATTTTTCAGATTGGCTTCTTTCCCTTAATGATATGCATTCAAGTTTCCTCCATGTCTTTTCATGGCTTGATAGCTCATTTCATTTTAGTGCTGAATAATATTCCATTGTCTGATGGATCACAGTTTACTTATCCATTCACCTACTGAAGGGCATCTCAGTTGCTTCTAAGTTTGGGCAAGTATGACTAAACTGCTATAAACATCCATATGCAGGTTTTTTTGTGGATATAAGTTTTGAACTCTTCTGAGTAAATGCCAAGGCATGTGATGGGTGGATCTTATGGTAAGAGAATATTTAGTTTTGTAAAAATTGTCTTCCAAACTGTCTTCAAAAAGTGACTATATCATTTTGCATTCCCATCAGCAATGAATGAGAGTTCCTGTTGCTCCACATCCTGTCCCTCATTTGGAGTTGTCAGGGTTCCAAAATTTGGCTGTTCTGTTAGATGTGTAGTGGTATCTCATTGCTGTTTTCATGAGAATTGCCCTAAGGACATATAATGTGAAGCATCTTTTCATGTGTTTATTTGCCATCTGTTTATCTTTGGTGAGAAGTCAGTTAAGCACTTTGGTTCATTTTTAAATTGTGTTGTTTTCTTATTCTTGAGTTTTTTGAGTTATTTGTCGATTTTGAGTAACATTTCCTTATCAGATGTGTCTTTTACAAACATTTTTTCCCAGTCTGTGGCTTGTCTTCTTATTCTCTTGATGTCTTTTGCAGAGTACAAGTTTCTAATTTTAAGGAACTCCAGCTTATCAAATTTTTATTTCATGGATCATGACTTTGGTACTGTATCTAAAAGGTCATTTCCAAGGTCATCTAGGTTTTCACCTATGCTATCTCTTGGAGCTTTACAGTTCTTGGTTTACATTTTGGTCTATCATCCATTTTGAGTTAATTAGTTAATTATTGTGAAAAGTATACAATATATGTCTAGATTCATTTTTTTTGAATCTGAGTGTCCAGTTATTCAGTACGATTTGTTGAAAAGACTATCTTTGCTCCATTGTATTACCTTTACTCCTTTGTCAAATATCAGTTGACTATATTTATGTGGCTCTATTTCCATGTTCTATATACTGTACCATTGATCTATTTGTCTATTCTTTAGCCAATAACACACTCTCTTGCTTAGTGTTGGTTTATTAAATTTTCAATATAATTTTTCACCCCATGATCAGGACATAGTTTCCTATCAATTAAATCCTACAGGCTGGTAAATGAGGAATATTGTATAAAGTCACCTAGAGAAAGAGTCAAATTCTACAATTAGTAATGCAGTGAGCCACCTCTTTAACCTCAAGCTCTCAGTTAAAGAGGTTTTACAGGTCTGGGTATATCATGGAATATGTGTATGTATGTGCTTCTGTGGGTGTTTGTGCATGTGTGTGAGTTGTGGTCCAGTACATCATTTATAGGATGCTAAAGCATTCTGTGCAACTTTGTCAAGGCTACACCAATACTACTTGATCAACGTGGATGTGTTTTCCTTTATTATAATCTGCTTGAATTTTGGGATCATTAAAATTTAGGGAAGCATTTTTTCTTTGCTTATAATTAGATCAAGCATGATATTTGTTTATACCTGTTAAAATAGAGGACAATTTTGGAAATTTATTTTCAGTATTTTTCCATATAAAATATGGGTGAATATTAAATCTAAAATACACTTGTAGTTGGTATTTACTAAGTGTTATTTAAATTTAAGACTATTATAACTTTTCTCTTTAACATTTAATATTTCTTCACTTATTATATCAATATTATTTGTAGTGAAAAACAAATTCAAAAAGGGCTATCAATTTATTTTTCATACCTGTCATAGCTGGTTCAGTATCATTACTATCCCATTAATTTACCAAATATAGATTCTGTCCCAGACCCAAGATGGGGCTTTGGTAACAGTATTCAAAGAACTATCAAAGAAACGTAATTGATTCTCATTTTTTGCTAGGCTGGCAAACGAATGCGAATTGCTGTTTCTTTTATCCAAAGTCAAAACTAGAATGCAAGAGAAACTGATTTTTTTAAAGTATCCATTTTATTGTGATCAAATTTCCATCTAATAAAATGCAAACTTTTTTTTTCATGTTCTCAAACACTTTAACTTTTTTTAAATGTTTTGTTTTGTTTTGTTTTGTTTTGTTTGTACACAGGCCTCTCACTGCTGTGGCCTCTCCCACCACAGAGCACAGGCTCCGGACACGCAGGCCCAGCAGCCATGGCACACGGGCACAGCTGCTCTGCAGAACACGGGATCCTCCCAGACCAGGGCAGGAACCCGCGTCCCCTGCATCGACAGGCAGACTCCCAACCACTGCACCACCAAGGAAGCCCCTAAAATGGTATTTTTTAATTGAATATATTTGAAATATAACTGTGTAAATTTAAGGTGTACAGCATGTTGCTTTGATACATTTATGTATCATAATATGATTACCTTGTAGGGGTATTTTTCACATTACATGATTTTAGTAAAACATTATAGTCTATTTAATCATGCTGTGAAAATGCAAACATTTAAATGTACAGTTTGATAATTTTATAAACAAATACATACATTGTTACTACTCTAATCATGTTATGGAAAATTCCCTCATGGTCCTTTGCAGGCAGTCTATGCACCACTTCTTACCCATGCCACAGGATTTCTATCACTATGGATTTGTTTTGACTGTTGTAGATCTTCAATACAGGGAATCACATGGTATTTATATTTTTGTCTGGCTTCTTTCACTCAGCATATTGTTTCATGGATTCACCCATGGTTAGGTATTTATCAGCAGTTTGTTCTTTTATTTTGGTGAATAGTATACTCCTTAAATTAATATAATAAAATGTATTTATCAATTAACTAGTTGATGGATGTTATTTTGTTTTTGATTTTTAATTCACAAATAAAACTTCTATGAGCATTCCTAGTGTTGACATGTATTTTTCAGTTTTGTGTAAATACCCAGGAGTGAAACTGCTAGGCTATGTTGTAAATATATACTTAAATTTATAAGAAATGGTTAAACTATTTTCAGAAGTGGTTGTTTCATTTTACAATACCACCAATTGCTTCACATCCTAACCAACACTTGATATTGTCAGTCTTATTTTTTAATCCATTCTAGTGGGTGTGAGATAGTATCTCATTGTTATTTTCATTGGCACTCCCTGATGACCAGAGGTCCCCAACCCCCGGACCGAGGACCAGTATCGGTCTGCCACCTGTTAGGACCTGGGCCGCACAGCAGGAGGTGAGTGGCAGGAGAGCAAGTGAAGCTTCATCTGCCACTCCCCATCGCTCCCATTACAGCCTGAACCATCCCCCCACTTCCCTGCCATACATGGAAAAATTGTCTTCCAAGAAACCTTTCCTTGGTGACAAAAATGTTGGGGACTGCTGTTGATAACTAATTATGTTGATTGTCTTCATTGTATGTTGGTGATTTGTATATCATTTTTTGTGAGATATCGGTTCATGGCTTTACCTTGATTCTTTCATCTCGAGTTGATTTATGTCTGTCCTTAGACCAATAGAAGAGCTTCTCAGTGTTTGCATAATTACTATCTGCATTATTTAAACAATGTATACATATATGTTTATATGGCATATGCATGTACATGTTTACATATATTTAAATATACATATATATGGCATGGGACAAACATGCTTACATACGATTATATGATTTAAAAATGATTGATCACTGTTAAACAAATTTGCTTACTGCAGAAATTATCCTTGTTTGTAATACACTAATTGGGTTGTGAAATTGAGATGGGTATATAATTTATGTTCTCCAACTTGTTTTAAAGTAGTATTTTTTCAAGTATTCATCTTCATATGTGGTTCATAATCTGAGCAAAACTAAAAGTTCAATATAATTAAACAAAAAAAACTTGTTTCTTTTGGTACAGTCTACATCTTCATAAACTGTAAAATCTTGGAAAGGAAGGCACCTAGGAGAACATGCAATCAAATTTCCTCATTTAACTGCTGAGGTCACTGAGAATGAGATACAATAAGAATTGCCCCAAATTACACAGTAATAGCAGAACCAAAAGTGTAAGTAATTTTGTAATGTTTACTGGTAAGTTCTATAATCAATGCATTAGTGCTTTGTTATTAAACATCTTTTGTAGTTTGCTTATTAATCATGTGTATTAACTTCTACCCCTGACCAAAAGTTTCCAGATGGCAGGAATGGGGTCATTCACTTTTTTATGTTGTCACGAAATTGAATTAATCCCAGGCACAGAAAAAGCACTTAGTAAAAACTTGTGCATTGATTGTTGGAGGCACGTGAGAACAAGGCTGGCAACATTTTTAGAGTGTTCAGTAGCAGCTGCAGTGCCTATAGCTGAGGAATACTATCATAGGAACCACCGACCTGAGGCTATTTCCTTATTAGAGGCTGCTTCACTGGTATCAAAACTGTGTCGTATTCAGTTCTCTCATGCTCTTGTTTAGTGACAACTCTACTTAATTTCTAAGAGTGTGATTTCTTCTGCCAATATTTGAAATCTGTTATCAGCCATTCATCTTATAAAGTGCACTCGGATATTGACTCAGGGATTTCCAGTAGCTGGATGGAGCTTTGCGTTCTTCTGGTCTCACAAAGAAAACCTCATCTAGAGAAGAGTAAATAAATGCAAAGTTGTATCTCTTGTAATATACTCTAATGATCTGCTGGACCATGTACTGCAAGAGGAGATGTGCATAACTTATTGGAAGAGGAAACATTTTGTATTCCAATTATTTATTTGTCTTTGTATTCTGTGTAAGATTTAATTTTCTCATTTGCATTTGCCATTGCCTTTGACATCTTCATCACCTTCATCATTCACAGTCCTGATTTTGATAAGTCGAAAATGGTGAAGTACATGAAAGATGAGCTGATTTTTATTTTACTCACATTTTTATTATGTATGCATTTATGGCTTGTATTTGTTCTGAATTGTTATCTCAGTAACTGAAAGTTCCCAGGCTTCACCAGCCCATGGGTACAAATGGGGTCAATTTAATAAGATATCACTTTCTCATAAGCCCCTACCTATGGAAAGACAGTATCTCAGATTCACATTTAAGATTTCTTTCCTGCTTGAAATGTCTGTGTTCATCTCATGGTATTGCTCACCAGCTTTCTTTCATCAGTCGCAGTTGCTTCTTATGTTACTGACTCTCGTTGATCGTTCTATGCTCTTTTTAGATGCTTGCTCTGCCCGGGCTGCACTGCCACACTGGTACCATTGTGAAATAAAATTCATACTTTATGGCAAGACAAGAAAAATTTAAACATAAAAATTCTTCTCTGTCTTTTGACCTCCTCTCTCCCTCCACTGTGCATTATGTATCTGCATTAGGCATTGACCAAACCTCTCCCATCAGCAGGAATACCTGTTTAACCAAAAAGAGCATCATTCTCCCAGCATGAACAAGACAACCACCAGGAATTCCCTGGTGGGCCAGTGGTTAGGACTCGGTGCTCTCACTGCCAGGGGCCCGGGTTCAATCTTTGGTCGAGGAACTAAGATCCAAAAATCCATGCTGCATGGGCAAAAACAAAACAAACAAACAAAAAACAATGTTATCCTTAAAAGATAACATTCTTCCTTGATATTGTAAGGTGTCACATGACCCACCACGATGCCACTTCGATCTGGATTATGTAAATTGTCAATAATTTGTCTTTTGATGTACAGCTCTCTGTCTCAAAACACTTATATAATCTGTGTCTTTACTTCTAATGAGTGGAATATTTCTCAGAGCTTTCTGAGATGCTCTTCCTGGATTATAATCCTCAAATTTGGCTCAAAAAAGTTTTCTTATTCATTCTTAGATTGACTGATTAATTTTCCATTGACGTGACTCTGCCCAAAGCTCTCCTCCACACTTCACAATGGTTATCACTGTAGTTATTTCTAGCACTGTCACAACACGGGGTAGGATGGCAGCTGAAGCTACTGAAGACCATCATTTGCTGCTACTGCTTCTATAATCTCTATAGTTGAATTGTCTCTTCCACTCTACTAGGAGGTTATGACAAAGCTTCTCTCATTAACCAAATTTTAGCCAGGTTTCTCTGAGCCCTCAACTCAACTAAGCTTCATACTGGGTGTCCTCTTCTGTCCTTGTAAAGTCTAGTTTTAGCAAGAATCATTTTACATCACTTTAGAGAGAATCTTTCCAACCTTGGTATCTAATTAAATTCCTCATCCCTCATCATTCCCCTGTTGATGCATGACCACCCTGATCTGCCTTCAACAATAATCCTGGTAGGTCAGTTTAACAAGAATCCCCCTACCATTTAACCTCTATCCAATGACCTGTTGGCTATAAATCCTCATTTTTCCTTGTTGTATTTGGAGTTGAGCTCAATTTCTCTTTCTTATGGTGATAGTCCTGAACCTATCATAGTAGTTCCGAATAAAGTCTTCCTTAGTATTTTATCATGTCAGAATACTATTATTATTTAACAGTTAACACTCCCTCATAGGTTTACTGTGGTGGTGGCGTGTTAGTTTTTTAAGTGACAGGGCAACCCAGTTGAATTCTGTGGTCCAGAAAGAAACCAGAAAGTGACCCAGAAAGTTCACCATGATCATAAGCATACTCTAAATAATTCATGGAGCAAGGATAGTTTTCCTAATATTTATCTCTTAATAACCTTATTAAAAGGTTATATTTATCAATACATATCTCCACTACTGGAACCAAGCATCTACAAATCTCCAGAAATAATTTCCTCTCAGTTTAGATGAATCTCTAAGATGGAACTCTGAAATTCCAAGACAGGGAAGATAATGAGAAATACATGTGCAGTGTTGAACCAAACTTCCCAACCAATGAATGCATGCATACAGGCAAACACACTCATATACATGATTCCCTAAAAACTAAAGCACTATTGTACATACACATTAAAATATACATGTTTATATATTCATATATGATTTTTATATATTTGTATGTATATACAATAGTCCTGTAGTCTTTCTGGAATCAATGTTGGGTATAGTACATGGTATTTGCTTGCTTTACTGTATTCACTTTCATTTCATGAAGGGACTCACACAAATATTATTCAAAACAGTAAAGCATTTAAAATTACACTAAGGTAGAATCAGGTATTTGTGCAGTCTTTTTTTTTTTTTTTTCAGTACGCAGGCCTCTCGCTGTTGTGGCCTCTCCCGTTGCAGAGTACAGGCTCCAGATGCTCAGGCTCAGTGGCCATGGCTCATGGGCCCAGCTGCTCCACAACATGTGGGATCTTCCTGGACTGGGGCACGAACCCGTGTCCCCTGCATTGGCAGGAGGGCTCTCAACCACTGCGCCACCAGGGAAGCCCCTGTGCAGTCTTAATAGAGCAGGAAAGCAGCATGAAGTGAACAAAGGGCTGCACAGCAGGAAATTTATGCTAGTAAATAAGCAATTCACACTTGTTAACTACTGTTAATAGAATGAGATACAACACCAAGTTTTCTATCTAAATACAATACTAGTTTTGGGAGGTTTTCTTTCTTTTTAAAAAAAATTGGCATCTTAAACTTTTTTTGCAAACATAATTTGTGAATTAAATGACTCAGTCTATGGAATAATATAAAAAGATGCCTAGACAAGGAAAATGTGGCAAGAAGAAATGCAAAGATGTAAAACACTAAACAAAATATACCATTATATTCCAAAAAGAATTAAGAGAAAAAGAAAAAAAATCAGGATCAAATTAGTTTAGATGCCCCTACCCCTGCAAAAAAAGTGCAGAACCATCAGTAATTTACTGGTTATAGGTCATTATAATGAAATACAGGAGATATTCTCTTTCCTTGTTATAATGGAATTTGTCATTACTGAGTCAATGGCTAGTAAGGCATACCCAGTCCTCAGCTGCCAGAGAAGCACATGTAGCTAAAAATAAAACTCTCAATGCTTATTTAACAAGTGAAACAAAGTCCTGGAACTCAACGGGGTAAATGTTTGTTCTAATGATATTTCATCTGCAGTGTTGAACTAAAATTCTTTATGGAGGATTGCATGGTGAAACTACAAGAAAGGGAACGCAAAACTTCTGACTCTGAGCACTACCCATCTCATGTGCCTCTTTGGTACTTTCATTGGGGTATTTAGTTTTCTTTGAAGTATTACTCAGTCCAGATATTTGCATGAACGTTTAAAACTGAACGTTGTTCACAAAGACCAAAAAGTTCGAAGAGCAAAGTAGAATGGAACTATGAAGACATAAGAGGTGAGGCTAAGAGTGCAGAAACAAATTGTTGAAGATAAAGTGAGGCGTATTAAATTGTTTAAGAGTTTATTTGAGCATTTATTGATTTGAATTAGGCAACGTTAACCCAGAAGTGGTTAGGAGTGCTCCACCAACAGGAGCTCAAGGAGAAGCTGAGAAAAAAAGTAGAAGCAAAGTAAGGAAATTATTGATTGACTATAGCTTTAAGCTGGTTAGTTCTGCTTAAAAGTTGGCTGTTTCTGATTGGTGTCCTTAAGTTTTGACTTTCTAACCTTGAGGCATTTATAGGTTTGGATTTTGGTTTGATTTTTGGCAACAAGGACATTAGAAAACCTCAGTCAAATGGCTTCTTTGTTTCATCAATTTAACAGTATTTAACCAGGTTCCTAGTTTTCTTTAAAAGGCATTTTATATTTGGCATTATTTTCCCATTTATTTATGAAACAGATTGTATGGTGCAATGCATTTCATGATTAAGCAGGCACAGCCTTTCATTCAAGAGGTCTCACCATAAGGATAGCAATCACAACAGAAGACAGGAGATGAGAAGTATAAAACAAAGGTTACTCACCACCCAGTTCTACAAGGGTTAAGTCATCGGCCACTGCAGTCACTGACCAACTATGCACCCTGAGAGGAATTCAGGATGAAAACAAGATGAGGCACTCTGTGCTTTGGAAAATCCGGCCCCTTAGATAGTTAGATGTATATCTCAGGAAGAATTTTAATGAACCTAGGTTTTTGCATTTTCTCATATATAAGAAAAGCACTAAAATCATTAACTGAGAAATTTGTTCCTTGTGACCAGCAGTAACATTTTACTGAGATGTATGCTTGACTGCACATATTCCCTAGCCAAATTTTTATATATACTGAATTCTTCCCAACCTCCACAGACTAGTCCACTTAGAGCTACTGAGAAGCTGTTTCCCAGGCTACAGTCCTCAGTAAGACCCTGAGTTTAAGTAAAACTTAAACTCACAGCTCTTATGTTGTGTGGTTTTCTTTAAGTCAACAGGATCATAGTGAGAAGTTGTCTCCTTCTCTACCAAGAATATTCAATTCCCAAGGATGGGTGGGTCCTCCTCTCATTTTTCAACACTAGCTATGGCCTAGAAGAACCAGATGACTCTATCATAGTTTTCTAGATGATTCTCCTCTGTTGAGGAGTTCCATACTCACTCGGATAATTTGCTCTTCCTAAAAGAGCATCAGTTTCATCATTTCATAAATTTACATTTCTCCAATACATGCAAGAAAATATGAACCCTTGACTAAGCACTCAAGGCTAAGGTCAATAGACACAACCACCCTACTTTATTCACATTATACCCTTTGTAGAAGTTTCTTCCTGCTGTTCTCTTCTCCTTACTTTGCCCACATTAATTCTGTGCCCTCCACCCTTCCCCCAATCCTGCACTGTGACTTTGAACAGTTCCACCCTGAAATGATTCCTTTTCCAAAGGAAAAATATTTTGTTTTCTGAAATACTATTGTTTACTGTTGTTGTGAACTCCTACGTTTAATTATTTTAGACAAGACTCAATACTCTTACAAAAATGAAGGAAAACGAAGGTATTGTGAAGATGAATCTCATGACCAATATATGTCTTCAAATCAGCATGATTATTTTGTTCTAAAACTGGTCTTGTGTATTTTGAATACCTTTGTGGATTTTTTTTACTTTTATCCTAGCCTCTATGTTTCTAAATTCTCAGAGAATATAACAAAGATATAGGGTATCTCTGTTTGCTTGAAAATGAGGAGTTTTTAACGATAGGAGACTCTCACAGCTAAAACTGGAAAGACCCCAGGCAAATGGGAACAATTTATTCACCATATAAAGATCTCAAATATAAAAGAGTAATATATAATATAAAGTGACATAGTAACAGTAAAATAAAATCAACACATTTTTAGTATCTGCTAAGCACATATTTATGCATTCTGCTAAATGAATTTCTGGTCCCACATTCTTATGGCCCTATATTATGACCACATAGCCCTTTACTTTTTAATGTTAGGTTATTTGATTAATGCTAATAACTTTGGGATAACAGTCTTTAGGGATTCATGGAAGAGGTTTAGTAAAATCCTGACAAACCATGTGTAAGAAACAATATGTTAGGAAATATAACTAATATTGACACTAAGTATATCAAAGGTAAGTTATTATTTAATTAATAATGTTTTTATAGTGTCAGTCATAGCACTGTGGTAAAGAGTGGGTACACTTGTTAGACTGTATCTATTTAAATATTGTCTTTGTCATTCAAAACCTTAGTTTTATCTTTTTAAAATATTTTTTCCAGCTTTATTGAGGTATAATTAACAAATTAAAATGTATATATATTATATATATATATATATATATATATTATACAATGTGATGGTTTGATATATGTATACATTGTGAAATAATTACCACAATGAGGCTAATTAATGCATTCATCACCTCATTTAGTTATCTGTTTTTATGTGTATGGTGAGAACACTTAAGTTCTATTCTCTTAGCAACTATCAAGTATATGATACATTATATTAACCATAACCATCATGCTGTATATTAGCTCTCTAGAACATAGTAATCTTATAACTGAAAATATGTACCCTTTGACCTGCACATCCCCATTTTCCTCACCCTCGGTCCCTGGAAACACCAGTCTGCTCTCTGCTTCTATGAGTTCAACATTTTTGGATTCCACATATAAGTGAGATTGTACAATATTTGTCTTTCTGTGACTGGCTTATTTCACAAATATAATATTCTACAGGTTCATCCATGTTGTCACAAATGGCAGATTTCTTTCTCTTTTCTGGCTGAATAATATTTCACTATATAACAAGACGATTAAATTAGGAGACCACCTCTTCTTTTCACTGCTTGGCTTTGTAAAACAGTCTCAAAAGCACAACTTGCCAGAAAGAGAGGTGAACACTTGTGTATATAGTAAGTGATTTAGACATTAGCCATGGGATGGAGGGGGACAGGTGTCTGTCAATGAAACATTCCACTGTGGGCTGTACCAATGAATGTGCCCTAACATAGATTGAAGAAATTCGAAGAAACTGGAAAAAAATAAGAATTTTTTTTGGAAATTGAAAAATAAAAAGTTCCTACAAGAGAGGCACATAAAAAGCAAACAAAAAAGAAAAACAATAAAAGCATTTAAAAGGAGGGAAAAAGAGATAACAACAAGGGAAGAAGCCATTAGAAAGAAAACTAATCAAAATACTATGACAAAAGCTCTATTTCTTATTCTATTTTTTTTGGTTTGTTTTCTTCTTTGCATCTCTCAATATTTTTTACATATTTATTGGAGTATAATTGCAATGGTGTGTTAGTTTCCACTTTATAACAAAGTGAATCAGTTATACATATACATATGTTCCTATATCTCTTCCCTCTTGCATATCCCTCCCTCCCACCCTCCCTATCCCATCCCTATAAGTGGTTACAAAGCACTGAGCTGATCTCCCTGTGCTATGTGGCTGCTTCCCACTAGCTATCTATTTTACCTTTGGTAGTGTAAATATGTCCATGCCACTCTCTCACTTTGTCACAGCTTACCCTTCCCTTTCTGCATATCCTCAAGTCCATTCTCTTGTAGGTCTGTATCTTTATTCCCGTCTTACCCCTAGGTTCTTCATGACTTTTTTTTTCTTAGATTCCATATATATGTGTTAGCATACAGTATTTGTCTTTCTCTTTCTGACTTGCTTCACTCTGTATGACAGACACTACTTCCATGCACCTCACTAAAAATAACTCAATTCCGTTTCCTTTTATGGCTGAGTAATATTCCATTGTATATATGTGCCACATCTTCTTTATCTATTCATCCAATAATGGACACATAGGTTGTTTCCAACTCCTGGCTAATGTAAATAGAGCTAAAATGAACATTTTTGTACATGACTCTTTTTGAATTATGGTTTTATCAGGGTATATGCCCAGTAGTGGGATTGCAGGGTCACATGGTAGTTCTATTTGTAGTTTTTTAAGGAACCTCCATACTGTTCTCCATAGTGGCTGTACCAATTCACATTCCCACCAGCAGTGCAAGAGTGTTCCCTTTTCTCCACACCCTCTCCAACATTTATTGTTTCTATATTTTTTGATGATGGCCACTCTGACTGGTGTGTGATGATATCTCATTGTAGTTTTGATTTGCATTTCTCTAATGATTAATGATGTTGAGCATTCTTTCATGTGTTTGTTGGCAGTCTGTATATCTTCTTTGGAGAAATGTCTATTTATGTCTTCTGCCCATTTTTGGATTGGGTTGTTTGTTTTTTTGCTATTGAGCTGCATGAGCTTCTTATAAATTTTGGAGATTAATCCTTTGTCAGTTGCTTCATTTGCAAATATTTTCTCCCATTCTGAGGGTTGTCTTTTGGTATCATTTATGGTTTCTTTTGTTGTGTAAAAACTTTGAAGTTTCATTAGGTGCCATTTGTTTATTTTTGTTTTTATTTCCATTTCTCTAGGAGGTGGGTCAAAAATGATCTTGCTGTGATTTATGTCATAGAATGTTCTGCCTATGGTTTCCTCTAAGAGTTTGATAGTTTCTGGTCTTACATTTAGGTCTTTAATCCATTTTGAGCTTATTTTTGTGTATGGTGTTAGGGAGTGATCTAATCTCATACTTCATGTACCTGTCCAGTTTTCCCAGCACCACTTATTTAAGAGGCTGTCCTTTCTCCACTGTACATTCCTGCCTCCTTTATCAAAGATAAGTTGACCATATGTGCATGGGTTTATCTCTGGGCTTTAAATCCTGTTCCATTGATCTATATTTCTGTTTTTGTGCCAGGAGCATACTTTCTCGATTTTTGTAGCTTTGTAGTATAGTCTGAAGTCTGGGAGCCTGATTCCTCCAGCTCCATTTTTCGTCCTCAAGATTTATTTGGCTATTCGGGGTCTTTTGTGTTCCCATACAAATTGTGCATTTGTTGTTGTTGTTGTTCTAGCTCTGTGAAAAATGCCAATAGTTGTTTGATAGGGATTACATTGAATCTATAGATTGCTTTGGGTAGTAGAGTCATTTTCACAATGTTGATACTTCCAATCCAAGAACATGGCATATCTCTCCATCTATTTGTATCATCTTTAATTTCTTTCATCAGTGTCTTATAATTTTCTGCAAACAGGTCTTTTGTCTCCTTCAGTAGGTTTATTCTTAGATATTTAGTTCTTTTTGTTGCAGTGTTAACTGGTAGTGTTTTCTTGATTTAACTTTCAGATTTTTCATCATTAGTGTACAGGATTGCCAGAGATTTCTGTGCATTAATTTTCTATCCTGCTACTTTATCAAATTCATTGATTATCTCTTGTCGTTTTCTGGTAGCATCTTTAGGATTCTCTATGTATAGTATCATGTCATCTGCAAAGAGTGACAGCTTTACTTCTTCTTTCCTGATTTGGATTCCTTTTATTTCCTTTTCTTCTCGGATTGCTGTGGCTAAAATTTCTAAAACTATGTTGAATAAGAGTGGTGAGAGGGGGTAACCTTTCCTTTTTCCTGATCTTCGTGGAAATGCTTTCAGTTTTTAACCATTGAGGACGATGTTGGCTGTGGGTTTGTCATATATGGCCTTTATTATGTTGAGGAAAGTTCCCTCTATGCCTACTTTCTGCAGGGTTTTTATCATAAATCAGTGTTGAATTCTGTCGAAAGCTTTATCTGCATCTATTGTAATGATCATATGGTTTTTCTCTTTCAATTTGTTAATATGGTGTATCACATTGATTAATTTGCATATATTGAAGAATCCTTGCATTCCTGGAAGAAACCCCACTTGATCATGGTGTATGATCCTTTTAATGTGCTGTTGGATTCTGTTTGCTTGTATTTTATTGAGTATTTTTTCATCTATGTTCATCAGTGATATAGACCTCTAGTTTTCTTTCTTTATAACAACCTTTTCTGGTTTTGGTATCACGGTGATGGTGGCCTTGTAGAATGAGTTTGGGGGTGTTCCTCCTTCTGCTATGTTTTGGAGGAGTTTGAGAAGAATAGGTGTTAACTCTTCTCTAATTGTTTGATAGAATTCGCCTATGAAGCCATCTGGTCCTGGGCATTTTTTTTTTTTGGAAGATTTTTAATCACAGTTTCAATTTCAGTACTTGTGATTGGTCTATTCATATTTTCTATTTCTTCCTGATTCAATCTTGGCAGGTTGTGAATTTTTAAGAATATGTGCCTTCTTCCAGGTTGTCCATTTTATTGGCATAGAGTTGCTTGTAGTAATCTCTAATGATCTTTTGTATTTCTGCAGTGTCAGTTGTTACTTCTCCTTTTTCATTTCTAATTCTATTGATCTGAGTCTTCTCCCTTTTTTTCTTGATGAGTCTGGCTAATGGTTTATCAATTTTGTTTATCTTCTCAAAGAACCAGCTTTTAGTTTGGTTGATCTTTGCTATCATTTCCTCCATTTCTTTTTTATTTATTTTGGATCTGATATTTATGATTTCTTTCCTTCTGCTAACTTTTTTTTTCTTCTTTCTCTAATTGCTTTAGGTTCAGGGTCAGTTTGTTTTTTCGAGATGTTTCCTGTTTCTTAAGGTAGGATTGTATTGTTATAAACTTCCCTCTTAGAACTGCTTTTGCTGCATCCCATGGGTTTTGTGTCATCGTGTCTCCACTGTCATTTTTTTCTATGTATTTTTTGATTACCTCTTTGATTTCTTCAGTGATCATTTCATTATTAAGTAGTGTATTGTTTAGCTTCCATGTGTTTGTATTTTTTACAGATCTTTTCCTGTAATTGATAAGTAGTCTCATAGTGTTGTGGTCAGAAAAGATACTTGATACAATTTCAGTTTTCTTAAATTTACCAAGGCTTGATTTGTGACCCAAGATATGATCTATCCTGGAGAATGTTCCATGAGCACTTGAGAAAAATGTGTATTCTGTTGTTTTTGGATGGAATGTCCTATAAATATCAAGTTAGTCCATCTTGTTTAATGTATCATTTAAAACTTGTGTTTCCTTATTTATTTTCATTTTGGATGATCTGTCCATTGGTGACAGTGGGGTGCTAAAGTCCCCTACTATGAATATGTTACTGTTGATTTCCCCTTTTATGGCTGTTAGTATTTGCCTTATGTATTGAGGTTCTCCTATGTTGGGTACATAAATATTTACAATTGTTATATCTTCTTCTTGGATTGATCCCTGGATCATGATGTAGTGTCCTTCATTGTCTCTTCTAATAGTCTTTATTTTAGATTTGATTTTGTCTGATATGAGAATTGCTACTCCAGCTTTCTTTTGGTTTCCATTTGCATGGAATATCTTTTTCCATCCTCTTACTTTCAGTCTGTATGTGTCTGTAGGTCTGAAGTGGGTCTCTTGTAGACAGCATATATATGTTTCTTGTTTTTTTATCCATTCAGCCAGCCTGTGCCTTTTGTTGGGAACATTTAAGCCATTTACATTTAAGGTAATTATCAATATGCATGTTCCTATTCCCATTTTCTTAATTGTTTTGGGTTTGTTTCTGTATGTCTTTTCCTTCTCTTGTGTTTCTTGCCTAGAGAAATTCCTTTAGCATTTGTTGTAAAACCGGTTTGTTGTTGCTGAACTCTCTCAGCTTTTGCTTGTATGTTAAGGTTTTAATTTCTCTGTGAAATCTGAATGAGATCCTTGCTGGGTAGAGTAATCTTGGTTTTAGGTTTTTCTCCTTCATCACTTTAAATATGTACTGCCAGTCTCTTCTGCCTTGCAGAGTTTCTGCTGAAAGATCAGCTGTTAACCTTATGGGGATTCCCTTGTGTGTTATTTGTTGTTTTTCCCTTGTTTCTTTTAATATGTTTTCTTTGTATTAATTTTTGACAGTTTGATTAGTATGTGTCTTGGTGTGCTTCTCCTTGGATTTATCCTGTATGGGACTCTCTGTGCTTCCTGGAGTTAACTATGTCCTTTCCCATATAAAGTAATTTTCAACTATAATATCTTCAAATATTTTCTCAGTCACTTTCTTTTTCTCTTCTTCTTCTGGAATCCGTATAATTCGAAGTTTGGTGCATTTAATGTTGTCCCAGAGGTCTCTGAGACTGTCCTCAGTTCTTTTCATTTTTTTTTCTTTATTCTGCTCTGCAGTAATTATTTCCAACATTTTATCTTCCACGTCACTTTGCTCTTCTTCTGCCTCAGTTTTTCTCCTATTGATCCCATCTAGAGTATTTTTAATTTTATTTTTTGTGTTTTTCATTGTTACTTGTTTCATCTTTAGTTCTTCTAGGTCCTTTTTAAATGTTTCTTGCATTTTCTCTATTCTATTTCCAACATTTTGGATCATCTGTACTATCGTTATTCTGAATTTTTTATCAGGTAGACTGCCTATTTCCTGTTCATTTGTTAGGTCTGGTGAGTGTTTATCTTGCTCCTTCACCTGCTGTGTGTTTTTCTTTCCTCTCAGTTTGTTTATCTTACAGTGTTTGGGGTCTCCTTTTTGAAGGCTGCATGTTCGTAGGTCCCGTTGTTTTTGGTGTCTGTCCCCAGTGGCTAAAGTTGGTTCAGTGGGTTGTGTAGGCTTCCTGGTGGAGGGGACTAGTGACTGTGTTCTAGGAGAGGAGGATGGATCTTGTCTTTCTGGTGGGCATGTCCACGTCTGGTGGTGTGTTTTGGGGTGTCTGTGGACTTATTAGGATTTTAGTCAGCCTCTCTGATGATGAGTGGTGTTGTGTTCCTGTCTTGCTAGTTGTTTGGCATTGGGTGCCCAGCACTGTAGCTTGCTGGTCATTGAGTGAAGCTGTGTGCTGGTGTTGTGATGGACATCTCTGGGAGATTTTCACCATTTGATATTAAGTGGAGCTGGGAGGTCTCTTGTGGACCAGTGTCCTGAAGTTGGCTCTCCCAACTCAGTACAACACTGATTCCTGGTTGCAGCACCAGGAGCCTTTCATCCACACAACTCAGAATAAAATGAGAAAAATTAGAAAGAAAGAAAGAATGAAAGAGGAGAAAATAAAATAAGGTTATTAGAAAAGAAAAAAAATATTAAGAAAAAAATTTTAAGAAAAAAAAATAATAATGGATAGACAGAACCCTAGGAAAAATGGTGAAAACAAAGCTCTACAGACAAACTCTCACACAGAAGCATACACATACAGACTCACAAAAAGAGGAAAAGGGGAAAAAATAATAAATCTTGCTCTCAAAGTCCACATCTTCAATTTGGGATGATTTGTTGTCTATTCATGTATTCCACAGATGCAGGGTACATCAAGTTTATTGTGGAGGTTTAATCCACTGCTCCTGAGGCTTCTGGGAGAGATTTCCCTTTCTCTTCTTTGTTCGCACAGCTCCCGGGGCTCAGCTTTGGAGTTGGCCCCGCCTCTGCGTGTAGGTCATCAGAGGGCATCTGTTCTTCGTTCAGACAGGACGGTGTTAAAGGAGCAGCTCACTCGGGGGCTCTGGCTCATTCAGGCCAGGGGGAGATTCTGGTGTGGATACCGGTCGAGCCTGAGGTGACAGAGTCCATCGTGACATTGCACCAGCCTGAGGCATGCCATGCGTTGTCCAGGGGAAGTTGTTCCTGGATCCCAGGTCCCTGGCAGTGGCGTCTGCACAGGCTCCCCAGAAGGGGGTTGTGGATAGTGACCTGCGCTCACACACAGGTTTCTTAGTGGTAGCAGCAGCAGCCTTAGTGTTTCCTGCCCATCTCTGTGGTCTGCACTGTTAGCTGCGGCTCACGCCTGTCTCTGGAGCTCCTTTAAGCAGTGCTCTTAATCCCCTCTCCTCATGCACCAGGAAACAAAGAAGGAAGAAAAGGTCTCTTCCCTCTTTGGCAGCTCCAGACTTTTTCCCGGACTCCCTCCAGGCTAGTTGTTGCGCACTAGTCCCCTGCAGGCTGTGTTCATGCTGCCAAACCCAGTCCTCTCCCTGCGCTCCGACTGAAGCCTGGCCTCAGCTCCCAGCCCCACCCACCCTGGCTGGTGATCAGACAAGCCTCTTGGGCTGGTGAGTGCAGGTCGGCACCGATTCTCTGTGTGGGAATCTCTCCACTTTCCCCTCTGCACCCATGTTGCTGTGCTCTCCTCCGCAGCTCCAAAGTTTACCCCCTCCACCACCCACAGTTTCCGCCCACAAAGGGGCTTCCTAGTGTGTGGAAACCTTTCCTCCTTCACAGCTCTCTGCCACTGGTGCAGGTCTCATCCCTGTTCTTTTGTCTCTGTTTATTCTTTTTTCTTTTTCCCTATCCAGGTACGTGGGGGAGTTTATTGCTTTTTGGGAGGTCTGAGGTCTTCTGTCAGCATTCAGTAGGTGTTCTGTAGGAGTTGTTCCACATGTAGACGTATTTCTGATGCATCTGTGGGGAGGAAGGTGATCTCCAAGTCTTATTCTTCCGCTATCTTCCCCTTCTCTCCCAAAAGCTCTATTTCTACATAGAATATAGGAAGGTGAGGGAGAACACTCTGTAAAAAACAGAAACATCAAGTAATTCTCAATGTCATAACTTTTCACAAGCCCATCCAAGAGCTGAGGTTGCAAGAAAACTGAGGGAAATGAGTTCCAAAGAGTGGCAAACCTCACAGAGAGAGATGGGACATATGAGGTTTCACCTTTGCCAGAGTATGGGAAAATTGGTATCTCCATTAAAAAGTGGTAAAGAAAAGTCAGCTACAACTTTAACAATTTTCTGAAGACTGTGGACTAGTGTGACAATTACGATAAACTAGGAACCTCGTATAAAGAGGAGATTGAGCTCACTTGCAAGTTTTTAATCCCATTACTGGGTGCTTACAAAAAGATTGGGAACTGGGCAGGAGAATGAGACCTACACAACAGTGAGGAAATTTAGGAGAGAGTCAGCTACTGCTGTGAGAGGGCTTAAAACCCATTTTTCCAGACCCTTCCCTCTTAAGAAACAAGAACCTTAAACTGCTGGGTTAGGGACAGGAAATATTCCTATCTGGAGGTAGGCACAGGCTAAAATCCGCTGCTTCTGGAGGAAGGAGGAAAATGGTCTTTACCCATGGGGAGACATAAAAAAGCTTCATGTCTCAGGATACTGCTGTGGAGCAAAGAAATAAACTGTTCTTGTAGGTGAAGGGGAGGAGAGTTTGGACACAGTTTGGTGCCCAGAAGGAAGGAGCAGTTTGCTGATGAAAACCATACCTCTGAGGGCTAGACTCCCTGGGCTTACTGATGACTATAGACCAGAATTGAAAGCCCCCAGTGCTTCTGACCTAGATACGCTAGTTGTAAGCATTAGCATCAATGGTGAAGGAAGGGCATGACCAGGAAAATGATCCCTTCAACTCAGGGAGACTGTTAAACTGATCAGTTTTCTTATTTCTGAGTTTTGCAGCCTATGGAAACTTGTAAACTCAGTTCATCTGTTTCCTTTTCTCAGTGCTCTCTGCCCTGTTCTATCTCTTGTTGAATATTAGAAAACCTTTTTTTTTTTTTTTGTGGTACATGGGCCTCTCACTGTTGTGGCCTCTCCCATTGTGGAACACAGGCTCTGGAGATGCAGGCTCATTGGCCATGGTTCATGGGCCCAGCCGCTATGCGGCATGTGGGGTCTTCCCGGACCGGTGCATGAACCCATGTCACCTGCATCAGCAGGCGGGCTCTCAAACACTGCACCACCAGGGAAGCCCTAGGAAACATTTTCATTACATTTGGTCTAATGATTTTTTATGGTGAGGGGTAAAATATATCCCAATAATTCCATTATGGCTAGAAGTAGAAATCAAATTGCTTTTCTGTGTAATTACTCTTTCTTTTTTCTTTTTTCTTTTTTGGTTTGGGGAACGGGTGTGCTCAATTTGGTACTGACCTAAAAGTATGGGTCAATATGTTGCAGAAAAAAACATGCCTGGAGCCAGAGGGGATAATAAAAACAGGGCAAAGATCATTTGGAAGTATATTGTTTCTAATGGAATTAGGAATTTGAAGCACTCTTATGTGATCTCAAGGGTAGGATTAAATTCAACTTGGATTAAATATGTATCATTTATCTATCTATCTACTGTCTATCTATCTATCTAGCTAGCTAGCTAGATATGTACCTACCTATCTACTATCTATCCATCCAATCATCTATCTTTCTATTTGTATATATGTATTTCACATAAGTGACAAGCATATTACAATCTGCACTCCAAAAATTAAGATGATATTATCATTACACATAACTAGGAGACAGTTCAAATAATTTTAACAAAGATACCAAAATAGTTAAAAATTGAAGTGTAATATAAAAGCTTATATCGATTCATGTAATATATAATAATGGCAATCTAGAATCTAAATTTATATAATAATTTAAGTAATTCTAATAACACTCAATTTCTCCCATATATGTCAAGTAGAAGTAGAACTTTGAGGCTGGAATTAACTAGATGATTGTCCAAGTTTCTCTTTCTCTTTTTTTTCTTTGGCATATTGATACAGTCAAAAGTTTGACTTATTAGATTGCTATCCAAGAAACTAATCCAGGAAAAATAGCTGTTTAAAATGTAATTTATTAAATCTGCTATAACATAACTGCAGATCATATTTCTAGCATAATTCCTAAGGTGAACAGAGTGATGCAAACAAAATCCAGGGCCAGCTTTATGGGTTAGTGTCCTGTATATATGGTCACATAGAGCCCCATGCTAAGTTTTTGCTCTACTTTGCCATTTTGAAATTCTTAATAACTTCTGAACAAGGTACCCCATATTTTCAATTTTTTACTGATTCCCACAAATTGTATATCCCTTCCTTACTAATCTGAAGGGTTCCCTTTGTGTAGACCCAGGCTATTGAATTCAGTAAGGCAAGAAAGCATTGCTGCATACACTAGAAATGGAAAATGTTCTAGGTAGTGAGTATGTGATTTTGCTTCAATACTTAGAACCTTGATTCTCATAACTAATTAGATGTCAAAGATGGTAGATTAAAATAATATTCTGACTGACCTGAGTTCAATATTTTCCAGGACTGGTCTTGTTAAAATTTGGTGATAAATTTGTGGAGCTTCACTGGAACACAACAGGGTTTACTTCAAAACAGATATTGTTAATTTATATTTTAAAGCCAAGGTGTTTCCATTTACACAGGCTAAAAAAAGTGTTAATTACATAATTTATGTGGAAAGTTTTATTGCCACTGTCCATTAGATGCAGAGATGTTGACAGTACACAAGGACCAATCTGAGGCTTGTTAGAGAATGAATACAAACAGAAACTAAATGTAACTTAATCACACCATGAAGATTCTCCACTAAAGCTAAAGAGAGACTGAGGGGTAAGTATAAATATCTGGAATGGTAGGTAATTGAGATGAATGGAAAACTCTTTTTTTACTAGTAGCAAAAATTAATTCTATTTTGTGTGCATGCATTTTTTTAAGTAACATTTTCTTCTCTTTTCTTTATTCTCTTTGTACCATGATTTTCAATTTTCTCCACTGACATAGATCTCTTTTCTTTTATTTCAAGACCAATTTTCTTTTAAATAGAGTTTCTTAAAAGTAATTATGTACATTTCATAATTGAGGATGATTTTCTAGGGATCTAGATAATGTACTATTTGTGTTTTTCTCTGATGGGAAGGAGAAGGATATATTTGCCTACAATATCCTAGCCATCTTTGCATATTTAATAGTATTTCATAATCAGCCCAAGAACCCAACTCTGAACAATTTTATATATATTCTTACTAGATGTTTTTGTTGTTTATATACCACAAAGAGATTGTGCCTATTTAAACATTGTTTGAAGACATACCTGGGACTTATTTGGCATCAATTGGTAATTTGCTTATTTTATTTATTTCCTCATATCTATTGAGTGATCAATATTATCCCTATGTAGATTTCATATACATGGTTCAATGTGACAGTATAATCAATATTTTAGAAATGAATACATTAAACTTTGGGGAGATTGCCTTTCATTTATATACAAGGAAACCTAAGGAATTATTTAACTTTACAAAGTTTTCAGTAGCAGAATAAAGACTTAGACTTGCATCTTCCTAACTTCAAACCTATGCCTTTTCAACACTGTTATAAGAGAAGTAGAGGTAGTTGGTCCATAATGAGATAATTGGAAGGCTACTGAATTAAAGCCTCAAAGTGGTCAAGTTTAATATTTAGAGTCAGTAGAATGGAAAGAAAATGAGTTTGCATCATAAAAATTCATGGAGACAGAGTACTTATAAATATATCTTTTCATGAAACTGTTCACAATTGGATATGTTTGTTACATAAGAAATCTATCTATGTATCTATGTATCTATCTGTCTATCTGAAATCACACTAGACATATATTCTCAGATGAATGATGTACTTAAAACAGTGTAGCTACAATCTAGTCCTTTTTGATAGCCATAATGAACTAACTTGGGTATTTCTCAACCAATTCTAGGGAAGTTTGATAAAATCTGAGGTCATATTATAACATAGAGGTTAAAATATCATCCTCTTGGATTGGACCACCTGGTTTCAAACTCTGTTTCATTATTTGCAAGTTATTTGAGCAAGTAACTTAATCTCTCTAACTTAGGTTTCCTCACGAACAATGGGCTTTCTAATGGTAATTTTTGTGAGCATAAAAGTGATCTAGTAGGGCTTCCCTGGTGGCGCAGTGGTTGAGAGTCTGCCTGCTGATGCAGGGGACACGGGTTCGTGCCCCGGTTTGGGAGGATCCCACATGCCACGGAGCGGCTGGGCCCGTGAGCCATGGCTGCTGAGCCTGTGCATCCGGAGCCTGTGCTCTGCAACGGGAGAGGCCACAACAGTGAGAGGCCCACGTACCGCAAAAAAAAAAAAAAAAAAAAAAAGAAAACGTGATCTAGTAAAAAGCACTATCTAGAACATAGGATGAACTCTACATATGTTAGATGCTATGATCAAAAAATGTTTCAAATTCTTAAAATTTCTAGTCATATTCTGGAAATTTTAAAACAATTTAACCAAAAGAGAGTTGGGATATATTCTAATTACTAAATTATTGCAAATCACCTGAAATAGTCATAATAAATATAGTTGAGTCACAAAAGTGGATAGATAAAAATTAAGTACAATGGTGGAAGATCTAGATACTCTTTACAGTTAAATCATGTAGCTTGAATAGGAACAGCCCATGGAAGAGAATATGGAAAATGAAAACTTATTTTCTGTGCCAGTAAAACCCTCACTGTATGTAGGTCTCAGAGAGCTAATGTAATTCATGTGCATTTTCTATATGTCTGCTTCTCTGCCAAGGACATCCTCAGTCAACATTTCGGTGTGGAAGAAAAATTTTCACAACAATTAGGCATAGACCTTCTTAAGTTACATGCCTTATTATTTTGAATTTCCTCTGCAAAACTACTAAAATATTTCAGCTATAATAGAGTCCCTATGTGCTTCTTTGTTCCTTTTAAAATCTCTAGAATTAATTGATATCAGCTAATTTTTTTAAAAAAGCTTTTTTAAGGAAGAAATGAATTATTCATAGAATAATTGTTTTTTAGTTTAATTACCTGTAATACTGAAAATGCATTATAATGTGTAATTATATTTTTCCAACATAATTACTAAGTATAATGACAATGTATAATTCTTTATGAGATTGCATGAAGAAAATTGAACTACTCATGCATAATATTATAATAGTTAAACTATTTTATTCCAAAGATTATTACAATTTGTTGTTTTAAATAGACAGTCTGATCATTTCACAGATGGAAAAAAATGATTTTCTGTTTAGGGTGAATGAGATAGCACTTTGAAAAGGAAAACATTTAGAAATTTCATTATCATGGTGTACTTCAAACTCATGAGTTTTTATTGATACTATGAGATACTATGATATGATTTATACAGAGCAAAATTTGGTTTACATTGAAAGACATGATATAAAATGTTTTGGTGAAGTAAAACTTCCCTATACAAATCGACTACACTAAATGAAAATAAAATAAAATTAAATTACATTCTTCCAGGACCAAAGTACATGTTAGTGTTACATAAAGACTTTGAAAAAATAGTATCTCCTGTTTTTGGTCATTAAATCTTCTTCACTAAGTGATTGTTTTTGTAAATTCAGCTATACCAAATTATTCAAAACCCTCCAGTCCTATTTTATGGGTAGTTAACAAACCAGGAAATCTGAGCCATTCTAATATTGGTGAGGCTTATAAGTAAGAAACAGTTACTCTTCCCCCCAAAATCAAAAGAACATCATCTCAACAGTAATCTCAAATTCATATTTTCCATGTAACACAGTCCAACTGTGTCTAAAGATGAACTGCTTTGGATTGTTTCATTTCATTTATTCTACATAATAAAAGTACAAATTCAAATATATCTCAAAAGATAATTTTGGTTTAATAAACATCTTGATAATATGAACTTTTTCACACATGTGCCAGAGAACTACTAAATTATATGTCAGGGACACTGTCCACAATTCCATCAAAAATGCAGTTTTCTGGGTTTTTGGGGAGTTTTGTTTGTTTACAAGAAAAAAAACAGTTCATTTCAGATGTATTAGAAGTACACAGTTAAAAATAGGTCGGTATAAATGGCTTGGAAGGAATCTAAATCACATCACGCATGAAAAGCACAGAACACAGAAATAATGTAAGAACATCAATTTTCTCTTCTTTTAGGCAAATCTATTTCCAGATTTATCTAAATGCCAAACTTGAACATTTGAGATGATTGGGCATAGTTTTATTTGGATCTTTGATTTTGGGTTCATTTCTTTTTGTTAGCATACAACAACAAAATATCTCATAGACAATGGATATTGGTTTGTGGAAAACAGTAACAATACTACTGAAATTTTTGTTCAAGTGAGGGCTTTTATTGGTTATTTGGATTTATTTGAAATAATATACAAACAGTGTTGAAAAACTGAATGAAATTCCATGAAGGACTTGTTGGAGATTGCACCCATAGAATTAAGAAATTGACACAAAGGGGCTTCCCTGGTGGCTCAGTGGTTGAGAGTCTGCCTGCCGATGCAGGGGACACAGGTTCGTGCCCCGGTCTGAGAAGATCCCACATGCTGTGGAGCGGCTGGAACCGTGAGCCATGACCGCTAAGCCTGTGCATCCGGAGCCTGTGCTCCACAATGGGAGAGGCCACAACAGTGAGAGGTCCACATACCACAAAAAAAAAAATAATAATAATAAATAAATAAAAGAAATTGGCACAAAATAATTCAGAAAGTGGTTAAATCTTTATGTAAAATTCGAAAGCTGCTATTAGAGCAAAATATTCTCATAAATAAACAAATAAAATAGCTCTTTCGATATTTGAGGTGAAATTAATATCAATCACTGGAAAAATATGGTGATTACACTGGCCAGCACTGAAAAAGAAAAAGAGAAAACTTACATAAATTATTCTTTCTCTGGGAAAAAAAAAAAGATTTGCAGAGATTTTTTTTAGGCAATAATTTAACCATTAATCAGGCTTATATTTCACAAATATTTGTTTTTCTTTTTATTATGGTCATTTAAAAACCTAGAGCTAAATATAACATCACAGAATATTATAATTTGGTAATATTGTAGCTAATGTGTAGATAACTGAACAAGTTAATCTATATTTAATATATATCTATGAACTCAAATTACCTAGTTCCATTGGCTACCCAATGGTGAAGATAATTGAGTAAATACAAAGTTGAGATTGTGTTTAGCCTCTATAAAATGTGATTGTGTCATGTTAGACATTTAAGAAGTGTGCCAAGGAAAGAACTCCCTGGAAGTATGCCTGGTGACAGATTAGAAGGGATCAAGGTTAAAGGAGTAGTTGGAAATGATGCTTACATGTGATTCAGGTTGCAAATGAAAGGAATTATAAGAAAAAGATTTTGTTAAGAAGTAGATGGGAAAAAAAAAACTTCAGACGAGGCATTGAAGTTTCAAATTTTTATAGAATGTAAGAAGCAAGGAAGAGAGTATTTAATAATGTACCTAGAGAATTAAAAAAAATATTGTTCCTTCTGTGTACATTCAAATGTCATTAGTGTTTTCCAAACTAAGAATGTGAAATGAAGTATTTGGGAATTAATATAATTTGTATTAAAAATGGTGTTTCAAAATAAGTTGCTTTTCAAAAATTCAATATGCTGTACCCTGGCTAAATTTGAGTTTGTCTCTACTTAAACATATAACCACTGACTCATCCTTACCATACACCTTTCTATCACTTCATATGTTATAAAGAAGCAGTGGTCTTTTCAATGGGCTACTTGAAATCTAACATATTTGGAGAAAGTGCTAATAATAGTTTGCCTGAGTAGCGATTAAGCTTATAAATATATTTTAATTAAAATACAATTGATAAAGATGTGATATATGACTCAAAGAACTATTAATTACAGTATTGAAAAATTGAGACTATATTAGTGACTTATATACATTAATTTGTATAAAATAGATAACTAATAAGCACCACAATTTCTAAGCATGGCTTGGATAGCTGAGAGATTACTTTTCATTTCAAATATGGAAGTTAATGTTTTAATAAAACAAAAGAAAACAAAAGCTTTATATAGTTCTAGAATATGGAGAAAATGATCAAAATGATGTTTTTTTAAATTTTTCTTTATGGATTTAATTGCAATTGAATTGCTCTGGTTTTGCTTTTGAGTTTTCCTTTGTTTCTGGATAGAACAATCTTACACATTACAATAAAGTTTGCAATGGAAAGCTTGTCCTGCACAGTCACATGTTCACAAAGCAGTGTCCCCCTGAAAGCACGATACTTTCTGCTCTTCTTGCTACTAAAGACCTGTCAAAAGTATCAACACCTTGGCACAATTCTTGAATCAGGCCCCCATGGCAATGTAAATGTCCTCAGTAGTGAGTGAGACTAAGAACATGCACATTAATATTTTGTAGCTAGGGTGACCCAGGGAAGGGTTTAACTCTCTGGTGCCTTATGAGTGTTAAGTTGGAGTCTTCTTCACCCAGTATGCTTCCTGCTTCCTGACTGGGTCTTGGTTAGGCCTGCTGTTTGACTGAGACACTTTGGGAAGCCAGCCTGGCCAGTTCCACTCTGTATAGTTTAGTGTTTGTCACTAAGTAAAAAATTTGACTAACAGATCTGAATAGTTTGCCTGAATTTCTAGTGTTTCTGATTTTGACTTTAGTTCTCCATCAGTAGAGGAGCCAAGCCCTAAACTGCAAACACTTTGAGTGAAGACATGTTCTCACTGCATTATTTCTTCCAAGCCCTTTTCTCCAAAGCCCGAACCAGTTTTTAATGTAATGTTAAGTGCTTCGGTTATTCTTTACCCAGAATGTTGATTTACTTATAATGAAAAGAATGGCAACTTTATATAAATTTTGGGGCCTTAATAACGGTGGTGATGAATCTTTGTGAACTTCACAGAAATGAATGGATTTTGTTTTCCCAAGAAGAGAAGACCAGACTGTTTTAACACAGGATCCCATGTATTTGCTGTGCACAGGACAGTTACAGGAAGAAGAAAAACTGGATTTGCTTGTTCACATCTAGATTTTTGATGCAACAGTAGTTTTTATGAACTAGCAACATGATGAAAGAAGGTTTCTATTTTTCATTCATTTAGCTCTATATTTAGGAAGATAATAAATGTTTCATGATTTTTCATATTCACCTAATACCTTTAAGAGCCTGTAATTAACACCACTTTTGTTCAAAAAGAAGTCAGGGATTTTACTGTTAGTTCCTGTCTAAGAGTTTTAAATTAACATATGTTAAGCATTTCATTAAGTAGAATAAAACTATAATAAGTGTGAATGAGCAAACATTTATTTTGAGAGTTCTTGAACATTTTACGTCCCTGACTACTGATTTTCCTTCCTTCACCTACTCAAGTCTGTCTCCCTACCATTCTCTATGAGAAGCATTCTACCATTTATCATAACAGATCTTTCTAGACTGCTGTTGTATTGTAGAAGTCAGAAAAAAAAAAAAAAAAAAAAGAGAGGGAGACCTATGTAGATAAGGGAGGAAATGGGAAAATACAGAAGAAATAAAGCATTGGGGCTACATCTAGGTGGAATATATTGAGGAACATTTTTTTAAGAAAGAAAAAATTTAAAAAAAGGTAGGACTACAAAGTATACAAAGAGGTGTCATCCTGAACTCTATAACCTCTCCACACTGTATGCTGTTTAAATAACACAAATAAATTTTAACATTTCTCGAACTGCTGGATTATGTTTGACAAAAAAAAAATCACTCTAGGGTTAGATTAGGTGAATTATAGCTTTAAAATATTTAAATGATTCTTAGGTAAGCATACGACAAATTAACATGTGCATTTATTTCTTTGATTTCTCAAAATCCCATTCAATGACATTAAATACATTTTTTTAAACAGTATTAACCTACAGGGATGAGATGATAGGAAGAAGAGAAAACAGAGATGACATAGCATGTTGTGGAGGAAGAAATGATTCTGGTAATGCAAGTTTTGGAGGATTATGGTGAGTTGGATTTTGTAAATTTGCTATCAATTATGAATGTATTTCATCATTCCCAGCTGTGTACAAAGAGGATTTTCAAAAGTAAGCTAAATTATGCTTTTAAAATTAGTCAAAAAGAAAATAATAGTGTAATAGCAGGTCAACTCAGAAGTAACATGAATAAATAAAAGGAGCATACAAAGTGCTGCAGTAAAGCTTTGTACACTTGTTATAAATACACCAAAATATGATTTTTGGAATTGCAACATTGCTAAGGTTATAAAAACTTGTTCAGAGAAACAAACCAAATAAAAATGAATTTTAAAAAATAGAAAACATAAACATAGAAAATATTTTCCAGATAGTGAGGACTTCTTTACTTCACCACACATTATAGCAAATTTCCAAATATTTTTTTCCACTAATACAATTGATTTCCTTAATATCTACTTTATCTTATAGGTGTGGAAATTCTTTACATTTTTTATTATGAAAAGTAAAAATAATGACTGGTTTTGTTTATTTTGTATATTTCTACATAAGCATAGTCACATTTTCTCATTCTTCATCATTTTTATATTACCATACAGGAAAAAAAAATTATAACAGGAACATCAGTAGATTTTAAATTGTTGAACAATACTAATGATTTTTCTTGAACAACGCAGAGTATAAGTATAACTTGATCAAACAACTGAATACAAAATGTTTAAGTTTTCCTGATGGCTCCTACGAAATCACCTAGGAGATTTAAACAAACTTCAAATATTTCTTGGATGTTATGAGAAAGTCAGTGACTACATTTTAAAAGATTATTTACTACTATGGCAATTTCAATTTAAAGGAATTATCACCTATTTGTTTAAAGAAAATTAAATTCCTACACTTTTCAAGTGATAAAGAAAAGTAGAAAAAAGAATGCTTAAACTCATGCAAACCCCAACTGCCTAGAAGTAAGCACTATAGAAAACAAAGATAGACTCCAACAAGTTCTATGCATTTTTAACATGAAAATTGAGATCATACTTAAAATGCTATTCTAATAAATAATTTTACAGTAATTTAACAAAAGATAAATAACATTTTTATTTTTTTTCAAATAATATTAATTGCTAAATTACATTCCTAAATTTAAGTATTACCTAAACACACACACACACACACACACACACACAGAATTTGGTATATTATATCCATAAACCTTTACAGGAACACCAGTAGGGTATATATTTATCTCTTTTTTTCACCTCCACCCATTTATATTCATTACACTTATTTTTGCTTTTATGGTTTTCAGTGTTCTTTTGTACTTTCCTCTGTCCTGTATACTATGTCTCTGAAGTGTTTCAGGAATACTTACTCTATTCTGTAATCACTTCTCTAATATAATTTCAGACATGATTACTTATTCTGTTTAATAAAATAAGCATATCTGTAATGTGCTGATATTTTTATTTTTATTTATTCATTTTCCCTGAGGTTAGCTTCTGAGTCTCCTCTATTTCTATCTAGTACTTGAAGCCATGTAGTTTTTCTGTGTATACTTTAAAAAACAAACAAACAAAACAAAACTATGTTGACTATAATTTACTTGAGAGTATAGAGAATTATTTATCTGAGATCATCCCATATTTCCTTGAGTAATTATTTTCCTGCTATGTATTCTAGCTGTCTTCTCTTTGTGTTCACTTCCTCCTTCTCCCCCTGCATTTATTCATATTTCCCATGAATTGCTTTGTTGAATAGTGTTTATGAGTGGAAAAACTACCATATAGATTTTGACAAATGAGCTGGAGCCATCAGCATTTCTAATTTTTGTCTGTTGTCTCTACATCTACCTTAGAGTGTGTGTATATATATATATATATATATATATATATATATATATATATATATACACACATACATATGTATGTATACATATAACATATATATGTACATAGCTATCACCTCAGTTTTTCAAACAACTTAAGTTCCTCCTTGGCCATTGACCTTCTTATAATCACTGTATTCTTCCCTCCCCCACCTCCAGCAATGTCCCAGAGTGAGATTATAGTAAAGAATTAAAACTACAATGAGGTATCACCTCACACCAGTCAGAATGACCATCATCAAAAAATATCTACAAACAGCAAATGCTGGAGAAGGTGTGGAGAAAAGGGAACCTCATGCATTGTTCATGGGAATTTAAACTGATACAGCCACTATGGAGAACAATATGGAGATTCCTTAAAAAACTAAAAATAGAACTACCATATGACCCAGCAATCACATTACTGGGCATATGCCCTGAGAAAACCATAATTCAAAAAAACACAGGCACCCCAGTGTTCATTACAGCACTATTTACAATAATCAGGACATGGAAGCAACCGAAATGTCCATCAATAGAGGAATGGATAAAGAAGATGTAGTATATATATACAATGGAATATTACTCAGCCATAAAAAGAAGAGAAACTGGGTCACTTGTAGAGACATGGATGGACCTAAAGACTGTCATACAGAGTGAAGTAAGTCAGAAAGAGAAAAACAAATATCGTATATTAACACAAAGATGTGGAATCTGAAAAAAATTGGTATAGATTATCTTATTTACAAAGCAGAAATAGAGACACAGACATAGAGAACAAACATATGAATACCAAGGGGGAAGGGGGGTGGAATGAATTGGGAGATTGGGATTGACAGGTATACACTATTAATGCTATGTATAAAATAGGTAACTAACGAGAACCTACTGTAAAGCACAGGGAACACTACTTAGTGCTCTGTGGTGACCTAAATGAGAAGGAAATCCAAAAAAGAGGGGATATATGTATACGTATAGCTGATTCACTTTGCTGTACAGTATAAACTAACAAAGTAATGTAAAGCAACTCTACTCCAATTAAAAAAGAAAATACAGCCTAGTAACTCAGCCTAAAACAAAACAAAACAAAAAACTAGACCATTTACTTGCAATCTCTAGAAATATTTGCAGGTCTTTAATCGTCCCTCTCACTTGGTGCAGGCTTCACAAGTTTGGAAGATATGTTTTATAATCTTCACTATATTTTTGTTTAATATGAAGGTTTTCTTGTATTTTTCATTGATTTGTTTAAAGAATAAAAGTAGATTTTAAAAGCCTATATGAAAAGATTTCCCAGCAATTAGATTAATTCAGAAATTCTATAGATAATTTAACTTGGGCATGTAGAAATTACATAGTATTAAAACAATCTTCTCTAAGAGACTTAACAGCAAAGATATTAATAGTGCATAATGCAAATTGCTCTTCTTATTCTTTTAGCCATCTTAGAATAATTTCCTTCTTTTTTGAGACAAATACTAATTGATTATCTCTATTTGCCATGAACCAAACTAACTGCTGTGTAAGTCACAAAGATGAATGAGGCAGAGATCCTAAACTCTAGGGACTGAAAATGTCCTTGTAGGGAAATTATTGGTTTGCATATGTCTATGGAGGGAATGTTATGTTTTTAGCTTAAGAAAAAATAAGAATATTTATCATGAGTCATTTTGCTTATGGCTTTAGCTTAAGGAAAAGAGAGAACTTATATCACAAATAGTGTCACTAGTGACATAGGCAGATATAAAACAGAGTAAATCAGGATAGAATGGTAACTTGAAAAAACAGTAAAGACACAACAATAAGATATTTATATGTACTAGAAACATATAAGTGTGGTAAGACCCAGTACCTACTAGAGGCGTGTCATATAAGAGGAAATCAGACCAATAGAACCACAGTGAGATAAGTGCACAAGAATGTGAACTTGACACGTGAGTGACAGGGTGTAATGAGATTTGGAGGGATCCCCAGGATAGTTACATTGCAAGATAAGTAAAATTAACACTTACAGGTAACTGGAAATAATAGCCAGACGTGCATCACACTTATTCAATCAAAAAACATGTGGAACCTGCATAAAAATGGACTCCAATAAGTGTTTCAACGTTATGTCAAATTTCAAAAGATATTTGTCAACCTCTCTAAAGAAAGTAAAGAGAACCAGAAACCTTGCAAAAATAAAGGAATTTAATTAATAAATTACTACAATGTTTATTAAAATTCTTCCTCTTGCTCTCTCAGTGCTTAAGATGGATATCCTTTTCACTTTCTCTTGACTCCCCAAACCTTCCTGCAGGTTCCCATGATATGTGGGATTTGTCTCCCCCTCCTTGTTTCTTGATTTCATACATTCTCCTTTTCTGCTGTGGGTGCCTCTCTGCAATGGAAATTGTACTTGTTCTAGAAACTCTGGTACTTTGCTTAGTTTATTACCATTTTTTTTTTTTTAGTAAGATAAAGTGCAGGACAGTCTGCAGCATCAAAGACATCTTAGCAGCTGAAGGAGAAAAGTATTTCAATGGTAGTGGTCCTATCACAAAAGTAAACAGTGTTTCTAAAACTGGTTTCTTAAAACCAGGTTTTCAATGATGCCTTTTTAGTTTGACCAAAATCTTAATATGTGCACACTCTGAATTATTTGATTATATGTTAACCAAATATTGGCCTGCGCTTACATCCACTATTTTCATTTGTGCTCACTGTGTTCATTGTTCATGGCTAATTTTCATAGCATAATGAGAAAGGAAGAGAAGTGATCTTAAATGCAACTGACTCTTTCTCACCACCCAGAAGCTAAACAATGCATCTTCAGGGCCCTCAAATTATTCAAAACTGGGAAATATTGGTGTAATCAGTTTTTGCTATTCATCTGAGTAGTGTTTTAGAAGTTATTAATGATTAGAATATTGATTTCAATTTTGAATATTAAAAATGCTTAATGTCGGGGGCTTCCCTGGTGGTGCAGTGGTTGAGAGTCCACCTGCCAATGCAGGGGACACAGGATCATGGCCCGGTCCGGGAGGATCCCACATGCCATGGAGCAGCTAGGCCCATGAGCCACGGCTGCTGAGCCTGTGTATTTGGAGCCTGTGCTCCGCAACGGGAGAGACCACAACATTGAGAGGCCCACTTACTGCAAAAAAAAACGAAAAAAACAAAAAAAAACAAAAAAAACAAAACAAATGCTTAATGTCACTAGCATATTTTCTCGTTAAATGGGATACATAACGAGAAGAATTAAAACAGTGTGTATGCCCATGTATGTGTGTAGAACTACCAGTATCCATGTGTGGTAATGCTCAAACTTTCCTTCAAACTGCTCTAAAATTCCTCCAGTATTTTAATATTTTCACCTTTTTTATCCTTTTTTCCCCATTCCTACTTAAGCTATACTTTTGCTTAAGTTAAGAGTGGTCTGCTTACTATACACGTGGCTTTGTTCTCCTCTTCCTTCCTCTTATCAAGTGTTTTCTATTTGCCTAAAATAACCTTTCTCACTCTTCTCCACCAAAACAAAACAAATCAAAATAAAACCAGTGATTATGTCTATGCTTCTTCTTCTTCCTTTGTTACCATTTAATCTCTATGAAAGATTTTGAATGGCATCTGATTTGGATCACAATCAGGAATATATAAGAGAACAGGGGTCTTCAAGATATGCAAAAACACAATAAAATAAAAAGGAAAAAAGAAAATATAGCATGGCCTCTTAGCTTATCAAGTATTTGTCTGAAGTCCACTCACTTTAATTGATCTCATTCAAACAGGAGACTACTGACTCAGAACTGTATGCACAGTTAAGTTTATTGATTTAAAAAGATTGGTTGTCTGGTTTGTTGCACCCGACAGCAGATTAGAAGGAACTTCCCTGATAGCTTAACACATTGAGCTATAATGAAAAAGTAACAGATAAGAGAGGTGGATCACCAATTAGAAATAAATCTGTGTAATGCAAATACTCTTAAATGTTTTACAAACTCCTGAGAGCATCATTCTCTAGACCCTGATACCAAAATAATGTTAATAATGATAATTAAGATATAAACAAAAGGTACTTATAACAATAATGTTAATATCTTATTTAGAACATAAAAAGCATAATAAATACAGAATTATAAAATCATGTACAGTACTTGGGTAGATCATAATATAACCTAGAGCAGCTACTTCTTTATCATTTCTGACACCTTACCTTTTCTTGAATACTTCACAAGTCAGCTTATTCCATTATTGGGCAAGTCCAAATTAATAGAAAATTATTCTTCATACTCAATTGAGCCTTGCTTCTCTCTAACAAAATAATTAATCCTAGGTCTTTTTTTAAAACAACTCTGAAAATATGTGCTTTCTTTTCTAAATGACAGTATTTTTAATGCTTAAAATAGTTATGTCTGATTTAAGAAGTATATTTCTTTAGTAGAGTTCATTAGTTTCCATAATAATTATTCTAAACATGTGCCTTCAGTTGTTCCTATCACATATTTCCCAGATTTATCATCCTAGTTATCTTCTTCTGCATAAATTCTAGAGTTTAAGATCCTTTTTTTTTTCACATATTTATTGGAGTATAATTGCTTTACAATGGTGTGCTAGTTTCTGCTTTATAACAAAGTGAATCAGTTATCCATATACATATGTTCCCATATCTCTTCCCTCTTGCGCCTCACTCCCTCCCACCCTCCCTAGCCCACCCCTCTAGGTGGTCACAAAGTACCGAGCTGATCTCCCTGTGCTATGCAGCTGCTTCCCACTAACTATCTATTTTACCTTTGGTAGTGTATATATGTCCATGCCACTCTCTTGCTTTGTCAGAGCTTACCCTTCCCCCTCCGCATATCCTCAAGTCCATTCTCTAGTAGGTCTGTATCTTTATTCCTGTCTTACCCCTATGTTCTTCATGACGTTTATTTTTTTTCTTAAATTCCATATATATGTGTTAGCATACGGTATTTGTCTTTCTCTTTCTGACTTACTTCACTCTGTATGATAGACTCTAGGTCCATCCACCTCATTACAAATAGCTCAATTTCATTACTTTTTATGGCTGAGTAATATTCCATTATATATATGTGCCATATCTTATTTATCCATTCATCGGATAATGGGCACTTAGGTTGTTTCCATCTCCTGGCTATTGTAAATAGAGCTGCAATGAACATTTTGGTACATGACTCTTTTTGAATTATGGTTTTCTCAGGGTATATGCCCAGTAGTGGGATTGCTGGGTCACAGGGTAGTTCTATTTGTAGTTTTTTAAGGAACCTCCATACTGTTCTCCATAGTGACTGTACCAATTCACATTCCTACCAGCAGTGTAAGAGTGTTCCCTTTTCTCCACATCCTCTTCAGCATTTATTGTTTCTAGATTTTTTGATGATGGCCATTCTGACCAGTGTGAGATGATATCTAATTGTAGTTTTGGTTTGCATTTCTCTAATGATTAATGATGTTGAGAATTCTTTCATGTGTTTGTTGGAAGTCTGTATATCTTCTTTGGAGTCTGTAAGTCTTCTTTGTGTTGTTTGTGGGTTTTTTTGTTGTTGTTATTGAGCTGCATGAGCTGTTTGTAAATTTTGGAGATTAATCCTTTGTCAGTTGCTTCATTTGCAAATATTTTCTCCCATTCTGAGGGTTGTCTTTTGGTCTTTTTTATAGTTTCCTTTGCTGTGTAAAAGCTTTGAAGTTTCATTAGGTCCCATTTGTTTATTTTTGTTTTTATTTCCATTTCTCTGGGAAGGATCGCTTTTTAAAATGTAACTTAAAGTAATCTCAGTAATACAGATTTCATTGGAAAAAGGATTAATAGTTATTCATTTAAGTTTATCAAGTAATATCATTTTTACTTGTTAACACAATTACATTTTTTATATATTTATATATTTAAAAAGACTGACTTTTTTGGACAGAATCTATGTTTTATTCATTTTAAAGTACTTGGCATATAGTAGACACTTGAAAATATTGTTTGGGGAATGTGTGAATAAATGAACCATCTAAAAATATGTTAGTTCATTTTAGTAGTTTTATTCCATTATTAAAATTTTTATCCCATCCATGAAATTTTTAATGTAGTTTTCAAATGTTTTGAAGTTAATTCTGTTCTCTTTGATTTTGAATTTGTGAAATTTATTTTTAATCAAAATACAAGTCTACATTTGTTCTTGATTAAATTTTGATAGATTTCAAAATTATTGAGATTCCATATAACCCTGATTTGTCATCAGTTTTATAAAGATGACTTGCCAGATAGTATTTTTAGTAATATACAGATTTCTTCTCCATTACTCTATTGATTGGTTAAGTAAACGTTGAATATATTTGTCTATCAAATCTATAAATCATCTTCCTAAGTAGATTGAAGGTCTTTAAATGTTGAGAATGAGTTATCCATTGTATATGTCTTAATCACTGCATAAATATAGACCACACATGCTGAACTAAATTCAGTTGTATGGTTTGCATAGTATGTATTTATTTTCAGCAAAAGATTAATCACTTAACATGTATCATACATTTAAGAATACATAATTTATACCTTCAAATAAGATGGATTTTTCAGATACAAGAGGAATATAAAGGATAATAATTTATCCACTAATAGTTATAACTTTGTGGGGTGAAGATTATTTACTGAATTAATCTATGAAGTTTCTATTCAGCTTTATTTCTCAGAGTCTGAAAAAGCCTTGAAATTGCCAACAATTATTGCTGCATATTTTCTCTTAAACTAGGGTGGATTTGATAGACATTTTGGTCTAATTTGAAAGTATATGGGTGAATGAATACATTGCTATTTACAGGTAAGTGAAATTCTGTATTTCACATTAAGAAATATTTCTTTCTATGTGAAATATTTCTCTGAACTCAACTTGATCCTGCTATGATAATGTGTAAATTGGTTATGCTCCCATTAATGCCTTCCTTCTTAACCAAATCTACATACTTAACTCTGATGGAATGTTATTAATGCAATGCTTTGAGACTATTAAGCTAACATCTTAATACCTAACACTTAATGAAACTTTACTTTAAGACACTATTGTAAATGTTTGTTCAGACTTCAGACATAGAGAAAATAGACTTCAAATTGTCTTTCAAAATACTCCACAGGAAAGTATTCTCTGAGATCACAGGACATTAAAGGTTTCCTGGGAAACTAAACAGTCTCCATACTGATGTGCCCGTGGTGTCTGTTATCCAATGACCTCTCCCTAATGAGGGGAGGAGCTAAGAACAAAGAAGGAAAGAAGATAACAGCTGGACCAGATAAGAGAGAATGGGAAAAGACAAAGCTGTTGACAACAGAATTGGAAACCCTTGAAGCAGTCTGTATCTATGTTCAGGCTAATCATATTCTGTAGAAATACTTTCCTGTTCCTAACCTAGAAAATAAACAAAATTTCCACCTCCATCTTCAATCTTTTGCCTTCTGTCCACTCTTAGAGAAGAGCAGTCATAACAGCTTTTATTCTCTGAGCCATCCACAATCTCCATTCAGTTCTTTTTTTTTTCATGTTGTGATTTTACAGAGTATCATTATTCTGACAAATAAATGGCCACCCATTCATGCAATCATGAATACCTGCCATCTGCCAGAGTTCTAAGATCCTAGATACCTATACCTGTATTCATAATTTGACTTTTCAAAAATCACTCATTTGGGAATCAATGTGCATTTAATTAAACAAATGAAAAGTATAAAAATTAATTGAACAAGTACCAAAATGACAAAGACACCATCAGATTATAAATTTTATAAGATGTATAAAATTTTCTATGAGATTTCATATTGAAACATAAAATGTCTATTAAGGAATACATACTTGAGCCAGGTATTAGAGTTCAGTAATAATTTCAATTGGAAAAGATTGGGAATAAGGAAAAGGCACTAATTATAAATCAGTTTTACCAGAGCCTAAGTTACATACAATGGAAAATTATAAGATAAAATTACAAAAGTTGGATTGTAATCACATTATAACATTTCTTAAATTCTTGGTGGAGGGGTTCTTAGTTAATTCTGCAGGAAATGAGAAAATATAATGAGGAACATTTTCTCAGAAAAATCCCCATAATACCAGGACCTATTGTTCCACTCACAAAATTGCATAAGGATCCCATATCAGGTCTAGGGTGTCAGGGTATTCTCATTATGATTGAGGACTATTATATGGGAAGATATAAGTAATTTAAAAGTAAATATGAAAAGTTTTTTATGTTATTTAAAAGATAGAGGAAATCAAATATAAATAAATATTGATAAAACATATAAAATGGCAGCAGGAAAGGAATTTGGCTAAATAAATAACAATATGAAAGTTCTCTTAAGGGGACTGAGTGAAGAAAAGAAAAGTGAGGATGGAGGTTCTGAGAAAGATGGGGATAATTGATTTCCTCTCTCTTTACCCCTTTCCCTCCAACATCTATGTGTCAGGAACTCAGATGACCTGGGAGAGAGTGAGCAGAGATATCAGGTGTTAGAGTTACCAATTAAAGTAACAAGACAAAAATGAGAGTTAAGCCTTTCCTCACTTACTGCCATGGTATAAGCAAGAGACTGAAACAGAAATAAGCATCAGTCTGCCTGTTCCCTTTTCCCCGTGGGAAAAGCACACCAGGGGAGGGTGGGGTGGGTCAGTGCAGAAGAGAGCGTCCTCTCACTGTTGAGGGAATCCAGGACAAAAGTCTCTGACAGTTTTATGGGTCCTAAGGTGGAAGGAGGGAGATGTGGGAGAGTTAGGAGTGGAAAATTACTGGGTACTGAGCCAGAGGAGGAAAGTATCTTCGTTTTCCCCTCCTCTCCAACCAACGCCCATCATAAGGAGGTCCAACAGAGGAGCCTGGAGAGGACTACTGTTAAAGGCCTCAGATGAAGAGACCTTGCAATGAAGGCTCCTAGGGTAGTAATACAGTATGCGAAGGGCGTGACCAGCATGGGGTCTGAATCCTTGATCACAACTCCTCCTTGAAACTAATGTGTTGTTTGTACACCAAGTCTGCTGTGGGGAGGGCAGTTTCTCCCACGAGGTCTGCCAGTTAAGTTCTCTGTAATTGTCTATGATCGAGTCTGAATAATCACAGCTACTGCTTAAAAAATCAATCAGACTGCTTAAAAACTCCTCACTATGTCATGCAATGAGGGAGAGAAAATACTTTGATCAAATTATTCAAGGTTAGGGCACCTCCAGGGACTCAAAGGCCTGCCATCTGCTTTTCTAATGAACAAGCCCAACTGCCCAATGACTTAAGTTTCCTTCTTTAAACAACCACATAAACATATACACACACACAACTACACAACATGCCACCCCACACTCTTTCCTCCTGCCCATTTCTTCTTCCCAGTTTTCAAAGTACAGAGATTTGAATAGAAATGAGATTTTAATAAAACTACTTTTGTGGGAGGCATACACCTATTTTAAGGTTCTATTCCTTCTTGGTTTTCTTCTAGATAAGAGCTTTGTTAAAACAAAGAAATATGAGGACTCTAATTAGTTGACCAGATTCCCTTTTTAAAACCAATCACCAACTTTCTGTGTTATAACATCAGAGAAAAGGGTTTATCTTCTTGAATGAAAATTTGTAATATGTTTCTGAATGGATTGAGATAGATATTTGAAGCACCTATCAATTAAGGGGCTACATCAATGGTCAGGGATAGGTAAAGAATAGTTGAAATAAGTTTGCTTTAGTTGAAAGGAGAAAGACAAGACATATGAAAATAATGTATCAAAGGTTATTCAATAGGGTTTGATATCCACTGGATATGAAGGAGCAAAGAATAGAAGATACCTTTATGTGGGAGAGAAATGTTGCCAAAAATAACTAGGAGAAATCACTCCTTCAACAAAAACAGAAAAACAAAAGATGTTTACTTGTGGAAAGAGACTTTTTTCTATTAAAGTATGTTTGATTTACAATATTATACTAGTTTCAGATATACAAAATAGTGATTTTTATAGATTATTCTCCATTTAAAGTTATTATAAAATATTGGTTATATTCCCTGTGCTATACAACACACTTCCATATCTAATTTATTTTATACCTAGTAGTTTATATCTCTTAGTCCCTTACTCCTATTTGCCCCTCCACCATCCCTCTCCCCACTGGTAACTATAAGTTTGTTCTCTGTGAAGCTCTTTCTGTTTTATTATATTCATATTTTTTTATTTTTTAGATTCCAAATATAAATGAAAATATATATTTTTTCCTTCCAGTATTTGCCTTTCTCTGTCTGATTTATTTCACTAAACATAATATCCTCTAGTTTGAAAATGGTAAAATTTCATACTTTCTTATGGCTGAGTAATATCCCATTTTATATGTAAACAATAGAGTCCTTATCCATTCATCTGTTGATGGACACTGAGGTTGCTTTTATGTCTTGGCAACTGTAAATAACACTGCTATGAATATTGGAGTGCATGTATGTTTTCGAATTAGTGTTTTCATTTTCTTCAGATATATATCCAGGACTTAAATTGCTGGATTGTATGTTAGTTTTGTCTTTTGTCTTTTGAGGAACCTCTATACTGTTTTCCATAGTGGTGACAACAACTGACATTCCCACCAGTGGGGAACTAGGGTTCCCTTTTACCCACATCCTTACCAACATTTATTATTTGTTGTCTTTTTAATAATAGCTATTCTGACAGATGTGAGGTGATACCTCATAGTGGTTTTTACTTACATTTCTCTGATGATCAAATCAGGAAGAAATAGAAAACCTCAACAGATTTATGACTGGCAAAGAGATTGAGTAAATAGTCAACAATCTCCCAACAAAAAGCATCCAGGACCAGAGGACTTCATGGCTGAATTCCACCAAATATATAAAGAAGACTTAACATCAATCTTTCTCAATTTTTTCCCCAAAAGTTGAAGAGGCATGAACATTTCCAAATTTATTTTATGGACCATGTATTACCTTTATATCAAAGACAGAAAAAAGACATAACAAGAAAACTGTTGGCCAATATTTCTGATGAATATAGATGCAAAATCCTCAACAAAATACAGGAAAATCAAATTCAACAGCACATTAAAATGCTCAAAAAACATGACCAAATGGGATTTGTCCCTGGGATACAAGAATGGCTCAATATTCAAAAATTGGTCAATGTGATATGCCACATTAACAGAAGGAAAGATAAAAATCACATGATCATCATAAAAGATACAGAGAAGGCATTTGATAAAATTCAGTACTCTTTCCTGATAAAAATACTCAACAAACTAGGAATAGAAAGATATTAACATTATACTCAATGGTGAAAACTGAAGTATTGCCTCTAAGATAATGCACCAAATGTCCATCAGTGGATGAATGAATAAAGAAAATGCAGTATATACATTCAATGGAATATTATTCAGCCATAACAAAGAAGGAAATCTTGTCATATGCTACAGAATTGTTGAGCCTTGAGGAAATTATGCTAAATGAAATAGGCAAGGAATAGAATGATAACCTGCACCTATATGGTGCACTTAATATAGTAAAATTCATAGGAGTAAAAAGTAGAATGGAGATTACCCAGGGCTGAAGGGTGAGGGAAATGAGGAGTTGCTGTTCAAAGGATATTGAGTATCAGTAATTCAGGATGAAAAAGTGTTGGAGATTTGCTGTACAACATTGTACTGATACTTGACAATACTGTATGATGCACTTAAAAAAGTAAGTATAGGGACTGCCCTGGCAGTCCAGTGGTTAAGATTTTGCCTTCCAATGTAGGGAGTGAGGGTTCAATCTCTGCTCAGGGAGCTAAGATCCCACATGTCTTATGGCCCAAAAAACCAAAACATAAAACAGAAGCAGTATTGTAACAAATTCAATATAGACTTTTAAAATGGTCCACATCAAAAAAAAATCTAAAAAAAAATTAATTAAAAAATTAAGTATATATTATATGTTTTTTTCTATAATAAAAAAAAATTTGCATAGATACAGAAGAGTAAAAATGACACAAAAAGCTTCTCTTTACAATTAACCAAATATTTAGTTTTTATTTTTCTAATTATTTTAAAGAAAGACTTTATTATTGTACTTGTTATTGTACCTACAAGGTAACTGTGGCCTTAGCAAAGGCAACTGTGACAGTTTCTGACAAGTAAGGAATTTCCCCTTCCCTTTGTCACTCTAAGAGCCATATGGAAATCAGAGAACATGGTTCTATAGTATCATACCTCACCTTCATCCCAGTCTAAAGGAAACAACTACCTCAAAGTTTTTCAAAGACTGTTTTTGTCCTCCAAAGCATTAATATTAGTTTCCAGGGAAGTTCTGGCATCTCAGATTCATGAACTGGAAGGCCGTATTTTTTTAAAGACCTTATTATTATTTTTTAAATAGTTTTAGATTCACAGCAATATTAAGGGAAAGGTACAGAAATTCCCCATTTACTCCCTGACTCCACACATACATACCCTCTCCCATTATCAACAACTGCCACAAGATGGTACTTTTGTTAAAATTGATAAACCTACATTAACACATATTTATCACCCAAAGTCCATAATTTATATTAGAGTTCATTCTTGGTGCTGTGCATTCTATGGGTTCAGACAAATGACATGTATCCACCATTATATTATCACAGAGAGTATTTTCACTGCTGTAAAAATCCTCTTTACTCCACTTTTTCATCCCTTTCTCACCCACACCTGTGGCAACTACTGATCTTTTTACTGTCTCCATAGTTTTGCCTTTTCTGGCATGTCATATCATTGGAATCATACAGTAAATAACATTTTTGGATTTGCTTTCTTCACTTAATGTGCACTTAAATTTCTTACATGTCTTTTAGTGACTCTACAACTAATTTCCTTTTATTGTTGAATAATAGTCCATTGTCTTCATGTACCACAGTTTGTCTATTCTAATACAGAGGACAGCTTGGTTGTTTCGAAGTTTGGGTAATTATAAATAAAGCTGTTATAAACATTCCTGTGAAGGATTTTGTGTAGACAAATTAGATTGCTGCATGGTAAGAGTATGTTAATTTTGTAAGAAACTGCCAAGCTGTCTTTCAAAATGGCTGTACCATTTTGTATTCTTACCAGCAAGGAATAGAGTTCCTGTTGCTCCAAATGCTTTAAAGAGCCACTTTTGAATATAAGTCTCAATTAATTAAACAAGTAAACTGTTAGAGTCATTCTCACTTGCTTACACATTAAATTCCAAGTCCAGGCTGATTGTCTGACCCAGTCTTATATTTAATTGTCTTGGGTCTAATGTCTCTAAAACCTATTTCCACACTAGAATGCTGTTGAAACAAACTCTCAAGATCCTATAATTCTTGGAATAATCTACCTCCTCCTAGGGCTGACATTGTAATTTTCCTCTGAACGGTGCCAAGATTAACCTTCATTAAGGGATTTGAGGCAATGATAGGTGGTGGGACATCTCGAGTTGAACTGGCAAATACTGTGAGTCAGTGGATCACCTGCTCCTGATGAAATCCTTGAAAGGTCATTATGTCAGAGAAGACTGTTTCTTCAGAAAGGAAGAAGGGATTGCTTTCAGATGCATGGAATGTTCAAGATGATTTGTAGCTTAATCTTAGTCTATTTCTGGCCTAATGTCCCAAATACAAGTCTCAGTCTCTTAATTCTTCAATATCAATATCATAACCTTAGCATATGAACTTCAGTGAAGTTATGCCTTTATCATTACAACTTTGCTACACTCAACATCAGGTTTGTCATTTCATATTCAGCCATTTCTGCCTACCTGTTTCAAGAAGAGATTATACTTTACAATGCTGCCATGAATGCTTTCTACTTCCACCCTTGTCTTGGATTGGGAGTTTGAGGTCTTAAAGTTTTTTCTTTTTATATGCTTCCCAATAGTCAGAAAGAGCTAGCACACACTACAGTCTTTGTAGCAGTTTTGATATTATAGCAAATAAAGGCAAGTTAGCCACCGAAATTCTGGCTTCTAGTTGTGACCCCATTTTTCCCTACTACTGGTAATAACTTGAATAATTGTGATTATACATCTCAAAGATTACTAATGAGCCATTTTTCTCAAGCAAGGAGGTTGCATTGAATTCATCATATGTAATAGAATTGTGAGTAATTCAAGGTATGAATTTTATCTTGAAAGACAATTTCTTGGGGCTAGTGATATTAGCCCTGCCTCTATTAGTCAGTGGTCCAACAAGAAAGAAATCTAGAATACATGGAAATATTTTTTTTAATAAAGAAGACTACCTAAAAAATTATGAGCTACCTAGAGTATTGTGTTTTTCTAATTCTACCATATCACCATGCCCATGATGTCTGATAGTCCCATTTTTTTGTGTGTGATGCTAAAATTAATCAGTGATTTCAGGTGTTGCTTGACTGATTTATCTATTATAACATCCACCTTCATACTGTCATTGATTCTTCTGTTATAAAGTTCCACATCAAACTTTCAACTGATGGTTATAGTAGCCATAGAGGAACATGGTCTCATTATTTCCTGAAGAGTGGTAAAATGGTGGTTCTCTAATTATATTATTTGTTTTGCATTTAATAGCTATGGTAAATTACTGATGATCTGAAGCAGAAATTTCCCAGACCAACTACTTGGATACAGCAGATACAATCAGTAAATGTAGAACAAGACAAATCCTTGATTCTTTTTCTTAATTTATTAATTCTTAAAAGTAATAAGTTGGTGTCTTAACAATCAACAATGGAGAGTGTCATTATAAACTCATTGATCTTTTATATACTTGATATGTTTCAATCTATTACACTCATTAATCTTTTTTATGCTCAAATTATTTATCTTTAGGTCCTTCAAATTTGTTTCTTTACCCCTTAGACGGAATACTAGGGTATTAGTTTCCTTTGCTTTTAGGCACAACAATATGTCTCAAGCTTATCTTGTATATTCCCTGCCCAGATCTGGAATCAGATCATTCTCAAAGAAGTCTTAGTTCATTTCATGGTAAATAATATTTACAAACCACAATCTGGACACTACTGATGTTCATTCTTATTTACTTATCATTGCTTTATAACTACTTAGTTGAAAGAGCTGGAAATTTGTTATTTTTTGTTTTGTTTTTGTTTTCAGAAAGAAAAAAATGAACTATGAGTACATGGTGATGTTTCTAATTCAAGTTAAAGATCATATGATTTTTACTTAATTTCTTTGATTTTATATTTGCATTTTTTTTTACAAACGTTGAAAAATTTGTTTCCTAATGACCTTAATGTAATTCTTTATTTGGTTTTTAATACAATATCAACTTAAGATTTCTTTGTGTTTTTTTTTTTTCTTAGAATGATTCTAACTAGATATATGCTATCCAAATGTCATGGTTAATAATCAATAGACTTAAATCTTCCTTGTGTGAATATGTCACCAACTGGATATATGTGTGGGTAAATTTGTTTTGTCTTTTAAAGTAGTTTTTAAAACTACTATTATGGATTGGATTGATTTTTTTAAGTCATTTTAATTAGGTAAATAACTATTTGGTTCCCAAGTTAAAATGATAAAATTGCGAGGTTTACCTTCCATTCTTATCACCATCCTCATGCTTTCTTTTTTCTCTCTATTGGCATTAATTTTTCATTTTCCTTTTATTATTTTAAAAATATGTTTACATATATACAAACACACACATAACACACATATTCTTCCATATACAGAATTTATTACACAAGGTTTACATTATATATATGCATATATATTCTGCTGAAACTTGATTTTTTTTTTGACTTAACAATATGTCCTGAAGACTACTACAGAAGAGTGGAGAGCTCTTCCATATTACTTTTCTCATACATTTCTTTGTAAGTAATAAATGCAGTTCATTTGGACTTTCCCCGATTATGGGGTGTCTGGGCTGTTTCAAGTCTTTTGCAATTACAAATATAATAAATAATCTTGTGATTGTGTCACTTCATGCTTTTCTCATACGTTTTTGGGAGAGATTCCTACAAGTATAACTTCTGGGTCAAGGGGTCAACATTTATGCAATAATACTTCTCCCACTGGTTGCATCAGTATTCATTACCACTAGCATTATATGAAAGTGAATGTTTTCCTTTACCAACATCTCCTCAAATATCTGCAGAAACTAAGTAGGAAAATAGAAAATGTAAGTTAATTTTGTGGGCCTTGACTTACCTGTGTGTCCTTGAGAGTCAGTTGTACTTCTTTTGTTTGTTCCTGTTGTATTTGAACATTGTGCATTATTTGTTATTCTGTTCTGTGCTTTTTCCTTCTCATACTTTCATATCATTCTAAATGAAAGACCATGTTGATTAATCTAAGCAATTGTCTTAGTTGTCATTTTGTAGAACCATTTAATCAATAGACTTCCTAGATGAAAATGAGGTATACCTATGTGCTTTGTGTATGTGGGTGAGACTCTCAATTGGAAAGAATTAACAGTAGGGGAATGGTAGAGGAACAAGCTAGCAGGCCCACTCTTGCTTCCCCCACCCCAAGGCAAAATATAAAGGCCTTGCTCTATGATCCTGACAGTCACACTGGAAACTCAAGTTATATTGCAGCTTATACTTATTATGCTGTTATAGAGAGCATTCCTCAAGTTTTGGTATGAATAAAAGAAATAAAGCAGATGCAACTGTTTTGCTTTTGAGGGAAGAGGTGGTCAGTATAGAAATTCCATAAGCAGAGTCAATTTTATTAATAATCATTTACTTCTAAACAGTTTTTTTTAAACAGATTTCTGCTGCCTTTCTCTCCTGCTTTTGTTACCTGCTGACTAGAAAGGTAGAGGCGCTCTCTATTCTCAGCCTCCATATTTATCTGCTAAAATGAAAATTCTGCCATGTATCTCCAAGATTTGTGTAGATTTGTCAAAACTTTTAATAGACTGCCCTGCTCCAATTTCCTAGTTACTGATCTCTTTAACTCTGTAAGCATTTACTATTATTTAAATGAGATTTGATGATGGAGCAGAGTTAACCAAAAGTGTTCAGGCTTTACTTGATAGATTAATGAAAATAATCCAGTTCATGTAGAATAAGACAGGATTATTAAATTTTATCCTCTATCTAGTCATTCCCAAGCTTAGACATTTTTTATGGTACCAATATTCTCAAGATTATGCACTGTAATTATACAAGGCAGAACATCAGAAGTCTCTAGACTTATTAACTTATATTTATGAAGCACCTAGGCTGAAAATGTTCACACATTATTATATTTCCACTTTTAATATTTAATTTTTTAAAACAGTTTTACATTTAAAGAAAAAGTGAGAAGATAGTACAGAGTTTCCATATGTCCTGCATCCAGTTCTTATTATTATCATCTTATTTTAGTATGGTATTTTGATACAATTATAAAATAATATCAATACATTATTATTAACTGAAGTCATTTCTTTATTCATATTCTTTTGGTTTTTAACTAATGTCATTTTTTCTGTTCTAGAGTCCTATTCAAGATACCACATTACATTTAGTTATCATGTCTCTTTAGGCCCCTCTTTATTGTAGCAATTTCTCAGACTTTCCTCATTTTTGATGACTTGGACAGCTTTGAGGAGTAACAGTCAAGCATTTTGTAGGATCTCCACTATTGGAATTTGGTTGATGTCCTTCTCATGATAAAACTGAGGCTACAGGCGTTAGGGAAAAAAGCTACAAGGTAAAGCACCATTTTCATCATATGATATCATGTCTAAATCTTATTAACCGATTTCTGACAGTTGATATATACTAAGGCAGTGTTGTCAGACTTATTCACTGTAAAGTCTTTTTTTTTTTTCTTTTCCTCCTTTCTCTACTATATTCTTTGGAAGTCCCTATGTGCAGACCTCAGTAAGGTAAGGAACCTCTCTCTCCTTGAGGGTGAGGTAGCAACATAAATGCATGGAGGATTTATCCCTTCTCTTCCATCTATTAATTTATTCAAACCTTAGTTTTTATCAGAATGGACTCATTGATATGTATTTTATACTTTGGATTATAATCCAGTGCCATTTTTTAAAATGTTATTGCTCAAAACCTTCAGCTTTTTCTGTTGATACCTATTTCAGATGGCTCATGTGCTCCCTTGACATACCCTCATCCACGTGCTTTTTTTTTTTTAGCACTTTCTTACTTTATGGCACTACAAAATCCTGCACACTCTTGTATGTTTCTTACCCCAGCCTAGAATCAGAAGCTACTCCAAGGGCTCCTGGTTCCTTTTGCTGGAAATGATATTAGTAACGAAGGTCTGGGTGCTTGTTGTGCTTGTTGCTACTGGGTTGTCATTTTCTTTAAGACTTCTGAGATAGTAGAACAAATCACTGTATGACAAATCATTTTTTATTTGATTGTAGAAATCTGTATCTATGTGAGATGAATTTAAATATTTCTGATTAAAATTTCTTATAACCAGTTCTAGAAAGGTATTTTTGTTACAACTGACACAAATATACCTTTACTTTGGGACTCTCGTTTGGTATACAATAGTGTGAGGTCAGTTTGATGATATATTTCTAAATTCATAGCTGAGTTGTTACACAGTTATATTCATTCTAGCTTCATAAAGTGCTGTCATAAACCACCATTATCTGTTTCTTGTTCTATAAGTCCTTCAAAGGACTTTTCCCAAAACTGTAAAATTTGACTTGGCCAAAGAGGTCTTATTCAAAATCATGAAAAACAAAGGATTTTATTAAAAAATTAGAATCATAGGTGTTTAAAAGTGAAATTGAAATGCAACTTAGATATCTAGATTTCCATTGTTTCTATTTAAGTTAATTGTTAACTGATTAATTACTGTTTCCAAAAAAAAACACAAAAAGCTATTAGAATGAGGAATGTGTAATCAAACTCATGCTTCTGATGGTATCTATAGAAAACATAACTTAAAATGGTTATTGCTGAATTTCAGTGACCCAATTTGTTACATAATATACATGATAAATATTAGATTCTAAGTCATCAAGGACTCCATTTTCCAGAAAATGTGGAATTTTAGAGTTTCTTAATTGCTTCAGGTATATGTGTTTAAAAAATTTTTTTTTTGTTCAATATAGATGATATACTATAGAAGTTGAAAATGATAAACAATTCTTAATCTGTACTTTTGTTTGTACAGGTTAAGTTAAAAGACAGGACTGTCTTGAATATCTGCTTATGAGGTTACAAGGACACTGAAATCATTTTAATCCAATATCCTTAAAATGTCTCCCTTATTCTTATAGGATGCATGTAGTACACATCCATTTAGCACTTGTGTGATAGACACATAATGATCGTGATCACCAGTTCAGATAATTCTTTGCAAGTTGTCAAATCTTGCTGAAAAGGCATACCCTGGAGAAGTGACTTTTTTGCTTGTTTTGCACTTCGCTGACTTCGACAGGGATTTTCTAGAAGTTGTAATGGCTCTTCTAATCGACAATCAAGAGCACATTTCTTACTGCTTTGATTCTCTTTGTGGATTGATAAATGCTGTGAAATATGGTAGTATACTGATGTGAAGTCAGTTAATGTGAAGTGAACGTGAGCTAATGACTTACTAAGCACTACAGGGTGGCAGTAGACTTCATTTTTTAATATCAGTTCTTTACTGCTTCACTTTATCCTCTTCTGGAAAGGTTTTTAATCTTTCCAGCTCAATCAACATATGATTTACCTGACATATGATACATGACTTGGTTGTAATGGGCCATTTTTGATGGGAAGAGGTGGTTACCATTTGTTAAATGATTCTCTTGGCTCCTGGAAAAGTTAATAATGTTTCCCCAAAGCACCTCACCTCCTTCAAATGAATCATTTAAATAGAGAAACTATCTCAATGATTATCAACACTAGGCCTCACACTTTACAAAACAGACAAAGATACCAAATTATTTGGTTATCTATACAAAATCTCTAGAAGGAAATCTTATGACAGACCTGTCGTAAAGTAATTTAAAATATTGAATTCTAAACATGGTACAGAATGATTCTTGTTTAATAGTATTTTTTGAAAGGAATGTCTTCTGCATAGTAAACATTTTTATGATAAGTTTTTAGGTCTAAAAGTAGCTTTAATTTGTAAATATTCATAATCTATAATTACTAATTGTTCTTATCTCCTTTTCCGTAAGTATATTCTTTAATCCCTATTCTCTCAGTAGGAATCCAAAATGCTAAATTGATTTTTTTCCCAAAGGTTTACTTTCATCAATAATACAATTAGGGATAAAGCTCACAAATACAGGGAGTAACTTGGTTACTTAAACTTGATACATAATTATCCATGCAGAAATGCACACACAGACAGAATTACATGCATAAGAAAATATATACAGCTGATTGAATTTTTCTTTCTTTCTCTCTTTCTTCCTTTCTTTCTCTCTCCCTCTTTCTTTTTTCTTTCTTTCTTTCATTCTTTCTTTTCTTTTCTTCCTTCTTTCCTTCATTCCTTCCATCTATCTACCCATATCCATCTATCTTTACTGTATATATTATATTACAGATACTGTATGGCGATGCATAGTAAATATTAATGTGGTTTTTTCAAAGTAAAACATGTTAATTTTTACATACCAAAAGTCTAAATATCATTTGCAGTAAATCAGGCATGACTTCTGCTTGGTTATAAAAGAATAGAAGGTGTTTCACTGGAACAAAAAGCTCCGCCATCAACTAAATCAAACAATGAATATAATGTGACAGGTTGAAGTAAACCTATATCAGAAATTATTTTAAATTCCATAATATAAATGTGAGAACCACTTGTTATTATTATAGTAATTGTTTATATTCTGAATTTCATTTTCCCCTTTTCACTATAAAAGGAAAAGGCAGTCCAAAACCAGAAAAAAAAATCAATTTAGTGCTTTTCTCTAGAGTGCAGTTCGCTGCATTTACATGATCTAATTTAATCTCATAACATTCTATGAGGTAGAAAATGTTATTGCCATTAGCAGATGAGAAAACTATACTGGGTAAAATTTAAATCAATAGTCTAAAGACACATAAATAGCAAAAATGTGCTCTAATCGTGTTAACACCATCTTTGACCTCAATTATTATCTTATTATAAATATTGTTGACACTCATGCAAAAACAGGGGTATAGTGACATAAAATATTCTGACTATTTAAGTAATGAAAGGTGCATAGAGTTTTCTCAAGCAGTTATGAAACATGTTAGCTATAACTGATTTTTTAACCAAAATATTTTCATATTGCATGCCTCAACTCTTCTTTAACAGAAAAAGAAAAATCAAAAATAAGACCATACCAGAATGAGGTGGAGCAGTAGTAAAGAATCAGCCTGCCAATACAGGTGACACGGGTTCGAGCCCTGGTCCAGGAAGATCCCATATGCCACTGAGCAACTAAACTCATGCACCACAACTACTGAGCCTGCACTCTAGAGCCTGTGAACCACAACTACTGAAGTCTGCACACCTAGAGCCCATGCTCTGCAACAAGAGAAGCCACTGCAATGAGAAGCTCATGAACCACAATGAAGAGTAGACCATGTTCACTGCAACTAGAGAAAGCCCTTGTGCAGCAACTAAGACCCAATGCAACCAAAAATAAACAAATAAATTTATATTAAAAAAACCCCACACCATATTAATATAATTGCATTATAGTAATAATATTACATAATTATTTATTAAAATCAAAATCAGGGGTTATAATTACATTGCATTTTCTCAACAGATCTGGGAGCTAAAGATTTGTGAGCAGGCAAAGATACCTCTATGTTTTAAGGCTGTGTTAAAATATGAGTCTTCCATTTATTTTCAACAGTTAATGCTAGGTCAACTGTATAACTAGATCTGGAGAAAACACTATTTTCTTTCTATGGGGCAACAGAGAAATTGTGTGTTTTCTATAATCAAAGAGAAATCAATAATTTTTAATAGGCATTAATTATGTTTTAACATTTACATTACATTTTCCCCTAAGATACAATTGTAATTCTTGTTAAGTAAAAGCACATCAAAGATAGCAACCACTGAATACAATTACACCCAACTAGACGACGGAAGCATTGTACGATTTTGTTTCTGTTTTCTTTTCAACAAACTTTTTTTTTAAGAATATATTTGGATTTCCAAAGTGTTGTCAAGTTGTGAAGTACAGAAAGTTTACATATACCCCATACCCAGTTTCTTATCATTAATATCTTAAGTTAGTATATTACCTTTGTCACAACTCATGGATTTATATTAATAAATTATTATTAAGTAAAATACATAGTTTATTCAAATTTCCTTAGTTTTTAACCTAATATGCTTTTTCTGTTATTGTATCCTAGAGGATACCATATTACATTTAATCCTTATGTCTACGACTTTGATAATTTTGACTCTCCCCCCAAGCCCACTAACTGTAAATTTCTCTTCACATTCGGATATAGAACAAATAGACATAGATATGTATCCCAGTGCATCATTTATTTGCCAAAACAATTGCATCACATCTAGCAAGGTGATCTCCTAAGTTATCCCAGTAGCTATGTACTTTCATCAGAGTTCTGTTTATTTTCATCCCTTGTTGCTGTAATACTGATAAATGAATAAAGTCCAGCAAAGTCTGTCTTCAAACACTTGCATTATCTTCACTAGAAGGTAAAACATTACATATATGAACAAAAGTGTCTTGGGTGTTGGCATGAGGTAAAATAAGTGAAATAATATTTATTATTATATGTGCAAATTGGTAGATTGTTTCAGAAATTTCAACATACATTTTATGGGAGAAGGAGATTTTTGAAAAATAACAGTTGTTGATGAAAATTAAAGATTAAATTTTCAATTAGCTTGGTTATTTTTGAGCATTTCTTCAGATTATTTGGTCCAGGTGATTGTCCTGCCTCCAATAACTAAGACTTATTTTAATACAGCATTTTGCTTTTGTCAAGGATTAATCTCTCTTGCTGAAAAAAAATCAAGATAGCCTAATTTCTCTCAATTAATTCTGTAATTTGTTACTTAATTTGTCATCTGAGATTCTTTCTTTGTAATTGTTTTGTTCATGGGAATTCCAGTGACTCTAATGAGTATGTCATATGTCATGTCTAACTTGATTGGACATCAGATTGGCAGTACATAATGTTGTTAAACAAAAGTCATATACTTTTGCTCTAAAACTCTGATTCTTTTATTGACTCAGCATGTTTTAATAAAATTGAAGTGAAAAGCAGAAATATGTAGTGACTAATAATGTATTTCCAAACCTCACATGCCATTGTAATTTTACAAATTGGATTCTTTATAATCAGCCTGATTCTTTCCATCACCTCTCTTAATGAATCTCACCTAACGCTCAGTAGTCCAGAGAAGATGAGAATTCCCATTCAGATGAAACAAACTCTGAACAAGAACTGAGGAAACCTGCTTGGAAGAGTGAAGACTGGTGCTTAGATAACTTTCGGCTATCTATTGACTTTGAGCAACTTGAAATCTCTGTTCCTTCATTTATAAAATGTGCTTGATACATATCTTTGAAGGTGTTAATAATTACAAATTATATATGTAAAGTACATCTTTGAGATGTGATAAGCATTCAAAAGTAAATATTATTTATTATATTATTTTAGAATATATTAGAATACATTGTTACTCTACTAATACAATGGTGCTGTAACTATTAAATATACTCTTTAATGTCAGTATGCACTAACTCAATAAGTATTTACTAAGCACTTTCTACATACCAGGTGCTAAGTTCTGGGGATTTACCAATGAACAAAACATAAAAATCTCTGTTTTCCTAGGGCTTATGACCTAGCAAGAGTGAAATCTGAATGAGGGATGGATAGTGAAGGAGGAGTGAGGGATACAGATAACACGTAGGTGGGTGGTAAATAAATGCTATATGATAACAATATATAAAAATATCTAGGTTGTCACATAAATATAAAATAATGTTATATGAAAAAATATATCAGGGAAAGGGACTAGGAAATGCTTGGTGAGAACAGTGTACAAATTTAAATGAGATGTGAGGACTCAGAGAGCTGTTCTCTAACATTACAACATATTCATTTATTATTCATTTATTCATTTGTTCATTCCTATTTTTCTACTGCTTTATTTTAAAAAAAATAAAACTTCAGAATAGTTGAAAAAATAGTAGAATGAATATCTTCACAATCTTCACCTAGAATCCTCAATTCTTAACACTATGGCACATTTGCTCTCCCATAAAACTGTTTGGCTTTTGTTTGTTGGTATAGGATATCACAAGATGTTTCATTATCTCTTGCTACACTAAAGATTTTTAGTTGCTTAAAACAATAATGATTTATTATTTCATGTGACTCTGTTGGTCTGAGATTTGGGCAAAGCTCAGCTTGTTGGTACATTTGCTGTACATGGTGCTGGTTGTGTTCACTCATGGCTGCATTCAGCTGGGAGTTTAGCTGAGACTGGAATATACAAAATGGCCTCTCGTGTCATAGGGCCTTTCTCCATGTGGTCATTATTTATTTGGGAGTGTAGCCTGAACTTTCTTATAGCAGTTGGGATCCAAGAGCAAAGGCAGAAGGTTCTTGGCTGAAGAAACTGAAATTCAAGCCTAAAGCCTTACCTGGGAATGGATACTGCCTCGAATCTGCTCCAGTCTAATGTTCAGAACAATTCACAAGATCAACCTAGGTTCAGGGAAACGGAGTAGACTACATTTCATGATGGAAGGAGGGGCAAAAGATTTGTGTCCATTTATATTCTATTACATCAAGGATTAGTCATTGTATTAAGTTGTACTTCACTTTATTCAGCTTTAATCTAGAACAGTGATTTTTTTTCTTTTCATTTTTAGTCAATGTATTTCAATCAATTGTATTCATTATTCTTCCTGATGCTCAAATGATCTCAAAATTGGCTAGTAAGTGCTCCCTTGACTTCTATGTCCATTAAATATATGGTTAAATATATGTAATTTATAAATGCTAAAAAAGGTGTTCTGTGCATGTCCTGTATTGTTTTTTTTTCTTTTTTAAAGCATTGAACATACACACACACACACACACACACACACATATACACATCAGGTTTTCATATTATGTGAATACTAACTTTTTTTTTATTTGTAGACAAAGACAATGACAAAGTTTTTATATGTATGGATATATTTTTATCTTCTTGTTATTTCTGTTTTTGACTACATATTAATTTTATTCTATTCATGGTTGGACAGATGAAAAGTACAGTATTATGACTTCTCAGCAATTTTATTTCTCAGCAACTTAAAAATAAATTCTGTATTTAAATTATTCATGTATTTCATTGACCTTTATGAAAAACATATATATATATATATATATATATATATATATATATATATATTTGATATTTCTATTAATAATTACATTAGCAGCAAGGCCAGAAATGTTTTTTAGGAGAGAAAGCAAATTTACAAACTTGAAAATGAGCTCATACAATCATTTCATTCTTTAAAATCTTGTATATTTGGGATAGCCTTATACAATGCATATCTTACTTCTCTGTGTTACATAGAAGATTTTGTTCTAATATAACCACAATTAATTTTGAGCATTTAGTCTAAGAAGAACTAGAAGGTAATACTGATTAATCACAACTGGTATATTTGACACATTTTTCAATAAATATTAAAAAACTCACAAACTCAACCATCCATCCCCTTTTGTTTGGATACCTATAAAGAATGAAGGGTTAAAATGAGTCTTAAATCTCCTAGATATATCTCAAGGTAATATAGCTATCTGAATATAATAAAGACATCTCACAGAAATGAAGATTCAAATGAAAATAAGAGGAATTGAATTTTCCTTTCTTGTTGTTCTTATGGAAAACTCTTTGTTTTCATCTTTCTTTCTTTCTTTCTTTCTTTTTCTTTCTTTCTTTCTTTGTTTCCTTCCTTCCTTTCTTCTTCCATCTCCTTTCTTTCTTTCTTTCTTTCTTTCTTTCTTTCTATTTCTTTCTTTCTCTCTTTCTCTCTTTCTTTCTTTTTTAAATAAGCACTGCTTATTTGATGGTGGTTATTGAAAAAGCTTCCATTAATATAGTCCCTCAGTCACCTGCCTTTAGATTGCAGGTGAGTACCAAGTGTAGCAACCAAAGTTATCAATGTGCACATCAAAATAAATTTCAAAAGGATTGAATACTCAATGTTCAAAGAAAGAAAAAAAAAAGGAAGGAAGGAGGGAAGGAAGGAAGGAAGGAAGAAAGAAAGGAAGGAAAGGACCAAGGGGAACCTAACATTCCCCTCAGCTTGCTTAAACTTTAGAGAGCCTCCTTCCTTACTCTAGACCACTGATATTTCTTTTCTTAGAGTATTTTCTTTAGAAAACTTTAAATTGTAATTCCTCCCTCTGCTCCTTTGAGATGTAAATCTTTTAAAAGGCCTCTTGCCAGCTTTACTGTTCATGATTCTTTCTAAAGACCTTGGAACCATCCCTTTGAAATGTAATCATCAAGGAAGATCGTGGCTATATCTCCCAGATTCTGTGGTGGGGTAGGAGCCTAACTTACTTTGACACCTTGATCCAAGTTGTAAAACTATCTCCTGTCATGAAAGTAAGAAAAACGTTTACCTTTGTTTTGGGTAAGGATGATTAGCAAATGCAGACAGCCCAGTATCCTCCCATCCCAGCTCTTAAACACACTTCATCTGTTTGTTTCAGTGGAGATGATCATCTCTTCCCTATCACAGTAGCCTTGAATAAAGTCAGCCTTGTTTTTTAACCTTGGCAGGTACAACTTTTACTTTGGCATTTGGAAGGAAGTAGAAAGGAAAGGAAGAGACAGAGAGAGAGAATAAAATAAAAATCTTTCCTTTTTGGACATGGGAAAATTTTTGCTAAGTATGAATTAAAGTTCTGAAGCAAAAAAAAACAGAAGTTTGAAATACTTCAACACATAGAATTATTTTGTATGATAATAAGCAAACAAACAAACAAATGTAAGCTATATTACAAACCAAAGTGGTGAAAAATTTGCACTTCATATCACAGACAGAAGACAAATATCCCTAACATAAAAAGAACTCCTAAAAATCAAAAAGACCCCAACATGACAGAAAAATTGGTAAAAGGAACAAATACTCACATCACATTAGAAAAACATTTAAAAAACATACATATGAGAAAGTGCTCAATATTTTCCATAATAACAAAAATGCAAAATAAAATTCTATTAAGATACTTTTATACACCTATTAATTTTTTTAAGTATCCAAACTTTGCAGCATACTCTATTGTCATTCTCTTTCGTTGTGTGTTTGTCTATATTTCCTTTGATACAATTTTTTTGAGCATGTAAAACAAACATAAATTATCAAATTCAGTACTGTGTAACAAAGATTGCTATGAGAGTTCTCAATTCTGTCTCTGCCCCCTATATTTTTCTCTTCCCACTTCCATTGCAAGCATTTGTATTCATTTTTATTTACCCTTCCAGCTTTTCTTTTAACAAATATGTATGTATATAAGTCTATGTACATATACACATCCCCCCTCCCTCTTTTTTTGCAGAAAAAGTAGCACAAAATATTTGTTGCTCTGCACATTTTCCTATTCCCTTTACAATCTTACCTGTAGAACATTCCAAGTCACTGTAGAGATTTTTAAGTTTTGCCATATGTTGAACCATGCATTTATCAACTAGTCCTACATTTACCCACATTTGGATTGTTTCCAAACTTCTATAATTACAAATTATACCACAATAAATAATCAAATGCAATAACTTTTTCATAATTTTGGTAATGTTTCCTAGAGGTGGGCTTGCTGTGTGAAAAGTTAAATGCATGTATTATTTTTCTAAAAACTTCTAAATTCCTCTTTATCAGGATTGTACCATTTTTTACTCTGACTGGCAATGTATTGGAGAGCTTGTCTCCCTCTTAGCCTCCACCAACATAGTATATCGTCAAACATTTCCATTTGGGCCCATCTGTTAGATGGTGAGTGGCATCTCTGAGTAGTTTTAATTTGTATTGCTCCTATTATAAGTGAGGTTCACCTCAAGCTGCCCAGCTTTCACATCAATTCTTAGATGAAGAATCCTTCTCATTCACTGAGAGAATAAACAAAATAGGATGATAATTTCCTCCATCTTAACACCTCCTTATATTTGTGCATATACACTCTACTTACACACTCTACCTTTGGAGAGTGCCGACAATGGCCTATTATTCTAATCTTAAAAGCAAACAAACAAACAAAAAATTCCTTTCTTGACCCTATTACCCCTTCTAGGTATATCCTTACTTTTCTGCATTATAAAATAACTTTAAAAAATATTGTGTACATTCCCTATCTTCACTTCCTCTCTCTCTGAAGTCTGCTCTTGTCCCTTCACTAGACCTGATCTTGTCAATGTTCCCAATGTCATCCATGTTGCTAAATCCAAAAATCAATCTGACGCCTTTCCTGTTTGACCTATCAGCATTTTTTGACATAATTGATCACACCCTCTCCTTGAAACACTGTCTTTGTTTCCAAGAAAGCATGACTTACTTATTTTCCTTTTTAGAAGATGTTCTTTTTTCACCTCCAGAGATGATATTTTTCTCAACTCTTAATTCTTAATTCTGAAGTGTTCTAAGGCTCAGTCTTTGAACTTCTTCCATTCTCTCCTGACTTTGGGGGATCTCATCGTTTTAGGGCTTTGAAAACTAGCTCTATGATGATTAGTTACCAAGAGAAGCAGTAAGCAAGGCTAACAGACAAACAGACTCTGGCTATACATTACTATCCATTAGTCCTTGAAACAAATAGTTAACTTTGTGTCTCAGTTTCCTTATTGTAAAATGTTGATAATAATATTACTTTTCTAATAGGAAATTTGTATGAAATAAATATAATAGCAAAAACAGTTCCTGGCATCTAATCAGTGCAATATAAGCATTAATTCATACTATTCCTATAGTTTCAGGGTAATTCTCTCCTCCCAAAATGGCAGATTAGTGTATTTAGTTGCTTTTTGAACACCTACACTTTGTTATTTTATTCCAAACTTAACATATACAGAGTACTCTTGATTTTATGCCTCAAACCTATCCTTGCAGTCTTTCCCTTTTCTCACAGAATTCCCTAAAGGAGAATTCTATTCTTTCAGGTGAACAAGACTTCCTCTCACATTCCAAATGTGATATGTCAGCAAATCCTTTTGAATTTGCCTTCAAACTGAATCAACAACCTGGCCATTTCTTACCACCTCCGTTGTTACCACTCTAGTTGGAAAGAGCTTATCCCTTATCTGGATTCTTGCTCTTGACTGATCTCTCTGCTTCTGCCTTGACACTCTTTAACATATGTTTCCACACAGCAGCCAGAGTGACTGAGAATATATATGATCTCTTCTTCTGTTTAAAATACTCCCATGTGTTCCCAACTCAAAAAGTCAAACTCATTATCATGGCTCACAAGATCACAGAGACTATGCTGCCACGTGCCTGACTCCTCACTCTATGACTCCCCCCAACCCCACTGCAGCCTGACCCGACGTTCTGCCTCAGAGTATTTTTTTCTTGTTAGTCTCTCTGGCATGCTCCCTCCATAGACGTCAACATGGTCTTACTTTCTCATTTTCTTAAATTCTTTACTCAGAAATCAGCTTAATGAAGAGGTCTTCCCTCATCATGCTATTTAACATTGAGTTCCCTCCTCTACCACCTCTGTACTTCTATCTCTAATACTTGTTTTATGTCTTTCATTAGCACTTTTAGCATCTTATATATTTTACTGATTTTTGTCATCTGTTTTATGTCTTCCTCTTACTAGAATGTAGATTCCATGGGGACTTCTAATTTTCTCCCATTTTTAAATTCTCTGTATCAGAACAGTGCCTGGCACAAAGACACATAAATATTAACTGAACAAATTAATGAATTAAGTAGACCATTGATTGCAAAAATTATAGTTTTTGTTGACCTTTATATATTTGAAAGGCAATTCTCCAGAAAAAAATCAAAGAAAGGTATACAGAATTTGTTCATATTCATATTTAATAAATTAAACAGAGAAAAGGAAATAAAAGGGTATTTCAATCTCTGTCTATATACTACATATATAATTATACACATATTGTAATTGTATGTGTCTTAATTTGCATGTGTTTATGATTGAAAATTATAAAATATTGTGTCTAAATAACTCAAAAGTAAGTCAAAAACAATCATTCCATACAGAAACCACTGTTGATATTTTAGCATGTACTTCCAATATAGTATATATATATATATATATATTAGGGAAATTTTAAATATTTATAAATGCATCAATCCTCATTGTAATTAAATAATATATCCCATTTTGGCAGACATTGTGCTAGACACTTCCACAACTTATTTCATACTTATCCATCTTTTACACACAAAAAACTATAGTTCCTTAAAAAGCTTAAAATAAAATTACCATATGACCCAGCAATCCCACTACTGTGTATATACCCAGAGAAAAACCATAATTCAAAAAGACACATGCATCCAATGTTCAATGCAGCACTAATTATAATAGCCAGGTCATGGAAGCAACCTAAATGCCCATCGACAAATGAATAGATAAAGAAGATGTAGTACATATATACAATAGAATATTACTCAGACATAAAAAGGAACAAAATTGGGTCATTTGTAGAGACATGTATTGACCTAGAGACTGTCATACAGAGTGAAGTAAGTCAGAAACAGAAAAAGAAATATCGTATATTAATGCATATATGTGGAACCTAGAAATATGGCACTGATGAACCAGTTTGCGAGGCAGAAATAGAGACACAGATGTACAGAACAAATGTATGGACCTCAAGGCGGGAAAGCAGGGGGATGGTGGTGCTGGGATGAATTCAGAGATTGAGATTGACATATATACACTAATATGTATAAAATAGATAACTAATAAGAACCTGCTGTATAAAAAGTAAAGTAAAATAATTGTTTTTAAAAACCCAAACCTATACTTTATCACCTTCTTGAATTTAGATGAGGCCAAGTGATTAGGTCTGTTCAGTGAAATAACAGCAGAAAAAAATGAACTTCAGGTTCATGATGAAGAAAGGAAATGCCATTCGGATTCCCCTGCCTTGGGCTTTATGGAGTTGATGCAGCCACAACAGAAGTAATCTGGATCTCTGAGTCAGCATGTGGAGAGCAGATGCTCAGTGTTGCCCAGCCTGCTGTAGGGTCTCCAGAGAGTGAGAAATAAATTTATGTTAGTTTACTAAGAATTGCAGGTTGCTTGTTTTTTCCCTTGTTATTCCTTTCTGACTAACACACGTATGATGGCATTTCCCCAAATTTCTAGTTGTTTTCCTACATAATTATCTTAACTCTCACATGTCATTCTCTCATAGATTCTTTAAATCAAAAAGTTAATAAGGTAATAAAAACAAATGATGAAACTTACCAGTTTAAGCTATTTGTTTCTGGTTTGCTTAACAGTTTGTTCTTACACTAGAGAAGTTATTAGCTCTCATTTTAAATTCTGATCTATTGCCCCTTGTATGAAGTATATTTTGGATATTCAGATAGAATGTAAAATATTTATTCCACCTTTCTATGTGACAATATTGAGAGATCTCCTTGGGTATAAAGTAGCACTCTCACTTTCTTTCCCAACTAAAGGAATGTATGCTAATTTGGAACAATCATTATTAATGGCCACAGTGATCCACTTGCAAAGAGGATTATGGCTTGGCTAAATCAATTTCTTCTTCTACCTTAATTTGATGTAGATTCTTTCCAATGAGGCAAGATATTTCTAGCATTATAGTACAAAATCAACAGAAAAGGAGATGAAGTAAAAAAGCCAAAGAGATGTACTAGACCAGGGTTAAGGTAGTGGTTTTGAAGGACGTAAAGTATGACTGAAGTGTAAGCTTAGCTGTGCTGAATAAAGAAAGTTATTGGGGAAGAAAGGCAAAAAAAAAATTATTTATATACACATATTTTTGCATCTCCACTTCCCACTGGTGGAATTTGATTAATTCAAGTAAATAATTATTTTGAAATTAATTTTGACTTCCTGATTAGATCCTTTGATCAAGATAGTGATCTGAGATCTGGCTACATTTCATATAATATGAGTCTCCTACGCCTTTTCTTCTATTAATGGTTCAAACCAATTTTTTTATGATCTGTTGCTTTGTTTCATTTGTCTTGCTCAAAATAATTTTGTAAGTACATTTGCAATTTCCCAAATTAACCTTAATTTTCTCTTTATTTTTCTCAAACTCCCATTTTCTATTTCAAATTATACCCATAGATAGAAAATGAATCAGATAATTATCACCTAGAATTCTAAAATTCATCGTCAGAAAGCAGACATTCTGATAACTGTTTCGATCCTATGCTTACTGTATAGTGAAAAAAAGCTGTTTTCAGTATATTAAATGGCACTGTTGAAGTTTTAGAGTTGTGGTTCTGTTATCTAGAGAGAAAATAGTTTGAAATTACTAAAATTCAATTATTAAAGCATATCAAGTTTGTCATAAACAGTTCAAACAAATTCAGTTTGCTTTCATAAATTTGATTCTAGTTTTGATCAAATAAAAATGTGACACTACTTTACCAGGGATCATAAAAATGTAAACCAGTTTTGTCTTCAGAAAATCTCTCAGAGACAGTTAAAAGATACCTTAGTGAAACACAATTTATATTGTATCTTAATTTTATAGTCTAAAGGGAGAAGTTGACATACAGATTATATGATTAACTATCTCCACTTCCAGAGTAGTTCAATATTTTCTTTCTCAAAGGAATAAAGCTTTTCTCTTACTGCCTCACCCTAGGAAAATAGTAATAAACACTATTACACTTGCCAAAACATAACACACATGTCTGTAGTTCTATCACACCAAGTAGACAATGTACAAAACAAATGAGAGATAAAAATATAAAGATGCATGTACTAAACCAGCTTTTAAACAAATGCAAATAAATTCAAAAATCTAAAACTGTTTTCATTAGTAAAATTGGTAATAGTTAAGAAAAAACAATTCCTGTTTTAGTAAGAATGTAGGAAAATTTAAAAACCTCAGGCAGTTAGTACAAGGGCAAATTTTTAGAATTTTCAAAAATGTGTTTAAATATAACAAAAAAATCATTTTTGCAGATGTATTGACTCAGAAATTCTACATGGAGAAATTTATCCTCAGAGTAAATAATTATGTATTGTAGAAATATTCTGAAGCTAGGATGCTTATCACAGTTGTTTATTATCAGGAATGTTTGAAAAAAAAACTAAATAGGTTTAAACAAAAACCAAGAAAAAATAATCATTAAAATATAAAAGAATATATTCATATGATGTAAGACCTTACTTTATTAATGTTACATTGTAGAGGAATATTTTCTCTCTTGGAAAGACTTTCCTATTAAATCAAAGAATAAGCCATAATGTTATTATTGCTTGTATGGAGATATATGTATACACATACAGACACACACATACACACACACACACACACAAAGAGAGATTGTATAAATATGAAGTTTATATGATCTATTATTGATAAGATTATCTCTGGTGTTTACATTATGAGTTATTTTAATTTTCTTTTTTTAGTGTTTATCTTGATTTTCTATGATTGCAGGTTAATTGGAGCCTTTGCTCCAAGTCATCCTCATCACTCCATGGCTTAAACTCATGGAAAAGCTACCATTTTGAGTGGTTCTGTTCCCCATTGCATTAACAGAGAAAAAGATTACATGGAAAATTATTGCAATGGCTCTTCAAGGTATACCCAGAAGTTAGACATGGCCAAGACAGGTCTCACAGCCATTGCTAACTTTAAAGGACATGGAGATGAGCCATTCTATCCTGCATTTGCTTACAAGAATGAACACTGGAGGTACTGAGAACAGCATTTGGCATATGGCTGCTTTGATTTAAAGAAATTGAGAGCATATAAATAAAAGTTTATCTTACCTTCTTGATGAGAACTGTCTTCCTTGTGGAACTACACAGAAGTTAGCTGTTTCCTATCCAAATAATAGATTTTCTTGTGGACTAGATAAATAATGTCTCCAACAACATGGAAGGAGAGAGACAAGACTTCAGAAGGACACATGGCATCTGAATGCATTGGAAAGAGAATATTTTCCCAACAAAGAAGCTAGTGATGTAAGGAAAAATGTGCTCATGTTCAAGATGTAGAACTCAAAGCAGCTGAGGTGAATATAAGAACTCAATGACAATGGAAGAACTATAGGTGGTAAAGAGTGTGTGGTACACAGATATCAAAGGATAGGGCAGAAGAAGAAGAAGAACATTTTAAAGGGAAGAAATAAAAAAAATAGGAGATCAATTGGTTCTTGAATATTTGAGCAGGCACCACAAATCTAGAAATAATAGTAATAAATATCTAATCAATCATGGAGTGTATAAGAGGGTTCCAACATATCCTACCATTGACAATAGTTTTACAAAAGGTGAGATAAATTTAGCCAGTAGAATAAATAACAAAAAATAGAACCTCACACAATGGGCAAATGAAACAGATTTAGACACCAAATTAACTCATAGATAAGAGAGGAAAATATCAAATCACCTGAGAGTTTACTTACACCTATAATTCATATTGATATATTTAATTTGACTACTTAGTATACTTTTATACATGATGGGTCCATAAATTAACCTAATGGGTTCTTTGTCTTTAAAAATCCAGTGTAAGTAGCTTACTTTAACATAGTTTTTAAGAAAAAGATCAGTGAACCTAGATGAATTCAGCTGATCCTAGAGTAAGACCATCCTTCACGCCTAAAATTCTCCTATCCACCAGTCAAAGAAAGCTCAGAACTAAGTCCTAACTGAAGCTGTTTGACTTAACTTACATGAAGTTCATTCTCATGGAGAGATGCGTAAGAAATGTAGCTAATGTGAATTCCTTTTGGAAATTAATTATTTTTGTGGCTAATTATTTGTCTCCTGGAAAGACTGCAGGCAGTTTTGAGTGCCATGTGGCTCCCACAGGGAAACATTTATTAGGGACAAGGACACAAGATGATAATGACATGCAGGCATCAGTCCTAGAAATGCAGTGTTTCAGATACATGGTCTAATATGGTTGGCAGTAAAAATATCAATGTTTTTATGTGGAAAGAAAATTGGGAAAGTTAGACTATTTTGATGTTACTAAAAAGAGTCTCAGGCTGGTATTGAGTAATATGATGATTATGGCTAAAATATTATTAGGAATTATAATGCCATCTAAATAGAACAGTCACTCCAAATTCACCACTTGGAAAGACTGTATTTATCTAATTAGAAATTTTAAGGCTTTATTCACACAATAAAAACATGAAATGCATGAATAAGACTGTTAATCATGATATATTTTAGCTTCTGAGAGACTTTAGCAGGAATGAGGACACCAAGGAAAGTGTTAAATTCAAATTAAGGTAATTAAGAGTTACAAAGAAAAAAAAAGAGTTACAAAGGATTACTTATTTTTGCACTTTATTAAAGTTACAGTCTTCGAGTGCCTAAATCCCTCCTTGGAATATTACTTTATATTTTCTGGATGTTCTCTTAACTCTTGTTGGTCATTGTTACTAAAACAGCATAGCAAAGAGTCAATTTTCTAAAAACTGTCCATTAGAATGCTTAAAAAACAGTAGTTTTTTTTTAAACCAGTTGACTTTCTACTAAAAGACAGTACAGTTAACATATTTTAAAGGAAAAAATAGTTCTCAATGTTTAATATTTCACTAGTCAGGAAAAGCACAAACTATCACTGATGAACCTATATGTTGGTCACTATTATACAATAGTGGTCAAAGAGTTGTTTGTTTGTTTTTACTAGCCACTTAATGCACTCTGGTGTTGCTGAGTTTCTTGTATCAGAACTATTGGGCATTTTTTTTTGCCAACTATATGCTATTAGTGTAGAACAACGTCATTGAGTGATGCTCAACTGTTGCTTTTTCTGGTTTACAGGGTATGTAATCAGTAACCTCATAAACTGGTGGGTCTTTTTTGTTGTTGTTGTTGTTGGTTTTTTTTTTTGTGGTATGCGGGCCTCTCACTGTTGTGGCCTCTCCCTTTGCGGAGCACAGGCTCCGGACGTGCAGGCTCAGCAGCCATGGCTCACGGGCACAGCCGCTCCGCGGCATGTGGGATCTTCCTGGACCGGGGCACAAACCTGTGTCCCCTGTGTTGGCAGGCAGACTCTCAACTACTGCACCAACAGGGAAGCCCTAAACTGGTGTTTTTGAATAACACTTTCAGAGATACTCAATAATTTGGAGACTCAATCAAGAGAGCACTACAAGATATTCAATATATTTTTCAACATCTGAGAGTTGAAACCCAGCACCGATTATTCAGAAAGATAGAGTACTTATTGATGAAAAGACAAGGAGGTCACAAGAAAAATTTTATCTAAAAGTGTCTATATCCTTTAGTAGCTCTTTAAAGGAAATATGAAGACTTTTCTAGTCTCAGTTTGCTCAAATATACCCCCACCCTCACGCTGCAAACTCTCAATTCCAAACCCAAAGAAAATATACAGATGGAAAATAAACATATAAAATACTTAACATCACATGTCATTAGAAATTGTAAATTAAAGCAATGAGATACCACTATACTACACACCTATTAGAAAGGTTAAAATCTAAAACAATGACAACACCAAATGCTGGTGAGGAAGTGAAACAACAGGAATTCTCATTCATTGTTGGTGGAAATGCAAAATGGTACAGCCACTTTAGATGATAGTTTGTTAGTTATGTACAGAGCTAAAGATAATCTTACCATACAATCCAGCAATCACATTCCTAAGTATTTACTCAAATGAGCTGAAAACATGTCCACTTAAAATTATGCATGCAAATATTTATAGTAGCTCTATTCATAATTGGCCAAATTTGAAAACAACCAAGATATCCTTCTATAGGTGAATGGGTAAATAAACTGAGGCATAGTCATACAATGGGATATTATTTAATGATAAAAATAAATAAGATATCAAGCCATAGAAAGGCACAGAGGAAACTTAAATGTATATTGCTAAGGGAAAGAAGTACATCTGAAAAAGCTGCATGCCATATGATTCCTATTACATGACTTTCAGAAAAGGAAAATCTTCAGAGACAGTAAATAGATCAGTGCTTGCCAGGGGTCTGAGAAGAGTGGGAGGGTGTTGCATAAGCACAGGAGATTTTTATGGTGGTGAAATTATTATTTATGATACTGTTATGTTGGATGCATACCATTATACTGTCATCAAAATCCATAAAATGTACAATACAAAAATTGTACCCTATTACAAATCTTGGACTTTAGTTAATAACATATTGATTCATCAATTGTGATAAATATACCACACGAATGCAAGTTGTCAATAATAGAGGAAACTGTTAGGGAATGGCAGGTAGTTGGAGGAGCAGAGGGATATTTGGGAACTCTGTAGTTTCTGCTTAATTTTTCTGTAAATCTAAAACTGCTCAAAAATATAAAGTCAATTAATTTAACAAATTCACTTTGAGTATTTTGAATTAAGGATGAAACTCTTAGGGAGATAAGCTCATCAGATTCTACAGCCCAGATACATTCCTGCTACTCTTGGGTAAGTTATTTCATCACTTTTTCCCTCAGTTTTCTACCTGCAAAATGGAGTAATAATAATACCTACCACATAATGTTGTTGAGGATTACAACCAGAACAGTGATAGTATACAATAAATTTATTATTTTTGTACAATCACTATCCATGAGAGACTGTGAAACTGAAGTAGAACAGGAGGGTAGTATGGCTATGGGGAGAAACTTGCCACAGATATGAGATTCTATGGCCAGAAAGTACAATCCTGGTTTCTAAGGAAGGTCCCCACAGTGAAATGTTGTTTGTAAACATTGCTCTATAATTGGTTAATTTCTCACATGGACATGTCTATTTGTTTCTTTCATGTAGTGTCTGTAAAGACTATCGATTCACTCAATTAATTTTGGGAAGCCCATGAAGTAATAGTAACTACTAGAATTTACTCAGCATTTTTTTCTTTGTCAGGCACTGTTCTAAAAGTTTTACACCTTAATTAATTCTTACATAAAAATTAGATAGATATGGCTATTCTTTTAATTTCACAGAAGTGTAACTGAGGTTAGTTGATTTAACTTGCTCATGGTCACACAGCAAATAAGTAAAAACAGAAATTTTAACCTAAGCAGCCTGATTCTAAAATCTGATTTTTTTTTTTTTTTTTTTTTTGTGGTACACAGGCCTCTAACTGCTCTGGCCTCTCCCGTTGTGGAGCACTGGCTCCGGACGCACAAGCTTAGCAACCATGTCTCACGGGCCCAGCCGCTCCACAGCATGTGGGATCTTCCCGGACTGGGGCACGAATCCGTGTCCCCTGCATCAGCATGCGGACTCTCAACCACTGCACCACCAGGGAAGCCCTAAAATCTGTAATTTTTACCAGCATGTTATGTTGACACCTTTATAATATATATGTTCTATATATGCATTTTTGTTTGCTTGTTTCCTGTTCTACCATAAGATTTTAACCTTACTCCATACTTATTAATTTTGTGTCCTTAAGCAATTTTATTGGCCTCCTTGGGGACAATGATATTAACAACATCACAGGGTTTTGTAAGGATTAATGACCTAATACATGTAAAGGGCTTTGAAAAGTGCTTGAGATAGAGAAAGGACATAATACATGTTACCTTTGTTATATTTTCATTATTACTCAATTGTTTAGTTATCATCTCAATACACCTTTATTACTGACTATACCAATAACAACCTTTAAAATTTTATATCTTTATTATATATATCAAAATATTTTGTATATATGCACAATATTTGATGTCTTACAGCCATTAACAATCTCTACTTTACATAGAAATGGGTCTATGATCATTAGCAATAAGGTTTTGAATAGAGAAGTTCTATCATCAGAGACGAGTAAATGATAACACTGAATTTGGCATAGCGCCTGGTCCATAGTAGGCTCTCGATAAATATTTGATGAACTAATAAATAAATAGCACTCAGTGCAATAGTACCTTACCAGAGAACAAACATAGGAAATGACAGTACCAACTCTAATACCATGGTTAACCACAAGCACAGGAGGAAGTTCAGCCCAACTGAACAAACATCATATACTTAGATCTAATACACGTAGTAAATTCATACATCTTGCAGGGGTCCAAAGAAGTTCCTAGGGAAAAAATGGTGGAAGAGTCAAAAAGAAGGTAAAACTTAGATTAAATTTGACAGGTTAATAGAATTTACTGAGGAGCAAGTTGTTCCATTCATTGTCATGTGCCTTACAAATAAAAGCATCACCAAATAGTGCTAGAATTAGTATATACTGAGTAATGATTAAATATCCTTTCTTTCTATATTATGATCTATTTAATATATTACATAAAGCTCATGTAGATAAATGTAAATTCATAAATACCTGACAAAGTTTTACTCAACCACTGCTGCAATAATGCTGTCTAACAAACCACTGCAAATTTCAGTGGCTTAGAATTCTCTTCCATTTACTAGATGGGATGCTTCCTGATTCATGAATCATTGAATAAAGCCAATTATATTTTCAATTAAAAGAAAAAAAAATGATTGGCTTAAACAACACTCCTTTCTTCTGCTCCCCTGACTAGAGAACAATTTTGGTTAAGCTCATCTAGGCTGCATTCTGCTGGTAGCTCTACCTCAAGCTGTGAGCAAACAGGCTTGTCTCTAAGGTCTGGGTTGGATTTAGACCTGCTCTGATTTTCTCTCATCCCTCTTAGCCCAGTGTCAACTGAGGAAATGCTTCTCATGGAGAATGATAGGAAGTCAAGAGGTCAATCCAAAGACCTCTGTTTCTGTTAGAGACAATAACTTGCCTTAGGTCAAAGTAAGTCAGTCATGTGGCCAAATTCAAGTACAATGGCACACTGAAATGTCCTTCACTCTCTTCAGTGCACCAAAAGAAGTTGACCTTCAATCCAATAATCATAAGTGCATCTATATTGCCATTTTGAAGAATAAAAATGAAAGAAACCATCAGTCTTCCTTAGGAAAGAATGATCAACTCTGAATTAGCAATAAGCAAAACACATTTAGTCAACTAAGAAAAAAATAGAGGGTTGGAGAAATTGGAGTCCCAGAAGTAAGCCAAATGTTTTACTCTAGGAAGCACATTTGGGACACTGTCTGTTCTGGGAGTAGAAACATGTAAGAATTATAACAGGAGGTCAGAGTATCAGGCAAAGAAAACTGGACTAGTAATGAGTTGGGCTCCAATATCATGGCAACACAATCCAGAACTTGGGATTCTTCCTAAACAGAAATGTGCACCCCTTCTCTTAAATTATAGTTACCTATTTGAACATAGCTTGTAATGTCAAAAATCACTGCTGTTTGCTTTGTAACAATGTAATTTTATTTCATGTGGTAGGCAAAACTCTGAGATGACATACACTTATTTATAATCTCCCTGTGTGTGTGGTGGAACCTATAACTTGCTTCTAACCATCTAAACATGGCAAAAGTGAAGGGATTTTGATAATGTAATCAAAGTCTCTAATTGGTTTACTTTAGGTGAATCAAAGTGAGATTATCTTGGGTGGGTCTGTCCTAATGGGCTCTTAATAGAGAGTCTAAAAGAGTCTAAAAGCAAAACACCAGAGAGTCTCCTCCCCCTCCCTTCTCTTTCTTTCTCTGTGTGTTTGTCGGTGTGTGTCTGTGTTTGGCTGCTAGCTTTGAAGAAGCAATATACAATGAGATATAATAAATTCTGCCAACAGCATGAGGGAGCTTGGAGAGAGATCCTTCCCTAGTTGTGCCTTCAGATGAGAACACAGCTTGCCTGACACTTTGAGTGCAGACCTGCTGAGAGCCTGAGCAGTGGACCCAGCCAGGCTGTACTCCTTACTCATGGAAACTGTGAGTAAAAACTGTGTGTTGTTTTAAGCTCCTGAGTTTGTAATAGTTTCTCATGCAGCAAAAGAACAGTTTATACATTACATGAAAATAAATCAACATGACACTATCATGTCTCAATAAGCATTTAGTAATGGGCACCTGATTAAAGGAACCATTCATTCCATTGGGGGATCACACACATGAAAGGAGACCCAAGTCCACAATTTCAGAGTAAAGCCTGGATGGTTGTTCTGTCTACCTGGTGAAGCTACTTGATCTTTTCAAAAATGCACTTAGTAAGATCCCTTTACATATCAGTATTAATATGATTAATACTCAAAATGACATAAGACAAGCATTATCCTTTGCTTAAGTGCAAATTGATTTGTATTATCACCTTCAACAAGGACCTCCTTATACTGTTTATGTTGTATATGTAATGTTGACACAATGTAATAAAATAATCTTATTTTAATGTACATCAGATATACTGAGAGGAAAAAGTTGAAGGGCTGAATATTGTTGTGTTTCTACTACCAACATCACCCCACTCTTCCATTAGTTCTAAATGTCATGTCACTGGTCAGATTTCATGGAAAGCAGACACTGAGACAAAATGTGGATGCAGGAAGAGTCTTGTAGAGTGCTCTTGTGATCAAAACCTGTAGGAGAAGAGGAATCAGGATGGATGGGGCAGAGCAGTTTTGCAATGTAATGTCAACAGAAACCTCTGCTGCTCCCATGGTAAACTCTAAAGCTGAGATGACACTTTAGAGATGTCCTAAGCTGGGGCCAAGTGTCCAACCTCTGTCTCCCCTACAGAGACCATTCATTGGATACTGGCCACACAGGGAAGGCCATCAGCTGAGGGCTGACATCTGGCAGCACATATAGTAGCTGGAGAAGAAGTCCTTCAGTCCTATAGGGGACGGAAGGAGCATTACCACATTTGTGATATATCATTCAATATTTGATTATCTTTTAGATTAAATACATTAAGCTGAGAATGGTGAGTAAATACATTAAGCTGGGAATGGTGAGTACAAGGTAAATCAGTGATTTTGTTTTCTAAAACTAAGGCAAAACGACTATTTTTTTCTTCTCTTTTCCTTTGATTTTCCCATTGATAAAATGAGGATAATAGGAGATATGCCACTGATTGACCTCATGGTTATGTTCTTTGAATTTAAAAAAGAAAGAAAGAAAGAAAAATGCTAACAGACCAAAAAACTAATGTTTTTTGAAGAAAACATAATAAATCTGAATTATGCAGAAATTAACAGTCATACATTGCTATTAAAATGACATTTTAAAATGGCAGACTTAACTTCTTGCAAACCAATTTACAATTGGAAATTAACTCCTTTGCGAATTTGTAACATCAGGGTTCTAGCTAAATCCTGGACAGCCTTGCATTTCTGAATACCGTTACTGATCTCTGGACACTGAGTGAAAGAAAATGCAGTGGCAGCCACGAAACGTGTAGTGTAGCAGTCGCAGTGCAAGTGATCAAGAGCCTTGTCTTTCACCTTGAGCCTTATACTTCTGTCCTGCAAGGTTTAGCACCTCACCTCCAGACTCAGTAAAGTCCCAAGTGACAATGAATTGACATCATAAACACACCTCCAAATTTAACAAGGGAGAAAAAAAGGAGGAAAACTGGGGGGAAAAATTGATCAGCAACTTTTGAGTTAAGTTGAAAGAACAAGGAAAATTTTAATGAAATCATTTTAAAAGGTCATTAAGAAAAGAAACAAAACAAAACACAACTCTCTTGTAACTGAAGATCAGTCTGTCGGGGTAGAGCTCAGTTGTGACCAGATAAAGTACTATCATACTTTACCTTAATGAACTCTGCTGACAAGTCTTGTATGACAAATTTTGTGCTCTCAGCAACTTCAAATCTATGAGATTTGGAGCCCTATTTAAAGCCGTATCTGGCCCTGTCATGTCTGTGTGACAAGTTCTCACAGTCCTCATCTGGGTCACTAAATGGAGATCCCATGATAGAGAAAGTTGACATCCCATCCATCTTGCTTTGCATGAGTGCACATCTGTCAGGCAAACTACATAACAATGTTAGTTTTATATGCTCTCCAGAAATGCAGCCATGAATTGGTTTCCAGTAGCCTGAACAGAAGCAAACTGAAAGCATCAATTTAGAAGTGCATTGTTCCCCTACACTGGAAAAAAAAGGGAAAAAATGCCAGCAATCACTTCAACCCTATATCATACGATACTTCAAAGCTTTTGTATACCTCTTTTTTTTTTATTTAAGGAAACGTTAATTGTTTTCCCTTGTTTGAAATAAGGAAAAAACGTATCATGGAAATAAAAAAAATATATTTAAGAGTAAGTGGTAAAAACAGTTCTTTGTGTAGTTAATTAAATTGTATTAACATTTCACTTCCATTGCTCAAAGGAAAAAATATATATATTGCCAACAGTTAAAACAGAAAAGACTTCATCTTAGAGTTGTGGCAGTCTTTGTGCAATGATTTGTTTTCTTCTATTTTTTTTTATCTTTGCCTTATTTGTAACATGGCTTATTTGATTTTCTTTAATGCAATGTTTAAAAAACAAAACAAAACAAACCTCTGTAATCTCAGTGTTTTCTCAGAATATTTGAAACATCTCACAGTAAGTGTAAAAGTTGAATCTCTAGGACTCCATAAAACATTTTGTAGTTTTAATAAAATTATATTGCTCTAAGTAATTCCTAAATGGTATGTAAAGCAAATTAAAGGTGGCATTGTCATCTATACAACAGAAGTGAGTCATGCACATATTTTTTTTAAAAAAGTATCAAGAAGATCGCAAAGTCTGATGTGTTACTTCATCATTATGGTACCCAAGGGAAGCCAGAAGAAAGTGCCTAGACCCTTATGAAGCCTGGAAATCACAGAGTATAACCAAGGTAGGCTCAACTACAAGTGCTTATTAAAGATGAGCTTAGAATAGATTGTAAAGTTACTGGCCTCAAATACCAATAAAAAGAATAATGACTGAAAATGATAGAATGATAAGCTACACTTTACTATTACAAAAAAAATAAAGTAACTACTGTATCAAAAAGGACAGGGTTGAAATGCCTAAGACTTTGAAATGTCTTTTAGGAATAATATCTTTTCCCCCAAGATTTTCTCCAACATACATTTTATTATAATCCTTCCTGACCTCTTGTCCATTAAGGTGCTGGTATCTGCAGAGGAAATTTCATAGAAAGTATCCCCCTGAAATGAAGGAACAACTTACTTTTGTCCTTCACGGATATAAACTATATTGAAAACAATTTTATGTTGCTCAGCAGCATTTAATACACCAAAATAAAACCCCACTCTTCATCTGCCTCTTAAAAGCAACACAATTGAATTTCTTAACATGGTTTCTCATATCTATTTAGTTTAGATTAAATGTAAATTAAAGCGTAATCTTTCTGTAATCTGATCACAGGTTCCAACAAATAGAATAACTAGGGGCAGGACATGAAATAGAAAATTCCATATTGTTCTAAGCGTGTTCATATCTAGACTCTGAAACAGAAAGTCCCCAGTGGTTTCCAGTGCCAGCCTTTCATCTTCCAAAACATACGGTATCTCTGAGTGAACTCCCTCTGAACTCCACTTGTCAAAGTAATGGCAAAATAGCAACATCACATAAACAAAACAAGAGGCTGCATTGCTGCTATTGTTAGCATCATTAAAAATTAAGTATGGCTGATTTGAGCAAATATTTAAAGCTGACAATTCCATTCTTTGCAATGGTTTCCCTCTAACACGGAGAGTTGTTTTTAAAATATTCTTCAAGCAGTAAGGTTTCTCTTTTGATAAACCGTAGTTTATTCTCTTTGTCCTATGGTTATAGTTCCATTTTACTTCACAGACCATTTTGTCTATGAGACTTGGGATTTCCTTTAACATATCACATTAAATAATAACAACATAAAATCTCATAAAATACAAAAACTAACATTATTTCTTTACAAAATATCTGTTAGAAGTTATATGTGTATTAAAAGTACTTAGATACATAAAAATTGTTTACATAAAACTCCTAATTAGATTCTGAAATATTAAGAATATCATATCGAATTTAGCTTAATATTGAAACAAGCATTCTGTAAAAAAGCATATTGGAAATACCTGAAAAAGCCTATCTTTCAGAGGTTAGTTTTGAGGTTCTCTTGCTTATAATGTGGTTTGCAGTACCTCCATGTTTATAGCCCTATTACTGGTCCTGTTTTCTGAAGAAAAATTAAACTTAATCACTTCTGACAAATTAGAACAAGGACTCCATGTCAAGTTTTATGTATTCTACTCTCTCTATCTCCGTTAAATATGGATAGTTTATTCTTACTATGCTATAAATATCAGTAAAGTTAAAATGTTAGGATCCTGGAGGCATTTGCAGTTTGCAATTAAAAAAAAAAGCCTGCAGTCAGTGGCATGAAAAGTACAGTCACGAAATCTTAATTTATATGTTCATTGTCAAAACTGGGGTGATTTTGTGGCCTCCCAACAAATATCTGCATAGTCATGTGATTGGGCCTTGTGTTCTTTTGGCCAATATAGAAAGAAAAATATAATATAGAAAGAAAAATTCTCAAATAAACACAGATTTTATAAGTGATGGATATATAACTGACACTAAAGTGATGAGAGACTATATATGTTTTTTCTTAGAATATTATTTTTCTTTTTTTTTGAAGCTTTAAATATGCCATATATTTTTTTAAATTTTTTATTTTATATTGGAGTATATTTGATTAACAATGTTGTGTTAGTTTCTGGTGTACAGTAAAGTGATTCAGTTATACATACACATGTATCTAGTCTTTCTCAAATTCTTCTCCAATTTAGGTTGTTACATAATATTGAACAGAGTTCCCTGTGCTGTACAGTAGGTCCTTGTTGGTTATCCATTTTAAATACAGCAGTGTGTACCTGTCAGTCCCAAACTCCCTATCAGTCCCCCTCTCCCTTCACCCCTGGTAACCCATAAGTTGGCTGAATGGGTACAAAAACAAGACCCATATATATGCTGTCTACAAGCGACTCACTTCTGACCTAGGGACACATACAGACTGAAATTGAGGGGATGGAAAAATATATTCCATACAAATGGAAATCAAAAGAAAGCTGCAGTAGCAATACTCATATCAGACAAAACAGACTTTTAGATAAAGACTGTTATAAGAGACAAAGAAGGACACTACATAATGATCAAGGGATCAATCCAAGAAGAAGATATAACAATTGTAAATATTTATGCACCCAACATAGGAGCATCTCAGTACCTAAGGCAAATATTTTTCAATCAAATATATGCCTTTGCTTCACATTCTATTCTCCAGTGTTCTACAGGTCATAAATTACACCCTGCTTTTTCCCTTTTTGTTTTTGCACATCCCTTTTCCTCTCTTTGGAATTTTCTTCCTCTACATTTATTCTGATAAAACCCTGCTCATACTTCATTTCACAGGTTAGATTTCACTTTTGTTAGGAAGCCATTGACAGACCCACCTAAGAGCAAGGAAGGTGCTATCTCCTGTGCCCCGAGGACAGAGGATCCTTCTCCTACCTGAACACATTCACACAATGTCATTTGAGGACGAAGACACCATTGATTGTATTCATTGCTGTCATATTCTCAGCACACGATACTGTGTCTGGCATATGGTGGGTTATTTACTGACTGAATAAGTACTATTCTAGGCATCTATAGTCCCGTATTTTATCACTCTCTCCTTTGTGCTACATGCTCTAGTCATTTGGAGACACCTGTCATCCATCAGTGTTCTGTGCTCTCTCCTATCTGCAGGCCTTAATTCCTTTGCCCAGCATTTCCATCCATTTTTCAACTCTTGCCCTGCAATCTGGCTACTTCTTACTACCCTTCAGAATTCAACTCAGCTATCACTTTATCTCGGAAGCTTGTCATAATTTTTCATCAACCCATTGTTGACAAGGATGCTTGTCTCAGTGTCTTCTTGCTATCCTCAATCAAACATCATAGAGATAATAGTATATTGGAATAATGCAAAATTTCTGACTCCCCAACTTGATTGACGTTCTTACAGGCAAAGGTGCTAACTTACTTCTCTATGTTCCCTACTGTAATCAATGCATGGAAGAAGTTCAAATACTTAGAAGAAGTTCAAAGGGATTTCCTTGGATTTAAAAAGTCTTGAGTCCAGCCTCCAAAATTTACTTCTTACTGTATAAGATTATATATTTGTCAGATGACAATATTTCCAAACTTTATTTTTGTTGTTGTTGAAATGAGAAAGATAATACTGATGGGTCTGTAGATAAGCATCTCCTCTCCCCTGACATCATGCTTCCCTGTGGATAGATTTCATCTGGAGCGGCAAGGTTCATCTCTGCGCACCCCTCACTCACTCATCCCCATGGAGGAAGTGACCTATCTGGGTGATAATTGTAGGGTTATGTTTATTTCACCAGTCTTACTCCTGCTGACATGTATGCTCCACACTTCAGTATGAGACTGTGTAGGTAAGGTTGTGTGCTTCACAAGTAAAGAGTGAGCAACCCCTTTAGTCCCAGGACTAAATCTACATTCACCAATAGGCTTTCTTCCTTATAACAACAAAAAAAAATTATCTTCATCTTTTTACCAACATGTGACAACTCTTCAGAAAATGATATTATCACTGAATTAGCAGTACAACAAATTTGGGGTGGGGGATAATACTTTTGAAAAAAAATGAGGTTGCAAGGTTGAGCAGATGGGACACATTTACTATGACTCAGACCTGAGATCATTTCTGCAAATCCCAAGAAAGTCCATTAAGGGAGTCACACATCAGACAGAAATGTCTAGCCCTTTGCTCAGGCATGGCTGATGTCTGCTCTGCAGAGTGCCAACTTGGTTCCAAAGCAGAAGCACATGCAGGCCTGAATCAGCCAATACTTGGGACTGGCATCTAGCAAGATTTCTCATAGCTGGGCAGTGTGCAGCCTGTGCTGGCTTGAAACAGGCTTTGAGTAGTGCATTTGTGTTTCTCCCACAACATTTCCCTTCAGTTCTTGTCTGTGAACTATAGGTTCTATGAACCTATAATCAGGTATTATTTTTTCATTCACTGCTTTATCTCCAGTTTCTTTAAAAGTGTCAAGTATGAGTAGGAGTCAGGGAAATGTTTGTTGAGTGAATGAATGAATTTGTCTGATTTCTATATCCATCTCTCATTTTATTCCAAATGTTGACAAAGACAAAGGATGTGATTTACTGGATTTGCTCGAATTCTACCATGTACATGGCTTATCTCTTAGTATTCTGGAAGGACCATATTCAATAAAATATTTTACTTTATATTAAAATTTTCAAAGCCTTGCACAAATGTCCAAAATAAATACTATTAATTTTATTGCCATTTTAAATTTACTTTCTGTTCTTTCTTTTTTTTTTTTTTGCTTTTTTAAATTGGGATATAATTGACCTATCATATTGTATTAGTTTTAGTTGTATAACATAGTGGTTTTATATATGTATATGTTGTGAAATTATTACTACAATAAGTTTAGTTAACATCCATCACCTCACATAGTTACAAACTTTTTTCTTGTGATGAGAACTTTTAAGATCTTCTCTCCTAGCAACTTTCAAATATACAATCCAGGATTGTTAACTAGAGTCATCATGCTATACACTAGATCCTTGGGACTTATTTATTTCCTTTTGTTTTCATATTAATTGCTGCTTTTAATTCACATCATCTAGTTTAAAGAGTGCCTATTTTTGTTTTCATTTTATTCCTCACAACCCTAACACTTCATACTCATTTATTATTACTTCCAAAAGAAAATAGTGGCAGTGCTACATGAAGAAAGATAGATTAAATTCAAATTAGGAATTATTTTCTAGAAAAACTTATATAAAATATTTTTGTATGAAAATTTTGAAACCAGTAGCTGTAGTGTAATGTGAAAAATGTAAATTTGTCACTGATAGTCAAAATGAACTCTCTGTCTTCCACTTAGAACACACGATACTTACTATTCTTCTATTCTTTCTAAGAGGCATCAAAAACCTCATTGGATTCAGCCTTGACTGCTGGACACTTTTTCAACTGGTGATCATTCTGGGTAATCTAAGTTACCACAACCATGACCTTGCTTACCTATGACTTCCTTTGCAGAAAATTTAGACTTTTTCAGTTACCCCCTATGCCTCATCTCTTTCTTAAATATCTCCCACTCATACTATCTAAATATATATAGAGACCCTAGGAAAACATGACATAAAAAGTACTAATTGCAGAAACATTTTAGGAATATTTAATCTGTGGATCATCCTGAATTCATTCCTTTTCTGTATTTTCAAATTTAATTCTCACAACACTCGCATGAGCTCGGTATATAATTAATAGTCCCTTGATTTTACAAAACAGAGAAAAATAAAGGAAAAGGAATAGCAAATATCCCAGACTACACAGCTACCAGGAAGAGGAGTGAATATATATAAACAGAAGCAAAATGACCCCAGAGTCCACCTTCCTCATCAGAATGCTAGACTGCCAAGCTAGGTATTACTGTTTTTGTTTTGGTTTGGTTTGGTTTTAATATAGCACTAATTAGGTCACCTGCTCTAAAACTTTTAATATCTCTTAATTTTAAGTAAAAAATGCATTAACCTGACATTCAAATTGGTCTACAGGGGTACGAACTTACTTTTTCATTTTATCTTCTATCCACTCTTCTCACTCACATTTTTCTTGACTACCCAAATAGTCAACTAACCATCTCACTCCTATATCTTAATGTCACTTGTTACTTTTATCAGCTATATATCCTTTTACCAGTCAAATTTTATCCATCTTTCAAAAATGAATTTAAAAAAATATAAATTCGTCTTAATTCTTTTTCCAAGGTGCTCCTGTGATACATGTACTTTTATTACATGCATTGCACATCCTGTCATATAATGATGGATACCCAAGTTCTATTTTAGAATGTAAACTCGGTCCTTACTTGAAAGAAGGTTGTGCCATAGTCAGATTCTTAATTCTCACAGCTGTCGGCACAGTGACTTTTACATAGAATGTCTCATAAATTATTACTGAATTGATAGAAATGGAAAATTAATGCCATTGGGACCAATAAGGAAAGGATACACTGAGAATGAAGTTATAGTTGATTATTTTGTTAACTATATTCTCTACCTGATTTGAAATTAAATGTTCACTTAATTTGTTATATATGCATATATTGCTTTCTAAATAAAATGTGTTTAGAATTTTCACTCTAATTCTATAAAGCTGCCTTTACAAAAGAGCAGAAGGAATTATTGGCATGGTACTCTTTGCATTTTTTAGCATCAACTTTAGATATTACTTACCTCTACAAAAAGAAAAGGGCTGGCACCATATAAAAAACTCAAATCTGCTGTCATAACTATTGTCATAGGTCCCTTTCTTGCTTCAAAATGGCAGCAGAAAAGCTGTGCGTAAAACAGAATCCCGAAACGTGGGAGCTTGCCCAGGAGCCCCATTGTCCTTTCTGTCAGACTAAAAATGAAACAAAAGGCAGCACAGGCAGTTGGCTAAAGATCTGACTGCCAAGAGTAATAAATAAAATGTTTAATGGTATGTCTTTTTCAAATGAGAATGTCTTGATACTCCACAAAAGAGACGTTAATTCTGACATACAATGAATTGGGTATAGTAGCAGCAAGTTTCTTGATAGATGTGAAGAATTAAATTCAGTTCTCAGATAATAAGTGTTAGAAAATATGTGGAAAGACATGGTGCAAGAGGGGAAACTAGCCTTTGTTTCCAAAATGTGCCCAGTGTTGTTCCAAATCTAATTTAAAATTTAGCATTGAAGGATAAGAGGACTGATGTGCTAAAGTAGAAGAAACATAGGTTTGAAACCTGAGAGATGTGGATTAGAATCCTGGTTCTGGCATTTCATAATTGGGAGATATTGTCTTAACACTCTACTTTCTATACTTAAGTTTCTTAATTTGTAAAATGAAGATAATATTGAACATCTTGTACATATGCTATAGCTATTGGAGATAGTCCTGATGTCTGAAATATAGATGTTTGTCAAATGATAGCTACTTCTGTTAATAGTATTATTGCCATATATGTAAAGTATCAGTAAGAATAATAGCAAAAGACATAAAAATTCTGAAATATATCTCATGGAAATGGAGCAGAGAGTTTAGGATCCCACTAAAATTTCCCTCCAAGTTGAAAATAAGCAGTGCCATCTTCTTTCCTCTGGTCCTCAGAGGCTCACTCTCTGCTGAGTGGAATTATGCCCTCAATATAAAAATTGAAGTAAGAGAACAAAAACATACAAATAGGAGATAAATAAACACTTTGAGAGGAGTCAAATTTCCTTTTTTCCTAGTTATTTCTAATTTCTCATCCTTTGAGATAATTACCTATTAGTGTCCACGTCACTAAGAAGCCACAATGGTTATTATAACAAAGGAGAATGGCAACTGTCTTTCCAGTTCTAATTTTAATCTGGGATAAAGCCGAATACCTGCCTATACTTATTAGCTTTTATTTTCAACAAATCACCCTGTAGCATATTCATTAATTCACTTTTCTTTCTACTAGCATCTACCAAGTATATTCTACATGCAAGTTGCTGTATTTTATATCGACTTGGGTTTTGTTCTTAAGAAACCAAAATGTTCATCTGAAAGAAGGGGGTAAGGTGGGGGAGGAGCAACTTGTCCAGAACCAGTTTAGGCTTCTGTAAAACAGATATAGGGGGAATTTTTTTTTCTGGATATGTTAACACAAAAGTTAAGCATTTGATCTGCCCTCCATTTGATATAGATGATTCCACTGGAATTCATGTGCTAAATCAGAGTTTTTAATTCATACCTCCAATTTCTGTCAAAAAATGATGTGGAAAGCATAAAATAGACTGCTACAGATAATACATTTAATATACATGAGGAGAGACTCTATATGATTTCCAATCAACCAACCCAGATATGGTTCATATCAAAGAATTGGGAGAACTTGCAGAAGTGCCCACAAAACCACTACTGATGTTATTTGTGGAACCCGGGAGAACAAAAGGGTCACTGGACAATTGAAAACTATCAAACATTACTACTTGCAAGAAACTACAATTTCAGGCATAGATGTTTCAATAGCTGTTTTGTAAATCTTTAGACATAAAAACATTGACCATTAGCTAGCAACATATATTCACAAAGAAGAGAAGCCAACTCACAGTTTTTCTTTCAAAATCCTACACTTTAACAACATTTTAGGTGAGGTGAACCTGGATTTTATCAAATGGTTTGACAAAATCTCTCTTCATTAAAATATTTTGAGAAGGTTGTGGAGATGGGTCCAAGGACTGGTTGTACAAATAGGTAGTTTTAAGTGTACATGAGCTAGTGAGGAAATTTCTAAGTAGAGTCTGTAAGTTTATGTCTTCAGTGCTGCTTGTTCAAAATTTTGAATTACATAAATTTGAAAGGTGTAACTAATAAATTCTATATTAGAATCAATATCACAATAGTTAAACAGTAAATTAAATCTAGCATAATAGAAGTTACTGGGTGACTCTAAATTAATACATTTAGTGACATAAACCAAACTGTGTCTGTATGTGTCTGTTGCAAAGTCAAACAAAGTTGAAAAGAATAGTATATATTATAAAGTTAAATCTTTCACTTAATAAAAATATTTCCTGGTGATTAATGATTAGCTAGCTCTTAGTTTACTAGAGAAGATCTTTCCTCTACAAATAGTATTTGGATCCCTTCAATCTAAAGTTGTGTAGGGAAGTAAAATTGATCATAACATCATAAAATGTAGTAATCACATAAAGTGAGGAATCCCTTATAATATCACTTATAAAATTATCCCTAAACAACTATTTCTGGCATAACATTAACTTTTACATTAAACTAAGATTCTTGTTGATTTTCAAATACTTTAAAAATTGATTACACATTGAAATATATTGGAAATTGAATCTAAAATTAAATGCAAGTATTTCAAAAGATGCAGGATTTCACACACACACACACATACACACAAGACAAAAGGAATGATGGAGAATATTTAGATTGCATACAAAGCCTTTACAAATGAGGATCAGAAAGTTTAAACCAGTCAACTTTTAAAGCAGCAACATTAAAAAATTATATATATAATATTCTGAACACTTCTAAAGAGAATGACTTGACTATCAAAGAATTAAGAAAGGAGACTGGAGTAATTGATGGAGTGTACTACCGTCTCAGGAATGATCCTCTTCATGATCTTGTTGCCAAAGTCGAACATGAGTTGAAAACTATCATGTTGTTCTATTCTAACTTTGTTAGAAAAATTACATACACACCCAAAATGTACCAACACTTGATTCATTCTAAATTAGCTCATAATTTCTGCAATTTAAAATTTGTTTTTTGTTTTTTTTACAACTTTATTGGATTATAATTGCTTCACAATGGTGTGTTAGTTTCTGCTTTATAACAAAGTGAATCAGTTATATGTATACATCTGTTCCCATATCCCTTCCCTCTTGCGTCTCCCTCCCTCCCACACTCCCTATCCCACTCCTCCAGGCGGTCACAAATCACCGATCTGTTCTCCCTGTGCTATGTGGCGGCTTCCCAATGTCCACTTTGGTAATTTTAGTTTTAAGATAAGCTCCCAAAAAACTTTTTTTCTCACACTTTACTATGAATTTTTTTCACTCTTTACTATGAAATGTTTTTGCCTTTTTTAGAGTGGTGTTATTTTGACTGCACTTTTCTGACACTAGTTATAATTAGTGGGACTCTAGTCTGCTACCTACAGAGAAACCTCATTTTTCAACAGATCAGATTTGTATACTTTATTACCTATTCATTCATTAATGTATTCAAAAATATTTGTTGGATTACTTCCATGGGGTAGACTTATTTGCAAAAGCTGAGGTAGAGCAGTGAATAATATAGATACAAATCTCTCTCCTCATACATTTCATATATTGAGTTAACATCTTATCTAATTCCTTTTGTATCTTCTGTCCATTCTACCTTTTGTAGAAATACTTAAATCATCTCTGCAACATAATAGGCTTTCAAAAATTTGAAAGCAGTTGTCATGGTTCCCTTTAATCTTCTTTTCTTCCTTTTAGAAATATCCAGGTCCTTTAATCGTATTTTGTTTGACATTGTTTTAAAGCCCATCACCAACCATTGACTTCACAGGAGGCACCATGATTTCTACATGATTTCCCCATCAATCTTTTCATCCTTCTCTAGTGCCCTCCTATTGTCAGAGATGTTTTGAAAATATAGCTTATCAAAAGTAAATTTGATAGATATACAATAACCCCAAGTAGAATAGAGAGTAAATATTATAGCCCTGTCCAGACATTATCTATCCCTCTGTACAGCCAAAAATTGTGTTCACATGTTTTTCAAAGACACATCAGTACTTAGGGCCAAATTAAGATTTTATTCATCTAACTCACTCACGGTGGTTTAGTTGTAGGTGTTGCAAAGCCAGTTATTTTCAATCCTGTATTTCTTTATTTGAGTTGAGGTTTTTAGCACTGTGGCACTTCATATTTATCCCAGTTAAATTTCATCCTGTTGATTTCAGCCTATTGTTTTAGTTTTTGAACGTGATGTTTATGGATAATTCTGTCCCAATAATATTTGTAATGTTCTCCTGTTTTATGTCACCTACAAATTTAAGGATCAGATTTTCCTCTCTCCATCTAATTCAAAAATAATAATGATGAACATGACCCAAGCATAGGTCCCTGTGGCACACCGCTAGAGATTGCTATTGCCTAATTATTTACATGAGGATGGTAACCAGGTGTAAATTTCCCTTTCTCTCCTGTTACCTAATTTATATTCCACAAGTTTACAATCAAGCAATCATGAATGCATTTATAATGCTTTTCTGGAACCAGAATACATAATAGCTAAAATATGCCCACTAATTTCCCCCAGAAGAATTGTGTAGCTCCTTTCCCCAGGCACTTATTACACTTTTTATGTACCTACAATATAATGCCTACTCGAATTATATGAGTCATTTGTTTGCACAGCAGGTCATAGAGTGGTACTCAATATTTATTTGTTGAATGAGTAAATGACTGGTAGGTAAGTTTGTGTTAACTTCCTAGTCAAGGACCCTAACAGAAAATGACATAGGACTGATGTCTTGTACATACTGGATGACTGTTGACAAACTTAAAGTCTTAGCTAACAGGATATAATATATTGAGATCATCACATGACTGTAAGTTGTACAGATGACAGGAATTTCTACTTGCATTTAGAGCTGGAGAAACCAGAGTAACTAAAAATTATGACTGCTCCATTGTCTATGAAAAAGCAATTTAAAATAGTACTCACACGTCCTACTTTATAGTAATGTTCCACTCAAATCAAGGGCACATCTGTCAAATCAGAGGAGCTGCCTGAGGGTATATCATGTTTTGCCAATGCAAATTAACATAGCAGTTTAGAATTAATGTTTTTTGTTACAGGATTTCTTTTGTTTGCTAATTTTTAATAATGGTGTATGCAACTATTTTTATCATTAAATATTTACCATATATCAGCTACATAGTAGGTATTCTGCTATGTATACATAGCACTGTGTAGGGTCTGTAAGAGACATTAAATACAAGCTATTTAATTTGTTGTTTGTAATACATAGATGTACTAAACATTTCCCCTCGCTCTTGAGAACTCACCATCTATTTTGGGAAGATGCATGCATGGGAAAATTAAATAGGTACATGATTAAGTTTAACCAGTAGTTTATAATGTAACAATAATGGTATTTTTTTAAATTAATTAATGATTCAGCATATATTTAATGAATGGATACTATGTATTAGTTATGAAATTACTCCACTGAGCAAAACAGTGATGAATCCTGCACTCTTATCACTTTATGACTTAATAGCAGCTACATTGTAGACATTTAAAGAGGAGACATTTGGTTGGGTCGTCTGGTCAGTAGAAGATTCATAAGGATGTTGAACATGCACTGCATTTTAAAAACTGTGTAGTCACAGAATAGAAGGAAGCTCAATTCCAGGCTAGAGAGTAATTGACTTTGCCTATGGAAGAAAAATAATGACAAAAATAAATGCTATTTCTTAAGAGATGCTGTGATGGGTTTTTCCCTTCTTTTTGTTCAATCCTCCAGATACATGAAATGAAAAAGATAATGATACAGATTACGATTGGGAGAGGCTGAAGCTTGTGCTTGGAAGGATGAGGACAAAACTGTCTTCTGATTAAATGTCTTAGCATCCTTTGAAAAAGTAAAATATTTACTACTCTATTACATGGATAATTTATTTTAAGTTCAAAACCTGAACATCTCATTTATACCCTCTGAATCTAAATGTCAAACCTGGTGTGAAGACTAAAACACAACCTAAAGAGAGAAAACTCTCATACTAAAAGCTTCCAACTCACCTAGAAAAGACCACTGCAGTGCATTTTCAATGCTGCCTGTCATTCACTTTGCAAATTACAGGTCTTCCCCTGAACATTGATGATCCATCACTGCCATGACAACAAAAGCGCTGCCTTAGCAACACTCACTGATGGTGAGAGAATGACACACTGCTTATAAATACTGAAGTTGGGAGATTAGTGTAAATTCTATACAAAGCAACATAATGAATCACACTTTGGAAATGCAATTGTAGTGTGTCAATTTATTTGTGCAAAAATGCATTCCAAACTTTCTTGTATTAAATTTTCATGTATTTAAATTTATCTACTTCATTGAGTTCAAAAGAAATGCTTATACATATATAGACTTTTAGTTTTTACTTAGTAATTTTTTAATTTGATGATACATCACTTATTTTTAATTAGAATTAAGAAAATTAAATGTGAAGTGCAGAAACTTCTCAATTTAAGCAACATAGTTTGAACAACGTTTTAAAAATGGCAGCTTCACTGGATGAAAAATTAGAAATATTTTGCAACCACCATTTTTTAATCATTTCATAGATAAAATTTAAATTTTCTTGTGACTTTAAATTTATGTTTTAAAATTATATTTGTTTATTAATTATGTTAGCATTTTCTGAGAAAATAAAGGAGAGTTTTACAACTATGTATTTGAGAAAAGAAAACCACTTCATGTGGGCCTCTTAAAAAATGTATTGTAAGGCTAAAACACATATATCTCATTTTAGTTTTAGATTGCATAAATTAAAAGGAATATGTGAGTGAAATATAAAATATGTAACTACCCATAATTTCTTGAATTATTTATAAATTTCCAATTGTCACCAGTTAAACATCTTAAAGTTGCTTGTGAGTATCATGAGTAATTGGAAATGTTGATCCTTACAAGACTCAGCTTAAAACAGTAGTGGCTTTGGGGTCCCACCCTAGAGGAATAGTTTTATTTGTCTATACTACTCATTGATGTACTAATCTTGCAACATTATATATTATCTCTTTAATGTGTCTCTTTTTATTTTTTTCAATAAGCTTGAGAATAAAATGATTATCTTTGTTCATTTGATCTTTCTATGGTGCTTAGAGCATTGCTGAGCACATCATAGGTATTGAATATATATTAACCAAATTCAATTGAAGCTGATAGAGAATAGTCCTTACTAGTTCATAATTTATGGTTAATATAGCTTTGAGAATACGTGTTAGGTCTTAGTACAAAGTCCTTTGTATCATCAGAACCACTCTATTGGCAGATACCTTAGCTCTTTGAGAACAATCTCCCTTTCAGTTTGTCTGCCATAAAATTCTCATCAATCATTGATTCAGCTTATATTTGGACACCTGCCTTTATGACTTTACAAAAACTCCTTCAGGTTATCCATTCTACACTAAAGATAACATTGTTAGAAACTCATTAGAATATTTACTTGTTTACCAGAAGCTTTTGTCTTAATTCCTCTAGGCTTAATAATGCATCATATATAGATATTTTTCAACAGTAATAATTTAGAATTTTCTACAGAGGGGTACCCAGCTAGTTAATGAATAAAGATTCAGAAGTGAGTAAAAAAGTGTCTCAACTCTGAAGAATCCACAGTAAATAAAATGAAAATACCATATTTTACTTATATGTGTGAATGTGTATACACACACACACACACACACATATATATATATACATATTCATACATATGTTCATATGTATATGCACACATATATTTCTCAGGTTATAAAATATTAATATGTTACTTATATGTTATATATTACTTATATGTTAATAGTAAAAAACAGAAACTTGCTCATGATTGAATAATTACTTAGTGGCAGACTTGGGACTCCAGTTCATGTTGTCCTCCTCCATAAAACTGACCACAATATATCAGAAATGTCTAATCATGAAAAAAAAATCCCGTTGAGGGACAGTCTACAAAATGCCTGAGCAATAACCCTCAAAGTTGTCCATGTCATTGAAAACAAGGTAAGTCTGAGAAAATTAAACCAGTCAAGAGGAGGTTATGGGGGCATGAGAATGAAATGTAATGAAGTATCCTAGATGGGATCATGGAACAGACAAGAGACATTAAGGGAAAACTGAAGACATCTGAATGAAGTGTAGGTTTAGTTAATAATAATGTATCAATTATGGCTCATTAGTTGTGACAAATGTACTGTACTAAAGTAAAATGTTAATAATGGGGGAAACTGAGTGTGAGATATTTGGAAACTCTTTGTACTTTCTTCACAATAGTTCTGTGAATCTAAAACTGTAGTAGAATAAGTTTATTTAAAAAATGCAAGTTGCAGCATAATATTTATAATTGGCCTCACATTTAGGTCTTTAATCCATTTTGAGTTTATTTTTGTGTATGGTGTCAGGGAGTGTCCTAACTTCATTCTTTTACATGTAGGTGACCAGTTTTCCCAGCACCACTTAGAGAAGAGGTTGTCTTTTCTCCACTGTATATTCTTGCCTCCTTAATCAAAAAAAAAAAAAAAAAAAAAAGGTTGACAATATGTGCCTGGGTTTATCTCTGGGCTTTCTATCCTGTTCCTTTCATCTATATTTCAGTTTTCTGTGCCAGTACTTGTGTTGATTACTGTAGCTTTGTAGTATAGTCTGAAGTTCAGGAGGCTGATTCATCCAGCTCCATTTTTCTTTCTTAAGATTGCTTTGGGTATTCGGGGTCGTTTGTGTTTCCATACAAATAGTGAAAAATTTTGTTATAGTTCTGTGAAAAATGCCATTGGTAGTTTGATAGGAATTGCATTGAATGTGTAGATTGCTTTGGGTAGTATAGTCATTTTCACAATGTTGATTCTTCCAATCCAAGAACATGGTATATCTCACCATCTGTTTGTATCATCTTTAATTTCCTTCATCAGTTTTTTATAGGTTTCTGAATACAGGTCTTTGTCTCCATAGGTAGGTTTATTTTTAGCTATTTTATTCTTTTTTGTTGAAATGATAAATGGAAGTATTTTTAAATTTCTCTTTCAGATTTGTCATCATTATTGTATAGGAATGCAAGAGATTTCTGTGCATTAATTTTTTATCCTGCTACTTTACCAAATTCATTGATTAACTCTAGTAGGTTTCTGGCAGAGTCTTTGGGATTCTCTATGCATAGCATCATATCATCTGGAAACAGTGAAAAGTTTACTTCTTCTTTTCTGATTTGGATTCATTTTATTTATTTTTCTTCTCTGATTTCTGTGGCTAAAACTTCCAAAACTATGTTGAGTAATAGTGGTGAGAGTGGACAACCTTGTCTTGTTCCAGATCTTAGTGGAAATAGTTTCAGTTCTTCACCATTGAGAATGATGTTGGGTATTGTTTGGTCATATATGACCTTTACTATGTTGAGGTAAGTTCCCTGTATGCCTACTTTCTGGAGGGTTTTTATTATAAATTAGTGTTGAATTTTGTTGAAAGCTTTTTCTGCATCTATTGAGATGATCATATGGGTTTTATTCTTCAATTTGTTAATATGGTGTATCACATTCTTTGATTTGTGTAGGTTGAAGAATCTTTGCATTCCTGGGACAGACCCCACTTGATCATGGTGTATGATCCTTTTAATGTACTGTAGGATTCTCTTGGCTAGTGTTTGATTGAGGATTTTTGCATCTATGTTCATCCATGATATTGGCCTGTAGTTTTCTTTCCTTGTGACATTTTTGTCTGGTTTTGGTATCAGGGTGATGGTGGTCTCATAGAATGAGTTTGGGAGTGTTCCTCCATCTGCTAAATTATGGAAGAAGGATAAGTGTTAGCTCTTCTCTAAATGTTTGATAGAATTCGCCTGTGAAGCCATCTGGTCCTGGGCTTTTGTTTGTTGGAAGATTTTTAATCACAGTCTCAACTTCAGGGCTTGTGATTGGTCTGTTTATATTTTCTATTTCTTCCTGGTTCAGTCTCGGAAGGTTGTGCTTGTCTAAGAATTTGTCCATTTCTTCTAGGTTTTTCATTTTATTGGCATAGAGTTGCTTGTAGTAATCTCTCATGATCCTTTGCATTTCTGCAGTGTCGGTTGTTACTTCTCCTTTTTCATTTCTAATTGTATTGATTTGAGTCTTCTTCCTTTTTTTCTTGATAATTCTGGCTAATGGTTTATCAATTTTTTTATCTTCTCAAACAACGAGCTTTTAGTTTTATTGACCTTTGCTCTTGTTTTCCTCATTGCTTTTTCATTTATTTCTGATCTGATTTTTATGATTTCTTACCTTCTGCTAACTGGGATTTTTGTTGTTGTTGTTGTTGTTGTTCTTCTTCTTCTTCTTCTTCTTTCTCTAATTGCTTTAGGTGTAAGGTTAGTTTGTTCATTTGAGATTTTTCTTGCTTCTTGAGGTAAGATTTTATTGCTATAAACCTCCCTCTTAGAACGGTTTTTGCTGCATCCCATAGGTTTTGGGTCATCGTGTTTTCATTGTCATTTGTTTCTAGGTATTTTTTTATTTCCTTTCTGATTTTTCAGTGATCTCTTGGTTATTACCTAGTGTACTGTTTAGCCTCCAAGTGTTTATATTTCTAACAGACTTTTTCCTGTCATTGTTATCTAGTCTCATAGCATTGTGGTTAGAAAAGATACTTCATACGATATCAGTTTTCTTAAATTTACCAAGCCTTGAGTTGTGACCCAGAATATGATCTATCCTGGAGAATGTTCCATGAGCAACTGTGAAGAAAGTGTATTCTGTTGTTTTTGGATGGAATGTCCTATAAAATAATTAAGTCTATCTTGTTTAATGCATAATTTAAAGCTTTTGTTTCCATATTTATTTTCATTTTGGATGATCTCTCCATTGGTGAAAGTGGGGTGTTAAAGTCCCCTACTATGATTGTGTTAGTGTTGATTTCCCCTTTTATGGCTGTTGGCATTTGCCTTATGTATTGAGGTGCTCCTATGTTGAGTGCATAAATATTTACAGTTGTTATATCTTCTTGGATTGATCCCTTGATCATTATGTGGTGTCCTTCATGGTCTCTTGTAATAGTCTTTATTTTAAAGTCTATTTTGTCTGGTATGTGAATTGCAACTCCAACTTTCTTTTGATTTCCATTTGCATGGAATATCTTTTTCCATCACCTCACTTTCAGTCTGTATGTGTCATCAGGTCTGAAGTGCTTCTCTTGTAGACAGCATATATATGTGTCTTGTTTTTGTATCCATTCAGCCAGCCTATGTCTTTTGGTTGGAGCATTTTATCCATTTACATTTAAGGTAATTATCGATATGTATGTTCCTATTACCATTTTCTTAATTGTTTTGAGTTTGTTATTGTAGGTCTTTTCCTTCTCTTGTGTTTCCTGCCTAAAGAAGTTCCTCTACCATTTGTTGTAAAGCTGGTTTGGTGGTGTTGAATTCTCTTAGCCTTTGCTTGTCTGTAAAGATTTTAATTTCTCTTTCATATCTGAATGAGATCCTTGCTGGGTCAAATTATCTTGGTTGTAGGTTTTTCCCTTTCATCATTTTATTTATTTTATTTATTTATTTATTTATTTTTGCTTTATAGCAAATTTAATCAGTTATACATATACTTATGTTTCCATATCCCCTCCCTTTTGCATCTCCCTCCCACCCTCCCCATCCCACCCCTCCAGGCGGTCACAAAGCACCAAGCTGATCTCCCTGTGCTATGCGGCTGTTTCCCACTAGCTATCTACCTTACGTTTGGTACTCTATATATGTCCATGCCGCTCTTTCATTTTGTCACAGCTTACCCTTCCCCCTCCCCATATCCTCAAGTCCATTCTCTAGTAGATCTGTGTCTTTATTCCTGTCTTACCCCTATGTTCTTCATGACATTTTTTTTTCTTAAATTCCATATATATGTGTTAGCATACAGTATTTGTCTTTCTCTTTCTGACTTACTTCACTCTGTATGACAGACTCTAGGTCTATCCACCTCATTACAAATAGCTCAATTTCATTTCTTTTTATGGCTGAGTAATATTCTATTGTATATATGTGCCACATCTTCTTTATCCATTCATCCGATGATGGACACTTAGGTTGTTTCCATCTCCGGGCTAATGTAAATAAGGCTGCTATGAAATTTTGGTACATGACACTTTTTGAATTATGGTTTTCACAGGGTATATGCCTAGTAGTGGGATTGCTGGGTCATATGGTAGTTCTAACTGTAGTTTGTTAAGGAACCTCCATACCATTCTCCATAGTGGCTGTACCAATTCACATTCCCACCAGCAGTGCAAGAGTGTTCCCTTTTTTCCACACCCTCTCCAGCATTTATTGTTTCTAGATTTTTTGATGATGGCCATTCTGACTGGTGTGAGATGATATCTCATTGTAGTTTTGATTTGCATTTCTCAAATGAGTAAAGATGTTGAGCATCCTTTCATGTGTTTGTTGGCAGTCTGTATATCTTCTGTGGAGAAATGTCTATTATGGTCTTCTGCCCATTTTTGGATCGGGTTGTTTGTTTTTTTGTTATTGAGCTGCATGAGCTGCTTATAAATTTTGGAGATTAATCCTTTGTCAGTTGCTTCATTTGCAAATATTTTCTCCCATTCTGAGGGTTGTCTTTTGGTCTTGTTTATGGTTTCCTTTGCTGTGCAAAAGCTTTGAAGTTTCATTAGGTCCCATGTGTTTATTTTTGTCTTTATTTCCATTTCTCTAGGAGGTGGGTCAAAAAGGATCTTGCTGTGATTTATGTCATAGAGTGTTCTGCCTATGTTTTCCTCTAAGAGTTTGATAGTGTCTGGCCTTACATTTAGGTCTTTAATCCATTTTGAGCTTATTTTTGTGTATGGTGTTAGGGAGTGATCTAATCTCATACTTTTACGTGTCCTTATCCAGTTTTCCCAGCACCACTTATTGAAGAGACTGTCCTTTCTCCACTATACATTCCTGCCTCCTTTATCAAAGATAAGGTGACCATATGTCCGTGGGTTTAACTCAGGGCTTTCTATCCTGTTCCATTGATCTATCTTTCTGTTTTTGTGCCAGTACCATACTGTCTTGATTACTGTAGCTTTGTAGTATAGTCTGAAGTCAGGAGGCCTGATTTCTCCAGCTCCATTTATTGTTCTCAAGATTGCTTTGGCTATTCGGGGTCCTTTGTGTTTCCATACAAATTGTGCAATTTTTTGTTCTAGTTCTGTGAAAAATGTCAGTGGTAGTTTGATAGGGATTGCATTGAATCTGTAGATTGCTTTGGGTAGTAGAGTCATTTTCACAATGTTGATTCTTCCAATCCAAGAACATGGTACATCTCTCCATCTATTTGTATCATCTTTAATTTCTTTCATCAGTGTCTTATAATTTTCTGCATACAGGTCTTTTGTCTCCTTAGGTAGGTTTATTCCTAGATATTTTATTCTTTTTGTTGCAATGGTAAATGGGAGTGTTTCCTTGATTTCACTTTCAGATTTTTCATCATTAGTATATAGGAATGCCAGAGATTTCTGTGCATTAATTTTGTATCCTGCACCTTTACCAAATTCATTGATTAACTCTAGTAGTTTTCTGGTAGCATCTTTAGGATTCTCTATGTATAGTATCATGTCATCTGCAAACAGTGACAGCTTTACTTCTTCTTTTCCCATTTGGATTCCTTTTATTTCCTTTTCTTCTCTGATTGCTGTGGCTAAAACTTCCGAAACTAGGTTGAATAAGAGTGGTGAGAGTGGGCAACCTTGTCTTGTTCCTGATCTTAGTGGAAATGGTTTCAGTTTTTCAACATTGAGGACGATGCTGGCTGTGGGTTTGTCATATATGGCCTTTATTATGTTGAGGAAAGTTCCCTCTATGCCTACTTTCTGCAGGGTTTTTATCATAAATGGGTGTTGAATTTTGTCGAAAGCTTTCTCTGCATCTATTGAGATGATCATATGGTTTTTCTCCTTCAATTTGTTAATATTGTGTATCACGTTGATTGATTTGCGTATATTGAAGAATCCTTGCATTGCTGGAATAAACCCCACTTGATCATGGTGTATGATCCTTTTAATGTGCTGTTGTATTCTGTTTGCTAGTATTTTGTTGAGGATTTTTGCATCTGTGTTCATCAGTGATATTGGCCTGTAGTTTTCTTTCTTTGTGACATCCTTGTCTGGTTTTGGTATCAAGGTGATGGTGGCCTCGTAGAATGAGTTTGGGAGTGTTCCTCCCTCTGCTATATTTTGGAAGAGTTTGAGAAGGATAGGTGTTAGCTCTTCTCTAAATGCTTGATAGAATTCACCTGTGAAGCCATCTGGTCCTGGGCTTTTGTTTGTTGGAAGTTTTTTTATCGCAGTTTTAATTTCAGTGCTTGTGATTGGTCTGTTCATATTTTCTATTTCTTCCTGATTCAGTCTTGGCAGGTTGTGCATTTCTATGAATTTGTCCATTTCTTCCAGGTTGTCCATTTTATTGGCATAGAGTTGCTTATAGTAATCTCTCATGATCTTTTGTATTTCTGCAGTGTCAGTTGTTACTTCTCCTTTTTCATTTCTAATTCTATTGATTTGAGTCTTCTCCCTTTTTTTCTTGATGAGTCTGGCTAATGGTTTATCAATTTTGTTTATCTTCTCAAAGAACCAGGTTTTAGTTTTATTGATCTTTGCTATCATTTCCTTCATTTCTTTTTCATTTATTTCTGATCTGATTTTTATGATTTCTTTCCTTCTGCTAACTTTGGGATGTTTTTGTTCTTCTTTCTCTAATTGCTTTAGGTGCAAGGTTAGGTTGTTTATTCGAGATGTTTCCTGTTTCTTAATGTGGGATTGTATTGCTATAAACTTCCCTCTTAGAACTGCTTTTGCTGCATCCTATAGGTTTTGGGTCGTCGTGTCTCCATTGTCATTTGTTTCTAGGTATTTTTTAATTTCCTCTTTGATTTCTTCAGTGATCACTTCGTTATTAAGTAGTGTATTGTTTAGCCTCCATGTGTTTGTATTTTTTACAGCTCTTTTCCTGTAATTGATGTCTAGTCTCATAGCATTGTGGTCGGAAATGATACTTGATACAATTTCAATTTTCTTAAATTTACCAAGGCTTGACTTGTGACCCAAGATATGATCTATCCTGGAGAATGTTCCATGAGCACTTGAGAAAAATATGTATTCTGTTGTTTTTGGATGTAATGTCCTATAAATATTAATGAAGTCCATCTTGTTTAATGTATCATTTAAAGCTTATGTTTCCTTATTTATTTTCATTTTGGATGATCTGTCCATTGGTGAAAGTGGGGTGTTAAAGTCCCCTACTATGAGTGTGTTACTGTCGATTTCTCCTTTTATGGCTGTTAGTATTTGCCTTATGTATTGAGGTGCTCCTATATTTGGTGCATAAATATTTACAATTGTTATATCTTCTTCTTGGATCAATCCCTTGATCATTTTGTAGTGTCCTTCTTTGTCTCTTCTAGTAGTCTTTATTTTAAAGTCTATTTTGTCTGATATGAGAATTGCTACTCCAGCTTTCTTTTGGTTTCCATTTGCATGGAATATCTTTTTCCATCCCCTTACTTTCAGTCTGTATGTGTCTCTAGGTCTGAAGTGGGTCTCTTGTAGACAGCATATATATGGGTCTTGTTTTTGTATCCATTCAGCCAATCTGTATCTTTTGGTGGGAGCATTTAGTCCATTTACATTTAAGGTAATTATCGATATGTATGTTCCTATTCCCATTTTCTTAATTGTTTTGGGTTCGTTATTGTAGGTCTTTTACTTCTGTTGTGTTTCTTGCCTAGAGAAGTTCCTTTAGCATTTGTTGTAAAGCTGGTTTGGTGGTGCTGAACTCTCTCAGCTTTTGCTTGTCTGTAAACATTTTAATTTCTCCATCAAATCTGAATGAGATCCTTGCTGAGTAGAGTAATCTTGGATGCAGGTTTTTCTCCTTCATCACTTTAATTATGTCCTGCCACTCCCTTCTGGCTTGTAGAGTTTCTGCTGAGAGATCAGCTGTTATCCTGATGGGGATTCCCTTGTGTGTTATTTGTTGTTTTTGCCTTGCTGCTTTTAATACGATTTCTGTGTGTTTAATTTTTGACAGTTTGATTAATATGTGTCTTGGCGTATTTCTCGTTGGATTTATTCTGTATGGGGCTCTCTGTGCCTCCTGGACTTGATTAACTATTTCCTTTCCCATATTGGGGAAGTTTTCAACTATAATCTCTTCAAATATTTTCTCAGTCCCTTTCTTTTTCTCTTCTTCTTCTGGAACCCCTATAATTCGAATGTTGGTGCGTTTAATGTTGTCCCAGAGGTCTCTGAGACTGTCCTCTGTTCTTTTCATTCTTTTTTCTTTATTTTGCTCTGCAGTGGTTATTTCCACTATTTTACCTTCCACCTCACTTATCCGTTCTTGTGCCTCAGTTATTCTGCTATTGATCCCATCTAGAGTATTTTTTATTTCATGTATTGTGTTTTTAATCGATGCTTGATTCATCTTGAGTTCTTCTAGGTCCTTGTTAACTGTTTCTTGCATTTTGTCTATTCTATTTCCAAGATTTTGGATCTGGGAAATAGAATCTTGGATCATCTTTACCATCATTATTCTGAATTCTTTTTCAGATAGACTGCCTATTACCTCTTCATTTGTTAGGTCTGGTGGGTTTTTATCTTGCTCCTTCTCCTGCTGTGTGTTTTTCTGTCTTCTCATTTTGCTTATGTTACTGTGTTTGGGGTCTCCTTTTTGCAGGCTGCAGGTTCGTAGTTCCCGTTGTTTTTGGTGTCTGTCCCCAGTGGCTAAGGTTGGTTTAGTGGGTTGTGTAGGCTTCCTGGTGGAGGGGACTACTGCCTGTGTTCTGGTGGATGAGGTTGGATCTTGTATTTCTGGTGGGCAGGTCCACGTCTGGTGGTGTGTTTTGGGGTGTCTGCAGACTTTTTATGATTTTAGGCCACCTCTCTGCTAATGGGTGGTGTTGTGTTCCTGTCTTGCTAGTTGTTTGGCTTAGGGTGTCTAGCACTGTAGCTTGCTGGTCGTTGAGTGAAGCTGGGTGCTGGTGTTGAGATGGAGATCTCTGGGAGATTTTTGCCGTTTGATATTATGTGGAGCTGGGAGGTCTCTTGTGGACCAGTGTCCTGAAGTTGTCTCTCCCACCTCAGAGGCACAGCACTGACTCCGGGCTCCTCAATTTGGGATGATGTGTTGTCTATTCATGTATTCCACAGATGCAGGGTACATCAAGTTGATTGTGGAGCTTTAATCCACTGCCTCTGAGGCTGCTGGGAGAGGTTTCCCTTTCTCTTCTTTGTTCTCACAACTACAGGGTCTCAGCTTTGGATTTGGCCCCTCCTCTGCATGTAGGTCACCAGAGGGCGTCTGTTCTTCGCTCAGACAGGATAGGGTTAAAGGAGCAGCCTCTTCGGGGACTCTGGCTCACTCAGGCCGGGCGGGAGGGAGGGGCACGGAGTGCGGGGCGAGCCTGCAGCGGCAGAGGTCGGCGTGACGTTGCACCAGCCCGAGGCGCACTGTGCGTTCTCCCAGGGAAGCCGCCCCTGGATCCCGGGACCCCGGCAGTGGCGGGCTGCACAGGCTCCCGGAAGGGCAGTGTGGGCAGTGACCTGCGCTCGCACACAGGCTTCTTGGCGGCGGTAGCAGCAGCCCCAGAGTCCCACGCCCGTCACTGTGCTCCGTGCTTTCAGTCGCGACTCGCGCCCGTCTGTGGAGCCCCTTTAAGCAGCGCTCTTAATCCCCTCTCCTCGCGCACCAGGAAACCAAGAGGGAAGAAAAAGTCTCTTGCCTCTTCGGCCGCTCCAGTGTTTTCCCGGACTCCCTCCCGGCTAGCTGTGGCACATTAGCCCCATTCAAGCTGAGTTCTCGCCGCCAGCCCCAGTCCTCTCCCTGCCCTCTGACCGAAGCCCGAGCCTCAGCTTCCAGTGCTGCGCACCCCGGCGGGCGAGCAGACAAGCCTCTTGGGCTGGTGAGTGCCGCTTGGCACCGATCCTCTGTGTGGGGATCTCTCCGCTTTGCCCTACCCAGGTATGTTGGGAGTTTCTTGCCTTTTGGGAGGTCTGGGGTCTTCTGCCAGCGTTCAGTAGGTGTTCTGTAGGAGTTGTTCCACGTGTAGCTGTATTTCTGGTGTATCCGTGGGGAGGAAGGTGATCTCCGCGTCTTACTCTTCCGCCATCTTACCTGGAAGTCCCCTTTCATCATTTTAAGTATGTCTTGCCAGTCCCCTCTGGCTTGCAGAGTTTCTGCTGAATGATCAGCTTTTAACCTTATGTGGATTCCCTTGTATATTATTTGTTGTTTTTCCTTTGCTGCTTTTAATATTTTTTCTTTGTCTTATTTTTTGATCATTTGATTAATATGTGTCTTGGTGTGTTTCTCCTTGGATTTATCCTGTATCAGACTCTCTGTGCTTCCTGGACTTGGTTAACTATTTCCTTTTCCATATTAAGGATGTTTTCAACTATAATACCTTTGAATCCCTTCAGTCCCTTTATTTTTCTCTTCTTCTTCTGGGAACCCCATAATTCAAATTTTGAGTCTTTTAGTGTTGTCCCAGAGGTCTCTGAGACTGTCCTCAATTGTTTTCATTCATTTTTCTTTATTCTTCTCTGTAGTAGTTATTCTCACCATTTTATCTTCCAGGTCACTTATCCGTTTTTCTGCCTCAGTTATTCTGCTATTGATTCTTTCTAGAGAATTTTTAATTCCAGTTATTGTGTTGTTCATCATTTTTTTGTTTGCTCTTTAGTTCTTCTAGGTCCTTGTTAAACGTTTCTTGTATTTTCTCCATTCTATTTCCAAGGTTTTGGATCATCTTTAGTAGCATTACTCTGAATTCTTTTTCAGGTAGACTGCCTATTTCCTCTTCATTGTTTTGGTCTGGTGGGTTTTGACCTTTCTCCTTCATCAGCTCTGTGTTTCTCTGCCTTCTCATTTTGCTTAACTTACTGTGTTTCGGATCTCCTTTTCACAGGTTGCAGATTCATAGTTCCCGTTGTTTTTGGTGTCTGTCCCTAGTGGGTAAGGTTGGTTCAGTGGGTTGTGTAGGCTTCCTAGTGGAGGGGGCTAGTGTCTGTGTTCTGGTCAATGAGGCTGGATCTTGTCTTTCTGGTGGGCAGGACTGCATCCTGTGGTGAGTTTTGGGGTGCATTTGACATTATGGTTTTAGTCAGCCTCTCTGCTAATGGGTGAGATTGTGTTCCTTTCTTGCTAGTTATTTGGCATAGGGTGCCCATCACTGAAGCTTGCTGGTCATTGAGTGGAGCTGGATCTTAGTATTGAGATGGAGATCTCTGGGAGATATTTCACTGTTTGATATTATGTGGAGTCGGGAGGTCTCTGGTGGACCAATGTCCTTAACTCAGCTCTCCCATCTCAGAGCCACAGGTCTGCCAGCAGGCCAGAGTGCCATGACCCTGTCAGCCTCAGGGCTAAGAAGAAAAACAGAAAAAGGAAAGAGAGAAAAAAATAAAATAAAGTTATTAAAATTAAAATAAATAATTGTTACAAATTTTAAAAAATTAAAAATAAAGAGAAACATTAAAGAAAGAAGGAAGAGCACAACCAAACCAAAAAACAAATCCACCAATGATAACAAGTGCTAAAAGCTATATTAAGAAAAAAAACAAAACAAAAAATGGATAGATAGAAGCCTTGGACAAGTAGTGAAAACAAAGCTATATGTACAAAATCACACAAAGAAGAATACACATACACACTCACAAAAAGAGAAAAAAATATATATATATATATTTGCCCCCAAATTCCTCTGCCTCAATCTTGGGATGATTTATTGTCTATTCAGGTATTCCACAGATGCAGGGTGCATCAAGTTGATTGTGGAAATTTAATCCAGTGCTCCTGAGGCTGCTGGGAGAGATTTCCATTTCTCTTCTTTGTTCGCACAGCTCCTGGTATTCAGCTTTGGATTCGCCCTGCCTCTGTATGTTGCCTGAACTTGTCTATTCTTCACTCAGACAGGATGGGGTTAAAGTAGCAGCTGATTAGGGGGCTCTGGCTCACTGAGGCTGGAGTGGGGGAGCAATGGGTACGGAATGCATTGTGAGCCTGCAGGGGCAGAGGCCAGCGTGACATTTCAACAGCCTGAGGCACGCTGTGTGTTCTCCCAGGGAAGTTGTCCCTGGATCACAGGACCCTGTCCGTGGTGGGCTTCACAGCCTTCTGGGAGGAGAGACGTAGATAGTGACCTGTGCTTGCACACAGGCTTCTTGGTGGCTGGAGCAGCAGCTTTAGCATTTAATACCCGTCTCTGGTGTCTGTGCTGATAGCCGCTGCTCACACCCATCTCTCGAGCTCATTTAGTTACTGCTCTGAATCCCTTGTCTTCGTGCATCGAAACAATGGTATCTTGTCTCTTAGGCAGTTCCAGACCTTTTCCCGGACTCCCTTCCGGCTAGCTGTGGTGCACTAGCCTCCTTCAGGCTGTGTTCAGGCAGCCAACCCCAGTCCTCACCCTGGGATCTGACCTAGGAAGCCAGAGCCCCAGCTCCCAAGCCCCCACCCAGACTGGAGGATGAGCAGACAAACCTCTCAGTCTGGTGAGTGCTGGTCGGCACTGAACCTCTGTGCAAGAGTCTCTCTGCTTTGCCCTCTGCACCTCTGTTTTAGCACTGTCCTCCATGGCTCTAAAGCTTCCCCTCTGCCACCCCCCGTCTCTGCCAGTGAAGGGCTGTCCTAGTGTGTGGAAACCTTTCCTCCTTCACAGCTCCCTCCCAGAGCTGCAGGTCCCTTCCCTATACTTTTGTCTCTATTTTTTTTCTTTTTTCTTTTTCCCTACCCAGATACATGGGGAGTTTCTTGCTTTTGGGGAAGTCTGAGGTCTTCTGTCAATGTTCAATAGGTGTTCTGAAGGAGTTGTTCCACATGTAGATGTATTTCTGATGTATTTGTGGGAAGGAAAGTGATCTCCACGTCTTAGTCTTCTGCCATCTTGAAGGTCTCCCCTAGGTTTTTTCTTTAATACTTTATCTTCCTGTAATCTCTGTCTCTCCTACCTTCACTCTCCACAATGTCTTTGGAGTTATGTTTTTAAAACAGAGAAATAATCATGATAATTCTATTTAAATTTCTTAATTGGCTCTCAATGCTCTACTGGAATAAATACAAACTTTGCATAGCTTTTTCAGACACTTCACAAATGTTCACCACCCTGTATTTCCCACCATCTTTTTTGTGCTCCATCACACTACTTTTCTTTCTCATTCTGTGCCTTTTCATGAACCCATTACTGTTCTCACTGACAGACAAAGAACTGTCCCTTATTCAAGACTAAACATAAAACCAAGAACATAAAAATAATTATAATGATTATAAAATATTTAATATTTATTAATATTTTACCCTAGATGAGGACTTGTTCTAAGTGCCTATGTATAAAATTTTATTTAATATTCACAGCAACCATGTTAGGTAAGCTATACTGTTAGTAAGAGACAGAATCTTACTTAAAATCCAGAACTCTCTCTTAAAGTCTGTGAATATTTTTTAAAGACTTGTATAAGCTTCAATTACCTCACTTGTAAAATCAGGTCAATTATTGTAGACTGTTTCATAGGCTCAATATGAAGCTTTCATAAATTAATATATGTGACGCATTTGGAATAGTAACTGGCACACAGAAAGCACCAATTAACAATGTTTATTATTGACAATTATACATTCCTGTCTCACTCAAATTTCACCCCCTGTAAGTCTATTATGACTATTTCACTTAGAATATTTTTTTTGCATTCTTCCAGTATTTAAACTCTGATTTTGTGCCCATCCAAGCATGTTGTGCACATGCATTATATATATTGTGTTTGTCTCTGAGTTTTCCCAAACTTGAACTATATTTTATTTTAATTTTAAAAATATTTATTTTACATATTTATTTTTATAAATTCTCTGTCACTTAGTCAGTGCTTAATAAATGTTTATACATATACTTTGATTACCTACATTTCAATAGTTTAAGAAAGGAAAATGGGGCCTCCCTGGTGGCGCAAGTGGTTGAGAGTCCGCCTGCCGATGCAGGGGATACGGGTTCGTGCCCCGGTCTGGGAGGATCCCATATGCCGCGGAGCGGCTGGGCCCGTGAGCCATGGCCGCTGAGCCTGCGCGTCCAGAGCCTGCGCGTCCGAAGCCTGTGCTCCGCAACGGGGGAGGCCACAACAGTGAGAGGCCCGCATACCGCAAAAAAAAAAAAAAAAAAAAAAAGAAAGGAAAATGAAGAGGGGAAAAAAACACAATTAACTGAGAAACATTAGTTTTTTACTGAGGCTCTTTTGAGTAGTCAGTTCATGCCTAAGGTCACTCAGTACATCCTTCATCAGGCAGAAAACCTATGTGTGTGACATGTGCTTGGGAGACCTTTATGATTTGTTATTTCTGTCATCAGAGCTGCTCTCTGAATTCCAAACTTAACTTTAGTCAGCAACATCTTCTTTCACCAAGGCCCACCTCCATTCTTTGAGGCAGTTGAGGTGAGGAAATGACTGGTCCCACTTTACCAACTTTAACGTGTCTATTTGCATCCAAGGAATGTTCATTAATTCAGTTTTCTTAAATATTTTTCTTTAAGTGGCTTGAGACAAGTTCTCCCAAGGACAGGACAGAGGAATATGAGTAGTGCTTCCAATTATTATATTAAAATGCCTTTCCCGTTCCCTAAAATTAATTCTGAATGTTTTCCAGATAACTCAACTTTTTTCTTTAATTTAGTAAACTAAACTCTTACTTCATATGATGTAGTCCATACATGAATGAGGAGGTACTTTTTAACTCATCATTTTGTTTGGGTCTTAAGTCTGGCATCTCAGCATGCAACTATGGAACCAAAGTTACCCTAGTCATTTCTCTGTAAAACAGGATTACTAAAGACTCATTATAATATGCCATCATTCACAAGGTGAGAATATTAATTATTTTACAATGACTCTAACAGTATAAAATTAAATTAAAGTAGGAATAAAATAAATATTACATCACTAAAACCCTGAACATCAGTAATTGTTGCTGTATGCAAAATATAGCAAAATCCTGCTTCCTTGCAAGTGGATATTAAATATATATAATGACATTTTATTCACTCTAACTTACTCTTATCTAGTGGAAAGCCACAAGACAGCCACCTACAAAACTATTACATGCACTGATTACAACTAAACAAAAATAATATTACTTACTGAATTAAACTTTCAGTGGATCACAAGTTTGACAAGTAACTTTCTTTTGAATTAAATCTTATTGTATTGAACCAGCTGTTTCAATATATCACTTGAACTGAACGCTCAAATTATATGTTTTGTTATTTTTGTCTTGTCTTCTTCCATGTCACATTTCATTTATAGATGCCTTAGAACATTCTAAATTTTTCTTAAATTGAAAATGCTACTGTAAATCTTGACTTAGTTAATGGCCCCTTTCCATTTAACTATTTACACCATCACTTTACACTAATCAAATTTAAGAATCAAAAGAAGACGCTTGCATTTTAATATATATATAGTTCTACTTGCATTCTATTATTGTTTCTTTGATTTTTTTCACCAGTAAAATCAATGTTGGAGTCTCATATGGCCTGAGAACATTGTTGTAATGTGCTAAGACCAGCTGTTCTCCAATCTTTGAGATATGATTTCCTATACTTTTTGGACATTACTATAGAAAATTTATTTTGTAGCAATAATGATCAGATACAAGTCAAACAGAATTAGAGCTAATTAAATACATGCACAAAAACTTCAATAAATGTAAAGATAGTATTGACTAATGATATTCACTAATTTACTGAAATAAAAGCATAGCATGAGCATGTTCTCCTTGATTCTACATTCATTATGAGCCTTTGTACTGTATTCTTAGAAACCAGGCTTTATTACTCAAAAGCAAATTAAAAATGAACAGAACAATAAAGATCACAAATATGTTCATTGTGTCTTCATATTAACAAAAACATTTGCAAGATTTTCAATGTAGGTGTTCACTTAGTAGTATTAAGTGCTAAGTCGTTGGCTACCTTCTAATAGTGATTTTTTTTAAGTAAGTAGTTACATTGCAATATTATGTCTATCATTTCCTAACCAACATTAAAATTGCATCAACCTTCATACCCTATATGACAGATCCTACAATTATTGTAAGTGATTCATCTCCTATACCCATCTACTTTATTATTTAATATTAATAATAACATATAGATATGTGAACGCTTAATTTTATCTTTCAGAATGTGATGATTACAAAATAATTCTGACTAAAAGAGAATTCTGAGCTGTTTCCTTGAAAATACCTAAGCTTCGGTGGTCGGCTAACCTGGACCCTTACTGCTCAAACTAATGGGGAAAGTAAAGTAAACATACAAAGATTAAAACAACATAAAACAGATATAAATAAGCAAATTCAAAATTACAACAACCATTATTGACAAATTTACAAGTCCTTGGGTATTTGAAGGCTTTTTTAGAAAAAGAATTTTTTAAGGAAGTGGTTGGTTAGAGAATGCATGCAATGTAAGTCAATGTTAATAGTGACACGTGAAAGAGAAAATAAAGATCATTTTATAATATTTTATATGAAGAAGGTAGTGAAGAACTTACCCTCTTCTATTTATGTCCTTAATAGAATGATAATAAAGTTTCTCTATATATTTATCAAGAATAAAAAATAAAGTATCTTTAATCCTTTATAATGAATGCAAATCTTATCATAAAATGCAAATGATTAAAGGCACTGTGCATTCAGAAACATGGGAATTTAGTTATTGATATATGCAAACTAATAAAGCTATGGTACTTTAAATATGTTATGATATGAATTTAAATATAGCATTTAATTATGTGGGTTGATATTCTGCCAATGCATTTATTTATATTTAGTTATATACAAGAAATTATGCTATTTAATGTAACATATTTGTTATATTTATTATATGTTATAAACGGGGTGATCATCTTGGTGTTTTAGATAAAAAACTAAGCCAAAAAGGTACAATTAAGTAGGAGGATTGGAGATATAACATAACAAGAATTGGACTGAGATAATAGCCTACTTAACTCTTGATTGTCGTTTGAAGATAAGGAGTTAACAGACACATAGAGCATCTTTCAGGGGGAAAAAAAACCTTTACAATTGACACAACTTTTCCAGAGCTTTTGTACAATCAATTGAAGAGGGGTCTGATTCTGCACACTGAGGCAAAGAAAGAAATTGGAAAAAAATTTATAACTCTATTTCACCATTTACTTTCCAAAATCCAGAGACTAAGAACCTTAACTATTTTTTCCTTTCTTCAAAAGGCAGGTTGAATCAGTTCCTCTTCAACTGATTGGGTTGGGAAATAGTTAAAGCAATCTAAAATCTGATTTGTAGAAGTTCTTCACTGGCTCAGAAAAGTAACATTAAGTGACAGTTAATTTCACAAATTTTCTTTTAAAAATTGCCACCTAGTGATAAGGGAAAAGAAAAAAGATGTCTTTAATTTTAGAAAACTTGTCTTATACTGGTAAAAATCATGATTTGATAGAATAAATACAAAATTTTATAGGGAATGAGTGATTTATTTGTCTATCTACCATCCTTCCTGTCAGTTTCACATAGATCTAAGCACATGATGTTCTTTATAATAGAAAAGTTATAGAAATGGAGAAAAAAGGAATGCATGGGGTAGATATGAAATATAACCCATCTTAAATTTAGCTTCTGTGTAACTAGTCTGGACACAGGGGTCACACATTTTTTAAAATCTGACATTTCTAAAATAGTGTAAATTATTTATGTAATAGGAAATCAATTTATAATTTTTTAAGACTCCTGAAAGTGCAAAGTGTGATTCCTTTCTCAACACAAGCAGAATTATAATTCTCACTTTTAAAAATTTATTTATTGTAATACTTCACATCCACAATATGTGCTCCAGTGTTTTTAATGTCAACCCAAATGTTCCAAAATTTTCTTTAGGCACTAACTCAGTGCTGACACTTTTCTCATTCTTCCTTCTTTCTCTATAACTGTTAACATCTCTTTCACCAAAAAACTATGTCCTGTTGAAAATCAGGGTGATCTGATACATCTCAGTCCTTCCACTTATTTTAGTTGGCCTGATTATGCACTGTAGAGACATAGGAATTTAACTAGCAAAAACCAGGTTTTCTATAACAGGCAGAGGAAGAGATTTTGTGAACAATGTTATGTTAATTTTTTCCTATTCACACACATATTAGCAAGATCAAGTATGATGTAGTGATTCACATAAATCTTAAAGATGTGCAAAATAAAAGCATCAGTGCCACTGCTGTTTTACTGACCTACAATATAGACTTGTTCTTAGTGAAGTCTATTGCTTTGATCTCTAGACTTAGTCATTAGTTTGTGATACTGAGTTTGTTTAAAAAAATTACAACATTAGTTGCTGCTGGAACATTTTCTTATTTGATAACTGCTATTGTATCTGTATACTAGTATTGTATAAAACATATGAGCAAATTATTGTATCAAAGTCGGGAGTGCCTAAAACAGCATCTAATAAATGTATGGGAGACAAAAATGGCATGATGAAGGTAATGGATTGAGAATGAGAGAAGAAATAAACGATATGCTACACTCCCAATGCAGGTTTCTCAGCCTAATCTGAAGGGGAACAAAAATAAACCATATGACGTTTTGGAACTTTGATATTATACTGGCTTGGCATTTTTATATGTGCAAGAATAAAATACTCTTTTGTTATTTATAAGTGACTAAAACAGCAATGGAATTTGTCTAAGATTTTATCCCATAGTGGTGAAACTGAGTCTATAGAATAACGTTAATGAAACATTAGTGAGAAATAATAAAATGCTTTCTGCTTTCAGCTTTCAGTGCAGTTCATTCAATAAATCTGTTATATGTAATTAAAAATTTAGAAAAAATATATTAAATAAAATAATTATTTTTTATGTTTCCTAAAGAAATAATAATGATGTAAATGTTCTATTATGTAATCTGAAATTTAAAATAAAACATAGTAAAAAGGAAAATAAAGAAGTGGTAGATCAGGAGAAGATAGAATTGGATCTAAATCTCAGTTCCAAAATAATGCAATTTTCTATGGAATAAGGCTGATTACCTAGTATCTGAAAGTTTAGTTATTAATTAAGGTTAGCTAGTAAAATTATTAGGATACAAAATCCAGTTCTTTCATCTAGATGGCATTTTTTAAATGTTCCTATTGTGAGTAGAGTTCTGTAATAGAAAACTCCCAGGGTAAACAGTCTTAATATTTTTAATATTTGTTTAATATTTTACATAAGATGTCTAAGTATATTAATAAATTGGCATAGTCTTATTATGTTCCTTAAATATTTAAACTGTCTAAGATTTCTAAGTTCTGTTTTCAGATATGTAAAAATGTTTTAGAAAACTAACATGTTTTAGAGTACTTAACCTGAGCCTCCAGATATTTATTTACCTTTTAAAAGAAAATATCTATAAACATTTCAACTATCTATGCATTTAAAGCTAAAATTTCAATGATGGAACAATATGCATAGACTTTTAAACTATGACAATTCATGGAAAATTTTAAAACCTTTTATTAAAGTTTTAAAAATAATAGAATAAAGTGCAATCCATACTTAGAGAGGGAATTATATCCTTCTTACTTGAGAATAGCATATCTACATAATATTTTTCAATTAATTTGTGCAGCAGATTTATCTATTCTCCCTATTCAGTTATTAATTTAATCACATATATTTAGATCAGTGTGGACTCACTGATATTTATTTTATATATTAGGTTATAATCAGATACTCCTTTATTTTCTTGTAGAAGTTTTTCCAGCTTTGGCCATTAAGAGCTCTTGCAATTGGGTCCTGTGTCCCTTTGACATTCTCAATCATTGTGTTTTTATTGTTGTTGTTGTTGTTTATTTGGTTTTGCTTGCCCATAGTAAATTCCTTCCAAGAGTAAAGTATAGAAGGGGAGAAAAAGAGCAACCCTACAGTGAAGAAACTGACAAACACTACATCAAGCCAGGTGATCAAGGTCACCATCAACAGTGATGTCATCTTGATACTATGTACCCTTGATATGAGGTGAAGAGTATGGCACTTTGCCTCTCTGGTTTTCCTCCACCAAATCCATAATCCAAATCTAATCATTAAAATATATCAGACAAATACCAATGAAGAACATTCTGCAAAACAACTGACAAGTAAACCTCAAAACTGTCAAGGCCATCAAAAACAAGGAAAATCTAAGGAACTACCACAGATGGAGGAGTCTATGGAGATATGCAAACTAAAGGTAATTGGTATTCTGGGTGGAATACTGAAGCAGAAAAAGGATATTAAGTAAAAATTAAGAAAAACAGAATAAAGTATGGACTTTAATTAATAAACATAAAGCATCAATTACATTATTTTAAATGTATTTTAGTTAATTGTGACAAATATATTAATGTAATATATTAATAATGAGGGAAATTGGTTTGAGGTATATCATAATTCTGTCCTCACAACTTTTTAAAATATAAAACTATTCTAAATTTAAAAGATTATTTAAAAGAGAAAATATTAGAAGAATTAATAGTAATGTAAGATATACATATCTGAGTAGATTCAAAGAAAATGGAATAAAAACTCTGCATTCAGATTTAAACTTTGCTTTGCATTTAATATTTACTTTTTTTTTTTTTTTTTTTTTTGTGGTACACAGTCCTCTCACTGTTGTGGCCTCTCCCTTTGCGGAGCACAGGCTCCAGAGTTGCAGACTCAGTGGCCATGGCTAGTTGTCCCAGCCGCTCCACAGCACGTGGGATCTTCCCAGACCAGGGCACGAACCTGTGTCCCCTGCATCGGCAGGCAGACTCTCAACCACTGCACCACCAGGGAAGCCCTAATATTTACTTTTAAATAGGGAATCAATTCTTTAAACTCTTTCCATCCATAGGGAAAATGATCATACTAAAGGTAGAATAGCTAGATGAATATTAATAATGCATGTAAATATTATATAAATTCAATAAATCCTGGTGTCTAAAATTCTGTCATTGAAAACAAAATTTGGAAGAGGGAAATACTTTGCATACACTTAAATGCTTTTAACGGATTTTTTTTCTCAAAATATACCACATACTTCACATTTTCTATCTAAATTTATCATAGCACACTGTGGTTGTGGTTACAGAGATATATCCAAATTCATATTGCATAAGATGTGATGGTGGAACCCAGTAGTTCTCACTCTGGCTATATGTTAGAATCATTTGGGGAACAACCACAGTCCAATTAACTTAGAATCTCTATAGGTAAGGTACTTGCATTGCATGTTTAAAACTTTTCAAGAAATTCTAAATTTTAGCCAGAGTTGAGAAGCTTTGCAGCCCATGGATATCCTTGTGTGATATACCTCCACATATGGCTGTTTAAGATATAGTCTGTTGTCATATGTTCTGAGTAGCACACAAATTAGATTACATATTGAGGAGCTGATGTAAATTTTTGTTCACATACAGAATGTAAACTTTCTCTTTCTTGTGGCTCTTCATCACTGGCTATCTCCTTATCTGTCATAGCTCACAATGGTTACGTTTATTTATAATCTCCATTCCTCATCAATATCAGTGCAGTTTTAAAGATACTATTCTAATGTGTTCTTACAAATGATTCTAGTGTTGTCTTCTTATGTATCCTTTTTTTAAAATCTTTATTGGAGTCTAAGTGCTTTACAATTTTGTGTTAGTTTCTGCTGTATAACAAAGTGAATCAGCTATATGTTTACATAAATCCTGATTCTTATGTATTATTAAAGCCTTCTGACACCTGCTGTCTACATAGTTTTGTTCATGAGACTTATCTTCTTTCGATTTTCTTGTGTTTTCTGCCTCTTGTCACGTTATTCAAACAATACAAAATAGAATCAAAATACCGATCTTATTACAGGCACCAATAACCAAATAGATAATTCATTTACTGGTACTGAATGGCCCAAACTCATCAAAATACATTAAACTGATGCTGAATTCTTGCAATCTTTGGCTGAATTCACATGATTATTTCTATGCTGTTTGGAAATTAGCCTCCCATGCCCCCCCATTGTTGTTACTGTTGTTGTTATTACACCTGGTGTTGGAGCCATTTGAGTTTGTGCCAAAAAAACCACTGAAAAAGTTAGGAAAAGTTTTGTTCCTGGAATAGCATAACATAGACTGACCTGTCTCACAGAATCTTATGAGATTAGTTTTGTATTATATTATCTTCTGAACCTTTGTTCAAAATTATATATTTTGTATATATAATTCAGGAGCTTTTTAGGAAGGATGAGAAGAGTGGTGGTCAGCCACATTAGGTCTAGGAGATCATAATTTTTACATTTCTGATTTGTGCCCGGAGTAGTGAAAGAAACCAAATGATTTCCGATTTTATATGACATCTTGGCAGTAGATGATTATCATAATAACACAAGTCCTTCATATAAGTTAAGAGAAAACAAAGATGAATTAGAAGACAAAAGTATTACATATTATTTCTTTTTTAAAGAGCTAAAGAAATATAAAGTGGTAAAAGTATATAAATAATCCCAATAAACTAAGTGGATTCAAATATAGATCCCAATTTCTATGTGGTGGATTCCAGATTATGATATTTCCCTTAGTTTTGTTCTGTCATGCTCAATAATGAAAATTATAAAGAGCTATGTAAAAATGTTCCTGAATGTGTGTGTGTGTGTGTGTGTGTGTGTGTGTGGTCATAGCAATGATGCATTTTATTTGTTTTTACACATTAACTTCAATTTACCAAATACTTTAAGAAGTCTCATTAAGAAAGATGTATCTTCTCTGTGGATCTATGTATACTGCTGCAGAGCAAAATGCACCTGCATGATCAAAGATATACATAGTTGTGTAAAGAATCAGAGTTCACCTGTTATTCTTAGACTATAAAGTTTAAGATCTATTTTTGATCAATTTATCTATTATCTAATTTTAGTTTTGTATTTGAATTATTTCATACTCAATATTTATTAAACATATGCAGAACAACACATATTAAAAGTTTAGGTCATTTCATATTTAGCACTTGTCACAATGATTACAGAATTTACAACATCTTGATAGCTTGCAACAATGAAGTCCATCAGATCAGAAGAATATAATTTTAGAATCAGAATTTACCTTAAGCAAGGGCTAGTCAATATTCTTTATTTATTGGTAAGGAAATTCTAAGAATAAGTAAATTGTGAAAGTCTATGTATCTGCAATAATTAAGATCGCAAACAGGTCTTTGTTCTCAATTGCTCTTGAACAAGTATTATTTTACATTTATTCTGTTCTGATTCTGTCATTGCTACAGTCACTTTATCAAATCTCTTACCATAAAAAAATTTATCCTAGAAGGAGATTTAGATTTATTTGAAGTGCATATACTAGTTCTCTTTATAGAAAACTTTTCTGTACGTGAAGAACATTATTATCAATTTTAGTGTTTTCATTCAAGGCTAGGTAATACTAACGTCATCACCTATTGTTTTAAGATGGTATTTTTTGGTTCTTCAAAGGTTGTCAATGTCACTTCTTCTCTGGAGAACTTTCTCTTAATGGCCTTGCTGTCACATACCCTAACTTTTCATCTCAGAAGGACATCAAATTATCTAATAAAAAGTTTTAAACAGATTACAACAGCAAACTAAGAATTCTGAAGTAACCAGCCATAAATTTGTTTTTATCATAACCTTTGTGCTTAGTTATTCAGCCTTTACACATCACCTTGATTTTCTCACAATATTTTAAAATCATCAGCTTCTACCTATCCTCAGCTAATATGCAAAATATATAAGTGCTAATGAAGAAATATAATAATCATGCATTCATAAACTGTCTGCCCCATTTATTTCTTAAATAAAATTTTTCTATCTAAGCTAGATTCTTTTCATATGCAGTTGTCAGTGTATCTCACAGGATGAGAATTTGGCACATAATTTTTATACTGTATAATTCCTTTACATATGGGAACCTGACTAACACCTGAACTCACATTAAGATAACATGTTTTTATTCAACAAATGTGCATTTATATTATCTTTTCAACTTTTTCTTCCTTTTTTAGGTTTCATCAGTTGGCTTTCCACTGTTCTTCATACTAAGTAGAATGCTAAGCTACAAAACATTTTATGTCACAAAATTGGGATTGAAAGTATCTAAATGTAAATGAAATATATGCACTTAAAATGTAGAAGAATTGAGAGGTCAGAAGCAAGAAGAACTGCAATCCTGCAGCGTGTGGAACAAAAACCACATCCACAGAAAGATAGACAAGATGAAAAGGCAGAGGGCTATGTACCAGAGGAAGGAACAAGATAAAACCCCAGAAAAAAAACTAAATGAAGTGGAAATAGGCAACCTTCCAGAAAAAGAATTCAGAATAATGATAGTGAAGATGATCCAGGACCTCGGAAATAGAATGGAGGCAAAGATCGAGAATATTCAAGAAATATTTAACAAAGACCTAGAAGAATTAAAGAACAAACAAACAGAGATGAACAATGCAATAACTGAAATAAAAACTACACTAGAAGGAATCAATAGCAGAATAACTCAGGCAGAAGAACGAATAAGTGGCCTGGAAGACAGAATGGTGGAATTCACTGATGAAGAACAGAATAAACAAAAAAGAATAAAAAGACATGAAGACTGCCTAAATGACCTGTGGGACAACATTAAATGTAACAACATTCACATTATAGGGGTCTCAAAAGGAGAAGAGAGAGAGAAAGGACTCGAGCAAATATTTGAAGAGATTATAGTCAAAAACTTCCCTAACATGGGAAAGGAAATAGCCACCCAAGTCCAGGAAGCACAGAGAGTCCCAAAGAGGATAAACCCAAGGAGAAACACGCTGAGACACAAAGTAAACAAACTGGTAAAAATTAAAGACAAAGAAAAATTATTGAGAGCAGTAAGGGACAAATAACAAACAACATACAAGGGAACTCCCATAAGGTTAACAGCTGATTTCTCAGCAGAAACACTAAAAGCCAGAAGGGAGTGGCATGATATACTTAAAGTGATGAAAGGGAAGAACCTACAACAAATATTACTCTATCAGGCAAGGATCTCATTCAGATTTGATGGAGAAATCAAAAGCTTTACAGACAAGCAAAAGCTAAGAGAATTCAACACCACCACACCAGCTCTACAACAAATGTTAAAGGAACTTCTCTAAGTTGGAAACACTAGATAAGAAAAGGACCTGCAAAAACAAACCCAACACAATTAAGAAAATGGTCATAGAAACATACATATTGATAATCACCTTAAACATGAGTGGATTAAATGCTCCAACCAAAAGATACAGGTTGCTGAATGGTTACAAAAACAAGACCCATCTATATGCTATGTACAAGAGACCCACTTCAGACCTAGGGACACATACAACCTGAAAGTGAGGGAATGGAGGAAGATATTCCATGCAAATGAAAATCAAAAGAAAGCTGGAATAGCAATATTCATATCAGATAAAATAGGCTTTAAAATAAAGAATGTTACAAGAGACAAGGAAGGAAACTACATAATGATCAAGGGATCAATCCAAGAAGAAGATATAACAATTATCAATATATATGCACCCAACATAGGAGCACATTAATAAATAAGGCAACTGCTAACATCTATAAAAGAAGAAATTGACAGTAGCACAATAGTAATGGGGGCCTTTAACAACTCACTTACACCAATGAACAGATCATCTAAAGTGAAAATAAAAAAGGAAACAGAAGCTTTAAATGACACAATACATCAGATAGATTTAATTGAGATTTATAGGACATTCCATTCCAAAACAGCAGATTACACTTTCTTCTCAAGTGTGCTCGGAACATTCTCCAGGATAGATCACATCCTGGGGCACAAATCAAGCCACAGTAAATTTAAGAAAATTGAAATCATACCATGCATCTTTTCTGACCATAACACTATGAAATTAGAAATTAATTGCAGGGAAAAAAAGGAAAAAAAAATACACATGGAAGCTAAACAATACATTTCTAAATAACCAAGAGATCACTGAAGAAATCAAAGAGGAAATTAAAAAAAAATACCAAGAGACAAATGACAATGAAAACGCAATGATCCAAAACCAATGGGATGCAGCAAAAACCGTTCTAAGAGGGAACTTTATAGCTATACAAGTCTACCTCAAGAAACAAGAAAAATCTCAAATAAACAATCTAACTTACACCTAAAGGAACTAGAGAAAGAAGAACAAACACACCAAGGTTAGTAGAAGGAAAGAAATTGGAAAGATAACAGCAGAAATAAATGAAATGGAAACAAACAAACAACAGCAACAAACACAATAGCAAAGATCAATAAAACTAAAAGCTGATTATTTGAAAAGATAAACAAAATTGATACACCATTAGCCAGACTCCTCAAGAAAAAGAGGGAGAGGACTTAAATTAATAAAATTAGAAATGAAAAAGGGAAGTTACAACAAACACCACAGACATACAAAGAATCCTAAGAGACTACTACAAGCAACTTTATGCCAATAAAATGGACAACCTAGAAGAAATGGACAAATTTTAAAAAGGTATAACCTTCCAAGACTGAACCAGGAAGAAACAGAAAATATGAACAGATGGATCACAAGTAATTAACTTGAAACTGTATTAAAAATCTTCCAACAGACAAAAGTCCAGGAACCATATGGCTTCACAGGTGAATTCTATCAAACATTTAGAGAAGAGCTAACACCCATCCTTCTCAAACTCTTCCAAAAATTTTCAGAGGAAAGAACACTCACAAACTCATTCTATGAGGTCACCATAACCCTGATAAAAAAACCAAAGATACTACAAAAAAATAAAATTACAGACATATATCACTGATGAATATAGATGCAAAAATGCTAAAGAAAATCCTAGCAAACAGAATCCAACAACACATTAAAAGGATCATACACCATGATCAAGTGGGATTTATCTCAGGGATGCAAGGATTCTTCAATATATGTAAATCAATCAATGTGATAAACCATATTAACAAGTTGAAGAATAAAAACCATATGATCATCTCAATAGATGCAGAAAAAACTTTTGACAAAATTCAAAACAAATTTATGATAAAATCTCTCTAGAAGGTGGGCATAGAGGGAACCTATCTCAACATAATAAAGGCCACATGTGACAAACCCACAGCAAACATCATTCTCAAAGGTGAAAAACGGAAAGCATTTCCTCTAAGATCAGGAACAACACAAGGATGTCCACTCTCACCACAATTATTCAACTTGATTTTGAAAGTCCTAGCCAAGGAAATCAGAGAAGTAAAAGAAATTAAAAGGATTACAAACAGGAATAGAAGAAGTAAAACTGTCACTGTTTGCCGAAGACATAATACTATACATAGAGAATCCTAAAGATGCCATCAGAAAACTACTAGAATTAATCAATGAATTTGGTAAAGTTTCAGGATACAAAATTAATGCACAGAAATCTCTTGCTTTCCTATACACTAATGATGAAAAATCTGAAAGAGAAATTAATAAAACACTCCAATTTACCATTGAAGCAAGAAGAATAAAATACCTAGGAATAAACATACCTAGGGAGACAAAAAACCTGTAGGCAGGAAATTATAAGACACTGATGAAAAAAATTAAAGATGATACCAACTGATGGAGTGATATACCATGTCCTTGGATTGGAAGAATCAATACTGTGAAAGTGACAATACTACCCAAAGCAATCTACATATTCAATGCAATTGCTATCAAATTATCAATGGCAGTTTTTATGGAACTAGAAAAAAAAATCTTAAAATTTGTATGGAGACACAAAAGACCCCAAATAGCCATAGCAGTCTTGAGGGAAAAAAACGGAGCTTGAGGAATCAGACTCCCTGATTTCAGACTACTCTAAAACTACAGTCATCAAGACAATATGATACTGGCACAAAAACAGAAACATAGATCGATGGAACAAGATAGAAAGCCCAGAGACAAACTCACACATCTATGGTCAACTAATCTATGACAAAGGAGGCAAGGATATACAATGGAGAAAAGACAGTCTCTTCAATAAGTGGTGCTGGGAAAACTGGACAGCTACATGTAAAAGAATGAAAATTGAACACTCCCTAACACGATACACAAAAATAAACTCAAAACGGATTAGAGATCTAAATGTAAGATCGGACTCTATAAACCTCTTAGAGGAAAACTTAGGAAGAACACTATTTGACATAAATCACAGCAAGATCTTCTTTGATCTACCTCCTAGAGTATTAGAAATAAAAACAAAAATAAACAAATGGGACCTAATTAAATTTAAAAGCTTTTGCACAGCAAAGGAAACCATAAACAAGATGAAAAGACAACTCTCAGAATGGGAGAAAATATTTGCAAAAGAATCAATGGACAAAGGATTAATCTTCAAAATATATAAACAGCTCAATATTAAAAAAAAAAACAATCCAAAAATGGGCAGAAGACCTAAATAGACATTTCTCCAAAGAAAGCATACATATGTCTAGGAAGCACATGAAAAGCTGCTCAACTTCATTAATTATTAGAGAAAAGCAAATCAAAACTACAATGAGGTATCACCTCACACCATTTAGAATGGGCATCATCAGAAAATCTACAAACAACAAATGCTGGAGAGGGTGTAGAGAAAAGGGAACGCTCATGCACTGTTGGTGGGAATGTAAATTGATACAGCCACTATGGAGAACAGTATGGAGTTTCCTTAAAAAACGAAAAATAGAATTACCATATGATCCAACAATCCCACTACTGGACATATACCCAGAGAAAACTATAATTCAAAAAGACTCATGCACTCCAGTGCTCATTGCAGCACTATTTACAATAGATAGGTCATGGAAGCAACCTAAATGCTCATCAACAGACGAATGGATAAAGAAGATGTGGTAAATATATACAACGGAATATTACTAAGCCATAAAAACAATGAAAATGTGTCATATGTAGAGACGTGGATGGATCTAGAGACTGTCATACAGAGTGAAGTAGGTCAGAAAGTGAAAAACAAATATCATATATTAATGCATATATGTGGAACCTAGAAAAATGGTACAGATAAACCGGTTACAGGGCAGAAATTGAGACTCAGATGTAGAGAGCAAACATATGGACACCAACGTGGGGAAGCAGCAGAGAGGTGGGTGTGGTGGTGTGATGAATTAGGTGATTGAGATTGACATGTATACACTGATGTGTATAAAACTGATGACTAATAATGACCTGCTGTATAAAAAATTAAATTAATTAAATTTTAATTAATTAAAATTAATTAAAAAATTAAATTTTAAATTTAAAAATTAAAAAAATGAAAATAAACTATACTTTAAAAAATGTAGAAGAACCATTGGCTTACACTGCAAAACATAGCTCGTAGTAAAATATATATATACAATATTTATACACAATTACTTTTTTTACATCAAGACTGCTTTATTGTTGATTGTCTAGGATTAATGTTTTTCAAGGCAATATTATGGTTTAGCATTTATATAAAAGGAAAAGTGTGTATGTATAAATACATGTGTTAAGGTTTTATCAATCATTAGATTGGCATTGGTGCTTATTCATTCATATTGTTTTAACTTACTCTTATTTCATATCTACATATGTTGGCTACACACAAAAATGAACTGAGGAACCATGGTATGATAAGAAAACTAGTCTGAAGTAAACAGATTGTCAATAATAAATAATTTCTGTGATATTGGATCTCTGTGATCAGCATTTTCTCTTCTGTAATGTGAGAATTTTGAATTTTGGTCTTTTAGCCACAGTATGGCTTACATTAATAGTGTCGTGAAGTTGTTTGTGCTTCTCTTTCACATTCTTTGAGAGCTATACTTCAAGCTTCCTTGTCTTTTTCCTTAATACTTTTTTTCTCATGACATAATAGGCATTTTATTTTTTTTAATTTTTATTGGAATATAGCTGCTTTACAAAGTTGTGTTAGTTTTTACTTCACAGCAAAGTGAATCAGCTCTACGTATATATGTATCCCCTCCTTTTTGGATTTCCTCCCCATTTAGGTCACCACAAAGCATTGTTTAGAGTTCCCTGTGCTATACAGTATGTTTTCATTAGTCATCTGTCTTATACATAGTATCAATAGTGTATACATGTCAATCCTAATCTCCCAATTCCTCCCACCCTCCCCTTTCCCCCTTGGTATCCATATGTCTGTTCTTTGTCTATGGCTCTATTTCTGCTTGGTAAATAAGATTGTCTATACCAATTGTTTTCAGATTCCACATATATACATTAATATACAATATTTGCTTTGCTCTTTGCAACTTTCTTCACTCTGTATGACACTCTCTAGGCCCATCCACATCTCCACAAATGACCCAATTTTATTCCTTTTAATGGCTGAGTAATAGTCCATTGTATTTATGTACCACATCTTCTTTATTCATTCTTCTGTTGATGGACATTTAGGTTGTTTCCATGTCCTGGATATTGTAAATAATGCTGCACTGAACAGTGAGGTTCATGTATCTTTTTGAATTATGGTTTTTCTCAGGGTATATGCCCAGTCGTGGGATTGTTAGGTCACATGGTAGTTCTAATTTAGTTTCTTAAGGAACCTCCATACTGTTCTCCATTGTGGCTCTATCAATTTATATTCCCACCGATAGTGTAAGAGGTTTCCCTTTTCTCCACACTATCTCTAGAGTTTATTGTTTGTAGATTTTATGATAATGGCCATTCTGACTAGTGTGAGGTGATATCTCATTGTAGTTTTGATTTGTATGTCTCTAATAATTAGTGATGTTGTGCATGTAAAAGAATGAAATTAGAACACTCTGTAATACTATACAAAAAAATAAACTCAAAATGGATTAAAGACCTAAATGTAAGGCCAGACACTATAAATCTCAGAGGAAAACAAATGCAGAACACTCTTTGATATAAATCACTGCAAGGTCTTTTTTTGACCCACCTCCTAGAGTAATGAGAATAAAAAGAAAAGTAAACAAATGGGACCTAATTAAACTTAAAAGCTTTTGTACCACAAAGGAAATCATAAACAAGACAAAATGACAACCCTCAGAATGGGAGAAAGCATTGCAAATGAAGCAACTGACAAAGGATTAATATCCAAAGGATACAAACAACTCATGCAGCTCAATATCCAAAAAAACAAAGAACCCAATCAAAAAATGGGCAGAAGACCTGAATACACATTTCTCCAAAGAAGACATACAAATAGCCAACAAACACCTGAAAAGATGATCCTTAATACTTTTATTATTTCTTTTTTTTAAGGCTTTCTCACACATACACAGAAGACATAATAGTTGGGCTTCCCTGGTGGCGCAGTGGTTGAGAGTCTGCCTGCCAATGCAGGGGACACGGGTTCATGTCCCAGTCCCAGAAGATCCCACATGCCATGGAATGGCTGGGCCCATGAGCCATGGCCACTGAGCCTGTGCATCCAGAGCCTGTGTTCTGCAACATGAGAGGCCACAGCAGTGAGAGGCCTGCGTACTGAAAAAAATAAAGAAAGAAAGAAAGAAAGAAGAAGACATAATAGTTTTTCCAGAGCATTTCCACCAAAGATATTTGTTTTTTATTTTCGACTTGAAAATCAGATTATGGGCATGCTGAAAGAATATACCTGGTCAAAGTCATTGTATACATTTACAACATTAGCTTTTCTATTCATGTTTTCCCAGAAAGTTTGTTCTATGACTGTATATTGCAAGGGAATGATAAGTAATGAATGACTAAGGAAACAGTAGGTACAGCTCTGGTAATTATTTATGAATGGACTACATAGATTACACCCTACAGCTGTGGAAATTCCAAATACTTAAAAAAAAAAGCCAGGAGAGGTTGTAAGAATTTTAGACCTCCACCAAAGTCAGTTTCAGCAGTATTTAATTCCAATTAATTTCTAAGTAATATTCTGAATTGATTATGCACCTACCCACTGAGTAAGCATGGGTAATATGAGTAATATAGAGTGGTATGCATGTTTATGAGTGTGTTTTGTTTGTGTGTGTGTGTGTGTTGACATGAATTGGGGGAGCACTTCCTTTGGTTCTGCAGAATTAAAAATCATAACCAAGGACATTCCCATTTCTAATACCAGATATGTAAAATTGTAAGGCCAAATAAATTTGTGTTGGTTCCTATCAATGCTTAAAAAGATTATACTACAAAGCTACAATAATCAAAAAAGTGTATGGTACTGGCATAAAAAGAGACACATAGACTGATGGAATATAATAAAGAGCCAGAAAATGGACCCTTGCAATACATGATCTACTAATATTTGACAAGAAAGCCAAGGATACACAGTGGGGAAAAGATAGTCTCTTCAATCAGTGTTGTTGAATAAATTGGATAAGCATTCATGAGAGAATGAATTAGACCCTACTTACGTCACTCACAAAAATTAGCTTGAATTGTATTAAAGACTTAAAATAAGACCTAAAATTTTAAAATTCCTAGAAGAAAGCATAGGTAAAAAAGCTTCTTGACATTGGTATTGACAAAGTTTTAAAAATATGACACCAAAAGCAAAAAACTCAAAAGGAAAAATCAATAAGTGGGACTATATAAAACTAAAAGGTTCTGCACAAAACCATCAACAAAATGAAAAGGCAATCTACAGAATAGGAGAAAATATTTTACAAATTATATACCTGGTAAGGGGTTAATACCCAAAATATATAAGAAACTCATATCACTCCATGGTAAAAACAACAACAACAAAAAAAACAGTCCTTTTTCTCCACAGCCTCTCTAGCATTTACTGTTTGCAAATTTTTGGATGATGGCCATTCTGACTGGTGTGAAGTGATACCTCACTGTAGTTTTGATTTGCATTTCTCTAATGATGTTGAGCATCTTTAATTATGTTGAGCATCTTTTCATGTGCCTTTTGGCCATCTGTATGTCTTCTTTGGATAAATGTCTGTTTAGATATTCTGACCATTTTTTGATTGAATTGTTTGGTTTTTTTTGATATTGAGCTGCATGAGCTTTTTGTATAATTTGGAAATTAATCTCTTCTCAGTCACTCCGCTGACAAATATTTTCTCCCATTCTAAGGGTTGTCCTTTCGTCTTGTTTATGGTTTCCTTTGTTGTGCAAAAGACTTTAAGGTTAATTAGGTCCTATTTATTTATTTATTTATTTATTTTCATTACCCTAGGTGGTGGATCAAAAAAGATCTTGCTGTGATTTATGTCACAGAATGTTCAGCCGATGTTTTCCTCTAAGATATTTATAGTATCCAGCCTTACATTTAGGTCTTTAAACCATTTTGAGTTTATTTTTGTGTATGGTATTAGGGAGTGTTCTAATTTCATTGTTTTACATGTAGCTGTCCAGTCTTCTTACTTATTGAAGAGGCTGTCTTTTCTCCATTCTATATTCTTGCCTCCTTTGTCATAGATTAGGTGACCATATGTGTGTGAGATTATCTCTGGGCTTTCTATCCTGTTCCATTGATCTATATTTTGTTTTTGTGCCAGTATAATACTGTTTTGATTACTGTAGCTTGGTAGTATAGTCTGAAGTCAGGAAGCCTGATTCCTCTAGTTCCATTTTCCTTATCAAGATTGTTTTGGCTATTCATGGTGTTTTGTGTTTTCATACAAATTGTAATTTTTTTTCTGCTAATTCTGTGAAAAATGCCATTGGCAATTTGATAGGAATTACATTGAATCTGTAGACTGCCTTAGGCAGTATAGTCATTTTTCACAATATTGATTTTTCCAATCCTAGAACATGATATATTTTTCCAACTGTTTGTGTCATCTTCGATTCCTCCAGCTCTGAATCCTCCTACACTGTTGGTAAGAATGTAAATTTGTACAGCAACTATGGAGAACAGTATGGAGGTTCCTTAAGAAACTCAAAATAGATCTACTATATGATCCAGCAAACCCACTCTTGGGCATATATCTGAAGAAAATCATAATTCTAAAATATACATATACCTCAGTATTCATTGCAGCACTAATTACAATAACCAGCACATGGAAACAATCTAAATGTCTGTTGACAGAGGAATGAATAAAGAAGCTGTGGTATATATATGTAATGGAATATTACTCAGCCATTAGAAAGAATGAAATAATGTTATTTTCAGTAACATGGTTTGATCTAGAGATTGTCATACTGAGTGCAGTAAGTCAGACAGAGAAAGACAAATATCATATGATATCGCTTCTATGTGGAAGCTAAAAAAATGGTACAAATGAACTTATTTACAAAACAGAAATAGAGTCACAGAGATAGAAAACAAACTTATGGTTACCAAAGGGAAAAGGGGAGAGGGGTAAATTGGGAGATTGGGATTGACATATATACACTACTATATATAAAATAGATGACTAATAAGAACCTACTCTGTAGCACAGGGAAATTTACTCAATACTTTGTAATGACCTATATGGGAATAGAATCTAATAAAGAGTGGATATATGTATATGTATAACTGATTCACTTTGCTGTACACCAGAAACTAACACAACATTGTAAATCAACTATACTCCAATAAAAATGTTTTTTTTCAATGTTCATAAAGTTTGATTGTCACACAATCACACTCCTTCGTGTACAGGCTGCCTGTATCAGTTTGCTAGGGCTGCCATAACCACAGAGTGTACTGGGAGACTTAAGCAGGAGACATTTTTTTTTTTTGGCAATGCTGCACTGCATGTGCAAGCTTAGTTCCCTGACCAGGGATCGAACCCATGTCCCCTGCAGTGGGAGCTTCAATTCCTAACCACTGAACTGCCAAGTAAGTCTCAACAGTCTCATAGTTCTGGAGGCTGGAGGTCAGAGATCAATGAGTCAGTAGCTTGGTTTCTCCTGAGACTTCTCTCCTTGTCATGTCGATGGCTTTCTTCTCCCTGTGTCCTCACATTGCCTTCCCTCTGAACACCTCTGTGTCCTAATCTCCGCTTCTTACCAAAAACATCAGCTATATTGTATCAAGGTCCACCCAGGGACCTCTGTTTTACTTAATCACCTCTTAAAGACCACATCTCCAAATACATTCATGTTCTGAGATATTGGGTGTTAGAACTTCAACATATAGATCTAGGGGGAGACAGTTCAGCCTGTAACAGCATATGGCAGCTTTTGCACTACAACAGAATTGAGTAGTTGTGACAGAGACCATGTGGTCCCTAAAGACTATTACAAATAGACTTAGTAAAAGTAAAAGTCTATGGACTATTTACTATTCAGCCCTTTACAGAAAAGTTTTGCCAACACCCCCCAGACAACCTGTGCTTACTACAGATAACCCCAATACCATGCCTCCCTTTCTCATCGAAGATCTGAGCTTCTGCTGAAACTTACATGCCCACTCATTTTCACTGAAAAAGTCATTCCTATTCTTCAAGACACCAGCACTGTCAATGGCTTCATGTGTGACCACTCCTGGGGGCATTTGCATTCAAGCCAAATAAATGAGTCTCTCAGGAGATACTTTCAGGTAGTCAGACACACTGAGCAGAAGAACAGCAGCCCCGCCCACACTCCACGTATTCCACATGAGGATGGGTGTGGGGGCTGGTGGTCTGAAACCACAGAGTCTGCATGAGGAACAGGAAACATGGCTGAGACTTAGAGGTGGATGAAATTGTCATCACTTGGGGAATGGGTAGGTCTGAGGAATGAGCTTTAGAGACACAAGTGGGAAGAAAATGCGGCAGAAGATTCTAGTCATGAAATCTCTAAAAGGTGGGTATCAGAGAAGAGAAGAAGGGCAGATGGGAGAGGAGGAAAGCCAGGTGACAGGGACTGGGAAGGGAGCTTGGAGAGAGCACAGGGGCAAATTGACATCTCCTGGAGACAGGGTCCCTGCAGCACAAAGCATCCCAATGCCCTGAGTGAGATGCAGGTATTGAAAGGAAGTGGCATGGAGAAATGAGTCAAGGGTCTGAGGTTCTCATGCCACCAGTCTGCATTACAGGGCAGATCAACTTGGCACGAGTCTCTTGAGTTCCTGTACCCAGTGATTTGGGGTGGGTTCAACCCCAAGTGGCTTGACGTCTTGTCTGGGCACTGGCACAAGTCACCTGGGTGGACTTGGGAAAGTCACGCCCCTCCCTGTGCCTTAGCTTCATCATGTGCATAATGAGGACTTTGAACTTGATGGTCTCTGAGGCACAGTAAGGAAGCCTTAACTATCTATTGTCAATATCCTGTTTTTTTCCCATCCTGAATCACCTCAGGGTGCACAGTCAGGGTGGCTGCAGTGGCTGCTGGCTTGATGGCCACAACATCATTTGTTTACTCTGAACTCTGGAACTCTGCACTCCAAGGCACTCAGAGATCCCCCTCAGGCCGGGCTGCCTTTCCCTGCCATGCAGGTCCTACTTCAATATAAATTATTATTTTTTAAATCCAATTTAAAAATGGACAGAAAAACTGAATAGGCATTTTTCCAAAGAAGAGATCCAAATGTCCAAAAAGTACATGAAAAGATGCTCCCAAATTATTAGGGAAATACAAATCAAAACCACACAGAAACATCCTTCAAACATGTTAATATGTCTATTATTGAAAAGACAAGAGATAAAAAGTATTGGCAAAGATGTGGAGGGAAAGGAACTCTGTGCACTGTTGGTAGAAATATACATTGGTGCAGCTACTATGGAAAATAGAATGTAGGTTCTCAAAAAAATTAAAAGTTGAACAACTATATTATCCAGCAATATCACTTCTGGTGTATCCAAAGGAAATTAAATTAGGATCTTGAAGAGATTTCTGAAACTCCATGTTCATTGCAACTTTATTTACAATAGCCAAGAAATATGGAAAGAACCTAACTGTACATCTATGGATGAATGGATAAAGAAGATGTGAGATAGATTCAAACACACACATGCACGCACACACACACACACACACACACAATGGAATATTATTCAGCCATGGGAAAGAAGGAAATCTTTCTTTTTGCAACATGGATAGAACTTAAAAGCATTATACTAAATGAGATGTATTTATTTATACTAAATAAATCAGACAGGGAAAGATAATTACTGCATGATATTGCTTATATGTGGAATATTTTCTGAAAAAGCCAAACTCATAGAAACAAAGAATAGAAATGGGTTAGCCAGGGACTAGGGAATGAGTAAATGAGGAGACTGTAGTCAAAGGGTAAAAAATTCCAGCTAAAAGATGAATAAGTTCTGAGGAGTGAATGAATCTCAAGATTAGAGTTTACTTAAAATTACATTATATATACTTGTATTATTATATTTGAAATGTATTATGTATTTGAAAAGTTGTTGAGAGTAGATCTCAAATTTCTGTATTATATACTTGAAAGTGGCTAAGAGAGTTGATATCAAATATTCTCCCCATAAAATTGAAGTGATAATCATGAGAGGTAAAGGTGTTAACAAACCCTGCTGTAGTAATAATTTCACAACACATGCTTTTGAAATCAACACATTATATACCTAAAATGTACATATTACAGGTCAATTATATCTCAGTAAACCTAGAAAAAATTTAACACAAATACATACAATATTTCTTCCTAATATGTGACAAAGGGAAAAAAGTTGGCTCCAGAATTTGTGCAAAAATTTTGTCCAAGTTTCATAGTTGATTATACGTGCTGAGTTTGCTCTCTTAGCAATAATAAATAGGGGTAGTAAAAAAATTTTTGAAAAATATGGATGAATGGTGCAAGATTAAGATGTATGTAAAATCTCCTTTTTGAAGCAGAGCAAACAGTCAAATTTGTACTGAGAGACAACTAGTTTGGTTGAGTTTCCCATAATGGGTTTATCAGTCAAGCTGGTGAATAAGATGTGGAACTCACTTACCCCACAATCAATTCAGAAGTACATCTACATGTGGAAAATTTCTCACAGAAAACTGACTGGAAACTGGCAGAAAGTCTCATATATAACCAAGGCTGTAAGAAAGAGCCACACAAAATTGGGTAAGAAAAAGCAATCCAAATGGGACCAGTGCCCCTGGGAGGATACTCAGAGTAAAAGGGAGAATACATTGGCAGAGATCTGCCCTGTGGTGTGAGTAATTTGAACTATATATTGGGCACTCCAGTTCTGGGGTCTGACATAGGGGAGATGAGTCATCTTGGCGGCTTGGGAGGCCACTGGGACTAATAGGAGAGCTGTGGGAAGCCTGGACTCGATTTCTGAGGAGCACACAAGCACTGGCTTGCACCCAAGCCAGGACAGAGAGGGAGGATTGAGGTGCTACAGTCTAAGGATTCCCACAACTGTCTCTGTGCATGCCCAAGCCTGGGCCAGGAAAATGCTCCAGCCCTACTTACTTCACCTCACAGCTACCTACTGGAGCAATGGCTTCCACAAATGGGAGAAAGCTCAGCCATGGAACTCAGAGGTGACTTGGACCTGGGGCCACATCTGAGCATGGCAACATCAATCATAGCTAATGCTTGCATGGACAACACTTCACAGGCAGTCCCAAGTTCTGACAGTGCCCTGACTACCACAGCCCCTGTCCCATGCATGCCTAGAGTCCACATGAGCACTGCCTGCCCTGCCATGTGACTCTACAACAGGGAGTGTGTGGGGGAGGCAGGGAAGAGTGATCAGCTGTGAGAGACAAAGGAGACTCAGATGCAGAGAAGCTGACATTGCTGCTGGTCACATAGGCAGTACATCAGAGGCAGAATGGACATCTGTCTATGGCCAGGCTGCTGACACCACACAGACTCCTTTTGTCCAGCACTGTTCCTCTCTGGGGTGAGGATACCAGTGCTAGGAGAGTTTAGAACAAAGACTTAAACTTAACAGAGCCAGCTTGGATCCAACTCTCAGGGCTTTTGCTCCATCAACTTGGGATCCAACCACCTCTGGTAGGGCAGTAATGGCCACTTAGCAGAAGCAAATCTCTGATTCATAACTGGCTCCTGCCTTACTCCTACATCACCACCCCCACCTCTTAACAAGGTGACTGCTGCCAGCACACCCTGAGGAAAGATTTGAGTTCTGTTCACGCCAAATTCAGCTCTTCCACCAAAGACACTAGGCACTTGCAGACTGTATAGGGAAACTCCCAGATGAGAAAAACACTTCAAGGTTACAATAATAAATGTTTCACCTAAATTCTTAGAGACAAAGAAAGTTAAGCAAAATGAAAGGACAGAGAAAGTGGTCTCTATTGAAAGAACAACAGAAAATCCCTAAAAATAATGAAACAGAAATAAACAATTTACTAGATAAAGAATTCAAAACATTAGTAATAAGAGTGCTAACTGAATTAAGAAAAAGACTAAATGCAGAATTTTAAAAAGGACCAGTCAGAAATGAAGAATAAGATAACTGCATTAAAAAATAAACCAGAAACAATGAATAGCAGACTAAGTGATACAGAATGCATAAGCTATCTGGAAAATATAATAATGGAAGTCACCCAATAAGAACAGAAAAACGAAAAACAAATTTAAAGAATGAGAACAGTTTAAGAGATCTGTAGGACAACATGAAGGGTATCAATATTCTCATTAGAGAGGTCCCAGAGGAAGAGAGACAAGAAGGTCAAAAATGCATTTTTATGAAATTATGGCTGAAAATTTCCCATATTTGAAGGAGGAAGCAGCTATCTAGGTACAAGAAGCAAAGAGGGTCCCAAACAAGATTAACCCAAACAGACCCACACCAAGACATATAATAATTAAAATGACAAAATTTAAAGACAAAGAAAGAATTCTACAGGCAGCAAGAGAAAAATAGTCATGTACAAAGGAACTACTATAAGGCTATCGCCTAATTTTTTTGCAGAAACCTTACAGGCAAGAAGGGAATTGCATAATATATTCAAAGTGCTGACAGGGAAAATCCTGCAACCTAGAATACTCTATACAGCAAGATTATCATTTAGAGTTCAAGGAGAGATAAAGAACTTCTCAGACAAGCAAAAACTAAAAGAGTTCATCAATACCTAATCTACCATAAAATAAATATTATAGGTTCTTCTTTAAGTGGAAAAGAAAAAGCTATAACAAGAAGTAAGAATCTGCAGGAAAGGAAAAATTCCAGTAGGAAAGGAAAATATATAGTAAGGGCTGAGGATCAACCACTTAAATAAGCTAGTATAAAAATTAAAAGACAAAATTTGAAAAAAAAATACTATAACTAAAATAAACAGATAAGGGATAAAAATGATGTAAAATAGAACATCAAAATAAGAAATGTGTGGGAGGGGAGTAAAAAAATGTAGGTCTTTTAGAATGTGTTTTAACTTAAATGACTACCAGTTTAAAAGAAGTACAGGGCTTCCCTAGTGGTGCAGTGGTTGAGAGTCCGCCTGCCGATGCAGGGGATACAGGTTCGTGCCCCGGTCCGGGAAGATCCCACATGCTGTGGAGCGGCTGGGCCCGTGAGCCATGGCTGCTGAACCTGTGCGTCTGGAGCCTGTGCTCCGCAACGGGAGAGGCCGCAACAGTGACAGGCCCGTGTACTGCAAATCAAAACAAAAAACAAAAAGAAGTACATCTAGTTATATGTCAACATATGTGAACCTCATGGTAATCACAAATCAAAAAACTACAACAGAGACACAAAAACTAGAAAGAAAGGAACACAAGCGCACTCTAAACAAAACAATCAAACCACAAGGGAAGAAACAAAAAGGAGAAATGAACAGAGAAAGAACTACAAAAACAAACCAAGATGTAATAAAATGGTAATAAGTATATACCTATCAATAGTTACTTTAAATGTCAATGGACTACATGCTCCAATCAAAGCCATAGGGTGGCTGATTGGATAAAAAACAAGACCCATCTGTATACTGCTCATAAGAGACTCACCTCAGCGCTAAAGACATACACAGAGTAAAAGGGAGGGGATGGAATAAAGAGTTCATGAAAAGGGAAATGACAAGAAAATGGGATAGCGATACTCATATTGGACAAAATAGACTTTAAAACAAAGTCTATAGCAAAAGAAAAAGAAATATATTACATAATGATAAAGGGGTCAATACAGGAAGAAAATATTACACTCAATAATATATATGCACCCAATACAGGATCACCTAATACATAAAGCAAATATTAATAGACATAAAGGGAGGAATATTAATAGACATAAAGGGAGAAATAACACAATAATAGTAGGGGATTTTACCATCCCACTTTCATCAATGGAAAGATCATACAGAAAGAAAAATCAATAAGGCAGCTGTGGTCTTAAATGACACAATAAACCAGGGGAAAAATAAATATTTACAGGATATCCCACTGTAAAACAGAATACAAATTTTTTTCAAGTGCACACAGAATGTTCTTCAGGATAGATCACATTATTGACCCCAAAACAAGTCTCAAAAAATTTAAGAGGAAAGAAATTATATGAAGCAATATTTTTGATCACAGTGGAATGAAACTAGAAATCAGTTGCAGAAAGAAAAATGAGAAAAGCATATGGTAACTAAACAACATCTACTAAAAAAAAAACTCAGTGAAACAAAACAAAGAGGAAATAAGAAAATAACTCAAGACAAATGAAAATGGAAAAATTATTTTCCAAACTCTATGGGGCACAGCAAAAGCAGATTAAGTTTATAGTGATATAGGCCTTCATCAAGAAACAAGTAAAATCTCAATAAACAACCTAATGTACCATCTAAAGGAATTAGACGACAAGGAACAAAGCCCAATGTCAGAAGATGGAAGGAACTAATAACGATCAGAGAGGAAATAAAATAGAGACAAAACCCCCCACAAAACCCAAAGAAACAAAAAACAAGAGAAAGATCAGGGAAACTGAGAGGTAGTTTTTTTGAAAAGATAAACAAAATTGATACCCTTTAGCCAGGCTTATCAAGAACACAAGAGAGAGGACCCAAATAAACAAAATAAAAAATGAAAGAGGAGAATAACAACTGATACCACAGAGATACAAAAAAAAAATCATAAGAGAATACTGTGAACATTTATATGCCAAAAAATTAGACAACCAAAAAGAAATGGACAAATTCTAGAAGCATACAACTTCTCAAGACTGAATCAAGAAGAAACAGACAAATCACTCATAGTGAAATTAAATTCATAATACATAATCTCCCAGCAAACAGAAGTTCAAGGCTGGATGACTTCACAAGGGAATTCTTCCAAACTTATAAAGCAGAGCTAATATCTATTTTTCTCAAACTATTCCAAAAAATTGAAGAGGTTGGAACATTCCTAAATTCATCTACTAGGCCACCCTTACTCTGAACCAAAATCAGAAAAGAGGGCTTCCCTGGTGGCACAGTGATTGAGAGTCCACCTGCCGATGTAGGGGACATGGGTTCATGCCCCGATCCGGGAAGATCCCACATGCCACGGAGCAGCTAAGCCCGTGAGCCATGGCTGCTGAGCCTGCATGTCCAGAGCCTGTGCTCGCAATGGGAGAGGCCACAACAGTGAGAAGCCCGCATACCGCAAAAAAAAAAAGGACAGTACAAAAAAAATAATCACCTACCCATATTTTTAATGAATATTGATGCAAAAACTTCAGCAAGATATTAGCAAGCCAAATCCAATAATATATCATAAAGTATCACATATCCTAATTGAGTGGGATTTATTCCAGGGATAAAATTGTGGTTCCATATTCACAAATCAATCACTGTGATGCATCACATTAACAAAGGAAGATAAAAGATAATCACATGATCATCTCCATAGATGCAGAAAAAGCATCTATGATTTGAACTTGACAAAATTCAACATCTATTTATGATAAAACTCTAATCAAAGTGAGTATAGAGGGAACATATCTCAAGATAATTAAGGCCATTTATGACAAACCCACAGAAAACATCATACTGAACCATGAAAATTTGAAAGCCTTTCCTTAAAATCAGGAACAAGACGAGGATCCCCACTCTCACCACTTCTATTTGACATAATATTGGAAGACCTTGCCACAGCCATCAGAGAAGAAAAAGAAATAAAATCCATCCAAATTGGAAGTGAAGAAGTAAAACAGCTGTTATTTGCAAAAGATGTGATATCATATAGAGAAAACCCAAAAGTCTCCACCAAAAAGCTATTAGAACTAATAAATGAATTCAGTAAATTTGCAAGATACAAGATTAATATATAGAATATTTTGTTTTTCTCTACAGCAATAGTGAACTGTCAGAAAGAGAAAGCAAAAAAAAATCCCACTTAAAATTTCATCAAGAAGAATGAAATACATAAGTATAAACTTAACCAAGAAGGTGGAAGACCTATACTCTGAAAAGTATAAAACAATGATGAAGGAAATTGAAGATAATACAAATAAATAGAAAAATATTTCATATTCTTGGATTGGAATAATGAATGTCATTAAAATGTCCATACTACCCAAAGCAATCTATAGCTGTAATGCAATCTCTATCAAAATTACCATGATATTTTTCACAGAACTAGAACAAATAATCCTAAAATTTATATGAAACTACAAAAGACCTGGATTGCCAAATCAATCATCTAAGCTTCCACCTTAGGAAACTACAAAAAGAAAAGCAAATTAAATTCCAAGTTAGCAGAAATAAAATAAATAATAAAAATGAGAACATATATTGATGGCATTGAAAATAGGATATATACAAAGAAAATCAACCAAGCCAAAAAGATCAGCCTCTACTAGGTTAGCTAAAACTAAAAGAGAGATCACACAAATTACAATGTCAGAAATCAAACAGTGGCTATCATTATAGATCCCATGGACTTCAAAGAACAATAAAGGTATACTATGTGCAACTCTACGTCCACAAGTTTGATAACCTAGATGAAATGGGCTAATTCCTCGAAAGACATAATCTTCCAAAACTCACAGAAGAAATAGATGATATGATGAGGCATATATGTGTATTAAAGGAATAGAATCAACAATTAATAAATATTCAATACAGAATGCACCAGGCTCAGATGAGTTCACTGGTGAATTCTATCAAGTATTACAGAAGAAATTATACACATTCTTTACAATCTGCTTCAGAAGATAAATGCAGAGAGAATACTTCCTAAATTAATCTATGAGACCAGTACTGCCCTAATATGATAACCAGACTAAGACATTACAAGAAAAGAAAACTATAGACAAATGCCTATCATAAATATAGATGTAAAAATCTTCAACAAAATAGAAAACTGATTCAATAATACATAAATTCCAATTCAAAGTCAAAATAAAATTCTGATATTTACCAATGCATGCTTTCTTATATGGACAATTTAGCTGATTATGAAATTTGTTTGGAGAGAAAAAACAAATTGTTTCTTGCACAGCAAATGAGAAGCACAATTTCCTATTGTTCTTCTAGAGAGGACTTTTTGTGTTTGTGTGTTCGTGGATGTTTGTATTTGTGTGTGTTCATTTTATAGCCAATTTGTGTTAGATGTTAAATAAAAATATCTATTATTTCTGTAACTGAACATTTGTGAAGAACCTTCTGAATGTAACTGTTATAAAATTCTAATATTCAGCAGATTTAGATATCTTCAACATATGTTCATATTTACCAACATTAACTCAAAATGGCTATTTTATATTTATAAAGTTTCTCAGACCATAAACCTGAATGTCAGGACATCACTCTTGAATTGTCCCACTTTCATACCCTTCATCCAATTTGTCACACACTCCTTTCAAGTATACCTCCAAAGTATAACTAATCCATTATTTTTCCTTATTCTCTGCTGTCCATTTCCAAAGACAAATATTGTTTTTCTCTCTCCTATTTTATTATTATTAATAAGTAAATAATTTTTTTCTCACCCTTCCAATCCTTTTCTTCACAGCTTAAGGAATTATCTTCAACAACAACAAAATCTCACCATGTTAACTCCACTGTTTAAAAACGTCAGTGACTCTTCATTGCTTTTAAGAAAATGTTTAAACTTCCTATCATGGATTATAAGGTTTGGCATCCTTATCTTCTAGATTGGTCCACTTCTATATGCATCTTTTTATTAAGAACTTGTTTAGTTAGAAACTCTCTCTGTTTCCAACAGCCCACTACACATTATCTTCCTTCTAACTAAAAGATTAAAATAAACATACTTATCACTTGTTTAACACCTACTCATCTTTCAGATTAGATCTTACATGTTACCTTGAGTGTCTATCCATGACGCCTAAAATCTGTACTGTGTTTATTATAACATGTATCACATTGTGTTTTAATTTCTTGCTAACTCTGTGACATCATTTATTACACTGTAAACTCAAAGAGGGAAGACATTTCATAATCATATCCCAACACAGTGTTTTACACAGGAAAGGCACTAAATAAGTTTATTGTAAGAAAGAGACAAAGGAAGAGCAAACTCATTTTTATTTTTAGTAACAGCTTGGGTGAAATAGCTTAATATGTCACGTTGTCAGGACTTTTTCATTTCAGATCTAAGCTGGCTTCTCAGAATTCTCAGCTTACCTAATATTCATATCCTTGATGGCTTATTTTAATAAATCCATATCAAGAGTTGACAGAATATATCCGATGTTGTGGTGATCCATTTATGAGCTGAGCCTTTCTGGGTCAATTTAGTCTTGGCATTTTTATTTAAAATTTTTTAGGGTATAAATAATTCTATTAGCTCTTCAGCTTTGTCTTATAGAAAATAAAGGCAAATTCAATGCCTGGGTTTTCTTCTGAAAGTGTATATTCCTTCCTTTCATTCTCTCTTCCAAAAGAGGTTGAACTTCAATCATGAGATTACTAAATATGATTAAATCAGTATTTACACTTGTCATGTATGTAAAAGAGACTTGCACTGCATTTCACTATTATATATATATATATTATATATATATATATATATATAAAATTCTATATGCATATACTACTATACGTACTACTTACAGATTTTATGAGCCATGTAAATTCTCTTCAGGTATGGTGGCATATTATTGTGATTTTTCCTGTCTCTGGCAAATTTTGATCTGAACATTTAGGGACGTTTTGATTCTGATTCTGCTATGTGTATTTCTCCATCAGGTGATAGTAACACATTGTCTCCATAAAAAAAATAAAGAAATAATTTCTACTTTTACTTCCTTAAATTTTTTCTCTGTTCTTAAATTGGTGAAATGTTCTTAATTCAAACTTGGATATTTTATTTTTTATGCCTAAAGAATCCATGTTTGACCTAACACACTATTTTAAAGCAATTATACTCCATCAAAGATGTTTAAAAAATAAAGTATCTATGTTTGAATTGATAAATTTTTGAGACTAGCTAAGATCTTGGATTAGATTATTCCCAGTAAACAAAGAAAGGACCCAACTAGTTTATCCATAGACAAATACAACTCTTTTCCCCAAATAAGTTGAGTAGTTGTATCTCATATTGGAAATATTGATAGAACTATTTGGTTGCATTAGTCTTGACCTGAGAGCAGAGCATAAATTGAATTCAATGATATTTACATTACCATGTCATCTTGATCCCTTGCTTTGTCTTTTGAAATGTTTAGATTCTCCTCCTTAGCAGTAACAGAAATATCTTGTTTAGGTCATCTTTTTTTTTTCCCCTTAATATCCTTCTCTTTCATTCTTATTTACCACTGAATTTACTAATATTAAAGATAATCAATGTGTAGTTTTGTTGAATATCATAGTTTTCTAGGCCCTTTGTGGTAACATAATGAATTATTGTGTGTATAAGAAAGCAAATAAATTCATTGTAAAGGAAATTTATGAATGCATAGTCAGGAAAAATGAAGCAGTGTTTCCTGGGTAAATCACTGTATCTAAGAATTAGCCATTTATGACAAATTGATAGACAAGAAAATGTCTCAGAAAATGCAAGAAATCTTGCCTCTGCTATGTTGAAAATAGACCAGCTTTAGAATTCAACAGATCCAATGATAAGTGTAAGTCATAGCCCTGTGTAATTTCAACTTGAATTTATAATACTTTCGAGATTTTGCAACATAAAAAGCTGTAGTGCCAAAATCATGTTTTCTGCCAAGAAATGCTTTTAGCATGTGATTAACCTCCTAAATGATAACATATTTCCAAAGGTTGTCTTAGGATGTCACACTTTGGGAACAGCAAATAGAGTATAATGGTTGATATTATTTACCAGCTACTACTGTTGCTATTTGTTTATCACATAATGATCTCTCATTTTGTCATTTATGTAACTGGTGATCATTAGCATACAGGTTTACAGTATTTCACGCACAATAACAGGAGAAAGAGCAAGTGAGCAAAACTAATTTACTTTTAAAATGGCAACTTGAGGAAATGCATTTTGAAAAAAAATGACATTTCCTTGAACTCATCTTTTCATCAGTTCCATTTTTAAGGGCCTTTAAAAAGGGACCTCAGAGTACCAGTAAAATTAGTAGAGTGGTAAATGCTCAATCAGGTATGCTTTCTTCAATCCTCTACCTAAGAACTTCACGTGAGTACAATAATCACAAAAATAACCTGTTGCTACTAAATTTTCACCACAGTTCTTTCTAAGAGCTCACAGTATACTGTGTGACCACACTGAATGTATTCTTAAAAAAAATCCCTTGTGGAACTTTAGATAGTTATAAACATCTATTATGGTTTTATGATTTCTGAAGAGAATGAGAAATCTGAATTTATTTACTGGTTTCCCTAGACAAGTTATAGTAATTAGTTGCAAAGTTTCTGAGTTTACATGAAAGGTGCCTTGTAAACACTGATGAGTCAACTTTGATAATGATTTTTTCCAAAATGTTTTAACATATCAAATAATTTTGTGAGAATGATACTTTTCCTTCCAAATGGTTTTACCACAACTTATAAAAACAACACAGTACCTGGCAAGGAAATTTTATTGACTTTTTCTGTGAAGCACATTGACTACCAAATTCATCAAAGTTGGTAGAAGAGTGATGGTTGTAACAATATTATTTTAGAGAAGCTACCTGGTTCTATTAGAGTATATGCAAATATGTGCTGACTCTCATGAATGACTTAATTGAAGTCTTAAGAGCTCTGAACTCCTTTGAAAAATACCTATGTAAAAACAAGGCAATCAACACCAGCACTGGGAAATTACATATGAGTCGATTCAGGGCTCCATTAAATATGACTGAGATTAACTGGATGATATTTGGCATGGTTTTTACTTATTCTCTTCTGCTTTTTCTGGCTATGCCATACTTTGGCAGAGCTACTATATTTTTCTTGAACATTTTCAGTCACGTGGTGATTCAGTCTTTCATATTTATCTTAAATTCCAGTAAACAAATAATGTCTTTAACTTGCAAATTTTGCCACTTTTTTGCAATGTATTAACTATTGAGGTTGAATCTTGAAAGAAGTAGCTATTATTTGCTGCTATTTCTCTTGGTTTTATTATAGTAATGACTGTGGTGGGGTGAGGTGGAGTCAGATAGAATGCAAAGAGCATTGAAATTTCTCCTAGTCTCCATTATTCAACTTATTCAACTATGAGATTTTGAAATCCTCTGAGCCTTGGCCTACATATCATTAAAATGGTAATAGAAACAAGTCCCTTGTTTTTCTAAGTAGTGATAAAATCATGTATGATAACACTGAAAATAATTTTATAATGGAATAAAGCTGCTATAAACATTCATGTACAGGTTTTTCTTGTGAACATACATTTTCATTTCTCTGAGATAAATGAGTGCAAGTGCTAAGTTGTATGATAGTTGCATATGGGCTTCTTTAAAGAAACTGCCAAGCTGTTTTTGAGCACAGCTGTACCATTTTAGATTCCTAGCAGCAATGTATGAGTGATTGATTTTCTCTGAATATTCACTAGCTTTGATATTGTAGCTATTTTTTTTTTAATTTTAGCTATTCCTCTGGGTATACTGTTGTTTTAATGAACACTTTTTAAAATCACTAATTGATTTTGAACTGCTTTTCCTGTACTTATTTGGCATATGTATTTCCTCTTTAGTGAAATGTCTGCTAATATCTTTGGTACTCTTTCTAAATTGATTTTTTTTCTTCCTTACTGTTCAGGTTTTTGTGTGTGTGTGTGTGTGTGTGTGTGGTATGCGGGCCTCTCACTGTTGTGGCCTCTCCCATTGCAGAGCACAGGCTCTGGACACACAGGCTCAGTGGCCATGGCTCACAGGCCCAGCCACTCCACGGCATGTGGGATCTTCCCGAACCAGGGCACGAACCCGTGTCCCCTGCATCGGCAGGCGGACTCTCAACCACTGCACAACCAGGGAAGCCCCTACTGTTGAGTTTTGAGAGTTCTTTAATCTAGATACAAGATCTCTGTCACATATGTAATTTACAAATATTTCCTGCTAATCTGCAATTTGTAATCATCTTAACAGATTCATCCACTGAGCAAAAGTTTTCAATCTTGATGAACTTCAATTTATCATTTTCTTTTCTTTTATGGATCACATTTTGGTGCCAAGTCTAAGAATTCTTTACCTTGTTCCAGGTACCAAAATTTTTCTCCTATTTTTTTCTAGAGGTTTTATAATTTTATGTTTACAATCAACTCCATGATTCATTTTGAATTAGTTTTTGTATAAGGCATGAGACTTATGTCAAAGCTTATAATTTGCCTATGAATGTCTAATTACACCACAACTTTTTTTAAAAAAGGTCAGTCCTCTTGAATTGAATTGCTTTTACTCCTTTGTTAAAAATTATTTAGGCATTTTTGTGTTGATTTGTTTCTAAATTCTGTATTCTGCTCCATCGATTTGTCTGTTCCTCTGTTAGTGCAACACTGCATCTACATAATATTCTTTAACATCAGGAAAAATCGTTCCTCCCATTTTATTCTTCTTTTTCAAAATTATTTTGGTTATTCTAGGACCTTTTTCTTCCCATATAAATCTTATAATAAACTTGAATATATCTGTAAAAAATTATTGATGATATTTTGATAGAATTTTGAGAATCGATATCTTTCCAAAGTTGAGTCCTCCAATCCATGAACACTATATCTCTTCAACTATTATATCTTCTTTAATTTCATTCATCAGCATTTTACTCATCATACACAATCCTGTACATGTTTTCTTAGTGTTATATTGATATATTTAATTTTCTTTGGAGTAATTACTAATAGAATTGCAATTTTTATTTGTTTCCACTTATTGTCGGAAAAAAAATTTATTATGTGTTGATCTTAAATCCTGTCACTTCACTGAAATCACTTCTTTTTTAGGAGTTTTTGTTTACTCACTAGACTACTGATTTATTATAAAATAATATCTTACATTACCTAGAGCTAATAACTGTTAATTATATATGTGTGTATCCAAATTATTCCATATATGAGTTCATACATATATGTTCATACACTGTAATAAATTCAAATATAAAAAAAAATTAAAATTGTACTTCAGCTACGTTTTTCAAACTTTTTGTCTTTCAACAATACATTTGACAATATTTCCTTGTAAGTAATTGTACTACCACAATATAATTTTTAGTGGTTCAAAGTACTTAAAATCAAAGCTTGACAGCATTTATTCACCAACCTTGTATTATTGGTATGTAAGCTTTTTCAGAAACTACCATTAATAAAGTCCAAGAGGACCTTCTATCTTAGAACTTAAGAGAGGCAAGAAAGAAGGCCATCAATGTGATTATAATTTGTACTATCTAATGAATAAGCACAGTTAACTTTTCAACTTAATTATATACATATTAAAGGCTAAATAATGTACAGACATATTTATACTATATATTAATTACCTGGCCCACCACATTAGGGAAATTGATAAAATATTTACTTGAGGGTTGTTAAAATAGTTAATGTATATTTAATATGAATTTATAAAATAAAATTTTATGAATAAAATAATGCTAAAAAAGAAATGTCTTCCTTTTCTTATTTGTTTTTCTTTCTTCTCTGATTTTTCTCTCTTTAGCACTATTCTCTCCTCAAGACCCGTGTCCCCACATCATTGTTTATATGCTGTATTGGAAATGCAGTCAGACACATTTCAGTAGAACTTTGAGAGAGGGTGAAATAATTTTGAAACAAATCTTATAATTATTTGGAAAACATACATGTATCACATGTATATTTGATATTCCAGCTCACTTACTCTGTACTTAAGCTGTGATAATTGTTCAACTGCTGATAAATAGTTTCATCCATTGACCTCTCATTTAGTACTAATTATTTACTTTAGTCATCATTTCTTACCTTGCCAACTTATGTTCCATAGCATAAAGCTATAATCATTCCCTTCTAAATATTTCAACTCCTTTTCCTTTCATCACCTCTGTTCTACTATATAAGCAAAACCCTTACTCTGATTTAAACCAATTAACCTCCTCTCTGAGCCTTCATTTCAATATTTGACATTGTTGAGTAAGTTGAATACCGGCTACATGTGTTCAATTTAAATTCATGATTCCATGTTTCAAATGCTCAACCCTGCCATGAAATCCTATAGATTCCAAACTAATTTCACCTGTTTAATATATAAGATAATAATTTCAAACTTCATCTCTTTCATCTCTTAGCTGATAGCCTTACATCATACTCTACTGAGAAAATAGAAAATAAATGGATGAACTTTTAGCTTAATTCCACCACCACACCTAGCATTATCTTGTACCATATTCTCTACCTGGCTTCCAGTTCCAAGGAAAATAATGACCTTCCTCCAGTCATGTTTTGATTCTTAAAAATATTTAAAGTATACAGTGTGATGATTTGATATTACTTAAACATTGTGAAAGGATTCCCCCCAGTGAGTTAATGAACTCATCCATCACCTCATATATTTACCTTTTTGTGTGTGTATGAGAGCATTTAACTTCTCTCTTAGCAAACTTCAATTATACAATACATGTGATTTTGACCTATGCTAAAATCTGAGAATTACTGCTAATAAAACATGATATTTATGTCTTAGGGGCTTTGTTTGTTTTTTTCCACAACTGGAATATTCCTCCTCTGGCTCTTAGCTTGGCATGTTTCTTGAGGTTCAGTGTGTATTGCTGAATCCAAAGGAGTGTCCACTTCCATTAGACATGATTGAATCACTTGTTTATTGTATTATCTGTCACTCTCCCTCAAATGCAAGCTGCAGTATGGTAGGGTCTTGTCAGTCTTGTTTAGCATTTAATTATACCACTAGCACTATGTCTGTCACAGAGTAGGAACTCAGTAAATGTAAGATAAGTGCATTTATGATAGGAATCTGTAAATAGTCATTTGATTAATTCATAATTGTATAAACCCTACCAAGTTAGCTGACAGTTGTCTTTAATTGAAAAGAATCATCTTCTATTTCCCTCAAAAATGATAAAAAATAAACTTCATTAATGTAAAATAAATGTGTATTTTAAGGAAAGATTTTCTTATCCATTTTCTCAATTATCAAATTAATCACTGTTTTGATTCAGCATTCAGTGTCTGGCACAGAGCCATGTGTCATTGGTCACAAAACTACAAAACTATCTTCAAATTCACATTTCAATTAGTTAGAAAGGAAGAAATTTATACTATCTGTATATCTATATCTATTTTTATATATGTGTACTTATATTGTCACATACATTGTATAGTAACAAATGTAATATATATTACCAATATTTTAAACTGTTATGATCACTTTGGCTTCATATAGTTTAAAAATGATGCTGGATAATAACAACTAAAGAAAAAGGAAGTTAATATGTGTTACTTTAATCAGGAGATAATTCATAGAGTATGTACAACTTGAACTGGGTAGAATATAAGGTTGAGGGCAACTCATTTTGTATGAATTGCATGTGTAAATTAAAGTTGAAAGAGAGAAACCTGGGTTAGACTACCTTAAAAAATCTTATCTGGTTCTTGACTTAGAGTTCTCTGGTTTCTTTGATCTAATTTCTCAGCCTCTAAGTGGTAAGTTGATGACACCATGAGTTTTCCCACATAACAGTGACAGGAATGGACCTCGAGACTGTCATACTGAGTGAAGTAAATCAGACAGAAAGACAAATATCATATGATATCACTTACACATGGAATCTAAAATAATGGTATAAAACAGAAATAGAGTCACAGATATAGAAAGCAAACTTATACTTACCAAGGAGGAAGGAGGGGAGGGATAAATTAGGAGAATGGGATTGACATATAAACACTACTATATATAAAATAGATAACTAATAAGAACCTACTGTATAGCACAGGGAACTCCACTCAATACTTTGTAATGAGGTATATGACAAAATAATCTAAAAAAGAGTGGATATATGTATATATGTATAACCTATTCACTTTCCTGTATAGCAGAAACTAACACAACATTGTAAATAAACTATACTCCAATAAAAAAATAATTTAAAAAAGACTCTGCCACCACTTTGTGTTCTGTATACTACCCCTGCCATCCTGCAGAAAAATACTTTCATTACAGTCACCAGTCAGTTCCATCTTACCAAGACCAAGTGACACATGTTAGTTTTATTTTGTTTAATCTGATAGTAGCCTTTGACATAATAAACCACTCTCAGTATTAGATTTTGTTCTTCATAGTATTAGTATAACTTGGACTTAACTACTGAGGTACAGACCAATACTATCAGCTGACTCCTGGACATATTGATTTGGAGGTATTAGAGGAACATCTAACTAACATCACTAATATCTCTAACACAGAACTTCTCGTGTTCATCACTGTTATGGGAAGAATGGTGTCCCCCAAAATTCACATGTTGGAGTCCTAACACCCAGTACCTCAGAAGTTGCTTTACTTGGAGATAGGCTCTTTAAACAGGTAAGCAAGTTAAATGAAGTCATGAGGCTAGACCCTAATATAATATAATTTGTGTCCTTATAAAAAGGGAAAATTTAGAGGTAGACATGCACACAAAGAGAAGGTCATGTAAAGGTGAAGTCAGAGATCAGAGCGCTGTTTCAACAAGCCCAGGAACCCAAAAGATTGCCAGAAAATCATGAACCAGGAGAGAGGCATAGAATGGATTATTTATCATAAGCCTCAGAGAGAACCAGACCTGCTGTCACCTTGATTTCAAACTTCTAGTCTCCACGACTCTTTTATTTTAAATTTTTATTTATTTATTTATTTATTTTTGCTTTATAACAAATTTAATCAGGTATACATATACATATGTTCCCATATCCCCTCCCTTTTGCATCTCCCTCCCTCCCTCCCTATCCCACCCCTCAAGGCGGTCACAAAGCACTGAGCTGATCTCCCTGTGCTATGCGGCTGCTTCCCACTAGCTATCTACCTTACGTTTGGTAGTGTATATATGTCCATGCTGCTCTTTCACTTTGTCACAGCTTACCCTTCCCCCTCCCCATACCCTCAAGTCCATTCTCTAGTAGGTCTGCGTCTTTATTCCTCTTACCCCTATGTTCTTCATGACATTTTTTTTTCTTAAATTCCATATATATGTGTCAGCATACAGTATTAGTCTTTCTCTTTCTGACTTACTTCACTCTGTATGACAGACTCTAGGTCCATCCACCTCATTACAAATAACTCAATTTCATTTCTTTTTATGGCTGAGTAATATTCCATTGTATATATGTGCCACATCTTCTTTACCCATTCATCCAATGATGGACACTTAGGTTGTTTCCATCCCTGGGCTATTGTAAATAGGGCTGCTATGAATATTTTGGTACATGTCTCTTTTTGAATTATGGTTATCTCAGTAGTGGGATTGCTGGGTCATATGGTAGTTCTATTTGTAGTTTTTTAAGGAACCTCCATACCGTTCTCCATATTGGCTGTACCAATTCACATTCCCACCAGCAGTGCAAGAGTGTTCCCTTTTTTCCACACCCTCTCCAGCATTTATTGTTTCTAGATTTTTTGATGATGGCCATTCTGACTGGTGTGAGATGATATCTCATTGTAGTTTTGATTTGCATTTCTCTAATGAGTAAAGATGTTGAGCATCCTTTCATGTGTTTGTTGGCAGTCTGTATATCTTCTGTGGAGAAATGTCTATTTAGGTCTTCTGCCCATTTTTGGATTGGGTTGTTTGTTTTTTTTTTATTGAGCTGCATGAGCTGCTTATAAATTTTGGAGATTAATCCTTTGTCAGTTGCTTCATTTGCAAATACTTTCTCCCATTCTGAGGGTTTTATTTTCAAGTTTTGCTTACTTACTGACCAGAACAGACAATACATTTCTGTTGTTTAAGCCACTCAGTTTGTGGTACTTTATTAAAGCAGCCCTAGCAAACTAGTACAATCTTCAAACTCAGTAAATATATAGGCAAAAGTTTTGAACATACACTTCACCAAAATAGATAGATAGATAATCAATACACATGTGAAGCTCTGCTCTACATTATTTGTTGCTTGGACATGCAAATTTAAGCTGACATGAAATGCCATTACACACTCAATAAAACAGCATCAAATAAAATAACTTTAAAACTAAAAAAAAAAAAAAAAACCTCTGAAAACAGCAAGTAATGCAAGGGGAGCAGAACAAATGAAACTCCCATACATTGTTAAAAGTTTAACTCTGAAGGCTCTAGGAGTGCATCCTTTCCTTGTCTCTTCCAGTTTCTAGTGGCTGTTAGCATGCATTGGTTTGTGGTCACATCTCTCTCTGTTCCATCTGCACATATACTTATCCTCTGTGTGTCTGACAAAACCCCCTCTGCTTTCTCGTAAAAGGTTGTATGTTATTGCATTTAGGGACGACACATATAAACTAGGATAAGCACATCTCATTATTCTATTCTTTTGTCTTGTAAGGTAATATTCACAGGTTCCAATCATTAAGATGCAGACATATCTTTTGGAAGCCACCATTCAGCCCTCTACAATAGACTAACATCAAAAGTCCTCTGCTAAATGAAATAAGCCAGTTAAAAGAGTACATTATCCTTTAAAAATTTTTTTTATTGGATTAGAGTTGATTTAAAATGTGTTCGTTTCTGGTGTACCGCAAAGTGATTCAGTTATACATATACATATATTCATTCTTTTTCAGATTCTTTTCTCATATAGGTTATCACAGAACACTAAGTAGAGTTCCCTGTGCTATACAGTAGGTCCTTATTGGTTATCTACCTTATATATAGTAGTGTGTGTATGTTAATCCCAAGCTCCTGATTTACCCTCCCCCCAAAATTTCCCCTTTGGTAACCATAAGGTCGTTTTCTGTAAGTCTGTTTCTGTTTTGTAAAAAAAGAGTACATTATTCTATTTACATAACATTATTTTAGTGGCAAAACTATAACTAGAGACAGCAGCTCAGCAATTTCTAGAGACTGGAAGTAGGTGGTGAGAGGAAGGAGAGGTGCATTGACTGCAAAGAGCTATGAGGAAGCATTTCAGGAAGATGTAGATATTCTATACCATAATAGTGATAAGAAGTACAAGTTTGTACACATTTGTCAAAATTCACACAACTGTATACTTAAAATTGATTAATTGTATACTTTGTAATTTTACCAAATTTTAAAAATCAGAAAGTTGCGACATGTTGAAAATGTTCCTTCATGAAAGTTTCTGTTTACTTCTTACTCTTATTTAGTTCTCTTAATAGCTTAGCCTCTGTGCTTATCAGTATTGGAAACACTGGATTTTATCTCATAAATTTTCTACTAAAACTGGCTTTTTTGAAATATAAGAATGGAACAACAACAAAAAGACTGCAACAATGTCTGGTACCTTATTACTAAAAGTAGAGTAATGTTAGCTTAAGGAAAAAGATAGAAGAGAGAAAAATAGAGGAATTGTTTGCCTATAAATATTCATTGCTTCTTAGTTTTTGGCTTAAAGTTTGAAGGCTCATATTTGGAATGAAGGTAGAAGAGGGTAAGTATATATGGGACCTGGAAAGAGCAGAGATGATTAGCAACCATGCCAGATAGTGAGAAAAGGCATTTCAACCATCTCAAGACTGACTGTTCATATTTGCTTAAAGTTTTTGATCTAAAGATACAGTAAATATACATTTCAAAAGTAAATCAGGGCTTCCCTGGTGGCGCAGTGGTTGAGAGTCTGTCTGCCAATGCAGGGGACATGGGTTCGTGCCCCAGTCCAGGAAGATCCCATATGCCGTGGAGCGGCTGGGCCTGTGAGCCATGGCTGCTGAGCCTGTGAGTCCAGAGCCTGTGCTCCGCAGCAGGAGAGGCCACAACAGTGAGAAGCCCATGTACCACAAAAAAAAAAAAAAAAAAAAAAAGAGAGAAAATAACCCATACTTTTAGAAGAAGTTTAGTTTCATAATCTATTTTGGTTCAGAAGATGTAAACTCATTTGGATAAGGATGACTTTTTCTAATTCCTCAAGAGTCTATAAAATCTAAGTTTATTGTTAGAAGTAGACCTCTTTTCTTAAAATAAACACAAATTCTTTATTTTAAACCTCTGTTTCTTACTTTCTATATGCATTAATATGATGAAATACTTCACCTCTGGAGAGTGAATACTGAATACTGTTACAAACTGTGAGATGAGTCTACTACAGGAGCACTGTCTGTAAAAAAATTTGTAATTAGTGATTTAATTGAAGAAATGTGTTTTAAATATATATTTATGGAAATATTCATGTGATAAAATTTGGTAATTTATGATATGCATATTTTAATATTTGTTTTCCTATGTGTATTGCAGATTGAAATTCATAACTTGAACTCTTCTTCATATCATAAACTCCTTTCATTGCCCAAGGGAGTAAAAATATTTGCAGGAAAAGAGATAAGTTGATGCATATAGTTAATTCATATAATAATAACCAAAATTAGTAGCATTAAAAACATGGGATTAGTGTAACAGGAACTAGCTAGAGAAATAAAATTTAATTATATTGATTTTTTAGTATTATTATTAAGAAAATGAGTTATAATGCTGTAATTTTAAGCTATATATATTTATACATGAAGCTATATATATACATAAGTATGTAATATATGCTTATAAAAATATATATATATATATATTTAAACTTCCTTTTTAAATTGAGGAAATCTAACTAAAGAAATATGCAAAGTAATGCAATTTAAATAATTGGCCCAACAAATAGTTACTCAGCATCTAATTCATACCAGATATTCTTCCAGTTTCTGCAGAAATGAAAATCAGGATGGATGATGTCCCTGAATTTACACAGTGTATATTCTAATAAAGTACCTATAATCATAAAGCCAAATCACTTTATTATGGCTGGAAATATTACCTGTTATTTATCTTTGCACTTGTTACCTTGGCTTTCTGTTTGTTATTATACTATCACATTTTTTTGCAACTTCAAAAGTTAAGTTCATTCTTTTTAGAGGCTCCTTCCTCCTTAATATCTCTTTAACTTTCAGTGTATATTTATATTCAATTTTAAAATAGCTTTAATTTAGATTGCATATATGATCTTTTACTCTTTGTGTGACTATTTGAATAATTACAAAGGTGTAACCACATAACCACATTAAAATGTCTACTTATTAGGTATCTAATAATAATGGTACATGTCATGTAGTGACACATAATCACTATAGATGTCACATAGTGCTGGTGTTTTATGTCACCAATGACTCACTCCATCCCATTGGGCAGCTAGTTATATTACAGTTTCTTTATTCATTCATTATTATTTAAGAAATGGGTCTCAGCTAAGAGCTAGGCCATGTGGTAGACAAGGGAAATAAAAAAGCTGAGCAGATAATATACAGGTTTTATCTTCAAGGAGCTCACAGATTAGTAGAGGAGATAAAGGGTGATATAAAAGCAAAAACAGATAAATACACAATTGTAAACATGGTCTCAACTGAATTTTCTAATCATGGACACAAATTCTTGACTTCGGAGTAAATCTTAGGACCCATTGTAGATCCTGAGAAAGTGTTTCCCATCAAGTTCTTATTTTTCAGTAATCACTTTGCAAATAACTGGTTAATCTATATTAAAATATTAAAGACAACTCTGTCTTCTTAAAATTATTTTTCAGTGTACTAGAAAAGAACTACCCCTTCCTGAATTACTTTGGCCTATATTTGTACATTTTTTTCAGAATACAAAATCACATCCTTTAAGTGGGATTTGCAATGACGTAGCAATTTAAAGTTGCCTATTTTAAGTGTTATAATTTATACATCATTAATTAAGCACATTATTAATTAGATAATCATTACTTAATTAAGATCAAGAGTGAAAATATGCATTAATTTCCATTCTTCTTATTCCAATTTTCTCCCCCTTCCCACTACCTACTGAAAACAATTTTCTCTCTTTAATTATAGTGAGGTTTCCAATTAGATCCTAAAGAGCCTGAAATATTTGAGAGAACTATCGATATCTTAATTTTTACTTTCTTCATGGTAGCAATAATATCTATTAATCCCTTTGTTAACTTTTGGTGCCTCAGTTATGCATGACTGACCATTCATGATTTTAAAATATACATGATTTCTGTATATACAAATTTTTAAAGATGTTTATATGATAGTCATTATTTCAAACATTTTTATAATTAAAAGTTTTATTTAGCATACTTAAAGCATTGTGTGAATATTTTAAGAATATTTAGATAGTTTATTTCATCTCTTAGATTAAGTGAAGAAAAAGATTGGAATTATAATATTCATAAGATACAGATGGCAAAGTGATGGAAAATCAAATTCATCCTAGTTCCAAGGACAAATGCTCACTTAACTTTATACCTTTATAGAATCATTGGCTCTGACACCGATGTTTTGATCAGGCTTGTTCTATTTGGTTATGCACTATCTTTGTAGAATTAGTATGTGGAAGCTAAAAGTCAAATATTGGAAGCCTGATTCATTTCTTCAGAGGCATTCAGCTTCCATCACACTACTTCATCCATGAAGAGCAAACTGTCATGTGTCTACTGAAAATGTGATCAAGTCTCTCGTCTGTTTATGTCTTTCTCCCATTCTTTATATAGTTGCACCATTATAAATGATATTTAATGGATTAAGAAAAGGTAATTGTGTTTAGTCTATTATCTTCAACTCAACAGCTTGCTGAAATGTTCATTTTGTCCCATTTCCTTTAAAAGAATGTATCTACACCATTATTTTATTGTATAAATGCATGCATGTCATATATACTACTTTTTATTTTTCATGATTTTTACTATTTTAATTTTCTATGGTTCTCTTTCTACATTATGTTTTCTTTTCCTTTTTCTATGGTTCTTTTCTCCCCTTTTTCCTACCCCTCTACAAATCATTCACACTCACACACAACACATACACGCAAATATAATTGATTTGGCATATTTTATTCTGTATCTTTCTCTATGATTATATATTCTATATATGTGTATATATACCTGTGTGAATTTATATGTACATATATAATACATAGTTATATATAATTATGTACACATGTATTACACAGGATTTATTATAATTGCTGTATAAAAGTGAGATTTTTGTCAACACACTTACCTTCATTTTTAATTCAATTACAATTTATGCTGTTATTTCAAAAAACCTGGTATATTTCCAATTCACTTTTACTGATACATAGTATTCTAATATGTGTTTATACCATAATACTGTAATTTAAACAATTATTGCCTTATTAATAGAAATCCACTTTATTTCATGATTCTCTGGAACTCCAAATGATGTTATCATAGCCTATTTGCTTCCTGTCCTTATAGACAAGACAACTTTTGTATCTGTGGGGTAGATAATCAAGAATGGGGCTGATGGGTTAAACCAGATGTATCTATATATATTTCCCAAATGCTTTGCTAAAAAGATGTAACAATTTACATTTGACAGTACATTGGTACATAAATACTTTTCCATCAAAAAGTGTTAAAAAAGTTTTTCATTTTTGTCAGTCTGATTCCTATAATCTGACAGCTTATTGTTACTTTACTTTGTATTACCATGAAAGCTAATGAGTTAAATCGTCTTTTCATTAGAATTTGTTTTTCAAACAAATTGCCTCTTCAGATGATATTTTGTACATTTTCTAATATTTAACACTCTTCTTGCCATTTATCAAGTACTATTATAGAGATAACCTATCTTCAGCATTGCAAATATTTTTTTATAATTTATTGTCTATCTATATAGTCTGTTCATCCTATTTTTCTTCTATGTTCATATATATTTTTTTAAATCAAGTATGCCTATCTTTTCTTCTTTAGCTTCTGATTTTCCAGTCTTGGTGAAGAAATCCTCCCCAACACTTTTGCCACTCATGTAGTTTCCTTATTTTCCTCTTTAATTTTGTTTAAATTTAAGCATTAATTTGTGTGTAATTCATTTTCAAGATAGTACAATTATCAGTACAATTTTATTTTCTTCTCAGTGAATATAAATTTGTACCTTTTCTAAGTGACTTTGAATACATTAACTAAAAACATATACTGAGATCTCTTTCTCAATTTCTTATCCTGTTCATTTTTTTTTTTTTTTACTCTGTTGGCCAATATAATTGCTAGATTTAACATATGTTCTGATACTTGGAAGAAAAATATCTTTAACTAGTTTTACTTGGCTTTACTGAGGACATTTTTTATTACATAATAATATTAAAATAATTTTATTCAATTAAAATCAATAACAAATCTGCTGGGACTTTAATGGGAATTGCTTAAATTATTTACTAGTTTTACAATATCTAAGTTTTTAATAATATTATGTTTATATAAAAGAACATAAATATTGTTTACATTGCTCAGACTTCAATTTACATTCTTCAACTAGATTTTATGTTAGTCATATTCTTTTACTGCAAGATTTTCTAAATTTAAAATATTATCACCATTATGTGTTATACATTATATCATTTTCCTATGTGCATATTGCTAAAATGGAGAAAATCATTTGTTACAGTAGTCAATTAATATCTAGTCACAATAAAAAAACTTTCACTTTAATTCCAGTTTTTATTTAACTAAACAGTCATATTAATAACAAAGGGAGATTTATTTCCTCTTTTCTGTGATTGTTCCATTTTTTAATATCTTCACTGATGGACGGAACATTCAAGTAAAGTTAAGAAATGGTGAAGGAAACTTCTGTCTAGATACTGAAATTGATTGAATTGTTTTAATTTTCATTGAAGTTTATTTCTATTTCATTTTACCTAGAATTTTATTAGTATTTTCTTTTCTGACCTATTTTAGCAAATATTTTTGTTCATTGGTAAAATCATATGTCTATTTTTCTTTATCAACTTGTTGATGTAATAAATTATAGTAGCAGACATCGTGATATTAATTATATTTTACCTTCATAAAGCAAATTTTACTCAGTCATAGTGTATTATTCTTATATTGACTCTTTTGTTTATTCAAATATTAAATTATTTATTATCTGTTCATACCATTACCTGTATGTTCATGAATAATATTGATCTATAGTTTTTGTTACTTCAATATTGATAATGCACTTATGCCATTTTCATAAAATGGATCAGGATGGATTTTTAAATTTAAAATGTCTCAGAATAAAGTAGATTAATTGAAATCATTGCTCTTTAAAGTATTTAAAGTTTAATTTTGACCACAACTCTGTTGGCCCTTGTACTTTATTAAAGGTATATCTTTAATCATTTTATCAATATTTTATGATAGTTGCTAGTTTATCAACTTATTTTTAGACAGATTTTTCTAAACTAAATTTTTTTTGTGAATACAGAGTTTTCACATAGCTTTTTTAAACCTCTGCCATAGATTTGCATGTAATAGGGACTTAATATTCTTATAATTACTTCTGTATCTGTGATTATATACCTTTTATTCCATTTGACATTTCTCTCTCTTTTCCCTTTAATTTTTTAGGCCATTAATCAACAAATAAATATTAAAAGTCTACATTTGCTCTCAGCATATTTTAGACCAGTGCTATCCAATAGAACTTTCTGTGATAGAGATCATCTGTAACGTCATGTCCATTATGGTAGCACTAGTCACATGTGACTATTGTGCACTTGAAATGTAACAGTCCAACAGAGGAACTAAGTTTTCTATTTTAATTAATTTAAATTTAAAGAGCTACATGTGACTAGTGATTACTTTACTGAACAATGCAGGTTTACATGTGGGGAATATAGTAAAGAAAAAAAGTATCTATCCTCCTGGAAATTAAGAAAAGTTATAAATAAATAGTCAATATATACTTTATCAGATATTGATAAGTGTTATGTAGAAAAACAAAATAGAGTAAGGAGGAAAATTTATACCAGGAAGGAGGAGATAGTTTTTGTTTGTTTGTTTAAGAAATGATTCAGGGAGTCCTGTTTTAAAAGGTGACATTTGATCGGACACCTAAAAGAAGTGAGAGTGCAAACTATGGAAGAAGTGTGCTCTGGTCAGAGTAAGAAATGAATGTGGAGAGTTCCCTGGGGTCCAGCGGTTAGGACTCTGTGCTTTCACTGCTGAGGACCCAGGTTCAATCCTTTGTTGGGGAACTAAGATCCCACAAGCCGCACGGTGCAGCCAAAAAGCAAAAAAGCAAAGTCACACAGGTGGAAAAACCATGTGAAGCAGAGGTCAACTGAACTAGAGGGAGAGAATAGTTGTGCAATTTTTTGGAATATTGTGAGAAGGATAGGTGCTAACTCTTCTCTAAATGTTTGGTAGAACTCACCTGTGAAGCCGTCTCATCCTGGACTTTTGTTTGTTGGCAGTTTTTGTTTGTTTGTTTGTTTTTGTCACTGATTTTATTCCACTACTGGTAATTGGTCTGTTCATATTTACTATTTCTTCCTGGTTCATTCTTTAGATATTGTACATTTCTGGTAATTTGTCTATTTCTTCTAGATTTTCCATTTTATTGGCATATAGTCATTCATACTAATCTCTTCTTTCTTTTTCGTACTAGTCTCTTCTGATCTTTTGTATTTCTGTGGTGTCGGATGTAACTTCTTTTTCATTTCTGATTCTATTGATTTGGGTACTCTCTCTTTTTTTCTTGATGAGTCTGGCTAAAGGCTTATCAATTTTGTTTATCTTTTAAAGGAACCAGCTCTTCATATCATTGACCTTTTCAATTTTTTCAGTCTCTATCTCATTTATTTCTGCTCTGACCTTTATGATTTCTTTTTTTTCCTTCTACTAAATATGAGTTTTGCTTGTTCTTCTTTTCTAGTTCCTTTATGTAAGGTTAGGTTGTTTATTTGAGATTTTTCTTGTTTCCTGAGGGGGAATATTCTTTTAAATATGTAGACTGGTCATGTCATGTGAAAGAGAAGAATCAAATGTTTCAAAAGCATGGGGCCAAATTCACTGCAAGAATGTACTTGAACTAATGAAATGTGAAAAGATACAACAGTAACAAATTTCAGGTTGAACTCATGATTAGGAAATATCTTGGCAAAGAATCTTGGCAAAGTTACAAATTAAACAGTGTTTACTCAATGAATACAGTAGTTGTCTTCTGGTAAATGACAGTGAGCAGTAAAATTGTACAAACCTATTGATATTTGAACAGCAGGTGAATTCAGATTCTAAGTTCAGGTTATTCCAAATACAGAAATTCTCATTCTCACACATGCTTAACAGGAGACATAGAAGTTGTGGAGCATGATAAAACAATTTTGGTTGAACTGGCCTGTCATGTACATTGTAATACATTTAGTAGCTTTCCATATTGTGTAGAGAGAAATGTACATATTCATGCAGAACAAATTAAGAGGGACCAAGTTAACAGCTGAGATCCAATGAAAGATTTGATAGATTGTACAATGGTAAGGGCATTTAAATTTTATGTATGTGGATTCTTAAAGGGAAATTTTTTTCCCACAGAATCTAAATGCAGTTCATATTAATTTCATTTAAAGGCAGAATAGTTAATGTTATTATTTAAAATTCAGAAGTAATCATAGGTTATTAGAAACAAAACATGCACATTTTGAAATATATATTTAACTTTCAATTTATCATTTTGAATAGTCAAGCATTATTTAAGTAATTGGCTCCTTAATATCTTAAGACATTAGTGGAAGTAGAAGTGAAAAGAGTCTGTGCATTCTGTGTGCCTTGTATTTGTAATTTATAATTGAGTGCAACATATTGGAAGTAATGCTTAGTATTCATATTCTGGATCATATGTGCCTTACATTTTTATTTTGTGTCTCCTCTCCTTCTCAGTGAATGAATATTCACTTTTCAAATAAGTTTAGATGAATAGTTGATAAGATAATAAAAATAAGGGGTTAAAGGAAGGAATAATAAATAAATTTTAAATATTATATTTCAATTAAAAATATATGGAAGTACTTATATTCACCAACATTTAATGGGTGCAATAATCACAGGAAAAAAAAACATTAAAAAATCCCCTACTGTTACATGTTTTTCTTTAAAGTGAAGCAAGAACTTAAGGCAATTTTTAAAGTAGTGTGAGTGTATTATCTTTGTACTAGATCAAATATGGGAGTTGAAATAGCTATAAGCCAGAAACAAATTTGCTGAATAAAATGTCTAAATAAAGCAAAAACAAACCAAAACAAAACAAAAAAACTTCTAGATAAGCAACTTGTAGCAAAAACTAGAAGGAATCATAGAATTTTCATTGCTCAACGTAAGAGAAGTTCCAACAGAAAAAAAAAACATTGTGACTGCTTTAAAAAGAAAAGCTATTCAAATGTGGTTTAGCAAAAATTCAGTGACTAAGTTATAAACCAATGATATCAAAGGGCAACTGTATATTATATTTATTAGAAAGCACATATTATATATATATATATATATATATATATATATATATATATATATATATATATATATATATCCATCTATCTACCTACCGATCAAGTTTCTTAAAAATGCAGGATTTTCTCAGTTATGTAAAATACAACTGCTTTGGATTAAAATATTTTATATAACTTATATAATATTGAATTATAAAATTTCTTCAGATATTCCTATCTATTGCTTGATGGTATTGCTTGCAGGACTGTGCAATCAAATAAATTACTGTCATTGTCATTATGGTCTAACTTTAAGTTCTTTGGCAAGGTGAATAAAAATCATAAAAATTAAATCTACTGAACTTACTGGGAAGCCAACAAGTTACAAATATATATATATTATTAGCTGAGAAAAATGATGTGAACTATAACCCATTTATGTACATCTCTGAATTTATTATATCAGTTTAACAGATCCTAAGAGAATTGTGTTTAAATACATTATTTCTAATTTTTCCATTTCATGTTTTTGAAAACAGGGAAAATCTTCCATTATAATAAATGCTCAAGTTTAATAATACAGAATCTTACTAGGAAATGAAAAAACAAGTTATTCTATTAATATCTAATACATTCTTATTACTAGTTATGGCATAAAAAGTTTAACCTGTGCTTTTTTAATAGACTGTTCATCCTACTATTTAATAGGATGAGAAATTGTAATAGATTAAAATTACTTTGCTCGATTATCATGATTACCTGCCTTTAAAATAAATATCATATCTGCTTCTACTTACTTAGCCACCTTTTGAGTCCAACTCAGCATTTGCTATTCCTTTTTCTTCTAGAATAAGCTCGAACAGATCTTTCTGCCTTCACTCTTATAGTATATCAGTCTACTCTTCATGAAACATGAAGGTTGATCTTTTAGAAGTTAAGAAGTCGATTGGCCGGAGGAAGATGGCGGAAGAGTAAGACGCGGAGATCACCTTCCTCCCCACAGATACATCAGAAATTCATCTACACGTGGAACAACTCCTACAGAACACCTACTGAACGCCGACAGAAGACCTCAGACCCCCTAAAAGGCAAGAAACTCCCCACATACCTGGGTAGGGCAAAAGAAAAAAAGAATAAACAGAGACAATAGGATAGGGACGGGACCTGCACCAGTGGGAGGGAGCCGTGAAGGAGGGAAGGTTTCTACACACTGCAAGCCCCTTCGCGGGCGGAGACTGCAGGTGGCGGAGGGGGAAAGCTTCGGAGTAGCGGAGGAGAGCATAGCAACAGGGGTGTGGAGGGCAAAGCGGAGAGATTCCGGCACAGAGGATCGGTGCCCTCAGGCACACACCAGCCCGAGAGGCTTCTCTGCTCGGCCGCCGTGGCGGGCGGGGCTGGGAGCTGAGGCTTGGGTATCGGCTTTCAGTCGGAGCGCAGGGAGAGGACTGGGGCTGGCGGCAGGAAGAGAGCCTGAAGGGGTTAGTGCACCACGGCTAGCCCGGAGGGAGTCCGGGGAAAGGGTCTGGAGTTGCTGAAGAGGCAAGAGTCTTTTTTCACTTTCACTTTCGTTTCCTGGTGCGCGAGGAGAGGGCATTAAAAGGGCTGCTTAGGGAAGCGCCGGAGACAGGCGCGAGCCGCGGGTAAGGCGTGGACCTCGGAGACGGGCGTGGGCCGCCGCCGCCCGCAGCCGCCGCGGCCCGCCGCCGCCCACCGCCCGCCGCCGCCGCCGCCGCCCGCCGCGGCCCGCCGCCGCCGCCGCCGCCGCCCGCCGCCGCCGCCGCCCCCGCGGCCCGCCGCCGCCGCCGCCGCCGCCGCGGCCCGCCGCCGCCGCCGCCCCCGCGGCCCGCCACCGCCGCCGCCGCCCCCGCGGCCCGCCGCCGCCGCCGCCTGCCGCCGCCCGCCGCCGCCGCCGCCTGCCGCCGCCCGCCGCCGCAGCCGCGGGGCCTGTGTGCGAGCGCGGGTCACTGTCCGCCCCGCCTTCCGGGGGACCTGTGCACCCCGCCACTGCCGGGGTCCCGAGACCCGGGGACGGCTTTCCCGGGAAAGCGCACGGAGCGCCACGGGCTGCTGCAACGTCACGCCGGCCTCTGCCGCCGCAGGCCCGCCCCACACTGCGCGCCCCTCCCTCCCCTCTGCATGAGTGAGCCAGAGCCCCCGAATCAGCGGCTCCTTTAAACCCGTCCTGTCTGAGAGAAGAACGGACGCCCTCCGGCGACCTACGCACAGAGGCGGGGCCAGGTCCAAGGCTGAGACCCGGGAGCTGTGAGAGCAGAGTCAGGGAAATCTCTCTGTGCAGCCTCGGAGGCAGCGGATTAAAGCTCCACGGTCCATTTGATGTGCCCTGCGTCTGTGGAGTGCATGAATGGACAGCGAATCATCCCAAATTGAGGAAGTGGACTTTGAGGACAAGATTTAAGACTTTCCCCCCTTTTCCTCTTTTTACAACGAATTATTCCAAAGTAGGAGGTGGACTTAGAGAGCAAGATTTCAGACTTCTTGCCCTTTTCCTCTTTTTACAACAAATTATCCCAAATTGAGGAGGTGGGCTTGGAGAGCAAGATTTTTGATTTTTCCCCCTGCTCTCTTTTTGTGAATGTGTATGTGTAATCTTCTGTGTAAGATTCTCTCTGTATAGCTTTGCTTCCACCATATGTCCCAGGGTTCTATAGGTCCGTTTTTTTTTTTCCCAATAATTACTTTCTAATTTTAATAACGCTACTATATTTCATACTTTATTCTATTTTACTTTACCTGCTCTTTCTTTTTTTCCTACCTTCCCTTCCTCCCTCCCTCCGCTCTTCCTTTCCTTCTTTCTTTTTCTTTCCTCCCTCCCTCCCACCCTTCTTCTTTCCACTTTCTTTTTCTTTCCTTCCTCCCTCCCTCCCTCCTGTCTTTCTTTCTTTCTTCCCTTCCTCCCTCCCTCCCTCCCTTCTTCCATTCACTCATCCTTTTGCTTTCATTGCCCCCTCCCTCTCTCCTTTCTTTCCTTCTTTCTTTCCATCCTTCCTCACTCCCTCCCTCCTTTCTTTCTTTCTTCCTTCCTTCCTTCCTTTCTTCCCTTCTTCCTTTCTTTCCCTCTCTTTCTCTCTTCTACTAATTCTTTCTTTCTGCTTTTTCTCCCTGTTATTCTGAGCTGGGTGGATGAAAGGCTCTTGGTGCTGCAGCCAGGAGCCAGTGCTGTGCCTCTGAAGTGGGAGAGCCAACTTCAGGACACGGGTCCACAAGAGACCTCCCAGCTCCACATAATATCAAGCAGCGAAAATCTCCCAGAGATCTCCATCCCAACACCAGCACCCAGCTTCAGTCAATGACCAGCAAGCTACAGTGCTGGTCACCCTATGCCAAGCAACTAGCAAGGCAGGAACACAACCCCACCCATTAGCAGAGAAGCTACCTAAAAACATAATAAGGCCATAGGCACCCCAAAACACACCACCAGACGTGGACCTGTCCACCAGAAAGACAAGATCGAGCCTCAACCACCAGAACACAGGCATTAGTCCCCCCCACCAGGAAGTCTATACAACCTACTGAAACAACCTTAGCCACTGGGGTCAGACACGAAAAACAACGGGAACTACGAATCTGCAGCCTGCAAAAAGGAGACCCCAAACACAGTAACATAAGCAAAATGAGAAGACAGAAAAACACACAGCAGGTGAAGGAGCAAGATAAAAACCTACCAGACCTAACAAATGAAGAGGTAATAGGCAGTCTACCTGAAAAAGAATTCAGAATAATGATGGTAAAGATGATCCAAAATCTTGGAAATAGAATAGACAAAATGCAAGAAACAGTTAACAAGGACCTAGAAGAACTAAAGATGAATCAAGCATCGATTAAAAACACAATACATGAAATAAAAAATACTCTAGATGGGATCAATAGCAGAATAACTGAGGCAGAAGAACGGATAAGTGAGGTGGAAGATAAAATAGTGGAAATAACTGATGCAGAGCAAAATAAAGAAAAAAGATTGAAAAGAACAGAGGACAGTCTCAGAGACCTCTGGGACAACATTAAACGCACCAACATTCGAATTATAGGGGTTCCAGAAGAAGAAGAGAAAAAGAAAGGGACTGAGAAAATATTTGAAGAGATTATAGTTGAAAACTTCCCCAATATGGGAAAGGAAATAGTTAATCAAGTCCAGGAGGCACAGAGAGTCCCATACAGAATAAATCCAAGGAGAAATACACCAAGACACATATTAATCAAACTGTCAAAAATTAAACACAAAGAAATCATATTGAAAGCAGCAAGGGAAAAACAACAAATAACACACAAGGGAATCCCCATCAGGTTAACAGCTGATCTCTCAGCAGAAACTCTACAAGCCAGAAGGGAGTGGCAGGACATAATTAAAGTGATGAAGGAGAGAAACCTGCAGCCAAGATTACTCTACCCAGCAAGGATCTCATTCAGATTTGATGGAGAAATTAAAACCTTTACAGACAAGCAAAAGCTGAGAGAGTTCAGCACCACCAAACCAGCTTTACAACAAATGCTAAAGGAACTTCTCTAGGCAAGAAACACAACAGAAGGAATATACCTACAATAACGAACCCAAAGCAATTAAGGAAATGGGAATAGGAACATACATATCAATAATTACCTTAAATGTAAATGGACTAAATGCTCCCACCAAAAGACACAGAGTGGCTGAATGGATACAAAAACAAGACCCATATATATGCTGTCTACAAGAGACCCACTTCAGACCTAAAGACACATACAGATTGAAAGTAAGGGGATGGAAAAAGATATTCCATGCAAATGGAAATCAAAAGAAAGCTGGAGTAGCAATTCTTATATCAGACAAAATAGACTTTAAAATAAAGACTATTAGAAGAGACAAAGAAGGACACTACATAATGATCAAGGGATCGATCCAAGAAGAAGATATAACAATTGTAAATATTTATGCACCCAACATAGGAGCACCTCAATACATAAGGCAAATACTAACAGCCATAAAAGGGGAAATCGACAGTAACACAATCATAGTAGGGGACTTTAACACCCCACTTTCACCAATGGACAGATCGTCCAAAATGAAAATAAATAAGGAAACACAAGCTTTAAATGATACATTAAACAAGATGGACTTAGTTGATATTTATAGGACATTTCATCCAAAAACAACAGAATACACATTTTTCTCAAGTGCTCATGGAACATTCTCCAGGATAGATCATATCTTGGGTCACAAATCAAGCCTTGGTAAATTTAAGAAAATTGAAATTGTATCAAGTATCTTTTCCGACCACAATGCTATGAGACTAGACATCAATTACAGGAAAAGATCTGTAAAAAATACAAACACATGGAGGCTAAACAATACACTACTCAATAACGAAGTGATCACTGAAGAAATCAGAGAGGAAATTAAAAAATACCTAGAAACAAATGACAATGGAGACACGACAACCCAAAACCTATGGGATGCAGAAAAAGCAGTTCTAAGGGGGAAGTTTATAGCAATACAATCCCACCTTAAGAAACAGGAAACATTTCGAGTAAACAACCTGACCCTGCACCTAAAGCAATTAGAGAAAGAAGAACAAAAAACCCCCAAAGCTAGCAGAAGGAAAGAAATCATAAAGATCAGATCAGAAATAAATGAAAAAGAAATGAAGGAAACGATAGCAAAGATCAACCAAACTAAAAGCTGGTTCTTTGAGAAGATAAACAAAATTGACAAACCATTAGCCAGACTCATCAAGAAAAGAAGGGAGAAGACTCAAATCAATAGAATTAGAAATGAAAAAGGAGAAGTAACAACTGACACTGCAGAAATACAAAAGATCATGAGAGATTACTACAAGCAACTCTATGCCAATAAAATGGACAACCTGGAAGAAATGGACAAATTCTTAGAAATGCACAACCTGCCAAGACTGACTCAGGAAGAAATAGAAAATATGAATAGACCAATCACAAGCACTGAAATTGAAACTGTGATTAAAAATCTTCCATCAAACAAAAGCCCAGGACCAGATGGCTTCACAGGCGAATTCTATCAAACATTTAGAGAAGAGCTAACACCCATCCTTCTCAAACTCTTCCAAACAATTTCAGAGGAAGGAACACTCCCAAACTCATTCTACGAGGCCACCATCACCTTGATACCAAAACCAGGCAAGGATGTCACAAAGAAAGAAAACTACAGGCCAATATCACTGATGAACATAGATGCAAAAATCCTCAACAAAATACTAGCAAACAGAATCCAACAGCACATTAAAAGGATCATACACCATGATCAAGTGGGGTTTATCCCAGGAATGCAAGGATTCTTCAATATACGCAAATCAATCAATGTGATACACCATATTAACAAGTTGAAGGAGAAAAACCATATGATCATCTCAATAGATGCAGAGAAAGCTTTCGACAAAATTCAACACCCATTTATGATAAAAACCCTGCAGAAAGTAGGCATAGAGGGAACTTTCCTCAACATAATAAAGGCCATATATGACAAACCCACAGCCAACATTGTCCTCAATGGTGAAAAACTGAAACCATTTCCACTAAGATCAGGAACAAGACAAGGTTGCCCACTCTCACCACTCTTATTCAACCTAGTTTTGGAAGTTTTAGCCACAGCAATCAGAGAAGAAAAGGAAATAAAAGGAATCCAAATCGGAAAAGAAGAAGTAAAGCTGTCATTGTTTGCAGATGACATGATACTATACATAGAGAATCCTAAAGATGCTACCGAAAAACTACTAGAGCTAATCAATGAATTTGGTAAAGTAGCAGGTTACAAAATTAATGTACAGAAATCTCTGGCATTCCTGTACACTAATGATGAAAAATCTGAAAATGAAATCAAGAAAACACTCCCATTTACCATTGCAACAAAAAGAATAAAATATCTAGGAATAAACCTACCTAAGGAGACAAAAGACCTGTATGCAGAAAATTATAAGACACTGATGAAAGAAATTAAAGATGATACAAACAGATGGAGAGATATACCATGCTCCTGGATTGGAAGAATCAATATTGTGAAAATGACTCTACTACCCAAAGCAATCTACAGATTCAATGCAATCCCTATCAAACTACCACTGGCATTTTTCACAGAACTAGAACAAAAAATTTCAAAATTTGTTTGGAAAAACAAAAGACCCCGAATAGCCAAAGCAATCTTGAGAACGAAAAAAGGAGCTGGAGGAATCAGGCTCCCTGACTTCAGACTATACTACAAAGCTACAGTAATTAAGACAGTGTGGTACTGGCATAAAAACAGAAAGATAGATCAATGGATCAGGATAGAAAGCCCAGAGATAAACCCACGCACATATGGCCAACTTATCTTTGATAAAGGAGGCAGGAATGTACAGTGGAGAAAGGACAGCCTCTTCAATAAGTGGTGCTGGGAAAACTGGACAGGGACATGTAAAAGTATGAGATTAGATCATTCCCTAACACCATACACAAAAATAAGCTCAAAATGGATTAAAGACTTAAATGTAAGGCCAGAAACTATCAAACTCTTAGAGGAAAACATAGGTAGAACACTCTATGACATAAATCACAGCAAGATCCTTTTGGACCCACCTCCTAGAGAAATGGAAATAAAAACAAAGATAAACAAATGGGACCTAATGAAACTGAAAAGCTTTTGCACAGCAAAGGAAACCATAAACAAGACCAAAAGACAACCCTCAGAATGGGAGAAAATATTTGCAAATGAAGCAACTGACAAAGGATTAATCTCCAAAATTTATAAACAGCTCATGCAGCTCAATAGCAAAAAAACAAACAACCCAATCCAAAAATGGGCAGAAGACTTAAATAGGCATTTCTCCAAAGAAGATATACAGACTGCCAACAAACACATGAAAGAATGCTCAACATCATTAATCATTAGAGAAATGCAAATCAAAACTACAATGAGATATCATCTCACACCAGTCAGAATGGCCATCATCAAGAAATCTAGAAACAATAAATGCTGGAGAGGGTGTGGAGAAAAGGGAACACTCTTGCACTGCTGGTGGGAATGTGAATTGGTACAGCCACTATGGAGAACAGTATGGAGGTTCCTTAAAAAACTAAAAATAGAACTACCATATGATCCAGCAATCCCACTACTAGGCATATACCCTGAGAAAACCATAATTCAAAAAGAGACATGTACCAAAATGTTCATTGCAGCTCTATTCACAATAGCCCGGAGCTGGAAACAACCTAAGTGTCCATCATCGGATGAATGGATAAAGAAGATGTGGCACATATATACAATGGAATATTACTCAGCCATAAAAAGAAACGAAACTGAGCTATTTGTAATGAGGTGGATAGACCTAGAGTCTGTCATACAGAGTGAAGTAAGTCAGAAAGAGAAAGACAAATACCGTATGCTAACACATATATATGGAATATAAGAAAAAAAAATGTCATGAAGAACCTAGGGGTAAAACGGGAATAAAGACACAGACCTACTTGAGAATGGACTTGAGGATATGGGGAGGGGGAAGGGTAAGCTGTGACAAAGCGAAAGAGAGGCATGGACATATATACACTACCAAACGTGGGCTGGATAGACAGTGGGAAGCAGCCGCAGAGTACAGGGAGATCAGCTCGGTGCTTTGTGACTGCCTGGAGGGGGGGGATAGGGAGGGTGGGAGGGAGGGAGATGCATGAGGGAGGGGATGTGGGAACAGATGTATATGTATGACTGATTCACTTTGTTATAAAGCAGAAACTAATAAAAAAAAAAAAAAAAACTTTGGCATGTAAAGGGCATCAACTCTTAAAAAAAAAAAAAAAAAAAAAAAAAAAAAAAAAAGAAGTTAAGAAGTCATCATGAGGACTTCCGCTTCATCTAAAATGGAGTAAAATGAAACAGATTTACCCTTCTGCTTGAAAAACACTCCACTTCTCACCCCACCCCTCAAAAAAGAAAAAAAGCATGCACACACAAAATATATGAAAAAATGGTTTCAAGACACTAGAAATTTGTCAATAAAGGACAGTGATTCTTAAGAAATGAGAAACAAAGTAAGCCCTATGATTGTCCCAGCTCAATATCCTAAGAAATTATTCAAGACTCATGCAGACAAGGAGAACTGAGCTGGAACCCAGACGACTTCTTGAAGCAAGGAGACAAAATTGAGAGCTGGGAAGAGCAATGCAGGTAGATTTCAGTGGACAGAGACTGGGGAGGAGAGAGCTACATAGCTAAGGAATACCAACATTCTGAGCAGTAAATGCAGATGAGGAAACTATCTGAAGCTAAGGAAAGAACCATCCAAAATCATTAGGAGAAGCAGTACTTTGTGCCTGGAATTATTCCTCTTCCCACTAGTCAGACTGAAGGAAACTCATGATTCACAGGACTTGGGCTGAGTACTGAGAAAAGTCTTTCTGAGGCAGGAAAGCATGACCCATATTGAGGAGAAGAGTCAGTCCACAAAACCTCAGTCAACAATAGAAGCAGCCTTTTCTCCCATTCTCTTCCTGATAGAGGCTTAACTTAACAACTTATAATTACCTCCCCTTGAGAAGTGGCATTGGAAGGGGATAATAGTTATCTGCAAGGCCTTCCTACTACCTTTGTTGTCTCCATCTAACTACTGTGTGTGTGTGTATATATATATATATATATGTGTGTGTGTGTGTGTGTGTGTGTATGTATATATTACACACACACACACTCGCAAACTTATACACATACATACTGGGAAGGAGGGAGGTGTATATGTAAAAGCTGTCTCAGAAGAACTACATACCTTAGATAGTGCAAAATTCTTCAAGATTCTGTTTTATATTAGTATAAATATAGTAAGTATATAAGAGAATAGATTCTGAGAATGTTAAGCCAAAGAAGGAAAAATCTACTTTAGACTGATCCACAGATATTCATACACTTAACAAAGATTCAATCTTCAGTGGATTTAATTATTTTCTAAGTTAGTTAACTGAAGCCAGGACTAAATTATCACTTTGTTAAATGATTTTAAGACATTAAATTTCTTATAAATGCAAAAGAATTAATCCAAAAATGTTCATAGATTGGAATATAAAATATATATTCTGTCAACGTTATAACTGTGTGCACCAAAAGATTTACATTAAAATGCATCCACCAAGACATTGCAAAATACGTTGATGAGAAAGTTTACTTATCTCTGAAAAGAAATGTAGTTGTTCTCTCTAATAAGGGAGATGTTGCTATTAGAAAGATTTCTGTGTTTTCAAGGAGGATGATTTGCTTCCTAATGCCAGGGATGTTAGGCGTGGACATTTCTCTGGACAGCAAGTCATCAGATGGTTTAATAAGTTTTAATAAGGAAGAATACTCTACATGGTCTTATATTATATCCATTGGTGAAATTAATAAAGCTCTCTCAGATCTGTAGATGGAAGGAAGGAAGGAAGGAAGGAAGGAAAGAAAGAAGAAGGAAACAGTTTATGCCAGATGGAATTAAGTAAGTCACAGCCTTTCACTGAATCCCAAGGTTGAGTCAGATCACAAACTTAGAATCCCTTGAAGGAAGGAGAGGTCATAAACTTTTGAGGAAGGATCATGTAGTAACACCATAAGAGCCATGGTCTTCCTCCTAACTCCTAACCCTCCCCAAAGGATGCTGTTGCATTCATTGGTAAGTGCTTAGAGAAACTGGCTTTTAACTTTCTTTGGAAAGAATCTTTTATATAAACTTTGAGTAGCCAAGGGGGTGGACTATGGCAGATATATAAACAGCTCAGAGTTTTTTGCAATCTTCTAGTACCATCTAATTATACACACACACATACACACACACACACATATACACACTTATGTATATGTATTTAAAGTTAATAGTTATACATATATATATTTTAACTTGATCCTAGGGAAGAGTAAGTTTGAAAGTCACACTTATTTTTAGTCTCTTTGTTCTGCAGCTGATAGTTGTAGCAACAATTTCCTGACTGAGCAAAGGTGGTTTCTTCAACTTTCAACATTGGCATTATTCTAGAACCAGCAGATATAGTGGCTTCTTTTTGAGACCGTTTCAGATCATGGTAGAAACAACAGCCCCCTTGGTGGTCTGTTCTGTGTATGACTCTGGGAGTCTTCTTTAGTGCTCATGTTAGCATTTCTTCAACCTTCCTAATGAATCTGTTAGCTAGAGTTTCCCAAATGATTGGAAAAGCAGTGGTCCCCACACTGTTCTGCTCAGGTACTCCCTGAAAGTATTTTAAAAAATAATAATAATGTATACCCACTTTTAAGTTGGCAGCTAAAATTTTTCAAGGGGAAGGTAAAGTTGCCAAAATATATACTTTCTAGTGTCATAAATATTGATATTTTTAAATAAAACTGTTACATCACTTTTTTAAACATATTCAGTGTAATTAAAATACATATCAATTTGACGGTTATCATCTATTTAAAAAATAAACACATGCATCGTTTAGTTAAAAAAAGTGTTAGTGTGTTCTGTGTGGGTTATGTGCTAGTGTGTTACACATGGGTTATGGATGCCTTAATATTGATTGCTCTCATTCATTGGGCAATGGTTTGGGCCCGGGGGGTGGAGCAGGTCAGAGTCCCTGGGACAGGCTTGCTTGGGTTTGAGAAGAAAGGCCTGAGTGTTGTATGAGGTATGAAGACCTGTGATCCATATGAAACCAATGTAAGCCATTTAATTAAATGTAATAGATCTCCTTCCCCTAAAACTAGTTAGAATGGATTTTTTTTTTAACCTGACAAGCCATGAATACAGTATCAGTTCCTGGAACATCCCTGTCTTAACCTGGCTGCTCCAGAAACTAAGTCAGTGGACTCTGTAGTATTGCTTTATTAGGGAACACAGGCCTCAGGAGCAGGATGTAATGAGGAAGGAGGTAAGGAAGGAGAGAGTATAAGCATTGGTTACTAAGCTAGTCTACAGCAATTAGGACTGATTTCCTGATCCCATGGTACAATCTCCAAGAAATAATTAAAATTGTGTTCTAGGAAGATCCTTAATAGGGGAAAAGTGGGGAGAAATTTATTAATAAGCTGCTATTTCCAATGGTGAAAGTTCTGGCCCAGTAAGTGTTAAGTTCCCTGCTCTTATAAGTTATGAATTTGTGATCCTTGAGTAGGATCCAGTGGCACTAAAAGAGAAGTCATGAGTTGGAAGCAAAGCACATGGCAAGAGAATGAGATGGGACACACTCAGGTTATGGCTGCATGAGGTCAATCAAAACCCAAGCAGGTCTGATCCACACAGGGGCAGGTGGAACAAGACACAGGTGAGGCCAAGAGAAGTTGAAGTGATGCATAAAATACCACCTTTTGCCATGGGGACTTCACTTAGTTGTGCAATTTTCATGAAATGCACTTCCCTTCACTCTTACCAATTTCACCTCATACTTTGGGATTCATCTTAAATGCTACTTTCTTACAGAAGTCTTCCATGGCTCTCCCCTCTTTTGCTATGGGGAAGTATAACTGTTGTAATAGCTTAGACAATTATGTCCCTTTCTCTAATGAGCACATCAGAATTTGTATTAATATGTGCATTTGTACAAATATTTAATATAAATCTCCTCTAGTTTTATTATCCTTGAGGATAGAGATATTTTTTCTTTAATAATATATTCTCTATACCAAGAACTGTGTACAGAATTTAATAGATGCATTAAATGAATATGTGTTAATTTATTAAATGTGGTATTTTTACAGTGACATCATCTTTACCTCAATCTTCATAAAAAGAAGTAAAGATAGGTATAAAACATGTTTATATAAGGTAAATTGAATATTTTCACTCTTTGGACAGTTTCAGGACAATATGTTATAGAGTTAAGGCATGAATGAACAGATCCATTGTTTACAAGTAAACTCTGACAATCGCATAGGACATTATGTTATCTTATGAAAAAAAGAAGTTTTCCCACACAAGCATCCAAAGGCTGTCAGTATGTCAGTGAATATTATAGCAATAAGAATAATTTTGTTTTGTAACATTTTGTCAAAGGTCATTGCTGGTACTCTTTCAAGTTCAAAGAATAGAACTAACATAATGCATATCACCAACTCACATGAGACAATAAAAATGTTAACTTATTTTCATTTGAATAGTAACTATTATTAGAATTAATTACTTAACTATAGCTGAAATAATGGCAAAATTATCCTTGTAATCATTAAGTAAATCTTAATGTTGGAAATATTATGTATGAATAATATGGGGAAAAGTATTATAGAGTATTTGTGAAGTGTATATGTATAGTTATCAGAGTCCTGAGTTGGAATCTGGTTCTAAAACTTAATTATTTCACTTTAATCAGTCTTATTAGCCTCTCTTATCATCATTTTTTTTCATATAGAAAATAGGCATTTCCATATATAAAGGACTCTAACATGCCATACAGTTTGAGATGTATCATTATTCTATGTATCATTAACAAAGAAAAAAACCTCAACAATTACACAAGGACATTCCATTAATTGTAACATAAACCTTGACTTCAGAGAAGCTAAAATAAAAAAGAAAGAAAAACATAATTAATTGACTTAAAATTGATGAAATAGAATGGGCTTTTCTGAAAATTAAATGAGGTAATAAATGCACAATTCTTAACAGCAGCCTGAGATATCAGAGCTCAATTATATTAGCGATACAAAACTCTGGAAATCTACACTATCTTTAAAATAGGTGGGAAACATAATACCATCCATCTAAGGTTTTTTCTGTCATTGTTCTATATCATTTTTTCAAAGGTTTTCTTTATAACTGAGTATAGCAAGCACTAGTATAATCGCTTTTGGGGTTTTTTTGGTTTTTTTTTTTTGAGGTACGTGGGCCTCTCACTTCTGTGGCCTCTCCCGTTGCAGAGCACAGGCTCCAGATGCTCAGGCTCAGTGGCCATGGCTCACGGGCCCAGCCACTCTGAGGCATGTGGGATCTTCTCGGACTGGGACATGAACCCGTTTCCCCTGCATCGGCAGGTGGACTCTCAACCACTGCATCACCAGGGAAGTCCATTGCTTTTGTTTTTGATCATTTCATTTCTTTTGTCCGTTCCAATTCATTTCATTTGGTTTCAAAATTCAACTGTAGTGCTTTTGGCTTAACAACAAAGGGAAATTTAAAAAAAAATAACTAAACAAAAAACATTCTGTAAATAGGTTTGCAATCCAAAAGTGTCTGCCTTAGTTTGATGTATAAGTTTATTCATTATGTTAAAACATTCTTGCAAGTTTAAATAGATCATCCATACTCATACTCTTTATTCTTGCTTGTCATTTATACTTCTAACCATGTATCAAATACTTTCAAGATTCAATCATAGGACACAACCTTACTTTGATGATCACATGTACATTTTCTAGATACATGCATTTTTGAAAATCAGCCAGTCTCTAAAAAAAACCAAAAAAACAAAAAAACAAAAAACCTCACTATATATAATTTTGTGAAGTGTTTATTATTGTAGTTGTCTAGTTTTATAAATCAAATAGGTTTTAACTCATTCTAACAGCATAGGCTGATAGACCTACCTACATTACAATAAATTACTTTTGTTTTACAAACCTTTTTTTTTTGTAATATATGAAATGTCTAAACAAAACACGTTCTGAATTAACAATAAAACAAGACAGATCTCTGGTTCCTTTAGAGAGCCGAAAAGAATAACCTTAGTTGCCAAAAATAATAACTGATTTTACTTTTACTGATGTTACATTTTATATTTGCTTAGACACTTTCATGCCATAGGTCAATTCTTAATCATCTCCTTATACTTTTACTTATTATTTATATGTCTCCTCTCCTCTAACTGTAAAAAGTGGACAAAAATTATTAAAAATGTGTTATTAAAAATTATTTTAAAAATGTGTGTAGAATAGTACATATATGTAATAGTATGTTTTCTTTACTAAGAACAACAAAAGTATCTTACCAACTACAATGATAAAAAGGTTAGCTTCTATTGGAGTTATTAAAAAATAATAACTGCCCATCCTGCTTTCTTACACTTCCAGGAAACCATTGATTCCCTTTTTGTCACTATAGATTTGTTTGCATTTTCTAGAGTTTTATATGAATAGAATCAAAGAGTACATACTCTTTTTGTTGTTTTTGTTCTGACCTCTTCCACACAATATAGATATTTGGAAGTTCATTTATATTGTTGTTTTAGTTCCTTTGTTTTTCTTGCTGGTTAATATTCCATCATAAGATAGAATATTAATATATTCCAAGTTGTTTATCCATTCAATGTTGATGGGCATTTCAGTTGTTCCCAGCTTTTGATTATTAAAAATAAACTACTAGGGGCTACCCTGGTGGCACAGTGGTTAAGAATCTTCCTGACAATGTAAGGGACACAGGCTTGAGCCCTGGCCCGGGAAGATCCCGCAGGCTGTGGAGCAACTAAGCCCGTGCACCACAACTACTAAGCCTACACTCAAGAGCCCACAAGCCACAACTACTGAGCCCATGAGCCACAACTACTGAAGCCTGTGTGACTAGAGCCCATGCTCTGCAACAAGAGAAACCACGACAATGAAAGGCCGTGCACCACAGAGAAAGGTAGCCCGTGCTCACCTCAACTATAGAAAGCCTGCACACAGCAACGACAACCCAACACAGCCAAAAATAAAAAACAAACAAATAAATAAATAAATTTATTTTAAAAAATAAACTGCTATGGCATTCATGTGTAAGTTTTTGTTTTTATATATGCATTTATTTCTCTTGGGTAAATACCATGAGGAAAATAACTGGATCATATGTTAGAAATATGTTTAACTTTTTAACTAAATTCCAAAATGTTTTCTGAAGTGATTATACCACCTTCCATTCCCACCTGCAGTATATGAGAATTCTAGTCATGCTACATCTTCACCAATTTAATATGATCAGTTTTATTAATTTTAAACATTCTAATTTGGATGTAATAGTATTAGATTTAGTGTTATTTTACATTTTTCCTAATGACTAACAAAATGATGTGGGAAGTGTTCCTTTCTCTTCTATTTTTAAGTACTTATTTGCTATTGACATGTTTTTATGATGAGAAGTCTTCAAATTTTGCCCTTTTTCAAATTAGGTTTTCCTTTTATTATTGTTGAGCTTCGAGAGTGCCTTAGTTTGGGTAAAATCATTTATCAAATATGTGATTTGCAGATAATTTATCTGAGTCTATAGTCTATATTTTAATTCTTTTAATAGTACTCTTTAAAGAATAATAGCTTTTAATTTTGATGAAGATCAACTTATTTATTTTTAAGGTTTTTACTTTTGCTGTTATATCATTATTTACATTAAAGTTAATGGTGAAATCTTTAAAAGTTTAACTTTCTTTTTTCTCTGAGCTTTAATTTTCATAGGCAAGCACATCCATGGGGAAAACTTCCATTTTTATGGCACATCCTATGATTTAACCTCTTTAATCCCACTAGAATCTCTCAGCCATTACACCACCATTCTTTTCTTAACTGGTGTCTTTTATTCCCCCAGTCATGACTCCAACCAACAACCTTTAAATATTACCAAACCAAACCAAGCTCCAACTTTCCAATAAAAATACCTTCCCTAAATGAAATCTGGTATATTCTTTCCACCTAAAAAAACCCTCCCATCCCAGATTGCTTAAAAGCTAAAGTTGAAACTTAAAGTATTGAATACAAAGACTTCTGAAAGCTACATTTCTCTCTGGAAGAGGATATTGTGGATTGACTCATTCAATATGCATTCCACACTTCTAAGATACCTTTCTTTATTGAAGAGTCTGAACTGTTAAAGAAATTCTCAGAATCTGGATTCTGGATTGTAATTCAGTTTTTCCATTTACTATATACATGCTGGCCCCAAACTCTGGACTTAACATCTAAGTGTAAGTAGCTGAAAGAGACAATACGTTTTACCTCAATTAGTTGACTAAAACTGGATTCAACTTTGGCCTACATTGAATGAAGCTAAAGTATCAGAAGGAATTGATGTAATGTGGAGAAAATAATCTAAAATAATAGAAAGATAAGAATGTTTGTGTGTATTTATCATATTTAACTTATTACTCACCTACTACCATGTTTCTTGAAAGAGCTAAGGGACAACTTCTCAAGAAAAGCATTGAGGAATAATACATAGATAACAGGAGTATAAATATCCTTTTAAAGAACTGTTCTTCTCTATAGGCCATGGTTGAAGGTAAGAGGTGTTGACATTCAATTAATGTAGATGAAAGAATCTCAGAATAGTAGGTCTTTAGTAGCAGCATCCAATCCCTAATCCATGGGCAAGGTTGGCACTTTTACTTTAAAAGACAGCAGTGCCAAAACAGAAATTACATCCATATGGAATTTTGATGATGTCTAATTCATTATGCTATTCTAGCACTGAAAAATATGGATACTTCTTGATTAAAACATCTGAGAAATCTCTGTATGGTAAGCAAGAGACTGAGTTCAACTTTATGTACTTATGGCTTTACATTCAATTACAGTCAATTCCCAGATATGATCCAGATAATAGATCCATATCTCATCAATGAAGAGAAAGCTGGGGACTTTTGAAGAACAGCCCTGTGACACTGATATGAATGTGTGTTTGCTTTTTCCAAAATAGTATGCAGATATTTACTAGGATAGCTGTATATTGAGAGAAGAGAAAAAAAAACTACTTTTGGAGAGATTTTTGGATACATTCTCATAAATTATAACTTATGGGAAACCAAATATCATGGGGGTCCACCCCTGGGAATCAAGTGAAAAACTAGTTTGAGTTTGGCTTTGTCTTGCTGTAGGACAAGAGTCTATCCAGCCGATGTGCTCCAGTCTCTGAGTGAAGAGTTGGAATATTCATACATTAATTCTGGCCCTATGGATTGAGGTAATTATGATGTAAAGGGGAATGTGGGGACCCCTGAGGCTACATTTGTACACCAAGATAGTAATCCAAAATAGGAAAGGACAGATTAGTGCCAAATGAAATTTCTAGTACATTCCAAATAACTCACTCATTTGGTTGGTGCCAAAGACAGGTAATACATAGGAAATGAATGAAAATGGGATACATTGAACTTATTCAAATAATGAATCCTATTACAGATGATATCCCAGATGTGGTTTCTAAACTGAGGTAATTTGATTATGGGGTAATTTGATACATAGCCACGTGTCGGTACCCAACATATGGCTATTTATCTATAATTGACCATTATTCCCCTACTGCAATAAGACAAAAAACAGTAATGGTTTGTTTCCACCATGTAGCAACTGATGTACACCTTCACTATGTTACTTTAGAGTTATATCAGCTAGTTACCTTAAGCCCATTTATTTTTGAGTATGAAGAATGGGGTATGCTGAATGCTTTGACAAGATACAAGCACGTCAGAGAGAAAAGATGTAAATGAATATTTAAGGAGTTGCATTTCAGTGAACTTTGTAGGTGTATTGTAGTCTGGAACAGGTTCAAATAACCCCTCCAGGGAGAAACAAAAGTTTCACTTCTTGACCTTCTTACCACTTAGAGATAAAATGGTTCCTAAGATTCTGGATATTGAAGACAATATATCACATTTTGGTATGTTGCTCTGACTCATTCACTGAATGACTCATAAGGGCTAAAGCAAGAGAAAGCAGTTCATCTAGGCTATAGAACAGTAATGTTTGGAGTGTCTTCTATTTAGAAGGACAGAAAGTTATCAATAATAATAAGCATTTGTAAAAATAATGAATGTATTTGCTGTCTCTCTATATAAAATGTCATTAATTATTTACATGCAAACCTTGGTTATTTTACTTTACTATTACCTATTGTTTAATATAAGATGTAATTTGAAAATTACCTTTATAATTTTCTTGTATTATAGGGTAACAAGTAGAAATTTGACTGAACTAGAAGGGGAATGAATAGCATATAGGGTTTATATGATGACTGATAGGACTTGAGTCTTTCTTATTATGGACAGAATGAGTGCATCTTTATTTACAAAAATGAATGGTTTTATAGTGTTGCAGATATGTTGTTACTACTGCTATCCTTTGGGAATAAAAGTATATGTGGAAGTTTAAATATGGATACTGAGTACTCAAAGAGATGGTCTTTAGAGAATGCGAACTGTTTTTTTCAATTCTGTCTCTAGAGTGCCCTCCTATACTGAAAAGGCTTTGTAAATTAGACTCCACAAATCAAATGAATTTCAGTGATATTTGGTAGATAAAGTAAAATCCATCCTCCTGTTGCTATTTCAGCTGACAATAGAAATTGTAGGGAGACTCTTATTAAGAGGAAACATCAAGGGTCGTATTCAGCATTCCAGCATATAGTAACTGATTTATGGGTATGAAAGGCCATGCTGGAGCAGCAGCTCCTTTATTTCTGAAGAACAGCTTCAGTAAAATAGTTTGCTCTGGACACCAGTACCTCCTGGGGTAGCTCCATGACATCCACTCCTCCAGCCATCTCAATGAATTCGTAAACTCCTAATTTCCTGTATTAGATCCTTTCTCTTTAAATGCCTAAAGTGGATAACATTTCTTAAACCAATCTCATCTCTTCAACTCTGCCTTCATCTACATCTTATGATTCAAGTACTGGACATTTTTAAAGACAATATTCTTTCGTGGCTCAAGTTTGAGCACATATCATTCTAACTGCCTCAATACCCCTCTCAACTGTATGAAAAATATATTCTCACTTTTAAAACAAAATAAAACATTTCTTTTGTGAAGACTTTCTTGCAGAGTGCCATTTGTTCTTTGACGTTCTTTTACACATCCATACAGCACTTATCCATCTAGTGCTGCCATTACTTGTTTAAACCTTCTTTCCCTATATTACATTTCAAATTTGTTGAGAAAAAACTTTTCCTTATTAGCTTTGATATCTGAATATCTAGCATAGCTCTGTCTGGCACATAGTAATGGCTCCACATTCAGTATTTTCTTTCTATAGATACCTAAAAGGATACAATTTCTAACTTTGCTGATAAGTTTTAAATATTATATTAATTTATATATTTATATTATCTTAACTATTCTTTTTTTTTTTTTTTTTTTTTTTTTTTTTTTTTTTGCTGTACGTGGGCCTCTCACTGCTGTGGCCTCTCCCGCTGCGGAGCACAGGCTCCGGACGCACAGGCCCAGCAGCCATAGCTCACGGGCCCAGCTGCTCTGCGGCATGTGGGATCCTCCCAGACTGGGGCACGAACCCGCGTCCCCTGCATCGGCAGGCGGACTCTCAACCACTGCGCCACCAGGGAAGCCCATCTTAACTATTCTTAAAGTATTTATGTTATGTCTTTATTATTTACTTCTTATATTATAATTATGCTACCTTACTTAAGTAGTTTTGAGTGTTACCTAGAATTAGAAGTAAAGGGATTGAGAAAAAATACTTTATATGAGTACAAATTTCTAATTCCAGTTAGTTCAAATGACTGGGGAGCTTTAAGTGTTAAAGGGTAAAGGGGGGCGGGTAATTGCTTTGAAAATAGGAAGAAACCAGAGTATTCTAGGTTTTAAAGTTACAAGTAGGAGGGAGTCATTCTTATGGAGATAGGTTATTTTCCGCCAAAAGCCAGTGAGATTTTAAAGTCCTCTCCCACCGAAGCCACAGATGGCATTTATGGAGGACCACAGGAAATGTTGAGAGACATATTGTAAAAACTGGACAAGAGACACAACTCCAGCATGTTCACAAGTGTGTGAAAGAGCAAATCTGTAAAGGAATGAATTAGAAAAACAAGCTTACACTTAATGGAGACTCTACACCTCTGGGACCTAAAATTGACTAACTGCATACATACGTCTTTGATTGATTTCTCACTCAGGGGCTGTTGAGTGAGGCTTACCAAAGAGGTCATTTATTTATTTTTTCTTCATGGTGTCAGAAATAAAAGTTGTTGGATCTTTCCCTTTTAGTGAAGTTTTGTAGGTCAGGAAAGGTAAATTTCAGAAGACTAAGTACCAAATGATCAAGGGTGGGAAGGGGAGGGTGGGACGAATTGAGAGATTAGGATTGACATATGTACACTCCATGTGTAAACTATATAGCTAGTGGGAACCTGCTATAAAGTACAGGAAGCTCAGCTCGGTGTTTTATGATGACCTAGATGGGTGGGATGGGGGGTGGGTGGAAGGGAGGTCCAAGAGGGAGGGGATATATGTATACATGTACCTGATTCACTGCATTGTACAGCAGAAACTAAGACAACATTGTAAAACAATTATACTCTAATAAAAAAATTTTAAAATTAAAACAAAATCCATAGGAAAAAAAATGGCATGCCAAAGGGATCTCAATGGCAATAAATCTGAAGCAAGTTTTAAGAGCTAAAATGCAAACCCAGAGGAGAGTTTGAGAAGCTTAGAACAAGGAGCAGTTGGGCAGGTCACAAAAATAGGTGTCACTGTGATGAACAAAGCAGAGAGTGTGTCATTGCTGTCCACTGGCGTTTTGCAATGATTGATAGGATCCATTTATGGGAATTAAGAATTTTTCAGGATTAAAGCATGTGTGGTGAAAGAAAATGACCCATCTGCCTTGGATTAACATAGATACAGGAAGACAAACTCCATTTAAAACGACCCTGACATGAATCAGTACTGAAACAATTCTCTGAAAATTTTCTGTCTAAGGTGTATTAAATATATGGAATAGTGATAAAAATAAAACATAGCCCATAGGGTCAGCTCTACCTGCTTTCAAATTCTGTATTTGCTCTGTGATCTTTGTAAAGGTATTCAACCATTCTAAGCCTCTGTTTCCTTTTCTAGAAATTGTACTAATACAATTAATCTCTGAATATTAGCTCCAGTTGCTGAATATAAGAAAACTGTGTATTTACAATTCATCTCATGGTGTCAGTTCAGATATTTGCAACTATTCAGTTTTGTTATATTTTAAGTTTTTAGGTTAATAGAACTTTATCAAGTGAAATTAAGGTGAAGCATTTTAATTGGGTGAATGCTGCAGTCAAATTTCTTTACTCACAAGTGGAAAACCAGGCTAATATTGTATTTTACAAAATTATTCCTAAAACTATTCTTGTTTTGAGGTACCCTTCATTACTTCAGGCACTGACCCTCAAATGACTATACCTTTGATCTATTTAAAACTAAATATTTCTGTAGTAGTGAAATGTAAATTTAGTTACCTTTCATTACAGAGTCAGAGAAAATTTAATCCCTATTAAATTGAGTTGCCACTTCACTTGATGGTTCTTTGAATCATATTTACTCAAGGAGGAAAACTGAGTTTTTCTAAGGTCAAGTATTTTCATGTTAATTAAACTTAAATTGCAGCATTAGAATCTGTGAGAGAGCTGGAGTCATGTAGAAGAAGGTCACTAGTAAGTTTGATGTTCGCTCAGACTTAAGATGAGCCAGATTTTTGGCTTTAGCAAAATGTTACCAGTCAGGAACTGCACTGTTGAACTATTACCAAATATCCAACAGAGTAACTGGGTAATCAACCGAATTCATGAAAAGTAATGGCATATTGACTAAGCATTTCTACAATCTTTTTTTAGATTACACTCAAACGGATATCCTGGAAAATCAATGACAAACTAAGAGTCAACTAAAGGAAATCTTTAGTGTTCCCATTGATTCTAGAAGGCTCTTGAAGGCTTAAAGCCTACCAGAGGCCAAATCAGGATGTTTTGATCCCGACTATTAGAGAAGCTGATCAAAATGTAAGTTAAAATGGAACAAAATTTATCTTAAATTTAAAGAAATTTTAAAAAATGCATAAATTTCTATCTAATAAACTTCTTGCAACCTGCATTCTAGTATTTTTTCCAGGTCAGTGTGATATTAGAGTATGCAAAAAATGTGTTTAGTTTACAAACTTTGGCTATCAGTCATGTATACTTATATATAATGCATTTAAATATACATGTATGTGTGTGTATATGTATACACACATGAGTTTATATAACATATAAAGAAATATAATCTTTAGTTTTTCACTATATCCTCTCTACTGAGAAAGAGGTCATATTCCAGGGGTCAAAATACATGTATATCATATAGCATGGAATCTAGCTCTAAATCCAACATATATTATAATGTTAGTACTGCAGACAAATGTCTGTGTTTATTACTGCTGTCAAAACATTGTGCAAACACTAAAGAATATATGTATATATGTACATGCAGATGTAAAAATTTGTTTTTAAGGATACATAAACATGATTTGAGTATTTTTAAGATCATTTCATTTCACTTGAACTGAATGTGGAAAAGTATTATGGAAAATACATTTCCTCCATTTAAATTTGTAAGTCAACTTAAAATACCTTTTCAAGTTTTCAGAAAATAAAATTTAAAGAAAAAAGAGATAATGCCAAAAGAAAAAATATTCATTTTCTGCTTCTTAACCAAAAATTTCGTTAAGCAGAACAAACTTCTTTTTTTTGGCCATCATATGCTAGTGGAATGAGATATCTAGAGCAAGTGTTCCTAAGATGTTACAAGAATTGACTTCTTAAGATGGTATCAGAATGACTATCCTTTCTCAGCACTCCTGCCCCCTTAGATGTACCTCTTTTTCTAAAGATCTCTCTAGCTAAGCCCATGCCAAAGTACAGTGACACAACATAGAGCCAAGAAGGTGGGAAACACCTACCATCTCATATGAAATCATGGGCCAACCCTCTGTAACCTTGACAGCCTCTTTCTTCTCCCAGAAACAAGAATCAAGCTTCTAATAAAAAATGTGTACTGATTAGAGAAGATGAGTTTTCTTCACCATTTTTAATGTGATTATTATTATTTCACTTTTAAAAACTTATTAGTAAATCTCTACGGTAGTCACACCCAATTGAAAAATCAGCTCATAATTCAGTTACAAAAGGACACATCCTTTCTCTCTAAATAAAAGAAAAATTGCTCTGACAAGGAAGATTTTAAGACTACTGTAATGGAGATCAAGATTACTGCAAAAAGGAAGAGAGACTGAACTTAATTTCTCTGAAAAAAAAAAAAGGCAGGAGAGATTTTAAGGGCTAGGTTTAGCTAGTAGAAAAGTACTAAAAAATGTAGAAGGGAAATTACTCCCTGTGATGAGTCTATCTATGTTCGCTAATTGGAGCTTGCTGAAGTTACACTACTACCCTTCCACTGAGCCTGGGAGATAGGGGCCCTATCTTTCCTGATGATTACATTTCAAAGGGATGACTCCAGGGTCCTTGAGAAAGATGTTCCTGGCTTGTAAAACTGTCAAGAAGATGGGTGAATGTTTACAGCTCATAGGAGCAGCATAAGAATTTACAATGAAAAGTTTTCTAATGTAAATGTTCTTACAAAAGGGAGGTCAGGGGCCTATAGTCAGGAAGAAACCTATCTAAATTTTAGCGAAGCTGAGGCGAAGTTAAAGCCTTCTTGGTCACTGGAAAAGAGTCTCATGAAGCACACTTGGCTGAGAGACCACATCAAGATTATAAATGATTTCCAGTACATATTGAAAGATAGCAAGGCTGCCATAGCATAGGTAATGGTTTAAACCATAACATAGGTAATACTTTGAAAGGCTAAAACAAATTGAGTACTAAAGAGAAAACTGCAAACCTCCCACACAAAATGAATTATCTATCTATCTATCTATCTATCTATCCATCTATCTATTTATCTATTAACTGATTTAGCCTCACATCCCCCTCTCCTTCCCCCAGCACACAATTTTAGCACACTTGATTTCTTCTTTAGACTCTTCACCATATCCTCTCTACCTAGGAGTTTGCACTCTAGATGTCAAAATGCAAATATAGCATATAGCATGCACATATTCTTCTAAATAAAACAGATATTAGTGTCAATGTTGTTGCTAAATAGTAATGTTCTTTATTACTGTTATAGGGCATTGGTACAAACTCCATGTAATTTCAGTCAATAATATTACAGGGTAAAATGAAATGTGTGAATAATAGTTTAATTATTTTAAATGTAGGATACTCAAAGCCATATGGAAAAAGAACAGGAGAAAATGTGAAATAATTATAATCAAGTAAGTTAAGGAATTCACAAGTTTTATTTCCTGAAATTTGCTGGTAATTGAGGGTAATTTTTGTTTTCAATTTTCTTTAGTTAATTAGAAAATTATTGTAATTTTCCAATTACTTTGCAAATTTGTTTCTTGTGTAAACACAAATTAACTCTAAGTTGTAAGTGGAGTCAGTGAAACAAAAATTATAAAAACTTTGTTATCAACACGTTTTATCAAGTGAGAGTAACAGCTGTCAAAGAAAGATGATGTACTTCAAATGTCACCCAAGAACCTAAAATGAATTGCGGCCATGTAGAGATCCTTGGATGACTGACACATCATGTGAGGAAGTGGTGGGTACAGCAGGTACCATCCGCGAGAAGTTGAGCTTTACAGATATTAAAGAGCATAATCAGCAGCTTATGGAGTAAATGCCACATAAGCTGCTCTCTGAGTGAGTCCCATATTGACATGGCAGTAAAAAAAAGGAGAATATTGTAATGTAAAACCCTGTATTTATATAGATCATTTCCTTGAAAATCTCTTAAATCCTTAACAGATTCTGAGCTCATCAGTCTTTAAATCCCAATGAAGTAAGAATTATAGAAGCACGTAATCCTCAAAACAATTATTGAGTGATCCAAGAAAGACAATTTTCTAGAGATGCTCTCTGTTTTATGAATAGTTATGTGATCTTGTTAAGGGGATTATTTTTTTAGAAAAAACTCAATCTCCAGAGAGTTTGGAAACAAAGACTATGGAGACTTATTCTATTTTCTTATACATATTTCCTTAAGATATCTTAAATCCTTTTTGAACTCTGTAGTAAATAAATAAAGACAAGATCAGGAAAGAGACATTATTACATTCAGGTGGAATTCATGATAATTCATATATAAACAATAACATGAGTCTACCAGACATCCTTATTAGGAGTAATAATTTTCCTAAACATTCATGTAATCGATATGTGGATATGTGATGCTGCTTATGCATCTGATTTGTCTTTTCTGTATTTTCATATTCCCCACTGCTAACATCACTACCATAGTTAAAACCCACTCATCATCTCACATCCAACAATCATAGTCTCCTCCATCCCTAGGAAGCAAAATTCAAGACAGTAAGGTTTTTTTATGTTTGGTCACTTTGGTCTAATACCAAAGTATTAGAATGATGCTTGATCACAATAGAAACTAAATACATATCTGTCAAAATATGACAGATGAATGCACGAATGGATGAATGAATGAACAATAAATAAAATGTCTCCTTACATTTAATCTTGCAATTCTACAATCCATTCTATGTCTAAACGAGTTTCTTCATTGTATTCATATCACCCCAGTCAGTCTTTCTTCTTTAAGTAATTCTTTTTCTCATTCTATTTCTTTTTATTATTATACCTCTCAAAATCTTTTACATGTAAAAATCTAATCAAACTTATATGATGAAAACTGAAAGTCCACATAAAACATAACACCTTCTTACACTGTAGCCCTTAAGGACCAGTTCTTCTTGTCAACTTTTACTTGAATTTATAATTCTTCCTCCAAATAACCCCAAATAATGATTTAGCACTATTACATTGCTTATATCGTAAACTATGCTTATGAAAAATAAGTTTCTCAACTATCAAGAAAAAAAATATACAACACCAAAAAGCCCACCATTAAGAAATTACCTTTATTAATATATAAACACCATTGACTTATATGAATACACAGACAAATTTTTAAATAGGAAAAATATAAGTAAGGGAAGGGAGAGAAAAAGAAATGGATCCAGATAATATTTTTTAAAGATGTTATCATTATTTTAATTTTAGCAAAAAATCACTGAATTTAACTTTTCTTAAATGTAAACAAATAAGTATCAATAAAAAAGGAGGTTGAAAAATTTGCTGAAATATAAACATTTCATCACAACTAAATATATTAATTCCTAAAGCTCTATGAAACAAAGAAAAAAACAACTCAAGTCGCTGTGTCTTAAACATATTTTTTTCTACCTAAAACAATTTTTTTTCAATAATAGGGATGGTATGAAATACAGAAAATTCAGTTTTTCTAGTTTCCCTCCACTCAACAATGTTTTATCTTTTGTGAAAAGTCCTAATACTTGTAAATGTTTACCTTTGTTTTCATATGACTTTTAGTTGCTCATCCATGGATGGATGGATGGATGGAAGAATATTGCTTAACGATACTTCTACCCTGGCTTCTATGTTTCAGAATTTATTTATTTATTTTAAATTCATGTGTTTGTTTTATGTTTTTTATGGTTATTTTCTTTTAAAAAAGGGCTCAATATGAGAACATTTGTCTACTGATTTTTTTTACATAAAGGATATGTAGATAGGATTTATAACCTGAGGATCATGCTCTCCTCAAAACACTTTTTACTACCTTCAGATATTATATTGATATGCAGAATCTGAAGCCCAGCTTATGCAATAATATTTGAAATAGCAAAACATCATAAACAAAGTGGATAAGATGATGGGATGGTGTGAGTGCAGGATATGTAGATATAGAAATAATCATAGAATATATAGAGAACTTAATTTTTCTTCATTCAAAAAGAATCTATGTGCCTGAATATTAAAGTAAATCAGAGGTATATAGCATTCAAGAGGGACCTTTAAAGAAGGTGGAGTGACCAACTCAAATTTTTCTCCTTTCTTTTTTTTCCCACAAGCTAATATTCATTAGCTATATTGTATTTTATAACTCTTAACAATTGTCATATCCTTCTATGTCAGGTATCATCATCTTCAAATTTTGTACTCAAGAACACTTAGAATTAAAGAATTAAAACTTATTTTATTTGAGCTTTCTTAACTAAGTGAAAGGCAGAATAAAAATTTGAGTAGTTTTAATCCAAAACTATAACTACATTCTGAATATTTGTTCTACTTTACTATGAAGTTTGGTATAGTCTAAATCTGCTATAATATACCTTTAGGATTTGTGGACCTCTTAATTAGGAAGGCTATACTGTCATATCAGATCCCATTTGGTCACAAAGACCGTTGCTCGGACAACAGTCTTTTTGTTTTATAATTGTGGCTGGCTGATTCTATTGCTGTTGCAGTACATCCTGTGATGATTTAGCTATATAAATCCTAGACTTAGAGTGAAAGCTATGAGATTATAAAACTGGCAAATTAGAGGTTAAACAGAATTTTCTAAAACAGATTACAATAAAAGTAAGTTTCTGGAGTGGATTAAGCATTTATTTATTTATCACAAAAACAGACCTGAAAATTAGGACGATACATTTCTTATGGAGTTTAAATGAAGCTTGTTCTATTAGATGACATTTTGGTCTTTTAAAACTAAATATGTCAGCTCTGTCTCTATTTCTCCTACTTGTAGCAAAAAGAATTCAACTAGGGAGTAGTAAAGAATCCTCCTTCCAATGCAGGGGACATGGGTATGATCCCTGGTCCAGGAACTAATATCCCACATGCCCTGGGGCAACTAAGGCCGCAAATCACAACTACTGAGTCCATGCTCCCTGGAGCCTGCACTCCACAACTACAGAACCCCCACGCCCTGGAGCCTGCTTGCCACAATTAGAGAGAAGCTCCTGCACCACAACGAAGAGCCCACACTACAAGGAAAGATTCCCCCACGCCTCAAAGAAGACCCCGAGTGCTGCAACTGCAACTAAGACCTGACACAGCCAAAACAAACAAAACAAAACAAAAAACAAAAACAGAAAATAAATTTTAAAAAATAGTGTTAACTATACTTTTCATTTGAACTGTCTTCAGACCTGGAACTACTAATTATGAATCTCCAAAATGACCTTCTCCTGCCCCTAACACTATTATTATTCTATTTACCACTTTGCTTATAATTTACCTAAGCAGAGCATTGAAACTTTTCTTACCATGTTCCCCTACTCCTAGAATGATATTATTCTTTCAATAAATCATACATTTTTCTTTTTCTTCCAATATATTTAGAAATCTTAACAATTTCCTGGAATTATTTTTAGTAACTCTCCACAAGACTCAGTCTTGAAAATCAACTCTTTCCATGTCAACTACTAAAGGTAAAATTTGTTGATAAGGCTTGTACTTTCCACTTACATTGGTATTCACAATATAATATATTTTCTGTAATGCTCAACAAAGAAGCAATTATCAACAAACAAAGAAATCATTTTGATGATGACTTAAATTTAAATTTTATTCTGGAAAAACACACATACACTCCTAAAACAAGGAAGTAACTATTAAGACTAAAAATGATTTGTCAAAATGAGTACTGATTAATATAAATTCAGAATACTTTGAGAGAGATGGATTTACATGGGAACTGAAAAAGAGAAGGTCATGCAAAAGAAAGTTTTGAGGCTTGAAATATGGAAAGGAAGGAGAAAAATAAGAAACACAATGTAATGTGTCTCAGGCTGCTAGACACTGGAGGAAAGGTTGACTAAGCACACAATGTGAGGAAATTGAAAAGAGTCACGTAGCTTTGGAGGAAAGAAGTATACTAGGTTATTAGGGGACAAATACTGTACTTAATCATGAGTTCATAAATATTTTTAAAGGAAAATTAGGGAGGCGGTACAGAAAAGAAAGAGGTGATAAATATATGTCAAAGATAAAAGAACTCTCAAAAACAAATCAGAGAGTAAATATAGTTATGGCAGGCAGCATGATGAGGTGGCCAAAAACATAACTTCTGGGGCCAAAATGAAGAACATGGACTCCAGATCCAGCCAGCCTAGCTTCAAATTTCACTTTCATTATTGGGTATGCTCTTTAAACTCTTTGGCCACAGATATTTTTTTTTCTGTTATTTGGGAATATTAATAGGGCCATCTCCTAGATATGTTAAGATTAAAAGGTAAATAATTATAGAAGACTTAGAACAGTGCCCAACAAATCATAAACTATTTAGAATTATTTGTAGATATATATATAGATAGATAGATAGATAGACAGAATCACAGATGATTCACAAGTTTTGAGCCTAGAATTTTGATTAGGTAGTAAAATTTATTGTTATGGCAGATAGAGTGGTAGATGGCAAACAGGGCTCCAAATTCTTCCCTTTCTATGACCACTTGATTTTGCAGTGACCATTCAGTTTATCTTGACCAAGTTAATTTTAGCAAATATAAGACAAGCAGAGGTCTCAGAAACATAAGTTCACTGGCACTTGCTCTTGTGCACTTATAATTCTGAGACTACCAGGTGAAGAAACCTGAGATATTGTGCTAGAGTATGAGAAATCAATCAGAATAGAACTAAAGTTACCTGGTTCACAACTTGCCAACCAACAGACAAGGCCATCTTAAACATTTAGCTATTAGCCCATCAACCAGCTAACGAAAAATGCATGAAGTAACCAAGAAGATATTTTTGAGGCGACCCGGATGATAAAACCTCCCTACCCTTACAATCCTCTTAGAAAATGAGTAAAGCCATTACTTTTTGTGGTGATTTGTTGTGTAAAAGCTAACTGATGCAAGAATTGGTACCCAGAAGTGGGGTAATACCATAACAGAAATTTAAAATATGTCGCATTGACTTTGTGACAGGGTGGCAGGCAAAGGCTAGAAAAATGATGAAGAAAATATAAGAGAAGACATGACCAAGAGATCTAGAACCAAAGAAGGAGAAGGAAATTCTCAGGATGATAGAAAAGCAAGCATAGGATGAGTGTTATGCCAAAGGTCTGCTGAACTAACAGATAAAAATAGAATAGGAAGCCAGAGAGCTCTCAGAAGCCTGTATCTGGGAAAGTATCAATAGAACTGATGAATTACCAAAATAGCTTTCATCATATGTCAATTTAAGTGAAGATACATTTTTGGAGCTTTGGAGTAGTGTAGAAAGAATATCAGATGTGAAATAATAATGAAAAAATGTAAGAAAGGAAATACTAAATTAAATTAAAATTAAAAAGTTATATAATAAATGAAATAAACTGACAGTATAGTGCTTGGCTCAACAGGAAACAATATTTATATAAACATAGTAATTAAAATATTAAATATAAATTTAATAAAATTTTAGAGAGAATTACTTTGGCAGGATAAAAGATTCTAAATGTAAATAAGCTAGTACTCTTAATTACAATCATAGAGAGTCAATGTACAATGTCAAAATTGATGAATGTACATATAAAATCTCATAACAAGTTGTAATAATTTGACATTAATATAGGATTATAGAAATAAATAACAGATGAAACAACTAAAACACCATTTTCCTCTTACGAATGAGTTAGGATGAAAGAATTTTGGGAACATTAAAGACTTTTATTTTTTACATATATTTGTTAAATGAATAAAATAATCACAATCAACTTTTGGTTATGACATGCTACAAACTGAATTGTGTCCCCTTAAAATGTATGTATTGAAGTCCTAACCCCCAATGTGACAACGGTTGGATATAGGGCCTTGGAAGGAAATTAGGTTTATCTGAGACCATTAGGGTGGGGCTCTCATGATGAGATTAGCTCTCATAAGAAGAGACACCAGAGTCTTTTCTCTCTCTGCCATGTGAGGACATAGAAAGAAAATAACTGCCTTCAAGCCAGGGAAGGGGAGTAGAATATACAACAAAAAATGGACAAGTTTGGCCTGTGTATTATTTCGAGCTGAAGACAATCAGTACCCAGCAGATTCAGGGAGAGTTTTTTATTCCCCCTTAACTGCCTAAAATAACTTAGATAAGGGACCTATACCAGGAAGAGAGCTATTAACCAGAGATAACTTTTTATATACGAAAAACATATGGCATGGCACACATTTATTTACCAAATATTTGCTCTTCTCATCTTCCCATGTATTATCCTCCTCCCTGAAGAGGCAGACCCCTAGCCCCTCTCTTTAGATCAGCATGGCACATAAACTTCAATTACCTGACTGTCAAAGAGTCTTGTATTTTTATGGCACTCCATACATACAAAATTAATTTTTCTGCTGTTAATCTGTCTTATGTCAATGTAATTATCAGAGCAGCCAAAGAAACTAGAAGGGAGGAAAGGGAAAATCTTTCTGCCCCTACACCAGGAAAGGTGTTCTCAACAAAAGACACCATGCTTGCACCCTGATCTCAAACTTTCAGCCTTCAGAGAGAGGTGAGAAAATTAATTTCTATTGTTTAAACCATCCAGTCTGTAGGTTTTTTATGGCATTGTGATCTGATTAAAACAAGAGTAGCTTGAATTAGAATGATCTTCCCACCAAGAACAACTAAAAAACCTAAATGTTCTACAAAAGTTTGTATCTAAAGGCATTGGAAAAAAAGTCAAGGCAATCTGAAGTTGAGGGAAATAGGTCTTAAGGAGAAGTAAGATATTATGGGGAAGATGACATTGTCTGCCATTTTTCACTTTCAAAATATTTGCTAATCTGGGCAGAATCAAGATGGTGGAGCAGGAAGACCCTGAGCTCACTTCCTCCCACAAACACATCAAAACTACAACTACATACGAAGCAACTCTTACTGAAAATGACCTGGAAACTAGCAGAATGGCTCTTCTATAACCAAGGCTGTAAAGAAAGAACCACATGGAGTCTGGTAGGAGGTAAAGAGAAACAATCTAGTCACGCCCAGTAGGTGACCCAGAAGAGTAGGGGGGATATTACAGGCTTGGGAATTTTCCCTAAGGAGCAGTATATGCCCTGTATTAGGCACAATGACCACGGGGCTTAATACTGGGAAGAAAGCCTCTTAGCTGGCTTGAAAACCAGTGGGGTTTACTGGAAGGCTGTAAGAAAAAGGGACTCTGCTCTTGAGAAGAGCATTCACAGACTTTCTTGCTCCCAGTCCCAGCACAGGGGCAGCAGAACAAACACTGCCTGATGCTCTGGCTGACCTATTAGGACTGCCCCAGTGCAAACCCCACCCTGTTCCAAGCTCCTGCTCCAGCTTCTCTTGATTCTGCACTGTTCCTGCTAAGGTGGAGACCACCTTTGCCAAGAGGCCTGCATACACAGGGCAAGAAACAGAGCCAGCTCAGGCCACAGCCCTGAATCTAGCCAGGGCAGAGATACAGAGCCAGCTCAGAAGTGTGGCTCCAATCCCTCAGGCCCCAACAGCAGATTATGTGAAAAAGAAGAATACATAAGTGACCTGGAAGATAGAATAGTCACAACGGAAAACAATATGCATGTTCCTTGAAAAATTAAAAATAGAACTACCATATGATCCAGCAATTCCATTCCTGGCTATATATCCAAGAAATGAAAACAGGAATTTTAAAAGATATATGCACCCCCATGTTCATAGTGACATTATTTACAATAACCAATATATAGAAGAAACTTAAGTGTCCATCAACAGATGAATGGATAAAGATGTGGTATATATACAAAATGGAATATTACTCAGGCTTAAAAAGAATGAAATTTTGCCATTTGCAACAACATGGATGAACCTGGAGGGCATGTTTAATAAAAATGTCAGACAGAATAAGACAAATACTGTGTGTTTTCACTGTTATGTGGAATCTAAAAAACAAAACAAATGAATATTACAAAACAGAAAGAGACTCATAGATACAGACAACAAACTAGTGGTTACTGGTGGGGAGAGTGATTGGGAGATGGGCAAGATAGACAAAAGAGATTAAGAAAAACAATCTACTAGGTATAAAATAAGTAAGATAAAAGGATGTAACATATAGCACAGGGAATATAGCCAATATTTTACAGTAAATTTATATGGAGATAATGTATAAAAATATTGAATCACTGTATTTTATACCTGAATCCAACATAATCTTGTAAGTCAACTATAACTCAATAAAAAAAAAAGGAAAAAGAAACAAAATATTTGCTAACCTGTAAGTGGCATTAAGAAAAGTCAAGGGACTTCCCCGGTGGTGCAGTGGTTGGGAGCCCACTTGCCAATGCAGGGGACACGGGTTCAATCTCTAGTCTGGGAAAATCCCACATGCTGTGGAGCAGCTGAACCCATACACCACAACTACTGTGGCCTGCATGCCTAGATCCCGTGCTCCACAACAAGAGAGGCCACCACAATGAGAAGCCAGCGTGCTGCAATGGAGACCCAACACAACCAATGAATAAATTAATTAATTAAAAAAAAAGTCAAGAAGAAGCAGATTTTGAGTATTTTGAGAGAAGAGGCTTAGAAATGTTGGTAATTTCATGGGTCCAAAGCATTGTATATTAGGTTCTTCAGAGATAGACACTAAAATTTGGGGTGCAAGATACTGATAAGGATCAATACTTGTGAAAGGAAAGTTGTGGTACAGTAAATATCAGACAAGATCATCAAAATGCAATGCAGTCTGGGCAAAACATTATTCAGCCCAGTAAGAGTTTTTTTTTTTTTTTCTTGTGACTCATTTTATTGAAATATTTGTTTTATTACAGTGGTCTGGAGCTGAACCTGAAATAACTCCAAGGTATTTTGTATTGACCTCTTAGCCGATGTATGATATGCAAGTATTTTCTCCCCTTCCATAGGTTGTCTTTTCCTTTTTTGTTTGTTTGTTTAATAGATCTTTATTGGAGTATAATTGCTTCACAATACTGTGATAATTTCTGTTGCACAACAAAGCAAGAAGTTCTTGAGTAATAAATGATTGGTAATCATGTTCTGCCTCAAACCAAAATAGTTGGGGTCTCTACCTCTTCATTTCTTTTTCACCAATTGTGGGCTGCTGCAGGATGGGTGTAATCTTTGGTTTGCTGATTCTCTGAAGGTAAAGCAGAAACTGACAGAGCTGATCTCTAGGAGGTATTTGTTGCCAATGCTCCCCATGTTTGGGAAGCAAGTTCTTCCTTGAACAGTATATGGGAAATGCATCTCTTCTTCCATAGTTAAACTTTTGCACAGTTTATATCTGTTTCTTCATGAACACCAAGGAAGGGGCTCGTCCAGTGGACCTGTCATCTTGGAGGGAGATTTGGAAATGGGAGTTTAGTCAGAAGATCCACAGCCCCTACTAATTCAGTTGGTCTGGGGTCCTCAGTTGAAACTCATTCTATCCTTACTCCACTACCCATTCTAGGTTTCTGCTTGATGGCTTAGCATGTGGTGTGACCCAAACCTGCATCTTAGAGAGGCCTGACCTCCTGCTGTCAGCATGTCTTTTTCAGGATAGGTTGACTGTATCTATCCATCTACAGCACAACTGAGAAAGGAGTTACCAAGGAGTAACCAAGTGGATCATCTGTGTTACACACATATTCTTCCTTGGTCCCTTCATCCTCCTGGTGATCAGGATTAATATCGCTGTTAATAAAGTAACTTTACTTATTGACTGCTGGTCCATGAACAATAAGGAAACCAAAGTATTCAGTTGGCAGCTGTAGTATATGATTCAATGATATTCTTGTTGGATCTCCTGGACCAGGACCACCAACACTACAGAGGCCAAAGTGGGTCATCGGGAGTGACCATTCCTCTTTCCACTGCTTGGTCCAAGACATATGTATTCTTCATATTGGGGACATGGAGCCACAAAAAGTCCTTTGATACAATACATATATGATATCCAGTAAGATGGTACCACATTCTCAGAGAGTATTGCCTCCATATGGCACTTCAGTTGTGCCTTCAAAAAGTTATCCCAACATTTTATTAAGTCGGCGTGATAAACAAGGAGATACATAATCTAACCAGTGGATCTTGAGGTTGTGGGCCTACTCTTGCTTCCCTTTTAACTAAGAAGTGGATCTCCTAGCCCAATATGATATTATGTAGGATCTCATGCTTGTGGATCAAACACTCAATAAGACCCTGTATAATGTTGCTGATTGAGGACAGGGCCTGAAGTCAGGAAAAGCAAACTCATATATGGAATATGTACCTATCCTGTGAGAAGAAACCTCTGGTCTTTCCAAGATGCAAGAGACCAAAGCAGCCAGCTTACCAACAAGTAAATTGTTGTTTTTTTTCAAGAAAGAGTGCCATATTGAGAATTTAACATAATTCCCCATTGACGGCAAGTTTAACATTCTGTGATGATAGCAGCTAGATCAAATCATGCTTTGGGGTCTGTGCTTAGCCTCCATTTGTGCCTTTATGGCCACTTAATTTCTGCACCCATCATGCCAGTCATGGGTACAAAGATAAAAACTGGCTGATACCAACTGGCTGGGTCTTTTGCTGTACATTGTTGTTTAGTGCCCTTTCTACAATGGTTGCTCTTTTGTGGTGGGTAAAGATCTTCACAGTTCTTTTCCGATTTCATGGCTATACCCATAAACCTCCACTTCAGGTCTCCTTATCCTTACCTTCCTGTCTTTTCCCTTTTGGGTCTACGATCAGCTTTCCAAGCCATTTTGCCACTGCTCATGATTCTGTGTATATTCTAATTTGGGGCCACTTATTTTTACAAAAAAGTAAATGCTAGTGCACTACTTGATGTTCTGATTAGTTAGAGGATTTTTCCCTCATAATTGTCTAAAAACGTACTCCTTAGTGAGACTGTAGTGAAATGGTCATACATAATTAGTCTAAACCTACATATTGAGTTGATATATCTATAAACCAAGATGGGGCATAATTCTCCTCTTTCTTCTGATCATAAGTCATTTGCATCTGGTCATAGGCCTGAAAAGATGGAAAGGTGCTGATACAACAGTGGGTCCAAGCTCCATATGCAACTTGCTTATGGCCCCTGATCCAGCTAGTACTTAATCTTAGATAGACAACTTCCATCATACAATGGATTGTATGTGGACCTCCTTAACCTTATGTCTTTATGGGTCTGACAGGACCTCACTCATGATAATCAAGGCCCAGAAGCACAAATACATTGTTTTCTTTTTTTTAAGATGTATGATTTTCCACTATAGATGGCATGGCCTTGCTCCAGGGTAATTCTTCCACTAGTAGCATTGTTCCAGAAACCATGGATTGTGGTTCTCCCACTAGTTTGTCAAAAGTTCTACACAGCATCATTTCTCACCACTGATACTTCAAAAATCATAGGGTCTGGAGGATTATATGGCTCAAGTGTGTTGGCCTGAAGTAAATAAACTGCCAGATATTTCTCCAGCCAAGAGGGGTTTTTGGGGGAATAAGCAGATATTTGCAATTCGGGGTCTGAAAACATGGCCAGCTGTATCCAAGTTACCCCACAGCAAGGGAAATATAATGCATTTAGAGAGAGAAAAGGGAAGTTGAGAGGGCTATGATAAACAAGGAGTCATGGTTTTTTATTGGCTGAGACCTTGCTAGAAAAAAAGAGGAGTCTTTCTTCTTCCTGTTGGGCTCTGTTATTGCAGCAGGGTGTGAGAGCTCCCCTTATGGTCTCCCAACTCTATTTAATTAAGGTTTTGGTTTATTAATTTTTTTACAGGTGGTAAAGTATTGCTTATACCATACTTTGGGCCTGATGAAAAGTATTCTTCTGCTCTGGGCTCCATTCAAAGCTGGCAGATTTTTATGTCACCTAGCATATTGGGCAGATAAGTATCCCTACAGAAGGAACAAACTCGTTCTAAAACCTGAAGAGGCATACCTAATGTTATGCTTTTTTTTTAAGAGCTGTAAGATTTAATAATTATTTTTTAATTTGAAAGTGATATTGTGGCACTCCCATGATCAACAGACACTTAAATATTTATGGATGTGACATATCCCTGAATCTTCACCAGGTTTATTTCTTATCTTTAGGAATGCATGTGTCTTACCAAGTTCTCTGGGCTACTAGTCAATTTTTTCTCATTCAGCCCAATGAATCTAATTGATACAGTGAGTCAATGTGATATTCTGAGATTGTCAAGATAGTCCATATATCTTTAGTCTATATTATGAACAATGGTGCGAGAATTTCCATAGCCCTGGAGTAAAACTGTAAGTATATATTATTGTCCTTTTTATGTGAATGAAACCTGCTTTTAACACTTTTCTGATTAGGATAGAAAATAATGCATCCATTGAATGAATGGCTGCACATTATGTATCTGGGATCCTACTAAACTGCTCTAGGAAACATACTGTATCTGTTACAGTGGTTGTGACTGGAGCTACTATGGAATGAGCTTGAGGTAGTCTACAGTCATCCTCTAGGGTCCATATGGTTCTGCAGGGACAGGAAATAAATCAAACCAAGATATAATGAGTCCATTATCCCTACATACATCCTTAAGGATGACATTTATCTCCACCATTTCTTGCAGAATATAATATTGTTTTTGGTTTATTCAACATTGATGGTCTTTCCTATTAAGGTTAAAGAAAGAAAGTTAATGAAATAAAAAATGAACATATCACACTAAATCACAGAGACAGAAGTTGGTTTGATAAATCCTTACAAAAATTATTTTTAAAAAAGGGAAAAAATAAATATCTATAGTAGGAATATAAAAACAGAATACCACTATGAATTCTACAGATATTAAACTCACAATAGAATATGATTTAACAATTCTTTGCCTAATAATATTGAAAAGTTAAAGGAAATGGGTAAATTCCATAGACAATATCACTTATGAAAACAGACTCAAGAAGAAATATAAAATCTGAATAATCCTATGTCCCTTTGAGATAGGGAAGAAGGAGACAGGGCACAACTGTTAAAAGAATGTAGAAGGGGGCACAGCTGAGGAGAAAAAGCAGATAGGACAAAAACCAGCTGGAACCAGTTAACACCAAGGAGGCACCCTACATGGTCTGGTCATTCACCTTTTAGCTTATTATGCCTTCACTAGAATACTAAAAAATGCACTCCCCTCATGCTATGACAGTTCAGGGGCTGACCATAGAAGGCCAAAACGTGTGAAATGTCCCAACTTCTAGAAATCCCTACCCCTTAACAAGAATATTCCTCCTACTCATTAGCATATGAAATTACCCAGCCCATAAAAACTACTATTCCAATACCTGGGGCAGCTCTCACCATTTGAGACACTCCACATTCCACCTATGGAATGTGTATCTCTCTAAATAAACTAGCTTTTACTTTATTTTGGCTAGTTCTTGAATTCTTTCTGTACAAAGCCAAGGACCCTCATTTGACATCCTGGGAAGAAATATTTCCTTCTTTCCTTGCATCAACTTAAAGAGGTATAATCAATAACTTAAAAGTTCCCACAAGGCAAACTCCAGATAGTTTCACCAAAATATAAGAAATAATATCAATCTTATACAATTCTTCTAGAATATATGAAAAGAGAAAATAATCCATAAAGTAAGTTATCCATAAAGTTAGTCATCGACTTGGTTCCAAGACTGATAAAGACATTAAAACAAAGGGAAGATTCAGGCCTCAGCAAACATAAGATAAATAAAGATGCAACAAAGATGCAAAAACTATGAACAAAGATTCAAAAAAATCTAAAGAAAATATTAGCAAATAAAATATAGCAATACATTAAAAAGATAAAATATCGTAATATCTTAGAATTATTTGAAGAATATGTTGGCTTATCCTATGAAAATTAATGCTGCAAAAAATGTTGAGACTTTCTTTAATTTGATAAGTCATCTACAAAATTATGTAAAGCATAACTCTTTAATGGTGAGGTGATGATAGCTTTCCACCTTAATTTAGGAATGAGACAGAATGACCACTATCAATAGTTTTATTCATCACAATACTAGCAGGACCTTGCTAATGCATTAAGGAAAGCAAAATAAACAGCATTAAGGATTAGACAGGAAGATTTTTTTTAAAAAAAATAATTATTTTGATACAATATGATTATTTAAGCAGAAAATCAAAGTAATCTAGAGATAAACTGTTAGAATAAGTAGCTGAATTTGAGAATTTTATTGCACAAAAAACCAACCTAATGAATGCCAATTTTATATCTACATACAGCAACAAACATAATATTTAATAAATAATATGCATAAAATACGTAGGAGTTAATGTAACAAAAGATTTTAAGACCTCTACTTATTAGTACTCACAATATAATAAAATGTTAAATCCCCTCAAATTCATATATATTTTCAATGAACAACCGATCAGTATCTGAATAATGTTTTCCAAAATTGGCAAAATAACTTAATTTATATGGAATTGTAATGCCCAAGAATAGACAAGAGTATATTGAAAGAGAGTAATGAATCTGGAGAATGTGTTCTATCACATATCAGGACTTATTACAATGCCAATTGTACAAGTAACAGGGTAACAAGGAAGAAAAATATAAAACTACAACAAAATAGAGCCCAGAAAGAGAAATCCTATATGTATTTGTTACCAAATTTTTGATATACAACACTGCAATGCAGTGACAAAAGGATGGTTGTTGAAATAAATGGTGCTGGTTAAGTTGGTATCAATGTGGGAAAAAAAATATTCTTGACTCTTACATCTCCAGCTATACAAATATCAATTATACATGGATTAAGAAACTAAACAGCAAATGTAAAAAAAGAAATCTTCAAGATTTAGGACATTTTATGATTTTGGCTTAGGCAAAGATTACTTAATATGAAAATTGCAAGTTACCAATACACACTCACCAGAAAGACTACCATAAAATAAAAAAGAAGAAGAAGAAAGGAAGAAGAAGAAGAAAGAAGAAGAACAAGAAGAAGAAGAACAAGAAGAAGAAGAAGAACAAGAAGAAGAAGAAGAACAAGAAGAAGAAGAAGAACAAGAAGAAGAATTAGTGATAAACTAGAGCAACTGGAACTCTCATACCCTGCTGGTAGGTATACAAATTGGAACAGCTGCTTTGAAAAACTGATATTAAAACTAAATGGGTGTGTCACCACAATCCACGAATTCCACTTCTCTGTATTCTCATGATAGGAATGAATACACCTGAGTCTCCAAAGACATATATAAGTGTGTGTTATAACAGTGGCATTTATAATCATTCCAAATTATGTTTTACCCAACTGTCCATCAGCTGTAAAATACAGCAATTGTAGTATGTTTACAAAACAGAACACTATGCTGCAAAGAAAATTGATAAACTATTTAATGCAACAACAGGCAAGAATATCCTATACTGTTGGTTAGTGAAAGACAGGCAAGAAAAAGTGTATATGCAATTCAACACATAAAGATCAATAACAGTCAAACAATTTATGACATTAGAAGTCAGAATAGTAGTTAGCTAATGCAGGAAGGGTTTTAACAGTACAGAGACAAAAGGGAGGGATGCTTCTGAAGTCTATTTAATATCCTGTGTTCTTAGTCTTGTTAGGGGTTATATGAATGTAGTAACTTTGTAAAAAAATACTAGACAGAATGCTTATAATTTGTACACTTTTCTTCATTAACGTTGCCCTTCAAGAAAAAACAACTTTAAAAAAAGCTCACATAAAAAGAATTTAGTGCTAGAATTGTTAGATTTAAAAATCAATGCTAGCTCAATAAATAAAACTCTAATGCAGGTCTGCTTAATTGACTGAATCCTTGGAGGAGAAATCATTAATAAGATTGATCTCATTGTTTGACCTTGATGTGACTATGCTTTTATAGGGATGGCCATTGTGTGTTCAAGCTATTTTCCCTCTGCCCTTCATTATTTCACCATTGACATGTAAAGTTCCCTGTTACTCATGGTGTACTCTTTAAAGGAAATAATAGTCAAACATAATTTCACGTGTTTTTTCATTATCTTTCATGTGAACTTATTTTCTCTATGGTCTCCTATGGTCTCCTTTATCCTGGATCTGGTGGAAAGGTGGCAAGATCTTGATATTTGGTTTCAGTTAAGGATGAAGAAAAAGCCTGTCATTCAGGATTTGGGGGTTAGGATACAAACTGCCTTTGTTAAGAGAGACCTCTCTCTAGGATGTGGAACATAAGCTTTGCTAATAAACAAAGATTTACATCTTTTTTTAGCCATCGTCCATCAAGCACACATTTCCTTCATAATTTCACTAGGTCAAGGAGTGGCTAGACCACAGAATTATTCAGTGATCTCTCAGTCCATTGTTGAAAAGACCTTCCAACAGTGTCACAAATGAAACTAACACACCACTGTAAAGCAATTATACTCCAACAAAGATGTTAAAAAAAAAAAAAGGACATCCCTTAACATATCCATGCTATAATGGTGAAATCTGATACTTGCATCCTTGGATTAAAGTAGAACAGATAAGGCCTATATTAACACCTACAAGGTAATAGCAAAATTGTGCTAAACCAACTTTATTTGCCTTCTTAGTAAGTTTTCTCATACCAGAAAATATTCTACTATTCTAATAATTAATCAGTGTTGGACATACAAGCTGATCTTATAGTAGTAAACAAAATTAAACACTCAAAACATACTGCTCCTTAATTCCCTATAGATACTATGTAGCTATGAAAGCATAAATAACAAATGCTCAAAACGTTATCTATAATAATACAGTGCTCTTCAGTTGCTTACCTGTGCTGCTTAGATAAACAGAAGTTAAGAACAGGAAAGAAACAGAGTAAGTCCTTTCCTGGCAGTAGAGTCCATCATAGGGTAAAAGCAAAGGATCAAGACCATATCATGTTTAAGAAGACATCCAGGTCAAAAAATTACACAGCTCTGTGAAACTGCTTTATATTACTGCTGCACTACTGTTTGTTGATGTGATGTGGCTACTGTTTGACATTTTTCTGCCTCCCTCCAGTAGCCTGCTGTGTGAACATCATAATAACAGTGTTAAAAAAGAGACAACAGCCCTCAGATGGAGTCGCTTATGCAAAGCCCATGTCAACTAATCAAGACTTAATGTCTAACCTAACTGAGGTTTCAGCTTCTCCCATGCATGTAACCTTTAACCAGTCAATCTGGAATTACCTAATCAGCACTAGTAAGGTAATCTGCCCCTTAGAACACCCTTTGTCCCTCTGAGGAAGGTAACCTAGCCTGAAAAAATCCACTCTTTCCTAATAACTTATTTTTTTGCCCGGTTTCCACCTTTAAAAATCTTTCATTTTCTACAACTTTTTGGAGCTCTTTACTATTTGCTAGATGGGATGCTACCCGATTTGTGAATTGTTGAATAAATCCAATTAGACCTTTACATTTACTTAGTTGAATTTTGTTTGTTTTTTAACAGCAGCAAGCAAGCAGATGGCGAGAAGGTTAAGTTCAACCCTGGAGAGAGAATACAGGTGGTGTGAGGTTCTTAGGCATGCACGACTTAGGCAGGAAAAAATAATTAATATAAATTTTGTCTGTTCTAAGTGTTCATCTTCCTAAGAGCTGACTTTTGTTATATTTTAATGCCTTTATGTAAGTTCCAATAAGTCTGTCATTGTTTACAGGAATTTGGTCAAGAAGGATCCAAGTTTTCCTTATTTCAAAGAGCAAAACAGCTCTCAAATAGCAAATCACACCAGAATAAATATTATGAGAAGTACAATATGACTAGGCACAATACAATATGACTAGACTGTATACTCTTCAGAGCAAAAATATTATGACACTTGTAATGTTCCTTTCCTCCAGAATTCATTGGCCTGTCCTTTGACCAAAAGTTCAAATGTTCCCTTAGGACAGTCAGTGTATATCGTGCAAGATACATAATGTTATCAACTCTTTCAGATCCATTAGCCTTTGGGACCTGTCAGCTCTTCTCCACCATAGATCACTGTGCTCCTCCTGACCATCTCTGCCCCTCTGCTCATCACCATAAGTTCAACTTAACCCCACATTTTACCGTGTAAGCTCATTCAAATAGAAATAGCAGCTGAATAATTGACCTCTTAAATCCAAATATAATTCTGATTCACACATATATATATATTGCACACCCTTCATTTCTCTTTGTGTACTTTGGCAGTTGTTTAGAAAGGAGGTTCCTTGAAGAAATAGGTTATGTGCACTTCTAATTATGTGAATATTATTTGAGAGCTTACAAATATGAGTCAAATATTAAAGTTAACAAATTCAGTTAAATGCTTCTTTGTGCTTGCCACTCTCCATCAATACCTAGCTATTCCTCCCTTGACACAGCAAATAGGGTCCTTAGCCTGGAGATCAAGTGAGGAGAGGAAAAAGCTTAAGACTCAGATGGCCAGAATTTTTAGAACACTTTCTACCTTTATCTAGAGGAGGGGTCCTGGCAAAAGTCCGACAGCAGGATATTCCCAAATCCCACATTTCTGTAAGATCCCTTAAAGTGTGAGAGAGATACTGTTGTAGGTTCTTCTTACTGTGTCAGTAAGATCTATGACATTACCACTAATTTTTGACACCGTTCCACACAATCTTAAACCAGTGACTTAAGAACAGTGCCTACGGACTTTTCCCCATTTATTTTCCTATTTCTTTGTTTCTAGTGCAGTGTTGTGATTTATAAGAAACATATACTTGGTCATTCAGATAACCAAAATATATTTCATATATATATATAGTCTTCACCCAAGGTTCCTGGCTCACAGCTCCCAAAACGCTTGGAATTCCCTAAATGATAAGAGCAAAGGGAACATCTCTTATCATATTTGGTCTCTAATCCCCAGTTCCTGACATTACTTCAGAGTTATAAAGGTGAAATGAGTGGTTTGCTATTCAAAACAATACCCTTTCCAGCACAACTGAGTTTATGTTAATAAGGTGACTTTTGGGATGGGGGCTGGTTTCCAAAGGAACCAACCAAGAACAGAGACTTGGAACTTTCAGCCTCACCCCTTAATTTCTGGGGAGGGGAGAGGAACTGGACATTGAGTCAATCACCAAAGGTCAATGATTTAGTCACACTTGCCTACGTAATGAAGCCTTCACAAAAACGCCAAAGGAGAAGGTTCAGACAGCTTCTAGGTTGGGAAAACATAACTCTTATACTTGCCACCATGCTGGGCTCCAAACTCCATGAGGACAGACACTCATTTCTTTGGTTCCTCAGCTATTTATCTCTTCATCTGACTGTTGATTTGTATCCTTTAATATCCTTTGTAATAAACCAGTATTCTAGTGGGTATATAGGTTTCTTGAGTTCTGTAAACTGCTCTAGCAAATTAACCAAACCCAAAGAGGGCAGCAAGGAAACTTCTGATTTATAGCCATCCCTCAGATGTGCAGGTAACGACCTGGGCTTCCAACTGGAGAGCGATCTTGTGGGACTGAGCCCTCTACCTGTGGAATCTGATACTATCTCCAGGTAATCAGAGTCAGAACTGAGTTGAATTGTAAGACACCACAATGGGGTCCTGAGCATTGCTTGGTGGTGTGTGGGCAATCCGCCCCTACACATACACATTGGAATTGGTTATCAGAACCACTAATACATAATAACATATTCCATGCTCTTGCTCTTTAATTGTCCCAACTGCAATGATGGAAGGTAGTGTGTTGTGTGGTAAATAACACAAAATACAGAGTTTAAAACTTATTATTGTCTATACTTAGAAATCTTGTTATCCTCAGTGAATGGTAGTCCCTCTGTAAAATAAAAGTGTAGTATTTGTCTGTTGAAAACTTGACATTTATGATAATCAGTTGAGATGAAGCAATTTATGTGTAAGTATATTTAAAATTGAAAAAATGTCCAAAATGTAATGAAATTTTATTAATATTATGCTTAATCACTAGTATCTTGGAATAGCAACTTGAAAATAGCAAAAAGGTAGAATTTATCAGCTAAACAGTACAGATCTCATAAAATAGATTGATATGAATCATTTTGAAAAAAAATTCTTATTAGAATAAGAAATGCCTAAAGATAAATTAACTTCTCAGTATATGTATCATTGGTAGATAGATGGTGTCCATAGTTAGTGTTCTTAGTGACAGGAATCAACTCTAGAAAAGGGAATTTTTGATAAGAAATGGGAGAAAGATTTGGGAAGTTGGCAGAATCAAACAATCCAAACTTGGGGACTCTTGACATTTAAAAAAGTGCCTGAGAACTAAGAGTTTACCTTGACTAGTTAGTCTCTGCCTCTGTCATCACCCCTTCCTTCCCCTGCAGTGAGTCCTACTGATAATAACGCTGTTATAGCTGGTCCCATGGCAGCCATGGGCTGTCTCAAGTTGTGCATGGAAGGACTGTGCCCACTAGGCTTCTAAGGTAAAATGTAGGCAGAGATCCTAGGGAATTAGAAAATACCCTCCTATCAAGACTACACTCAGTGGAAGAGAGGCAATTCCCTTTAAGGAAATCAGGTACTATTAGAAAATATTAGTGCCAGGAAGTCTCAGGCTAATGAGGGTCTGCTTTAGAAAGTCACTATTTTTTCTGGCCTGCACGTGGGAATAAAATTTCTATTTAAGGTAAGTTGTAAACTTGAACTTCATTAATAAGAATTCTATGTCAGTATTCTAATTTAAAATTCATTTACTCTTTGTGTATGTTTTTCCCCCTCTAATCTACAATCATTTATTATTGAGAATAAACTAAACATGTTCTCATCTGAAAGATGAATAGCTTCCCCAACGCTTATCAGCTAAAAGCAGTTTGTGGAAAATGTTGAAGGAATTTTGGAAATCTATTTTATTTTCTAAAGAACAGTATATCAGTCCCCAGGTTCTACTCATTGGAAAGCTAATCACACCAATATTCTCCATTAGTGTCCAAATCATATGTACTATTTATGCTTATTTTTTTGTCATGAAAAAAATATTAACTTCCTGAAATTTTCAGTGCGTTTTTTTTTCACTTTGACTATTTCTTTGAATGATTTAACTAGATTTCTAAATATAAATGTTGACCATTTTTCTTTATTTCTTGGAGGAAAATAAAGATAGAGATAGGGTCAATTATGATTGAAGAAATTTTGCTATTTTCAATGTGCAGTTATTAAGTAGCAAGATAACAAATGACAAGACCAATTATTTTTCATTATACTAACTCTGATTATTACAGAAATTGTCTGAAACTGTAGGTATTGTCAAAAAATGTTGATTAGGTAAAACAGTAACATTGATAGTGTGTCCAGGGGACATGACTCAGAAACATCAGATAACAGAATAAATGAGGTTTTCTAGAATTAAAATTTTCTATGTAAATTCATATTCAATAGATGAAAGACAGAATGACTTAGAAGCATTTCAGGGCACAAATACTACACGTTTTCAAATTTAGCAATAATAAAAATTACTGATTTCATGAGATAACTTTGGTTTTCTTCAAATGTCAAGCCTTTTTCCAATAAAAAACAAGATCCAAAAATCTCACTTGGAAGTTGTTAGTGCCATTTTGCAAACATTTTGAGAATTTGGAAAAAACAAGTACCCCTTACTTTGGTTTCCTGTTTTCAAATCTGTTCTTAGGGCTGCTTTTCGAATCTTTTAAAAACCAAAATAATGTTTAGCTCTTCAAGTAATGTGTTTATCAAGTAAGGTTGCTATTTTTTGCAAAGATGCCAACAGATTCTTAGGTTGTTGAAGATAATTTATAATATAAAATGTTAACATGTTAATCAGGGAAGGATTTCATTCATACCACTTTTAGTCTGGTCTATAGAAAATTCGGTATGCTTTTAAATACTTCAATGTTATATACAGTATTATCCTCATATATTACATATAGTATTAAGAGAAAAATTATCTGTTATTAGTGTTTACAGGAATGCTCAGTTTTTCATGTTAATTTGCCATAAAAAAACATGAAAGAAAGATATTTTGTCCTGTGTTACAAGAATAATTTTTGTGGACTGGGAAATAATAGCATTGTTTGGAAAGCAAAACAAGAAATAATTGATGATGTCACCAGGTTAAAAAAAAAACAACTAACAGTGAATCAAAACATCAAATAGGGCCTCCCTGGTGGCGCAAGTGGTTGGGAGTCCGCCTGCTGATGCAGGGGATGCGGGTTCGTGCCCCGGTCTGGGAGGATTCCATGTGCCGCGGAGCGGCTGGGCCCGTGAGCCATGGCCGCTGGGCCTGCGCGTCCGGAGCCTGCGCGTCCGGAGCCTGCGCGTCCGGAGCCTGTGCTCCGCAACGGGGGAGGCCACAACAGTGAGAGGCCCGCATACCGCAAAAAAAAAAAAAAAAAAAAAAAAAAAAAAAAAAAAAAAACATCAAATAAAAAATAACCAGAAAACAGAATAAAAATATACACAGACATCATAACTTAAAAATATGCTACCTTTATTAGTGAGCAGAAAACTCTTATATTAATAAGAAAAGGAGATTTGGAAATAACAAAAGCATAAATTATCTTGTGGGAAAAAGATCCTAAATTATTTTTAGTGCACTTTGAAATTTTGTATGTGAAAATTATATTTTTGAATTTCAGGATATTGGGAATACTTCTTAATGAAAGGGCTATTGATTAAAATGTTATATTGTATTTTCTATTTTTATTAGTCCACTATGTTTCTATTTTATATTTTAATATAGTCTGTTTTATCATAGTAAATGGAAACCCATTTTTAAAATAAAATATACAAGGGAAAATACCATAATAATTCTTTCATAGTGTTTTTTTTTTCTCCTAAAAGAACCTAGTTGTTCTCTAGAAACTAGCAATCATTCACATCTCTTACCAGAACATATTTCAATTTTTCTAAAATGTTTGATTATTTGCTAATGTATCCAAGAGCTTAGGCATCATCTTAGTTTCCACATCATCTTAGCTCCATCTGCTCTTGTTCCTGCTGTGTTTGGCAAGATTTTTTAAATACTAATTTCAACTAACAGAAAATCATTAATACTTCAACATACTATTGATATTTGGATAATTTAGCTTCAAATGGAAACATTTTATTTCATGTATTAAAAAGGCAACTTACTTTGCTTTCTAGTAATTTCTTGTGATTTTAGAGAGTTTACCCTTAAAATATTTCTGCCAAGTCTTTTGTATTCTCATTTTAGAAACTAAAACCTTACAAAGTGTTGGTGCTAACGTAATAGCTCACTCCTTGGCCAGAAGCCAGCAGGGTTAAAATCATTTCCCTGCTGTCATTGATTCTCTTGCACAACATCTAGGTTTTGTGATACTGAAGAACAGTCTGCCATTAAGAAATATATTCCATTTTCCCATCATAGCTGAAGGTTAGCCTCATTAAAGTGAGAAAAAAGCAGCCAGACTCCAGCTTGACACTGGGTCAAGTATTGTAGCTCATTTTCTGGAACGCTTCCCATCTAAGCAATTTGTCTTTTTCTCACTACGAAGATCTAAAAGATCACTATTAGAGTGAAAAAGCCACTAGGGAATGGAAAATTTGATCATTCAAAAATAAAAATGAGTATTTTGTTTTGCCTACTGGGAAAGTATACTATCTTTGACTTCAAGAGTGATTAAACAAAAAAGATTTCCTTATTTTCTAGTGTTTTGCAATTGTCTCTTAAAATGATACCCAATGGAATATAGATTCACTGTGCTATTTTTCCAAGCAGCTCTTAGGAATATTGTCTTCACACCAAGTCCTGGTTATTTCACTAATATTTTTTAGGATATCACTGAATACTTACTATATATGTCACATTTAATATAAAAATTAATTGTTTTATGTTTGCTTATTAACATGTTATCTGATAGAGGTAAATATAATTGTTTAAGATTAGTTTCAAAATCCATATACTCACAAACAATTGATAAGTGCAAAGAGGATACAGAAAAAAAACAATTGCACACTGTAGTAAATACAGATTGTTTACAAGATCATATTTTCCATATGTATGTCCTAATTTACCTGTCCTAATTTTCCAAATAATTTAAACTACTGTGAATTTAACCCAAACAATCCCATATATAGAATCAGGTGTAACAAATTTACTCAAATAACATTTTTGTATAAACTTCATATGTCTCACTTGCAGTATTTTGCCTTATATGAATGTCTCTGTCTTCCTTTTAGGGCAAGTCAACATGTAAATTTCATCACAGATAGAAAACTAAAGTTTATGGATGAGTCATGTGAGTTTTATATTAAATACAAGACACTAACACTTGAAATGTGTTGATAGTAAATGAGATACGGATTAGAAAACCTGGCCAATCAGGTTCAGAGTGTCCTTCCTTATCTGCACATCAGCACTGCAGCCTTCAGAAGCAATAGGTCTCCTATTTCCATGTTAAGTCAGGATTGCATGTTCCTTGAATTTGGGACTTCTATTTAATGACATGCATTTTCCATAATATAAACTGGTTGAGTACACAGTGGGCAGAGTTTGTAAAGCTGTGTCATAGAAGGTAGTTCTCACATCACTGAATTGTTTTATACCTAGCTCTTGAGTTCAGGTAATTGGAGGGGTCAAAGAAATATAGAAGATTTAAACAGAGATGAAAGATGTCTAAGTGAGATAGATTCAAAAAAAGAAAATCAATGCTATTTATTGTACATAGATTAAAATGTTTAATTAATATTGAATTTTATATGTAGTAAAGCCAGAAATTTAAAAGATTATTTAATATTGGATTTACTAATATCTCTTAAGAAGAGAAAAAATGGGGAATAATTTGCTACAAAATACTGACCAATATTTGCCTGAAAATATTGACCAATAAAATAAAATATTTTATCACTTAGAAATAAGAAAAAAATAAATTACAGAAATTCCATTGTGTAATAGGTTCACAATTGAGTATTTGAGTATTTTTTGAATTATTATTTGAGTAATTGAGTTTTTTATTTTTTATTTTTGAATTATTTTTATATAGAGATGGTCACTTCCCTTTAGTGTGTTGTCTAAAACTAGTTACATGGTCACTAAAAGAAATCAGGATTTTCCCTTTTATTGGGTAGATGGTTTTTTGTTGGGTTTATTTATGGCTGTCATTTTTGTGATCCATAGGTTAAGTAAGCACACAGCCAATGATTTTGATGTTTTGTGTTTATTCATCCAGATAATATTGTAATAAATACACAGAAAGGGTCAAAATTGTGATCATACCAAAATTGCTGATATTTTTAAACTTGTTAAGCTAGTGTTATACAAAAGGAGCTATAGAATAATGACACTTATTAGGAAAATACAATATTAATTCTATATTATGTAAAGTTACAGAATACAAATAGCTATGGCAAAGAACTAAGGGATAAGTAAAACCCTTCTGGGTAAGTAGAAATGTGATCTGTGGCTTTAAATAAATATGAAAAAAAAGGAAAGAAAATAAATATACGTAGTTATAAATAATAGGAGGCTATGAGAAAATCAGCCTGCTTCACCAGATATAGTGGATGTCTTTGAATGTATATTTTGAATATGAGTTAGTCATACACACAAGCAATCACAACTATATATTAAGAAAGCAAAATTGATATCTAATATAAGAATTTTTAGATAATTTTAGTGATAAAAGTTACAGAAATTAGAAGAAAAAGGACAGATGGCAATTGTTCAAATTTTGTACAGGTTAAGGCTAAATACAACTCATAAGGTGATGCTTTGTTTTATTGGACACATGAACATTATAGGGATAGAAATTTAACTAATCAACTATTGGATCATTTTTGCTCAATTTTTATTTAACAGTTAATTGGAAAGTACATCTTTAAATGGTTCAGTGTGGAGTCTTATTTTGGAATCTCCCATCCTTTCCTTCCTTCCATCATTTTTTGCAGAGGGAGCATCATTAATTTCAATAATGGCTGGGATACACTTGATATGTTCCAATGCTGTTTTGTTCAGTCACTTAAAGCGTAGGTCTAATGGTATACAAAGGCTCTTTGCTTACCCAATTCCTTGAAATAGATTGACTGGACTAGCAGGGCAAACATAAACTTAGGAAGTCATCTAGTCACATGAACAGGAATGACTAGCCTGACCAGATGAACTAACTCTCATAACAACACAACCACACAGGTAAGGATTTGGAAAAGAATGTATGCCCAAGAAAGCCCATCAACCTTCAGTGAAGTGCTCTTGCCCTAGCAAATGTGAACTTGTGGAACAGAGATGGCAGACTCATGCAAATTAGATTTAAAAGGTCACCCACACAGCATGTGCAATGTGACATGTCATTCCTATGGACTTAAGGCTGAGGTCTAAATCATAGCCTTATATTCCTACTCTACTTACAGATATAAATGCAGACTACAAAGTTCAGAATCATTTTTTCTGCATGCTTTTCTCAAAGAACTGGATCTTGATTCCTAATGGTAAAATAACTAACTAGATTTAGGAAGTTTTCTTCTACTCCTTATTCTAAGTCCTATTTAACATTTGACTTACATGCCTACTGGTTCTTAGTATCATTTTCAATTTTATGATAGAAATAAAATATTATTTCTTATTTATTTCTATGCTTCTTCCCTACTGCTATCACAATGCTTCACACACAGTAGGGAATTTGGTATTTATTGAATTATTGCTTTTGAAGTTCAGAGGGCCTTAAAAGGATTTCTTGAGGGACCCACTAGTCCAACTATAAATGGAATTTATATTCAATGTTCTTTATTGAAAATTAGATAGAGAAGAATTTTCCCACCAGCTAAATGTTTGTCATTTCAGGAGGGGTGTAAGATCATCAATGAACAGCATAGCAGAAAAACATGCAATAAGAATAGAATACTAATTTGGGTTAATACTACTTTTCAAAAAACTACTGCATGAAATTCCTGTTAACTTTATAGTTTTGGGAATGACATTGAAAATGTTACTGTCAATTTCCCCTTTTATGGCTGTTAGCATTTGCCTTATGTATGGAGGTACACCTATGTTGGGTGAATAAATATTTACAATTGTATTTGCAAATGAAGCAAGTGATATAGGATTAATCTCCAAAATTTACAAGCAGCTCATGCAGCTCAATATCAAAAAACCAAACAATCCAATCCAAAAATGTGCAGAAAACCTAAATAGACATTTCTCCAAAGAAGTTATACAGATTACCAACAAACACATGAAAGGATGCTCAACATCACTAATCATTAGAGAAATGCAAATCAAAACTACAATGAGGTATCACCTCATACCAGTCAGAATGGCCATCATTAAAAAATCTACAAACAATAAATGCTAGAGAGGGTGTGAAGAAAACGGACCCCTCTTGCACTGTTGGTGGGAATGCAAATTGATACAGCCACTATGAAGAACAGTATGGAGGTTCCTTAAAAAACTAAAAATAGAACTATGGTATGACCCAACAATCCCACTACTGGGCATATACCCTGAGAAAACCATAATTCAAAAAGGGTCATGTACCACAATGTTCATTGCAGTTCTATTTACAATAGCCAAGACATGGAAGCAACCTAAGTGTATATCGACAGATGAATGGATAAAGAAGATGTGACACATATATACAATGGAATATTACTCAACCATAAAAAGAAACGAAATTGAGTTATTTGTAGTGAGGTGGATGGACCTAGAGTCTGTCACACAGAGTGAAGTAAGTCAGAAAGAGAAAAACAATCACTGTATTCTAACACATATATATGGAATCTACAAAAAAAAATTTCTGAAGAACCTAGGGGGAAGGACAGGAATAAAGATGCAGACATAGAGAATGGACTTAAGGACACGGGGAAGGGGAAGGGTAAACTGGGGCAAAGTGAGAGAGTGGCATGGACTTTTATATACTAACACATGTAAAATAGATAGCTAGTGGGAAGCAGCCGCATAGCACAGGGAGATCAGCTCAATGCTTTTTGAGCACTTAGAGGGGTGGAATAAGGAGGGTGGGAGGGAGACACAAGAGAGAGGAGATATGGGGATATATGTATATGTATAGCTGATTCACTTTGTTACAAAGCAGAAACTAACACCATTGTAAAGCAATTATACTCCAATAAAGATGTTAAAAAAATAGGTTGCATATTATGCAGTGTTAGAAAAATTGTATTTTATTTTTAATAATATAACATCTGTCATCCATAACACACATGAACACATAAATGTAAACATGGATGAGCACGTCATTATTCTGTTCATGTATCTGTGATGTTGATCTCAGAAGTTGAACTTTATTTAAAACTTGATTACTATCCCTGAATTTATTTTTTAGCATAATTATATTGTCTTAGAAGGCAAATTTCTAAATCTTCAATCCTTAAATTCTGATGAAAAGTGTCACCAAAGGAGCAGAGGATTGGCAAAAAAAAAAAAAAATCATCAAATTCTTACTAACTACTGATAGCAAATATGTTTAAAAAATAGCTCATAATTTATTTTAAAATCTGTAAATGGGGCTTCCCTGGTGGCGCAGTGGTTGAGAGTCCTCCTGCTGATGCAGGGGACATGGGTTTGTGCCCCGGTCCAGGAAGATCCCACATGCCATGGAGCAGCTAGGCCCATGAGCCATGGCTGCTGAGCCTGTATGTCTGGAGCCTGTGCTCCACAACAGGAGAGGCCACAACAGTGAGAGGCCCACATATCACACACAAAAAAAATAATAAAAATTAAAAATTAATCTAAAAATGCACCAGTGAACATATAAATACAGACTGCCATTTTACCAAAGAAATGTTGGAAAATTTATATAACTTTTGTTCCGGACACATCATAAATACTATTTGTAGGGTATATGGAATTTAAATACCAAAAGAAAATGTCTGTTTTTATAAATAAATTATCATAAACATGTTTCCTCTTAAACAATGATAATAATAAAAGTTAGAACATCTTATACAATTTTATATGTCATTTATATAAGTAAGTTTCAACCATAGACTATAATGGAGGAAAATGATGTTGAAGTTAATGCATTGTCCTCAGTCATCCAAAAATATGAATCTATTTCCTCATATTCATAACAGATTTTCATTTAAACACATATATTGTCTTTAGTATTAAAGATATCATAAAATTGTTAACAACAGTTATGTGACTATCTTTCTCAACAATAGTCCAAAGTTCTACACTGTCTAAACAATATAATATAAACTAGTTAAGATCAAGGTAATTAATATCACATACCTCATCCACAAATCATCTCTTCAGCCATATTACTTCCCTTCAGAAACAACTTCGACCCTTATTAACATTTTATTTTGCCAACATTTTCCTTAACATTTTTTAACACAAATTCTACTCACGAAATTCTAACCCAAATTTTATTCTTAATCATAAGAGCTAGAAGCCAACTTTATTTATTCTAAATATCTAGTTTTTCTTTTATTACCTCAGAACCACTGGTATTTAATGGTATGTATCATATTCATATCAAGTTTCTATGTAAAATTTTCAGGCTTTAAACATTTTTGTGCAGTAACAAATATATTTTTATTCAATTAGTTTGTAATTATTTTTATTTAGAGTTATACTATGAGTTCTTTATTTTGTTCACTTATTTTATTATTTAGGGAGGAATTGAAATATTTAAATTAAAAAATTATTTTTCAATATGTTTATATGCTATGGTCTTTATTAATTGTATTATCAAATAATTCAAGAGCCTATTCACAATTTCTATTCCAAATCTTAGAATGAATAATTCTATTATGATTTGAAAGTTTTTATTATGATTTGCTCCCTGGTGTCAGAATAATTCCTATTAAATTCACGCAGAAATAAATTAAAATTTTATTGTGTGGTACTTTTTTAATTGTATATGCCACATTATTGAGTTTATTCATGACAGGAAAGAAGTTCTGCTTTCACTGGGTATTAAAACTGTCTGCTTATAATTTTGTTATTAGAAGAATTTTCCACATACAAGCTTCTTGCTCCACACATGTCAAATCTTATTTTAGCTTCACTGCCCACATAGCTCTTTATGTGGTGCTGTGTACATAAAATATGGCCTTTTGGTTCTATGATTCTGGCTTGTACTAGAAGTCCTGAGGTGGTACACATACCATATAGGTTGGTGCAGTGGATGGTAGAAGTTTTCCCAGAAAACTGTCCTACATTAGGGCAGTTGGTAATACCTTAGCTGTAAGAACACAGCTGTCTCTTTAAAGCCAAATTAAATGTATTTCCAACTCAACTTCTCTCAGAAAGATTCCAATAATGCCCACAGTCACTTTCCATGATCACAAGGGAAAGTATGATGAAGTTGATGTGGAGCAATTCAGTGAACTTGACTGATTAAATTTACAAGTGTCACATAAATGTGTCATCATGTGAATATACTGCTAGATTCATTCTTACCACCTTGCCTGGGGGCCTTGGGCAAGGGCACATTTGTTCCTTTAACTTGAAGAATTGCTCAATGCTCTATGGTACTTCATGTTGTATGGTAAATCCTCTGGGTATTTACTTCTTTATTTGCACATTAGCCTCCTCCTGTTTCTTGTCTGTATATTCCTAGCAACGTGACTTAACACTCAGTAGAAAGTTTTTGACGTTTAGAGGCATTTTATAATAGCACTTCCTATAAATTTAATTTTCAGTATCCGTTGACAATATGCAGTTTGAAATGATGCAGGTCAACTTGTTTTTCTCTTATGTTGCGTGGCAGTCCCCTTAATTTTGCATTACACTTTATCATCCCCCCCCAAAAAAAAGACAATAAGTAAATATCTTCAAATCAGTAAGAAATTGGAGCCTTTACCATAATCAGAAGAGTAAGGTAAATTTCAGAAATAGATAAGAGAATTGTCCAAACATGGAATGAAAGGGAAAAAAAATAATACATTTTCATAAGTACCTAACATTTTATTTGTGTAATGGAAAAGAAAAATCACAAAAAATATTTCTAGTGCCAATTCTCATAGCTCTACAGACAGAGAACTTGCTTAGTAAATGTTTTGGTTGTTAGTCTGAAAAGATCTATCATCAAAGACTCAGAAGCAATAAACATTCTGTCTTCAATCACAAGGCAATGAAGACCTTTGCTGCCCTCAAGTTGATGATTCTGGCTTTCTCTTCAGTGTTCCCTGGAGTGAGTGAGCATTAAGGCTGATTAAGCCAGTTGTTAAATTTAAACTGTGCTTGTCAAAATAAATTAGCTAAGTACAAACAAAAGAATCTGAGTTTATTTTTCTTCATTCTTTTTGTTTTATTTCCTTTCATAGCTATTTATTTAGGAGTGGTGATTGGTAAGCTTCAGTGTATATATCAGTGACTAGTAATTAGATGGCTGTGATAAGCTGAGAATATATACTTATAATTTATTATATGAGAAAAGATAATACATATGCTAGCTACTTTTCTCCATATAACGAACAAAGAAAAATTCTTTCTACCAACGAAGAATATTTTTGATAAATTTTTTAACTTTGAAAATAACTGGGTGTCTCAGTATAGACAAGAATATCTTGTTTGGGGGAGATAACATAGCATGGTGGAAGGAGCACTGCATACTCCAAGGTAAAGGGGATGGTTGTCTTCAGGGCCACAGAGCAGTGGAAGTGTGAGAACTTGTTTTAATATGATTACAAGCTCTATGAATTTTCCCAGTCCTTTAAAATTTCTAGACCTCAATCTCTTCACTTATAAAATGTGAGTAATAAACACTTTCACTACACAGTATATTTAAAAATAGGGATAATCCATTACTAATGATTGATATTATTTTTAATTTATCCTTATTCATCTGCTTAATGAGAAGTACACTCACTATTCCCACTCCCGAGGAAGGCTTACTATTTCATGTTCAGTGTTTTACCTTTAAACTTGACAGGGCAACATGCACATTTTATGAGCTTCATCTGAGTTCTCTAAACTTTGGATTTTTTTGACAATTTCCCTGAAAATGAAAAGATACCAATAAAAGAATCCTCAGTCTCTGAAAAATGTATTGGCCCATGGAATAATAAATGTGACTCCATGTCTACTGATTCTCTGGAAAAAGGGATAATGGAAAAGTCATGTGTTCACCTTATTAAAGGTTCATTAAATGTCCTTTTGAAATTAATTTTGTTATTCTCTGAGAACTTATATATTACCAGCTTTGTTAAGTTGCTAGGAAGAATCACTCCCAATCAATGGGCAAGTTATTTATTTGCTATCTCAGTCCTTCCTTGTTTCTTGGATTCTTCAGATCCCTATTTTTGTCTTTCTGACTGCATTCATCACTACCCAAACTTTTTCCTAATATTTAGATCTCTCAACTGCTTTACTTGTCCTCTTCCTATACTGCCACCCTTCTGTCACCTGACCTTATCCTGTTATTCTCTCTACACTAGACAATAGGTACTCAAATGCCAAAAGGTGCTACACAGCAGAAAGATTTTGATTTTATTAAATGCTTCTCCAAAGAGTTAAGAAAAAAAAAAGTGGTAACACTTTACTTATCTCTTTCAACTGATAGTTATGTTTTGCCTTTTTATTTTTATTTTATTTTATTTTATTTATTTTTTTTTTTTGCGGTATGCGGGCCTCTCACTGTTGTGGCCTCCCCCGTTGCGGAGCACAGGCTCCGGACGCGCAGGCTCTGGACGCGCAGGCTCAGCGGCCATGGCTCACGGGTCCAGCCGCTCCGCGGCATATGGGATCCTCCCAGACCGGGGCACGAACCCGTATCCCCTGCATCGGCAGGCGGACTCTCAACCACTTGCGCCACCAGGGAGGCCCTGTTTTGCCTTTTTAGAAACATTTATTTATACAGGTCTCTCACTGTCTTCTAGATTGTAATACAATATTCAGAATGGGGTCGTGTATTTTTTTCTCTATGCTTTGCAGCATAAAGAAATGATTCTCATGCGTACTAAGTTCTCAAGAAATATTTGTTGAATATTTAATATTTTCTTTAAAAATTTGATGTTGACAAATCTAAAAATTTGAGTAATCTGCTTATGAAACATTAAACATTTTCTATTTCCTTATCTTGATAGATTCCATTTTCCAAGTCTGAAGGGCTGGTGACATTTCCAGTTTTCTTTCCAATGAAAATGGTAATTAAATGCCACTACATATTACTCTTCATATTCTATATGTTCATGTCTTATATTATCCATAAGTCTCTACCAGTTCAAAAATGTTTTCAATACTGTTTGATTGTGATTTATTGCATCCTATAAGCCATGGCCAATTCTACACAAAGAAAAATAAATGAATAAATAAAAACCTTTCAGACAAGCAATGCTTTTAGATCTTATCAATTTTTAGAGTAAATGACCAAAGGAAAACAAATGAAATAGTATATGGATTAAAATAAATGTAAGAGATAGTACATATAAAACATTTGTTCCTATCTTTGTTCTATATCCTTGTTATTTAGATAGCCAATTAATCAATGAAAGATAAGATAAATATCTTTTAAATACTGGGTTGGCCAAACAAAATTATTTCTATCATTCTTAATGCTAAAAACCCTATTTTAAGATAAAGTACACATAGAAAGTATCCCTAAACTCTCGACTCAAAATTTCTGAATTCCTGAATGCATCATCATAAGCCACACACAAAAGATGGCAAGAAAATCTCTGAATCTAATCTCTAAAGAATAGATGATCTAAATAAGAATCCATGATATCTGTAGAAACATAACAAGATCAATATGTTGTAATCCATTTACCAAATTGTGAAAAATAAAAATGAACAGATTTCTCCATATTTAATAACTGAGTGTGATTTGTTAGTTTCAAGATTTAGTTATTCTGTACTCATATCCATGAAGATCCACTTTAAGGTCCCTGTTGAGAAACTAATCCCAATACTCACCTGACTGTCTTCATTTTTCATCCATCTATGGTCTCCAGACCTGCTGATTTGGTTAGCAGCCACGACCCCTTCTGACTAACCATAAAGAATGTGAATCAGTTAGAAGTTATTCTGATTGACCAAACAGAGTCAATAACAAGCCAGGACTCACTGATGAATTATTTCATTTTACTACTTTTTTTGATAACAAATTAAGGAGCAGATTTGTCATGAGCTTGGAACCATCTTATTTACTTGCCCTGACATCAGTTCATTCTTTGAACTATATCATGATACCTTGTGATGTTTGAGTTGTGGTGTTGATCATCAGCTACAAGTGAATGTGGTTCAAATGTCTAAGAATTTTAGGTCTTAGTTTTATCATGTTAGTAGAACAGGCATGAATAATTCTACCCCAATGTCCCTCTCAGCTTTAGATTTCTATGATTTATTTTCTGCTCTTTAAACATGATTTAGTCACAAGAGCTACTCAATAACAGAAAAGAAAGACTAAAAAAAGCTCTAGGCTATATGCTCATTAAATATTAGACAAATAGATGTCTCATTTTTAGTTATTTTAGATAATCCAACTTATTTGAACTAGTGATATCACTTTTCCATAAAATGTATTTAGCCAACTGACTATCCAACTATTTTTCACATGGTGATACTTATAGATTCTATACCATTAAACTCTTGCAAAGTTTTTCAGCTTTTGTAGAGATATTGACACTTTTTTTTTAGCACCTGGATGCTGTGCTATACCCTCCATATATCACGGTGAAGAAAGGACAATTGACTTTTATGATTATGTGGTCCAGAATTGATTCAAGGATGAGTTTTGTTGCTCTCTTGTCCTGAAATGTTTGAGGAAGAAGAAAACTCTCTAGCAAGCTAAGAAAACAGATAACTTATGAAGGCTTTTATGATCCTATAATTCTATAAATAGCAGTCTAGAAATGGGAAACTCTGCCCCATTGTCACCAAGACACTAAAACAGTAGGTATGATTATTTCAGGAAATCAGGTGGTGGGTTTAAGGTTGAACAGCAACCCTCGGTGTCTTTCACATGTCTAACTAGGAAACTAAAACTGAAAACAAGGCAGCCAATTAGGTAAAATAAATTAAGCTAAGTCTACAAACAGAGAGTTAGGTTTCCAGTTTCAAAGTTAAACCTCATTAGAATAAGTGTCATAGGTGAGAAAACCAAAAGGAAGAAAAGAAAATAACAAAATAAAATCACTTTAATTTGAAATCATTGTCCTCACCCTTAGCCCTAAATAAAAAGAATGTGTCATATATATATTTTATCAGACCTGAACCAAAAGAGATGCTTGAAAGTACACCAATATTCTAGCCACAAAGCATAGCCCTGCGCATATCTACAGTTTGGAGACAAGCTTGTCCCAGGGGAAACTAAATTTATACAGAAAAATATTTAGAACTTAATTTTAATACTTTTGATAGAACATTGAAATTTGCAGTATCGATCATTGTATACTCTGTCCATTGGATCTGTGATGATTGAATTATCCAAACTTTTTGAAAAGACCAATTATACTTGAGGATATAATTATAGCAGATAAGTGGAAAAGAAACCTTATGAGGAATGCAAGATCTACCTATTCAGAGTACAGGAAGAAATCAGGAACGTGGGTCAGAAAAGAGTATAAAGGATAATGCATTTGATCTACCTGAAGGACAATGTAATGATTTATCTAATAGCAAAGCAATAATCAACAGTGGGATTCATCAGAAAAAAGTTAAAGTTCTTCCAGCAAGGTATAGTTCAGAAATAAAGTAGTTTGGAATACTTAAAAAAATTCCTTTATGACTTTCTTCTCTGACATGCCCCTTTATTTATGACTTCATTCAGTTTCTTTCCTACAAATACCATAGCATCTGACACCTGCCTTTGATGCAGCAGTAACACCAGGGTTTGTATTTCATGCTAGCTTTGCTGTCTCCTCAAATGAGCCTCTATTGTATATTAGTGTCTTCTCAGCATTTAACATAGACCTATCATATAGCAGTTACCCAGTAAGATTTTCAATTAACTGAATTGACTAAACATAATGTTTTCATATTATATTAAAATTTTTTGAAGTAGTAATTAAAAGCAATTCAAAGCAGAGATGCCAAAAATGAGAATATTCTACTAACCATAATTCAAAAATTTTTTGTAAATAAACAGCAAAGATAATATGTATGTCCCTAAAATGGATGTGATTAACATTCAGTTCTTGGTGTTATTTTACTACCAGAAATAAAATTTGTATGGACTCCATGGACAATTACTTATAGGTAATAGTGGATTAAAGAATGTTAAAATAGTTGCTTTCTTGTAGGATCTCATCTGTAATTGGTCCAATAATCTGGGATAAAGCATAAGTGGTTTACCAAGATTTGATCATGAAATAAAAATTAGGGCTTTCCTGGTGGCACAGTGGTTGAGAGTCTGCCTGCTGATGCAGGGGACACGGGTTCATGCCCCGGTCTGGGAAGATCCCACATGCCACGGAGCAGCTGGGCCCGTGAGCCATGGCTGCTGAGACTGTGTGTCTGGAGCCTGTGCTCCGCACACACAGTTTTGAGGGCATTACCCTGCTGTGGTCCCCTTTGCCTGGGAAAGCAATAAGGGTATACTTTTCTACTTCACCCTCCACCCCACCTCCTAACAAAAAGAAATAACAACTGGAACTATTAATATCTGTAGCATTCTGTGGAGTTGACTGCATCAGAGGATACTTTGGAATTTTACTATAGGCTTGAGAGTACTTCTTTGATATCAGATATATTTAGAATTACTTTCTGCTCTCACTGCATTGTACATACACCTAAGCTGCAGGAATTTTTACATTATATTTATCTACTTCTTGTGTTTGTCTCTTCTTTTTTTCTTTATACATTATTTTAATAAAAAACACACTACTGTGTACAAATATACAGAAATCAAGTTGTAACATTCAAATACAGAATGTGACAAAGTAGCTTTGTAAGTTTCCTTTACTATGACAGATTTTCTGTCACATTTAAATATTTATGATTATTAAGACATAATGAATAAGAGAAGTACAGATTTTCCAGCCTTATGATTAGCAAATTCCTCCGCAAAGGAACTAAGATATTGAGTCATTAATAGGGAAACAGCTGGCAAATTAGATGACCCTGCCTACATTGTATTAAGAAACTGTAGTTAAATGTTAGAAGTATAGGCAATATAGCTTTCTCAGACTTCTACCAATGATTATATACTTGATATATAAACATTCTTAAATGTAAAATAGTTCAGTATGATTGTATCTATATTTGTTCCACAATGACAATTTGTTTAATGTAATAATCTGATATATATTTTTGAACTGGAGCCATTTACAAAGAAATACTGAGAAATCCTGAAAAGAAACTGTTAGTCCCAAGTCAAATTACGTTTAAATGTTAAGAGATCTATGGAAAACAAAAGTGTGGGTTAGAAACATTGCCTACATGCCAATTTTTATTTCTAAGAGAAATTCTTACACAAATAATCATCATCTTTGTCTTACAAAACAAAACCAAAAAATCCTAAAATTAATCCCACAAATCCAAATTAGAGGAATTTAGAGTAACAAAGTCAGAGTCAGTCTTGTCATCTTTACATTAATTTAATACATCAAACTTCTTTGGGGAGGGCATGACTTTCAGACCTTAAATAACGACAACAGTTACACAGCTCTTTTTTTTTTTTTTTTTTTTTTTTAGAGAAAGATATATATCCAGGAAACCCAGTGGAATATGTTACTTCTGAAATTCCATAAAAGCTGTAAGGCAGCCAAGTGTTGATGGTATTCAATGACAGTAAAAGTTTGCACTCTTAATGACCATTGACAGGCTTTGTGCCAATATTCAAACAATACGCTTTTCATTGATTATCAATGCAAAGGCTAGGAAAGAAATACAATATATCATACCCCAGCATAGAGCTACTATATTTGTACAGAAGAATCACTACTTATCTGTTGTTTTAAATGAAGTCCCGTCCAGGCATTAAGCTGTAATCTAAATGTTGATAGTGCCTAATCTCAACTTCCAAGATGAACAAAAAAGTTTATGTGTGAAGACTGATTCTCTTTGGCTGCAATGGATACCATTTTCTCTGGGTGCAGTTTTTAGTTGGATCAGGGTCATATTGTAGGTCCAATGAATGTATAACAGGGTGGTACTGCTTCAGAATTTCTTGTTTTGCTTTTATGATTTTGATGACATATTCAAAGATCTTTCTGGGATACTGCTTACATTTTGTGGCTATATCGACTATGATTTCATCAAACTGGTCTTCAAGGACTTTGATATCAGAATCCATAAGGTAATTGTCTGAAGCTTCTTGCCATGCTTGCCCATTAATGCTGACATTCTCTTACACAGCTGATTCAAAAGTCCACTGCGCATCTCGCAACATGGGCTCCCGAATCTCCTCTGGCAGCCCGTCCCCCAGCTTTTGCACTAAGGGGCCGCACAGTTCTAGCATTTCCGTCATGGCTCACTTCGAGGTGCAGCACACTCAGAAGTCTATTCCAGAGGTGGAAAGGACAGAGGATCCATCGTCTGTCCCGGCCACACTCTCCATGTCTAGTGGAGGAGAAAGGGCCACCTACTCCTATTTGTCTCTTTTTTTTATTTAAAAAAAAATTAGAGCAGTTTTAGGTACAGAGGTTTCCCATATACTACCTGCCCCAAAACATGCATAGCCTCCTCCATTATCAACATCACTCACTAGAATGGTATATTTGTTATCAAGGATGAACCTACATTGGCAAATCATTGCTCTTGGTGTTGTACATTCTATGGGTTTGGACAAACGTACATGTATCCACCACTACAGAGCATATTCACTGTCCTAAAAATCTGTACTCTGCCTATTCATCTTCCCCTCTTATGCCACCCTAGCACTATTGATCTTCTTTTACTGTCTCCATAGTTTTGCTTTTTCCAGAATATTATATAGTTGGAATCTTACGCCATGTAGTCTTTTCAGATTGGCTTATTTCACTCATAATATACATTTAAGATTCCTCCATGTCTTTCCATGGCTTGATAGCTCATTTATTTTTAGTGCTGAGTAATATTCCATTGTCTGGGGGTACCACAGATTATTTCTCCATTCACTTACTGAAGGACATTTTAGTGGCTTCCAAGTTTTGGCAATTATAAATAAAGCTGCTATAAACATCTGTTTGCAGATTTTTTCCTGTCCCTGTACCATACCTTGTCCAGAAGTGTATATAAAAGGAATCATATAGCACATGATTCTGCTCTTTGAATCTGGCTTTTTACTAAGCATAACACATTTGAGATTTGCCTGTTACATGTCACTAGTTTACTCCTTTTTTAGTGCTGAGTAGTATTTCATTGTATGGGCCAGAGCTTGTTCATCTATTCACCACTGAATGTCAGTTAGGTTGTCTTCAGTGGGAAGATTATTAAACAGCTGCTGCAAACAGTTGTGTACAGTTTTTTTTGTTTTGTTTTTTTTTTGCAAAACCACAAATCTTCATTGCTGTTAGGTTGAGATTGCTGGGTCATTTAATAAACATATGTTTAACTTTGCAAGCAACTGCAAAAATCTTTTTCAAAGTGACCTTAACATATTGTAATCCCATGAGCAATGGATGAGAGTTATGGTTCCTCTGATCTTGAAATAACTTGGCATAAAAAATCTTTTTTAAATTTTAGCCAATCCATAGGTATATAATAGCTTCTCATCATAGTTTTATTTTTCATTTTCCCTACTTACTAAAGATGCCATCTTTTCATGTGTTTCTTAGCCATCTGTGTATTTTCTTTGATGAAGGGTTTATTCAAATCTTTAACAGTTTTAAAAGTTGGGTTGATGTTTTATTATTATTGAATTTCAAAAGCTATTTTTTATTCTACATACAACTTATTTAACATATATATATATGTTGGAAATATTTTCTCAAGTCTATGGCTTGTCTTTCATTCTTTCTACAGTGTCTTATGTAGAACAGAAATTGTTAATTTTAATAATGTTAAATTGACCATTTAAAAATATATTATGCTGTTGATTTTTATCTATTTTGTAGCTTTGCTTGATTTAAGATAAAGATTTTCATGCTTAGACATGTATGATGTATGCAAATTTGAGTGGAAAATCATGCAAATATTCTAATAAGTAACAATATTTTTAAAGCGGTTCAAACAAATAATTATTGAATAGTTAAAAAAAGGTTGCCTTCAAGATTGTTGTGGTTGTAAAATGTTCTTCAGGGTAAACAGTGTAGTCTCCTCTCTTTTGCTGGGAAGTAAAGACATATAAGTAATATCTACAGCACACTTGCTTGAAGCAAATGTATTCAAACCTTAATGTTCTTCAAAGCCTCCATTTGTAATTAAAAAAAATTGTTCCTTGATAATATCCTTTAAAGAGTTATTATTATAAGTGATCCTTCATTTTACTCATTTGCAACAGAGATCATTTTTATTACATCACCTTGAGAATATATATATTTTTTATCATTGGACCATCTGTTTGGGATTATATTAATATATCTCTAAAGTATGCACTCTTAGGCACTTAACATAATCAAGACACTGTATTAAGAAACAGTTGAACTAGATATAGTTAGGGGATTTTTGAAAGGAACTTGAATTTGGGAAACTAAAACAGCTGAAAATATATTATGAACAAAATATTTTCAGTGAGAAAGGTGATATAACTAAGAGTAGAGCTCAAAATGACTAGTGGATAATAATAATAATATATTCTGTATGAGTAGAAAGAATGAGAGACATTACTCATTAATGTGCTTTGGAACTGAATGTAAATCACTATCAAATTAGCAAGTACTTAGACAAGTATATCTTATGATTATCTTTTTGGTGAGCCCATTTCTCAGAAGGAATCAAGAATCAAAGAGAAAGATTAAAGTAAAATATAATTTGATTTTTAACTATGCAGTTCAATTAAATTAAATACAACTACATGGGTATCATATAGATACTTAGATGAAAGATTGAGAAACCAAAGCAAAGAGGAGAATATGTTTTTTATCACTACAAGATTGAATAATCAGCAGATATAATTCATCAATCATTCTGGGTACAGCAAATCTCCAAATTTTTAAATTTATGTAATAAAATATAAAGTGAATAAAATTATGCTCTATTTGAATCACATATACTTAATTTATCAAAAAGATTTCTTTCTCCTTACCCCAAGGCTTCAGCAATGCCTGGTGAGTTCTTTAAGCTTCTTGTAGAAAGTGCCTTTAAAGTTTTCCTTTCCTGATGGGCAATCTGTTTTCATCGTTAAAGAATAAATTAATTTAAATGTCCTGAGTGCTGAAATTCTGATTGAGGATTTCTGAATAAATTGTGTGCTTAGTAGAATTCAAAGATATTTTTTTCTTGTAATTAAAATGCAGTTGGTCAGTAGTTATTGAGTTTTGAGAGAGGTAGTTCTAATGGGAGGATACTTCTGAATGTTAGAAATCATAAGTGTATGGGTGACCCAGCAATCCCACTACTGGACATATACCCTGAGAAAACCATAATTCAAAAAGAGCCATGTACCACAATGTTCATTGCAGCTCTATTTACAATAGCCAGGACATGGAAGCAGCCTAAGTGTCCATTGACAGATGAATGGATGAAGAAGATGTGGCACATACATACAATGGAATATTACTCAGCCATAAAAGGAAACAAAATTGAGTTATTTGTAGTGAGGTGGATGGACATAGAGTCTGTCATACAGAGTGAAGTAAGTCAGAAAGAGAAAAACAAATACTGTATGCTAACACATATATATGGAATCTAAAGAAAAAAAAAAGAGGTTCTGAAGAACCTAGGGGCAGGACAGGAATAAAGATGCAGATGTAGAGAATGGACTTGAGGACATGAGGAGTGGGAAGGGTAAGCTGGGACGAAGTTAGAGAGTAGTATGGACATATATACACTACCAAATGTGAAACAGATAGGTAGTGGGAAGCAGCCACATAGCACAGGGAGATCAGTTCGGTACTTTGTGGCCACCTAGAGGGGTGGGAAAGGGAGGATGGGAGGGAGACACAAGATGGAGGAGATATGGGGATATATGCATATGTATAGCTGATTCACTTTGTTATAAAGCAGAAACTAACACACCATTGTAAACCAATTATACTCCAATAAAGATGTTTAAAAAAGTAAACGTATGAGGAGGGATGAGTACAAAGTAAAGAAACTACAGAAATTGTCACATTTCCCCACATGGAACAACGCTTCTGTTCCTACATGTTGTTATCTCAGAAGATTTGCCATTCAAATTTACAGAGAAGGCAAAAAATTTTTTTGATACAAATAAATGAAAACCAAAATTGTGGGTTATGCTCTTTTCTGACAGGAACATATATATCATATGCATTAGTAGGATATGTTTAACAAAGATTATTAAATGTGTACAATGTATATATGTACCAAATACTAAATGAATTTGCTATTAAATTAGTATTTTTTGGGGAACTCCCTGCCAGACCAGTGGTTAGGACTCCATGCTTTTATTGCTGAGGGCCCAGATTTGATCTCTGTTAAGGAACTAAGATCCCACAAGCTGCATAGCATGGTGAGGCCAAGAAAAAATAAATAAATATTTTTAACTCAAAAATTTTTATTTTTTAGATAAGACTGTAGGTTATACTCACTTGTTAATGTTTATTGAGTATTTGTACACTTCTCAAGACATACAGGGAGCATTTTTTTTGTTTAACTTTATTCCTATCTTGAGACTTCCCATTTTGGCTGTGATGCATCAGATATATTTTAGGAACATTTGAAGAAATGTCCCGTTATGGAAAGATGTCCTTAAAATTTACATAATTGTATTGTATAAACATTCATAATATTTATAATTATTTTTATTGTGATAATAGCAAAAAAAATTATAATATACATATTATTTATGTTTTAGAGTTATAATATATAATTAGATTTGAGTCAACAAAAGATAGATTGAATCAAAATAAAGCAGCAAAGAATAACATTTTCAATTCCGTATGTTGTTTCTACCACTGTTTAATAATGTATCACTTATTTACCATGCTGGAAGGGGAAGGATTGGGAGCTGTAGAATGGTAAGGCCAAGTCACAGTAGAAATCAGAAGTATGTCTTTCTCACAGTCTATCCTATGTAATTTTGAAAACTCTCAGTATTCTCATTCTTCACTCTTCCTGTCATCCATTGATGACAATGTCAACAGCAGCAAGTCAACAGGTGATGCCTACTGAAGTTATCAGTCCTGATGAAGACTACTAATATCTTTGTCAACAATGTTGGACATGCCGAAGAACCTAATATTTATACTGGGTGCTGTTTTCTGATGATACTGATGTTGAAAACACTAACCTTCAATGCTGCAGAAATTGTCAGAAATACTGACACCATTTTGCTCTCTCAAAGTTGCATAGATTGTGCAATGGCATGTAAAAACAAAGAATTGTTTTCTTGCTCTTTTATTACAGGCTTCTCAGTTTTTGTTTGGCTGCGCTGCACAGCTTTTGGGATCTTAGATCCCCAACCAGGGATTGAATCTGGGTCCTCGGCAGTGAAAGCTCGGAGTCCTAACTACCGGACTGCCAGGGAATTCCCCAGGTTTCTCAATTTAAGATTAATTCATGACTTTAGGAGATTGAAACATTGTCAGGCACTGAGTGTTAGGCATTGTGATGCCCTGAGAATTAACACTTCTTTCCAAGTTAGACACTTTTTTTAACTACACTTTTGCTCCTGCAGTCTTCTCTAAATGATTTAGCTCTCAAGGCCCCCTTTATTCCCATATGTTAAGATAATGAGGCTGGGGTTAGGGCAGGAAGACATGCCACTAATCCCCATACTTGCCTAGACATGCCTAAACTCTGGGAAATATATACATTAGGATGAACATGAGACCCTGTTACAATGAGTTTATTTACTTTACAAAATTATTTACAAGGTCTCATAAACATCAAACATTTAATCTATCAAAAAATAGCAACATAATCCCATAAATTTAATCTGCAGCCTGTAACTCTTTTTAAAAGAGTTTCTCAGCCAGATGACATAAAGATAGTATGACCACAAGACATCTCAAAATTGGAATTGGAAGGGCCAATGCATGCACTATTAGTAACTTTTCAGATCATCTGAGCTAAATTCTTAAATATGCACATGTAACTGAAATTTGTGTTATGATTTGATGTAAATTGGAAACTTCAAGACTTGAGCCAAGATCTAACTCATATTAATCTGGAGATAAACAACATAATTTCTTTGTGAAATATTGCAGAACAGATATTATGTTAGATAAAATAGTAAATATTTCATTTGATATTTAAATAATGGATAAATTAGGAGTAAATTCTACTCAACTTAAAGCTATATTGTCTGAAAAAATGATCTGGCTTATGTATTATTAGATAAATCTGAAGGTAATATGTGGATTGTTACAAATAAAAACAAAGACTTAATTTTCTTTCTCTGATTTTTAAAATTAAGTTTGTAGAAGAAAGACTTGGCTTTGTACCACAGACCAGCCACAGTCTTCTGAAAAATATTGGTGACCTGGAGGTAAGTGTCTGGGAACCTTAAAACTGTGCAAATCATAACACACCTAGTAAGTGTTTCAGGAATGATTTTCAGAGGGTTATAAATATAAACACTTAAAATTTAGTTATGATTTAGTTAATGTGTAAAAATTAAAATACATTCATCAGAATTATCATCACTGAAGTGCTTGGCATTGTGTGATTTCATATGGAATGACCTAATATTAATAGCTAGAATACATATAGAAAGCAAATTCTGGCTGAAAAGATGATAGGAGGAATACATTTCATATAACCTTAGAAAAACTATTCCTGAGTTCAGCTTTTGCTATATATATTTTGTATATGTTGATAAAGAACTTCCTATAGTGGGACCCACAAAATGAAGCCTGCCCCAATGGTCCCACCCACACCATAAATCTAAACCTAAATCAACCTGAATTCAGGAGAAATGTCTCACTGTCTAGGAGAACTAACATACACCAATCACAATCCTCCAACTCAGCTCTAACTAGCTCACCTTTCCCTAGAAAATGGGACTTGCTAACTTTACCAGGAAATCCTCAAACTTCTAGCCAATCATGCCTTGTTTCTGCACTGCTGCTTCAAATACTCTATAAAACTTGCTCTTGCCCAAAATCCTTAAGGAAATCTGCTCCTCTGTTTGTGAGGCACCATATTCCCCAATCCATGGATTATTTCCCCTTAAATTAAAGGACATCAAACTCATTGCTAAATTATAATATTTTTGTCATTTGACAATGTAATGAGTTCATTTGAAAAAATTCTAATTCAGATTAGATGAGGTGACCATTTACCTCCCAATAAAAGAAATATACATTGCAAATAAATAAACAATTATTACTTAAAAGTTTTACTTAAAGAATACGATTTATCAAATAAACACAAAAATATTTGTACCCTAAAATTCTAATATTCTGTTTAGTTACATAATTACATTGTATAAGCACATGAAATATTTCTGTGTTATAATTTAATAATTTGAATCTTGAAATTCTTTGGAGGGCTAGTCCAAGTATGTTTGTGTCTCGTCTACTCATCTCAGATTTTGTTTCCAATCTACGAGCTGTTAAGGAGCTTGTAGCAAAATAGAAATCAAGTAAGTCACTTAGTTCACCGAGTTCACAGGACTTTCCTATCATGTTGTTCAGCAAGATATTCTTGAAGAAGGAAGCAGTGCATGGATAGACGTTCTAGTTGAAACTTCTCTCCATGCATCTGCAGTCTGTGTAGAACTATATGCGTTACCTTTGCCTTTTTCCACTCTACTTACTTCAGTAGAGGCATACTTCCCTTTGACAACTTACAAGAAACTTAACTTCTACATAGACTTCATTCCTTATTCTTTCTAGTAGATTTCTCCTTTTCAATAAGCTTTGATATATGGTCTATAGAGTAAAGTTTAGAATTTAAAAGCACCATTTCTACTTAGGAGCTCATAGCTCCTTTTCATGTGGTATGATAATGAGACTTTGATTTTATTCAGTAAGCCGTTCATGCTAGCTTAACCACTATATTTCTCATAGAGTATTTTTTAACTCCACTATTGATATAAAGATGTACTGCTGTAGTACCCCAAAATGATCTTGAAAGCTTAAAATAATTTGTCTGTGGTTAAATACAAATAAGAGACATTTGGGATAAATGAGCCTTCAATACAGTTTTATGTGTATAAAATCATAGGAGCATTCTTTTGGATGAGGGTCCTGCCAAAGCTGAACACATTAAGGAAAGCTTGAATTGGACAATAGCATGTTTCTGAAATTATATATTTCTTTATTCTTGTCTTAGATGAGAGAGCAACCTGATCATTGGAACTACTATAGATAATGCAACTAAGAAATATATATTATGTATATGTGTGTGTGTGTGTATATATATATATATATATATATATATATATATATATATATATACACACACACACACACAAACATAAACTTGAAACATTAGATAGTATGTCCAGTATTCCCTTCTTCATTATATGTATTATAAGTATATCCATGTACAAATGCATTATACATATAAAAGAAAGTGCATTTATACATTTATTCATTTTTATTCAATTTTTTGCTAAGTGAAGTAGTACATACATAACCTTGAAATATGTTTCCATATTAAAGTGTCACTTCAAAATATCTACCATATGATGGATTGTTTGTATCATTTTCTATGTCTGTATTCTATTAGACTGATTTTTTACAGGCAAATTTCAAAATTAGAAAAAAAATAAATCAGACTACCTCATCTCTATATAGTAAAGGGTTTGGGTCCTGTTTCTTTCATTTTACATAAATATAGGACAGGGGAATAAACCATTTCTGTAAATGATTATTTTATCAAATGCTCCACCTATTATAGAAGAGAATGAGTCCCAGGATTAGAAAGCTTGACTGTAGTAACACTGTTTAATGTGTACACACACTCCAACCAGTAATTACTTCCTATTGTTGAGAAATTTTCTTCCTGTCGAAACAGTGGATGCTGACCCAGTGAATATTTTTTTCATTGTTTGTTAGATTGTATTCCCATTTACCCATACATGGTCACTCATCTGACAACAACAGGTCCTATTATTTAATATAGCTTTTAAGAACATGGAAACTAAGAATTTCAAAATGACAATAAACCATTTAATTTTAGTTGATTTTATGACATATATGGTTTTAGCACTTGTAGCTGCAATAAAACATATGTTAACTCCCTAATAAAACCTGAGTGATGCCGTATCTGTCACCTCTTTCTATGTTGGGAAGTAGTGCACAAGTTATTACCTCGTGAACAGTTGTTCCTGTCTCCTGTGCAGATCCATATAACTCTCAAATTTGCATTCTGATAGAGAAGCAACAAATGTTACTTAAATCCCATGAAGTGTGTTAATTATACCAAGCTTCGTGAAATTATGGGTGAGAGATCCAGAAGGAATTCTACAGCTGTCTTTTGTCTCTTGAGCATATCTTGTCAGATCAAAGTCTTTGACACTTATATGATAACCTTAAAATTGCTTTTCTTCCCTTAAGTGGTATTCCCTAAATCTCAGTGATAGGGAAAAAGCTCACACAAAGCTAAATAGCAGATGTACTTTGTTGTTATTTAAATAGATAATGTTGATATCTTTAGAGAAACAAGTAAAATTCACTATTAAAGCCGGATTGAACTGGTCAGTGTATCTTACCAGTTTTACTTAATTATAAATATTTCCTCTCATTTTCTTTCTATAGAGTATGAAAGATAGAGGATGGGAAAAGGAAATAACCTCAGATCCTTTCCCCATGATTATAAAAGAAAGAGATTCTCTGGAGCCTCACCTTGTACATACCCATCTTTTGTTCTATGTGGAAGAATAGGAGATGGTCCAGTTTTTCTAGATTATATGTATTTGAAAATGGACAACTATGTATGGGTGGAGAGTATTTAATATGATTCTTCTTCCTGTCATTTCAGAAAAAAAGGTGGAAAAAACATATTAAAGTGGAATTTTTAAGTTGTACTATTCCCCTTTTTTGTTTCTGTTTAAAACTTATAGGTTCGGTACAGCAGTATGGGATAGAAGTCTTGGGATCAGTTTCCAGAATTAGACAACTGGCTTGGGTTTGATTCCCTGCTCCATCACTTGCTACCTGTGAGAACTTGGACAAATTAATTAATGTTTCTGTGTCTCAGTCTCCTCACTTGTTATTGAGATGATAATGATAGTTACTTCATACAATTGTTATAAGAATTAGAAACGTTAACATGAGTAACGTGTATAGACCAGGGCTTGACACACAGCAACCACTACCAAAATGTCATCAACTGCTTTTACAAGAATCTTGAAGCAGCAGTGGTCCCATGTATTAAGCAGTTAAACCGAGGGAATTCAACTAAGAATTTCTTATGGAGGAATTCTTATTGCACTCATATGCAAAATATTGGATTTCAGTCCCCCACTCGGGTCCATTCTTGACCCTCAGAAAGCAGCAACTCATAGAAAGTCACGCTGTAACTGGGAAAACCTCAACCCACTGGAAATCTATAACACGTCAGACCCATCTAGGAGACAAATCTAATCCTTCTGGCTGAAAAATAGCTTGCAGCAGTCTGCCCTCCTTAGTTTACTAATATTTGCAAGAATGGTTTGGATGGCAGTCAATGTCCTAGAGCCACCCAAGACCTTGACATTATCATTTTTCTTTGAAGCCTTAATGAGGATTACTGCAAAAGCAGATAGTCTGTAATTTTACACAATGCTTGCTGTTTGTCATGGAGATTATCATGCAAGAAGCACATCATCTATGTTTCCTAGGGATCATTTTTGAAATTTTAATTGCTTGGATTTGATTTTATAAACCTGTAATTTTTATATATTCATGTTAAAATCATCTTTTTTACAAAGAAAAAATCTACACACTTTAAATTAAAGAATGTTATAACAAAAAGTATATACTGCACTGCTTAGTACTTTATCATTTACCAAGTGCTTTCATATATGTCATTTTACTTGATTTAAAAAATAAGCCTGGGGGCTTCCCTGGTGGCGCCGTGGTTGAGAGTCCGCCTGCCGATGCAAGGGACACGGGTTCGTGCCCCTGTCCAGGAGGATCCACATGCTGCCGAGCGGCTGGGCCCGTGGGCCATGGCTGCAGAGCCTGTGCTCCGCAACAGGAGAGGCCACAACAGTGAGAACAGTGAGAGGCCCGAGTACAGCAAAAAAAAAAAAAAAAAAAAAAAAAAAGTCTATAAGCTATCAAAGGCAGCAATATTTTAACACCATTTAGTGGATGTGGGTGTGGGTGTGGAGCTGGTTATTCTACAGGATGCCCTCATATTTTTAAGTTCACAAAGAGAGTATATGGGAAAACAAAGTCTTAAACACAAACCACCTGCCACTAAATCCAGGATTTATTTAACTATATAAAATATTTGGGAGAGAGCACTTAAAGATAAACTGTAAATCCTAATATCTGGATGGCTATACTCAAAATCTTAGTCCATTTTAGAAACTAGGTTAATATTCTAATTTTGAAAGTGTATGCATATGACATCAATACTTTTAAACTTATTACCTCTAGAAAATCTCATCACAGGGAGTGACAATAATATCTTAAAGAACAAAATGAATTAGAATAAAGCAACAATGGTATGACAAATTCCTTTACAGTAATTTCCCAAGGACCTTCCATTTTCTGTAGAGAAGATACCTGGGCTACATATCCCAATGGTTATATATGTATAAAACCATATAGATAAACCAGGCATTTTATGAAATTTGTACAGACCTTTTGTTAGAGTTGAGAGTGGCATTTTCACTAGCTTCTACTCTTAAAGATTAGGTTTACTCCTGGACATCAAGTAATTTTGTTTACTAAAAAAATGATTTGTATTTATTTGGGTTCTGTGTGAGTGGAGTGCTGTTATGTAGAAATGTGAAATTCTATTTCAGAGTGTAATGCTTAGAATCCCTATAAAAATAATCTCAATAGATAATGGGAATATTTTAAAAAATTATTTATTTATTTTTGGCTGTGTTGGGTCTTCGCTGCTGTGCGAGGGCTTTCTCTAGTTGTGGCGAGTGGGGGCTACTCTTCGTTGCAGTGAACGGGCTTTTCATTGTGGTGGCTTCTCTTACTGTTGAGCAGGGGCTCTAGGCGCGTGGGCTTCAGTAGCTGTGGGGCACGGGTTTTGTTGCTCCGCAGCATGTGGGATCTTCCAGAACAGGGCTGGAACGCCTGTCCCTTACATTGGCAGGCAGATTCTTAACCACTGAGCCACCTGGGAAGTCCCATGGAATATTCTATTGAATATACTCATAGTTGGTTCACTTGAAATTGCCCTGAACCTACAGTAAAATATAAAAAATTTCAAACTAAATACTAGTATGGCTTGGATTCAGTTAAGAAGATAAGAAGGCATATGGTTGAAACATTTGTCATTTTTAATATATATGAGAAAGATGTAAAAGAATGAAGAGTGGGGAACCACTTTACCTTCAATAATAAATATTATTACCTTCTATTATAAGATTATTATAAAATTAACATTTGGATTCACATTATATGGTGATTAGCTGACTAAGGCTTGATAAATATTCTGTAATGAGATAATAAGGCTGTATTGTTTTACAAATTATACATATTAGTTATAATACTTAGCCCATCTCTGTGGAGGCACTGAAAACAAAACCCATGTCTACTGAAATCAAAACCATCACTACATTCTTTTCCCTTAGCTAATTTATTTTTACATTGAAATATTCATAAGACAGTAAAACATACCAATATTTGATCTAGTTATTTTTAAAACATATCAATATTTTTTCAACATTATAGAATACCTCTCTTCTCATTTTGTGTGTGTGTGTGTGTATGTGTAAAACTGTGTTTCATTCTTCCTTCTTGAACTCATTGTATAGGAAAGAAGTTTGAGTTTAAGTCCCATATTCATTCATTCCCTAATTCCTGTTATTATATCTATATTACTTTCCCCCTCTAAATTGAAAGTGATAATAATATCCAGATTTGGGGGTCTGTACTGCCACATATGAAGATATTAGATTTCTCATATGCTGAATTCATATCCTCTGGGCTTTGCCAGCACTTATAGTTTCCTAGCCTTCAACTGCCCATCCAGCTGCCAACTAATTTGCTCTCCTTCCTGAGAGATTATCACAAGAGTACTTCAGTCAAGTGTGTGCTGAATCCTGGCTTGAGTTCTACAGGGAACACCCAATATCTCTCCTGTTAGCTAATACATAAATTCAGACTCCTTTATTCCCTACTCTTCTCAGTTTAGTTCAGATCAGAATGTACATCCTCACAAACAATACCATGAATCTTGTTTTTTAATGCTTACTCTGTTCCAAGTAACTGTCCAATACAGAGAATTACCATAAGGCAGAAATCAAAATGCAAGACAAGATGTATTAAAAGAGAATAAAAGAAAGGAACCCAGGAAGAAAGTGATAATTTTGTCTCAAGTTTTTCTCACAAACAACATTATCCCTAATACGGATTCATCACTGTATATTTGATGTTTTCTTTGGCATATTAACTGAAGTTAGAGTGAGGTAGAATATTGGTAACACTGGTATGAATCAAGTGAGAAAAAGTATTTTCTAAATTGAAAATTTAGAATAATTTGAAACAATTCTATTATGAATAGGGAATAAAAACTGCACTGTCATTCAATTTGGAAGTATACTTATCTATCTACCATTAAATTATAAAGTTTCTTGATATAACCACTCAGCAAACCCAAGCAGCTCTAGAGTACAGTTATACCTGGCTTTTAGAAAGTTCGTTTTATACCACTTTGCTGTTTTACCAAAGTTCTATATTAGTACCTGTTTTAGATAACTGAAATGAAGCAAAAGAGGATTTTTGCCTTTATGAAAAAAGTTGAACAGTGAAGATGGCATTCAGCATTTGTTTTTCAGGGAGCAGTTATAGAGGCAGTGCACCATGAGCAGAGAGAGAGGTACCACCAAGCTCCTTCCCTGCGAACTACACTCAGTATATCAGCATCAAGATCTCTTTGAACTTCTGTGCTTCTGTGAGCTTCTGTGCTTGATCTGGATTTACTTTGTGCATCTGTTAGCAAGATGTGTCCTATGGCAATTACTTCTTTATGCCATTTGTCTTACAAAAGCTTTCATAGAAACACTCTACTTTGGGAGAGTGGAAAAAACCTGTATCAAGAAAGTATAGAGTCAGGGAAAATCAGTACATTCTCTTTGGTTTTAACTCTCTTGTTCTTGATAGCAGGATATCCTAATAATCAAGCCTGGTGTCAGGGATGGGATGGTGCTAGCTCTTAAATATACAATTTATTTGAGATAAATAAATGATGTGTTTTCCCATAAGACAATGTAAAATGGAAATAAAAAATAGAAGTAAACAAATTCGATTTGAAAAAAAAATGTTCCGAGAAATGTCATTATTTTTTAGGAAATTTTTTTTTAATTCAAATCACTCCATAGTAGAAGTCTCTTATTAATGTACTGAAGGGCTATTTCCAGTGGTTTGAAGTCTTCTGTAATAATGAAGCCCAAAGTAGTGACCCTATCTTATATTTACAATTTTTTTACTGTTGTAGTCAATGGTGACATTATTGCCTATGTAATAATATCCATACATTGTTACTAGACCACATTCAATTAATGGTGACAAAAATTATGGCAGAACTGTGAATGGAAAGACAACTGGTATGCATATCATCAAATCTCTGAAGAAAGCTGAAATTACCAACACAATGTCAAAGACTTTTCCAGAAACATACTCTGAACTAATAAAGAGAAAACCTAATGTATGAGACAGATGTGTAACACCTATCAGGGATACTCCCTCCCTCCCAGTATTCATCAATCAAAGTTTTTTAAGACATTCACACACATATTCTATGAAAAATTTCCCAGACAAGCACTCCAATTTTAAATATAAATTTAACACTCTTGAAACAATAACTTTTTGAAGTATAGATTTTATTGAACTGATATTAAAAACAATATCATTCTGTAATGCTGAACATTCTTCCAAAAGCATATATTTGGTTTTTAAAATATTTGCTTTCGTTCATACAATTAACTTTTAATATTTTTTGTTTAATAACAAACATTGGAATTTCTACAATTTGAAATTAGTTCTAATATCTAAACTCTAAAATATAGCACTGTATTTTTAGGGAATAAGAATTGTTCACTTAATCAGATACTAAGTAGGACATAGTATGGTTTTATCTTTCTGGTGTTGCTTACTAATTCTTTCAATTTTACCTCTTATGTAGACTCCTTAATTCCCCAAAGGAAAAATACGTTCTTTGAAAGAGTTATGTGAAATAGATTTATCTACTTGCAAACAATTCAGGTAGTGTATTGCAATGTGATAAATTTAATGAAAGGTAATAATTTTTAAAGTATTGTAACATATCCTAATTTTTCCTTGAACTTTCTACACGTGTGGCCACATGATATAACTAATTTCATCTAAGCATACCATAATTATTGGAAAAATATTTTGTAAAAAATAACTTTCAAAATAGCAAAATTACTTATAAAATTTGACGCTACCTCATTTTTTTTATTTTATCACCTGTGAAATATTGAATCATTCTGAACAATACAATCCCTAAATTTTCATGTCATCCACCAAGTCAATTGATCATAGTTTTTAAACAGAATAAGCTTATTCATGTTGAATATATACATTTTAGCCTTTAGTAATTTTAGTTTTAAAACTCAGTAAGGAATGTACTTCTTTTTTTAAAATCTACTGGCCAAATGTCCAACTTTCAAGTAAAAAATAAACTATTATTTAAGATTGTTTAATCAACCTTCTTCTTTTCCATGAAGGAGATCTTTTTGATGTGTCTGGTCACCATGATTTAAATAAAGGACTTTTTTGTACTGAAATCACGTTTCCATAGATGCTAATGAAGTTCTCTCTCTTGCTCAGTTTGACAACTTACTCTCAGCTCTGTCAACACTACATTAAATTTCTCAGTAGCCTTGCTGACTAGAATTTGGTGTCCTTCATTTGATGTTTGGATTGGAACTAATGACAATTTATCCAGGAGCTGGAAAGATTAGCAAGATCTCTTTTGGGGGATTTAGACAAAAAATATGAGAAAAAAAAAAGATAAACTTCAGATTGCCAGCAATTTCTTTCTAAATGGTGCATTTTCTCCTCTATTTTCCTTTTTTTGAACAAATTTAATGCCACATTTTCTGTTTCCATATATGGTGAAATAAGGCAATGAACTATATAACATGCTTGTTATTTAATTGTCAATCAACATATCTGCCTACAAAGATCATTGTAGTACAATATTTGTTAAAATGCACCTTTTCCCTATGTTATTCTTGATCTGCATTAATATTATGAGCTGTTACTTGTGAAAGATAATAATTTGTTTTTTGCCTCCTTCTTCCAGAATTACTGTTAAATCTGCTCGTTGCTGCAAGCTAAGGTCACATAGCACTCACAGTCTTATTATAACTGACAACTACATCTTAGTTTGAATGCCAATTCAATTTACACAGGTTTCCTTTACACATTTTTCTCATATATTAGGTAAATAGAATGCTCACACAGCCTTAAATCAGTTAAAGAGCAGATAGACATTTTGTTGTACAAGCTACCTCCAAACAGCTCGGCAAACAGCTCTGCCTGGGCTGTAAGAACTCTGATTCCCCTTGGGCAGGAACTTGTGACCATAGTTCACTGAGGGAGGAGTGATACTTTTAACATTCCATATAATCAGTAAAATTATTTTTTTAAGTGTGCTGATACTGGCCCCTGAACTGATTCTCAACAAGAATTTCAGAGCTCTTACTAAGGTGACTTGATGATTGTGTTTCAAAAAGATCCTACAAAGCTACCTGTGTGAATTTACCTCTCAAATCAAAAATGATCACCAGTACTGAGAGTGACAGATTAATCAGTGGCTTCTGGCTGCAGTGACTCTTTTGATTGTCTCCTCATTGCAGGGTTCACAATGCACTTCTCTCCACAACTCCTGAACAGCCCCTTCTCTACACTCCTTACTCCACTTTAGCTCTTAGTTGATACCCAGATTTCCTCTCCAGTTTCTGTTCCTATCAAATGATTCAGCATTTTATCTGTTCTTCACTTTGCCTTTTCCTTCTCAGTTCGTCTCTTTGTCCTAAAGAGTCCCTTGGGAAATAAAATAAGAATAATATAATATCTATTTTCCCTCCTCCTTATTTTAGCAGGAAGTGGTCATCATTACAGATTGCAGGTAAGGACAATATTTAATAAAAATAATTCATATTTAATACTAATTTAACAATTACCAAGCTATTTGTTAAATATAATATAAATTGACTTATAAAAATCTGAAAGTTCACATTTAAATCTTATTTCTCCAGACCACATAAGGTAAGAGGCAAAAAGTTGCATTTCGAAAAAAGTGATAATTTCTCATATTTGCTCCTACTATACTTTTATGGATATCTATCACTCCCAAACGTTCCCTTTAATCTCCCATAGGTTTATTATTTCTTTGAATATCTAGAATCATCTGAGATACTTTAACCAAAACTACCCTCTCAGCTACCAAAAGGCAACTTCTATTTTATTCCTTTCTTTAAAATTATTTATTATTTTTTAAATTTAATTTTCTATTCACCAAATGACACCTTTTCAGTTAGGCCTTTGCTGACACTGTCTATTTAATATCCCTACCCAATTGTCTTAGTCCATTCAGGCTATTCTAACAAAATACCACAGATTGGATATTTTATAAAACAACAGAAATTTAGTGCTCACAGTTTTGGAGGCTGGAAGTCAGGTTGCCAATATAATGGGATGAAGGCCCTCTACCAGGTCAAGACCTCTTATTTTGTCCTCACAGGGCAGAAGGGGTTCAGGATCTCTCTGGAGTTTCTTTTAAAAGCCAGTTATCTCATTCATAAGGGCTCTACCCTCAGGATTTAAACACCTCCCCAAAGCCCCAACTCATTTTTTTTTTTTTTTTTTTTTTTTTTTTTTGGTACGCAGGCCTCTCACTGTTGTGGCCACTCCCGTTGTGGAGCACAGGCCCCAGACACGCAGGCTCAGCGGCCATGGATCATGGGCCCAGCCACTCAGTGGCATGTGCGAACTTCCCAGACTGGGGCACAAACCCGTGTCCCCTGCATCGGCAGGCAGACTCTCAACCACTGCGCCACCAGGGAAGCCCAGCTCCAACTCTTAATACCAACTTTTCAGGGTGTTAGGATTTCAAGATATGAAGTTTGGGGAGATACAAATACGCAGGTCATAGCACCAGTCACTATCTAATGCAATCTCCTAATATTAACTTAAAGTTGTTTATAGTAATAGCACTTATCATTTAAAAAATATATTAGTTCTTTGTCTGTTTCCTCCTACTAAACACTTAAACTTTATGAGAGCAAGGAATCCATATTGTTCACCACACACTGCTTGCACTTATAAGACAAATGGTAGAGCTCAATAAACACTTCTTGAATGACTTTTATCAATCAGTGAATTGCTGCAGAGATACTTTCCTTAGCTATTTGACTTAAGTTTTCCCTGTATCATCAATTTTAACATATTCCTTCATTGTATATTCCACACATTCTTATTAAGTACCTGTTGTGTACCATGCAATATTATAGGCATTAAAAAAGGCACCTAATGCATAGTGAGCATTGAACAAATATTTCCTAAAGGTATTCACTATAATTACATTGAGTCAACCTCATTAGAAAATGTCCCCATAGGATAATTGTTAAACCCAGAGGTTTATGAAATACCTCATTTCTTTTGTTTTAATAGCTTATTTTATTTACATTACATACTTTTATTACAATAACTTCATCTGAGGTATCTTTACCTGATTTCCCCACTCACTCTCTTTTTTTTTAACATTTTTATTGGAGTATAATTGCTTTACAATGGTGTGTTAGGTTCTGCTTTATAAAAAAGTGAATCAGTTATACATATATAAATATCCCCATATCTCTTCCCTCTTGAGTCTCCATCCCTCCCACCCTCCCTATCCCACCATTCTAAGCTGGTCACAAAGCACTGAACAGATTTCCCTGTGCTATGAGACTGCTTTCCACTAGCTATCTATTTCATATTTGGTAGTGTATATAAGTCCATATATACACTACCACTCTCTCACTTTTTCCCAAATTAAACTTACCCCTCCCCATGTCCTCAAGTCCATTTTCTAGTAGGTCTGCGTTTTTATTCCCAACATGCCCCTAGGTTCTTCATGAATTTTTTTTTTAGATTCCATATATATGTGTTACCATACTATATTTGTATTTCTATTTCCGACTTACTTCACTCTGTATGACAGACTCTACGTCCATCCACCTCACTATAAATAACTCAATTTCATTTCCTTTTTAAGGCTGGGTAATATTCCATTGTATATAGGGACCACATATTCTTTATCCATTCATCTGTCAAAGCACACTTAGGCTGCTTCCATGGCTATTGTAAACAGAGCTGCAATGAACATTATGGTACATGACTCTATTTGAGTTATGGTTTTCTCAGGGTATATGCCCAGTGGTGGGATTGCTGGGTAATATGGTAGTTTTATTTTTAGTTTTTTTAAGGAACCTCCATACTGTTCTCCATAGTGGTTGTATCAGTTTACATTCCCACCAACAGTGTATGAGGTTCTCTTTTCTCCACACCCTCTCCAGCATTTATTGTTTGTAGATTTTTGGATGATGGCCATTTTGACTGGTGTGAGATGATATCACACTGTAGTTTTGATTTGCATTTCTCTAATGATTAATGATGTTGAGCATTCTTTCATATGTTTGTTGGCAATCTGTATATCTTCTTTGCAGAAATATCTATTTAGGTCTTTTGCCTATTTTTTGATTGAGTTGTTTTTTTTGTTTGTTTGTGTTTTTTTTGATATTGAGCTACATAAGCTGCTTGAAAATTTTGGAGATTAATCCTTTGTCAGTTTGTTCACTTGCAAATATCTTCTCCCATTCTAAGAGTTGTCTTTTTGTCTTGTTTATGGTTTCCTTTGCTGTGCAAAAGATTTTAAGTTTCATTAGGTTCCATTTGTTTATTTTGTTTTTATTTCCATTTCTCTAGGGGGTGGGTCAAAAAGGATCTTTCTGTAATTTATGTCATAGAGTGTTCTGCTTATGTTTTGCTCTAAGAGGTTGAAGGTGTCTGGCCTTACATTTATGTCTTTAATCCATTTTGAGTTATTTTTGTGTATGGTGTTAGGGAGTGTTCTAATTTCATTCTTTTACATGTAGCTGTCTAGTTTTCCCAGAAACACTTATTGAAGAGGCTGTCTATTCTCAATTGTATATTCTTGTCTCCTTTATCAAAGATAAGGTGACCATATGTGAGTGGGTTTATCTCTGCACTTTCTATCCTGTTCCATTGATCTATATTTCTGTTTTTGTGACAGTACCATACTGTCTTGATTACTGTAGCTTTGTAGTATAGTCTGAAGTCTGGGAGCCTGATTCCTCCAGCTCCTTTTTTCTTTCTTAAGATTGCTTGGCTATTCAAGATCTTTTTGTGTTTCCATACATACGGTGAAATTTTTTGTTCTAGTTCTGTGAAAAATGCCAGGGGTAGTTTCATAAGGATTGCATTGAATCTGTAGATTGCTCTGTGTAGTATAGTCATTTTCACATTGTTGATTCTTCCAATCCAAGAACATGGTATATCTCTCCCTCTATTTATGTCATCTTTAATTTCTTTCATCAGTGTCTTACAATTTTCTGCATACAGGTCTTTTGTCCCTTAGGTACATTTATTTTTAGGTAATTACCTCATTTCTTGATAATTTAATTGGGAAAAATTCGATCAATGATATATGAAAAGCACTGCAATTTGCAAAAGAAAGAATGTAAGCATATTAAGAAAAGCTTTTAAAAATCCTTATATCTTACATTTTGCCAAACCAAACTTTAAGTTGTTTTATTTCTAACATTCTTTCTATAATTTCTCCAAGGTGAAATCATCATGGGATTGTACAGCAATAGATAAGAGATGATGTTCTTATATTATGATTTGTTTTTAAATAGTACTAAGAGTGAGTTCATCTTCCAATTATGTCTAATTTAAAATAAAGAATATTTTATGAGAAGATAGAGAAACACACAGCAGATGAAGGAACAAGGCAAAAACCCACCAGACCTAACAAATAAAGAGGATATAGTCAGTCTCTCTGAAAAAGAATTCAGAAAAATGGGAGTAAATATGATCCAAACCCTTGGAAGTAGAATGGAGAAATACAAGAAAAGATTAAAAAGGACCTAGATGAAATAAAGGGTGAACAAACAGTGACAAACAAAACAATACATGAAATTAAAAATCTCTAGAAGGGATCAATAGAAGAATAACTGAGGCAGAAAAATGGATAAGTGACCTGGAAGATAAAATAGTGGAAATATCTACTGTAGAGCAGAATAAAGAAAAAAGAAAGAAAAGAATAGAGGACAGTCTCAGAGACCTGTGGGGCAACATTAAATGCATCAATGTTCTAATAGGGATTCCAAAAGAGGAAGATAAAAAGAAAGGGACTGAGAAAATATTTGAAGAGATTATAGTTGAAAACTTCCCTAATATGGGACAGGAAATAGTTAATCAAGTCCAGGAAGCACAGAGAGTCCCATACAGGATAAATCAATGGAGAAACACGTCAAGACACATATTAATCAAGCTATCAAAAATTAAATACAAAGAACAAATATTAAAAGCAACAAAGGAGAAACAACAAATAACATACAAGGGAATCCCCATAAGGTTAACATCTGATCTTTCAGCAGAAACTCTGCAAGCCAGAAGGGAGTGGCAGGACATATTTAAAGTGAAGAAAAAGAAAAATCTACAATCAAGATTACTCAACCCAGCAAGGATCTCATTCAGACTTGATGGAGAAATTAAAACCTTTACAGACAAGCAAAAGCTAAGAGAATTCAGCACCACAAAATCAGCTTTACAACAAATGCTAAAGGAACTTCTCTAGAAAGGAAATGCAAGAGAAGGAAAAGGCCTACAAAAATAAAAGCAAAACAATGAAGAAAATGGTAATAGGAATATAAATATCGATAATACTCTTAAATGTAAATGGATTAAATACTCCAATGACAAGACATAGACTGGCTGAATGGATACAAAAACAAGACTGGTATATATGCTGTCTACAAGAGACCCACTGCAGACCTAGGGACACATACAGACAAAAAGTGAGGGGATGGAGAAAGATATTCCATGAAAATGGAAATCAAAAGAAAGCTGGAGTAGCAATTCTCATATCAGACAAAATAGACTTTAAGACAAAGACTATTATAAGAGACAAAGAAGGACACTACATAATGATCAAGCGATCAATCCAAGAAGAAGATATAACAATTGTAAATATTTATGTACCCAACATAGGAGCACCTCAATACATAAAGCAAATACTAACAACCATAAAAGGGGAAATCCACAGTAACACCATCATAGTAGGGGACTTTATAACCCCATGTTCACCAATGGACAGATCATACAAAATGAAAATAAATAAGAAAACACAGACATTAAATGATACATTAAACAAGATGGACTTAATTGATATTTATGTGACATTCTATCCAAAAACAACAGAATGCACATTCTTCCCAAGTGCTCATGGAACATTCCCCAGGACAGATGATTTCTTGAGTCACAAATCAAGCCTTGGTAAATGTAAGAAAATTGAAATCATATCAAGTATTTTTTCCAAACACAACGCTATGAGACTAGATATCAATTATAGGAAAAAATCTGTAAGAAATACAAACACATGGAGGCTAAACCATACACTAATTAATAACAAAGAGATCAGTGAAGAAATAAAAGCAGAAATAAAAAAATACCTAGAAACAAATGACAATGAAAACCCAAAGACCCAATACCTATGGGATCCAGCAAAGGCAGTTCTAAGAGGGAAGGTTATAGCAATACAAGCCTGCCTTAAGAAACAAGAAACATCTCAAAGAAGCAACCTAACCTTACACCGAAAGCAATTAGAGAAAGAAGAAAAAAACCCCAAAGTTAATAGAAGGAAGAAATCATAAAGATCAGATCACAAATAAATGGAAAAGAAATGAAGGAAACAGTAACAATGATCAATAAAACTAAAAGCTGGTTCTTTAAGAAGATAAACAAAATTGATAAACCATTAGCCAGACTTATCAAGAAAAAACGGGAGAAGACTCAATAGAATTATAAATGAAAAAGGAGAAGTAACAAATGACACTGCAGAAATACAAAGCATCATGAAAGATTACTACAAGCAACTATAACCCAATATAATGGACAACCTGGAAGAGATGGACAAATTGTTAGAAACACACTACCTTCTGAGACTGAACCAGGAAGAAATAGAAAATATGAACAGACCAATCACAAGCACTGAAATTGAGACTGTGATTAAAAATCTTCCAACAAACAAAAGCCTGGGACAAGATGGCTTCAGAGTTGAATTGTATCAAACATTTAGAGAAGAGCTAACACCTATCCTTCTCAAACTCTTCCAAAGTATAGCAATCCCAAACTCATTCTAAGAGACCACCATCACTCTGACACCAAAACCAGAAAAAGATGTCACAAAGAAGGAAAACTACAAACCAATATCACTGATGAACATAGATGCAAAAATCCTCAACAAAATACTAGCAAACAGAACCCTACAGCACATTAAATGGATCATACACCATGATCAAGTGCGGTTTATCCCAGGAATGCAAGGATTCTTCAATATACACACATAAATCAAAGTGATACACCATATTAACAAATTGAAGGAGAAAAACCATATGATCATCTCAATAGATGCAGAGAAAGCTTTTGACAAAACTTTACACCCATTTATGATAAAAACACTCCAGAAAGTAGGCTTGAGGGAATTTTCCTCAACTTAAAAAAGGCCACATATGGCAAACCCACAGCCAACATCGTCCTCAATGGTGAAAATTTCCTCTAAGGTCAGTAAGAGGCATTTTGTCCACTCTCACCACTATTATTCAACATAGTTTTGGAAGTTTTAGCCACAGCAATCAGAGAAGAAAAAGAAATAAAAGGAATACAAATTGGAAAAGAAGACATAAAGCTGTCACTGTTTGTGGATGACATGATACTATACACAGAGAATTCTAAAGATGCTACCAGAAAATTACTAGAACTAATCAATGAATTTGCTAAAGAAGCAGAATTCAAAATTAATGCACAGAAATGTCTGGCATTTCTATATACTAATGATGGAAAATCTGAAAAAGAAATTAAGAAAACATTCCAATTTCCCATTGCAACAAAAATAATAAAATATCTAGGAATAAACATACCTAAGGAGACAAAATACCTGTACATAGAAAACTATAAGACACTGAAGAAAAATATTAGAGATGATACAAATAGATGGAGAGACATACCAGGTTCTTGGATTAGAACAATCAACATTGTGAAAATGACTTTAGTACCGAAAGAAATCTACAGATTCAGTGCAATCCCTATCAAACTACCAATTGCATTTTTCACAGAAGTAGGACAAAAAGTTTCACACATTGTATGGAAACACAAAAAACCCCAAATAACCAAAGCAATATTAAGAAAGAAAATCGGAGCTGGAGGAATCAAGCTCCCTGACTTCAGACTATACTACAAAGCTACAGTAATTAAGACAGTATGGTAGTGGCACAAAAATAGAAATATAGATCAATGGAACAGGATAGAAAGCACAGAGATAAACCCATGCACATACGGTCACCTTATCTTTGATAAAGGAGGCAAGAATATACAATGGAGCAAAGACACCCTCTTCAATAAGTGGTGCTGGGAATATTGGACAGATACTTGTAAAAGAATGATGTTAAAACACTCCCTAACAGCATACACAAAAATAAACTCAAAATGGATTAAAGACCTAAATGTAAGGACACCATCAAACCCTTAGAGGAAAACATAGGCAGAACACTCTATGACATAGATCACAGCAAGATCCTTTTTGACCCACCTCCTAGAGTAATGGAAATAAAGACAAAAATAAACAAATGGAACCTAATGAAACTTAAATCTTTTTCACAGCAAAGGAAACAATAAGCAAGACAAAAAACAACCCTCAGAATGGAAGAAAATATTTACAAATGAAGCAACTGACAAAGGATTAATCTCCAAAACATACAAGTAACACATGCAGCTCAATATCCAAAAAACAAAACAAAACAAACAAAAATAAAATGCAAAAATGGTCAGAAAATCTAAATAGACATTTCTCCAAAGAAGATATACAGATTGCCAGCAAACACATGAAAGAATGCTCAACATCATTAATTATTAGAGAAATGCAAATCAAAACTACAATGTAATTTTATCTCACACAAGTCAGAATGGCCATCATCAAAAATTCTACAAGCAATAAATGCTAGCTAGGGTGTGGAGAAAAGGGAACCCTCTTGCACTGTTGGTGGGAATGTAAATTGATACAGCCACTATGGAGAACAGTATGGAGGTTCCTTAAAAAAACTAAAAATAGAACTAGCATATGACCCAGCAATCCCACTCCTGGGCATATACCCTGAGAAAACAATAATTCAAAAATTATCATGTACCACAATGTTCATTGTAGCTCTATTTAAAATAGCCAAGACATGGAATCAACCTAGGTGTCCATCAAGAGATGAATAAAAAAGATGTGGCACATGTATGCAATGGAATATTACTCAACCATAAAAATGAATGGAACTGTGTTATTTGTAGTGAGGTGGGTGGACCTAGAGACTGTCATACAGAGTGAAGTAAGTCAGAAAGAGAAAAACAGGTATCATATGCTAACAAATATATATGGAATCTAAAAAAAACAACCAAACAACAACAACAACAAAAACAAACACATAAAAGAAAATGGTCAGAAGTACCTAAGGGCAAGACGGGAATAAAGATGCAGACCTACTAGAGAGTGGACTTGAGGATACGGGGAGGGGGAATGGTAAGCTGGGACAAAGTGAGAGAGTGGCATGGACATATATACACTACCAAACGGATAATAGTTAGCTAGTGAGAAGCAGCCGCATAGCACTGGGAGATCAGGTCAGTGTTCTGTGACCACCTAGAGGGGTGGCATATGGAGGGTGCGAGGGAGGGAGATGCAAGAGGGAAGAGATATGGAGACATATTTATATGTATAACTGATTCACTTTGTTATAAAGCAGGAACTGACACACGATTGTAAAGTAATTATACTCTAATAAAGATGTTAAAAAATAAAATATAATAACAAACATTTTAAACATTAAGAGAATATACTTGAATATGTATTATTGTCTTTATAATGTTAAATAGAGACTGAGTGCAATTATCTGGAAACATTAACCTCCAAATTTCCTTTTCATCAGTTCTCTGAATATTTTAAAATACAGCATTGTTGTGCATTTTACATCTTTGTATTTTTATTGAAAGTAAAATATATGAGAGAAAACATTACTTGTGAATGACTGTCTGAATCTGATAACTGTTTATATGAACTTACATTAACAAAGTTTGATTGAAAACCTTTTGAAAGCCCAGTTCTTTGTGAAAATCTTTGAAGGACACAAAATCATTAGATATGACAGTTGGTTTGGTGTTTACAATATAGCTGCATAAGTAAAAAAAATTAAGAAATCATGATATTTCTAGAGGAGAATTCTAAGATTCTAGATAGAATTCTAGATTCTAATAATCTATATCTCTAAGCAAGTTATATTAATTATAACAGGCACTTATATGTTGGCACACTTTAGATAGACATCATAGTCATTGTAAACTATCACTTTTTTTCTTATTTTAATATCAAGTCCATAGAGAACTAAGGAGAATACAACAGGAAACATCGTTGAGGTACAATTAATCTGGCTTGAGTGATGTAGATAATATATTCAGGTGAAAAGGGAACTCAGAGAAGAGGTGATGCCCTAGGATAGATCTTGAATTCCAGAATGATTATCTTCAAATTTATTTATAAGTGAGAAAAATGTCTGTATTACATTTTTTTCTGTAGCTCTTAAAGATACATCATAATGATGTATTGAAATTTATAAGCAGGTAGAGTCATCTTTGAAATTGTAGACTAATGCTGATTGGCTTCCCTGATGTGTTCCCAGATGAGAAATATGTAAAAACTCTGAATATTTTCCCTTCGTTGTGAGGGAAAAAAATATTTAATTGTTAAATGATTTTTTTTCTGTGTCTTCAGAGAACAGTAGAACAAGATATTATCTTTTATTCTCATTTTCATTAACAAAATGTGTTGTCTCCCCTTTTGGAACACATGATAGTTTCTGTGCATATAGATAGGCCCTAATCAATATAATATTTTATAATCAGATTACAAAACCAATTATACTATCATTTTTCATTGAAGAAAATAACCTAACTCTATGTGGCAAACTGAATATTCTAGAGTAGAGTGGTGGTTGTGAGAATGAAAATGAAACAAGAATCTAAGAGAATTCTCAAAAGAGGAGCCAGTTGTATTTAATAATTTACTTGCAAGAAATCCAAGGAGAAGTCTTTAGAGATCTGAATGCTTGTTATATTTCATACAAAATTCTCTTCATTGTGCTGTTACATTCTGCTACCATCATGGTATTTTTATGCTGACTTATATCCCCTGATGTATCATGAACTCTTTGACAACAGAAACATGCTTATTTATCTTTAAATTTTGCCCCAACCACTAAATATGCTTATATACAGTTAAAGTGAACTAATCATTTTAGTTAACTGAATGAAGGAGTGAGGGTACTGTAATGTCATTCACCACCATGAGGAGAAAAGACAGGGACTATAAATTAATTATGCTTTATATTTGCTGAATTTTGGTCATTAAAATGCAAAATAGAAATATTCTGCTTGTAGACCTGTAAAATAAAAGTATGAATCAGAGGAAAGATCATTGGCAAAGATGATTACCTGAAAGAAAGTCTAGAAATTACAATGTAATACATGAGTATCAATTAGATTTCTCCAAACACTGGATGTTGAAGAAGACAAAGGTAAATTTGAGAATAAAGCCTTAAGTTTAAAGTTTATCCACATACACAAGTTTAATAAGTACAAAGAAGCAAGGTATTGAAGCAAAACAAAGGGTTTTTTAAAAATGGAAGTATCATCACTTAAACAAAAGAGTAAAGAATTTGAAGAAATTATAATTTGAATTTGAAAAGTCAAAGAGAATAAAAAAATATTTAAAAGGCCATTAGATTGAACATAATAAAGTTACTGGTTATACTAAATAAATAAATAAATGAACAAAGAAGTTTCAGTGAAACAAAGTAAATACCAGATTCAGATTAAGGGAATGGAAAAAACAGTGAAGATTTACCACGCATTAAAATCTACATTACAATGACAATAATAAGAAGTAATCACACTAGAAAATGGGGAATAATGTAACACAAATGTTAGACAATTTTAGAATTTATGAAAAAGTGAAAATGCACTAAGAAAAAAGAATAGTAACAAAGATGCACCATTCACAAACTTCAGAATGTGGAATGTTGGTGGGGACACATTGAATGAACCCAGTTACACACCTTGATTTGAAGAGGAAGGTCTATAGTTTAAAATGAGCTGTGAAGTAGAAAGCCAGCATAGAATTCAGATATGTATTTATCACTGAGCCAAAGAGGAATGTGAAATCTGCAATGCTAGGGTTTGTGTTACAGCAGTAGCCAATAGAGTTTGTATTACAGAACACACACTTAACTACAAAGAACTTGGCAGTAGTGCCAGGCAGAAGATCCCTGGTCATTCCAGTCTTCTACGTGTATCATCTTTATTGACATTTAGCTGACTAAAGCAAGTCACATAAATGCAAGCTTATAAGGAAATACAATCCTCTCATATGTCTAAAAGTAAATGTGATCCTGATAAAAATTACAATAAGTATACCATAACTGAAAGGGCAAAATTAGAAAAAAACACTATGTAACTTATGAATTCTACCTCTACTATTACTCTGCACATTTTCATATGACATCAGAAATAACATTTGTAAATCTACTGTATTCTTTTTTAGCCCGTATTCCCCCTGAATTCTAAAGATTAAATATTTCAGCTTTATCTTTCTTGAAGTTTCCCTCTTTTATTGGTTTCTGGAAAAAATACATTATCATAAGTTTCAACTTATTACTTCTTTCTTCTTCAATCCATTGTGTGACAGATGCCCTCTTCCCTCACATAATTTCTCATCCTGTTCACTGTAGTACACATTCAGGTCCAACCACCAAAACAGAGCCTTCTCTGGTGGGTGGAGCTCCCTTTACCACCTGCATATAAGCCAGAAGTGGAAGGAAATTATACATTGGGAGAAGTCCTCTTCTATCAATACTGTAACTCTGCAGTCTGTAAATATGCTTTTCTCAGAGTGGAGATAACACTAGGGAACATGTTTTACACATGACAGACACCAAAATATGCCAACCTGATCAAACTTCAGTTTTTCACTGGAAACTGGATCTAGCAATTTAACTTAAGTGGCAATTTACCAGGTAACATAACCTGCATTGTTGTATCTGTTTCCCTGTTTCATTTTCTCCTCCCCATCAGTATTTTTTAAAGTCCACTTCCAAATAAGCTCCTTGAATTAGAGTCATCTCCTCAGCGTCTGTTTGTCAAGAAATCCAAACTAAGGTGCAACCCTCCAAGCTATTGTTCTCCAAACCAGTTTTTTTTCCTTCATTCCCTAACCCTGTGTACACTATCATCATCCAAGTAGCTATGAAGATAGAAATGTAGCCATCATCAATTATTTCTCTATCTGTCTCCCTTTCTCCCACATACTTCTCATAAATCTATGCCTACACTCAGTGACTACTGCCATATCATTAGATCATGTCAAACCAACTTTGACTCAAATTGTTAAATCAACCTGTGTCCCTTTTATTGGTTTTGTCCTCTTAATAGTTGTTCTCCACATAGCAGATTAAATAACCCCACTTAAATGATAAGTTAAATACGTTACCAAAATATCAGTTTTTCCATTGTTCTTAGGAAAAGTAAAACTCCTACTACCTTCATATCCTGGCTCTAATGTATCATTCCAGCCTCATTTCATTCCACTCATTCTTTGGATTATGTGTTTCAATGTCACTGAATTAACAGAAGCTAAGTAATCTTTGAAATGGGAAGTTTAAACTGGTGGAAGAAAGGATAATTGTAAGTATATAGCCCAGTGGGAATAGACCTATAAGGGATTGATAATAATAGACAATAACTGTGTTGAGGAAAAGAAAATCTTCTAGAGACATAGGAAGAAAGAATATATATTTGTAAATGTGGATATGTGTGTGATGATAGGTCTTTATAATGTACAGTCACTGGTTTACCATAGAGATTTTCTGAAGAATTATCTTCAGCAAACACTGACTGTGTGTTGTGAATAGAAAAAACAATTGACACTGAAAAATGAAAGCAGGTAAAAATTGTGTTGTCCTTATATGAAATAAAAATAGAGATGATTGTGGTATGCTCACAATACAAACTAAATTCCCTGAGAAGTGACCATATAGGGATCCTTATAATATTATTAACAAATGCAGTCTGCTCTATCAATTTTTGTTTTATTAATTATGTAGACTTTTTCATCATAATGTCAATAATTACATTAACCTTGTAAGTTACAAATCAAGACATGTCCTTGTATGAATTTATAGCTTTTGTGTTTGAGGGGGAAATAAAATGTAGTTCAATAAGAGAGGAAAGGTGCAAATGGAGATAGTATGTACCCAGTGCTGTGAAATTTGTCTTTTTCTTCATAGGAAGGGGCATGTCCCTTCATAGATATCGTGCATTTTCTCAACAGTTTTTATTAACAAAACATACAATTAAAAGATTTATCTCTTGTTTAATGCTGTCTCCAGAAAATAGTAATAGTTTCCCAGGAAGATTAAAATGAGGACCATGAGGAAATGATTGTGGAGGGAAAGACTGTGGACGAAAAAATGGCATGTCATGACTAAGCATTTTGCAGATTATCTCCTCAGAGATAATAATGTTAATGTTAGCATGTATTTGTCAATTATTGTACTCATTTACTAATATTAGTCTTAGGCTAGACAATAAACATATAAAAGTGAAAGAAAAAAATGCTTAGCTGTCAAGTAAATATCAGATATGTAAAGAGACAATTATAAAACACCATGGAAATTGTTATTATTTAATTTTATATGCAAGATAGAGTAAGAATCTGGGGTAAGGATTGCATACAAAAATGTCAGTCTCGTAAGTAAATCATTAGGTTTAGAAATATGAATTCACTGAGAGCTATTGAAATAGAAGTAAGGGAAATGAATGAAGGCATTTCCTTGGAATTATATGGATAAAACAGTAGATTTCATGTTTTTATTTTTCTTTTATACTTTCATCATTTTGTGTCATATATATTTACTTTAATGACAAAGATATTTTAAACCAACAAACAAGGTGTGAACTAAACTAGTTAAAGTTATAAATTAACATATTAAAAAATGAAATGAGGGCCTCCCTGGTGGCGCAAGTGGTTGAGAGTCCGCCTGCCGATGCAGGGGATACGGGTTCGTGCCCCGGTCTGGGAGGATCCCATGTGCCGCGGAGCGGCTGGGCCCGTGAGCCATGGCCGCTGAGCCTGCGCGTCCGGAGCCTGCGCGTCCAGAGCCTGCGCGTCCGGAGCCTGTGCTCCGCAACGGGGGAGGCCACAACAGTGAGAGGCCCGCATACCGCAAAAAAAAAAAAAAAAAAAAAATGAAATGAAAATGTAAGTGTTTATTATTAAACTCAAAGGAATAATATAGATGAGGTTGAGGAGAGAGATGGGATTCTAACATTCACACCAAAGAAAATCACTACAATTATCAAATAGAGTAAGGCATGAATGAAATTTTAGTTTTCCATCTCACACTGAACCATTTATTCTGCATATGTTTGTATTCTTTTGTGTCTTCTATTTTTGCTCATTATTTCCTCTTCATTCTATAAAATGTCTTGCATCTACGTTTACATTATTATTATTATTTTGTGTGTGTGTGTGTGTGTGTGTGTGTGTGTGTGTGGTATGCAGGCCTCTCACTGTTGTGGCCTCTCCCGTTGTGGAGCACAGGCTCTGGACGCGCAGGCTCAGCGGCCATGGCTCACGGGCCTAGCCGCTCCGTGCCATGTGGGATCTTCCTGGACCGGGGCACAAACCTGTGTCCCCTGCATCGGCAGGCGGACTCTTAACCACTGCGCCACCAGGGAAGCCCTACCTTTACATTATTGATCTAAATATAAGAACCAATAGTGAATTCCCATTCAAAGATCTTGGAAAAAAAATCACAGGAGAGAAAATATAAATCAACTGAGTAATACTTTGTTTTCTCCTAAATTTTTATTATCAGACATAAAAATAAACATTCAATTAAAAAATAAGCCATGAAGTAAGATATACAGTATAATTGATTCCACAAATATACCTAAACAGCATTATAAAATGGTATATTTAAATCTAGCTGTTTTGTGAGGAGAACATGGAAAAAATAAGCAACTTAAAAAAAAAAAGCTACAATTATTAGTATTACAGATTTATAACTAGGAGGCTTAACATTTATTACCTATATTTCTGTATTTAGAAATAAATAAAAAGTAAAATAGTGAAAACATTTGTTAACATGGGTAGTAAATGGTAGGTTATCTCTTTTTTTCCTACTTAACTTTTTTTTATTATTCTACAAGATTTTTAAAATTCAGGATCTAATGATAGTTCACATTGTTTTCAATCACCTGACACACTGTTCTGCCTTTTTTAATGGTCTGAAAAAGATGACTGATATTTTGCAACTCACACATCTTTTGATGCTGGTCCATAAAGACAATCAAAGTTAGAAGTGAAGAAATGTTACTTTTGACTCTGGCCAGAACGCCAGTAAAGAGCTTTGTCCGATCAATACAGACCCTATTAATTCTGATCCTAGACTGATGATTGTTGCTTCTGCTCCCTCCCCAGAGTTAAATTACTTTGAAACAGCACAAAAACTATTCAGAAGGGTTAGTCAGAAACCATACAAAATGTTTTCTTCCTAACAGTCCAGTTATCACTGAGTTGCACAAGGAAAGGATGTGAATATGGTATTATAGTGTATGTTTCATGCTATAGGCACCTCCTAAAATGCTTTGTAATGGAGCTAAATATCAGTCTGGGTAATTCTGAAGCTGTTAGGTGAGTGCTCTACAAGAGCTGACCTTGGGATATTACAGCCCATATTGTTGATAGGTAGAACGTTGGCTAGGACCACAAGGACATTTTTTATACTTTTCTAGAAAGATGCTTGTTTCTCATTTTTTTCCATTTCAACTGGAAAGGTCATAAACTCAGTCACAAGCTCAGATTTTTAAATGATGAAAATGTTTTAAGTGCCTACAATGGGCCCATTAAATACAGGACCTACAAATATAAATGAAAAATGGTTACGCCCTCCAGGTGCTTGTCATCTGGTCAGTTTGGCTGCGATATAAGCATATAGTTATAATCAGCTGTGAAAATTAGAGATTGTCATAACTTAGTGGAGAATAAATGTGGAAGCCTATACTGATGGTGTGCTATTTACAAAGCAGCAGAGGAGACATGGAACTGGAATTTGACTTTGAAGTGTTTATCAGATTTGTCCACTAGATTTACCAAAATTGAAGAGACATAGCAAAAAAAAAAAAGACAAAGGACTCATAATGTATATATATATATATTTCATAATGTATAAATATATATATTTCATGACACACATGAGAAAACTGCCATTAATTCAGTGTGGCTATATATTTGGATGAGGAAATATAGAAAATAAAACAGAAAATAATTTAGGCTATGTTATAGAGAATACTTTGAATTTCTTCAAAATTTTTTTAAGAAAAAATAAAAGATTTGAAGCAGGAAAGTGACAGTTAAATCTTGTATTTTTGAGTGAAAATTTTAGTAGCAATATGATGGATGGATTGAAAAGAAGTGTTAATAAAATCAGAGAGAGCCTAAGACAATCATGTTGAGACAACTAGTAAGAAATAAGAATTTGTTAAAGAGGTTGAGAATGGCTGATAGAAGACTTATGTGAGGGAAGCTTTAGACACAGAAAATATTTAACTGTTATAATTTTAGAACTCATGTACTTGGATTTTTTTTTCCTTAAGCAAATAAACAGATTAATAAATAATGCCACATATCACAGGGAGATCAGCTTGGTGCTTTGTGACCACCTAGAGGAGTGAGATAGGGAGGTTGGGAGGGAGACACAAGAGGGAGGAGATATGGGGATATATGTATATATATAGCTGATTAACTTTGTTATAAAGTAGAAACTAACACACCATTGTAAAGCAATTATATTCCAATAAAGAGTATAAAATAAAAATAAAATAAAATAAAATAAATAAATAAACAAATAATGCTCTTAAGATAGGAAAGACAAAACCAGGAATGGATTTGGGGAAAGAAATTGAGTAGGATTGGTCAATTTGAAGTGGTGATTACCTGCAGGACATTCTTGTAGCAATTTGTTCTGCTTTATTTATATTCTGCCTAAACTCATTTACTGGAGATAGGAGAAATCTCAAGACCAGGAATGAAGCTTTAGATGATATAAGTATAGATAGGATTGAATTTTGCAAGAGAAAATGAAATCCCATTTCAAAAGGAAAACAAGAACATAAAAGGAAAAAGAACAGACGTATGGGGAATCTGAAACTTTTAGGATTTGGAAGAAGAAAATAAGTTTATATGTATAAAGAGTGTCTTCATTAGTGATTTGAGAAGGAAGAGATCCAGAAGACCCTGTTCCAGATGTAAAGAAAATAAGTTTTGTAAGAAGCTAAGTTATACCTTGTCTCTGTTCCATAATCCCATTGTGAGAACACCTTCAAGGTGTCAGTCAAACCCTCCAAACTTGACTCTCTCTAATTATGTCTCCTTCAAATTTTCCACCTCGTAAATTTACATATTTGGGAAAATGTGTTTATCTTGTATCACAGATTACTTCTGCAACATAAATACTTAAAATCCTTACAGGTTTGTAATTTGTACCCTATACATAATCTTCAGCATTTGAATGTCAATTAATGGGTCTTCAAAAGTCAGAGAAGGATTTCATTCAGTTTGTATCAGTGACCCGGGGTAGCTGGAAAAAAAAAGCAAGCTCTCTGAATGTTCCCCCTTTGGGTTGGGCACTCCTTTTCACTTCCTCCTGCTCTATGTGCCAACTGCTCACTCTTTATGTGGAAGACAGGTAGCAAATAATGTGCACTGATGATAACTTCTAAGATTCATATAGAATGTGTTGCAGAATATGTTTGTATATATTTATGGCCTGCTTTATAGAATAATGTAAAATTAAAATAATTCAGAACAATTTTTTCACATAACTGACTTGTTTATTTCAAGATAACCATTTTAACTGTGAAAACATTTTTTTAAAAGCCTTTCAGAATAGAGGAAAAAAAAAAGTAAGGATGTTTTTATATCCAGAGTACATTTGTCCCATAGAGAATATAGGCATTATTTCATCATTCAGTTTTATTTATTTGTAGTTATTTTCTTGGGACATATATTGGCTTACTTTGAACAGATGGATTAATGTTTTAGATAAGGTGTTTAGCCACAAGCTATTTTGTAGTTAGGTTCTTTTCAGACATAGTCACAGTATCCCATCGATCCAGATACAGAATTGCCCATTCAAATCAATGATACATTCTGAATAAAAATATATGGTGAGAAGGAAAAATTACTTTTATATGGGCTTTATAAACTAAAATATCTCCCATTTTGTTTAACTTACATACTTGGGAGGACTATCTACCTTTTTTTGTAATACTAAACAGAAATAGATAGCTGGCTGACTAAAGCAGCATAAACACAGCTATTCAGTATAGCTTTAGTTAGTTTTTCTGCCTTTTTCAAATGGGGACTGATAGTAAAATGTTCATTAGTGAAAATTTTTCACACTGTTCTTCCTTCTTTGCATTAATTTTTGTAAGGGAATTCAGAGCTTGGACATGATTTAAAAAAATATAGTTTAACATGCCTAAAAATGTTAGAGAATTTCAAGTGAGCACACAAAGTAAAGCAAAATAATAAGCAAAAACATTATAAACTATCAGTAATGTAGATGGTCATTTAATGAGGCTAATTCTTAAATGTATCAGATGTTGTTAAATTATAGAAACACTGAAGAGAGTTAACACATAAAGGTAGTCATAATTACAAGAGTGGAGCAATGTCTCTTTTTAACTACCTCTCCTTACCTTTCCCCAATCTCTTTTTTTAATAACATTTAAATTCTACTTAATTATGTCTTCATATTTAACAGTAAGACTGAAACAATTGTCAAAACAAAAAATTATATGACTAAATAAAATAATTTTCATTGTTTTATATATATATATATACATATATATATATATATATATGTATATATATATATATAAAGCATATATAATGATAAGCACAGGAGATGGGCACTGAATAAGATTCATGATTCCTTTTCATGACATTCATGGTACATATTCATAAAACTTGATTCCTTAAGAAAGTTCTCATATATGGTTTATATATATAGACTACTAAATGATACATTGACCAGCATATTAAACATTTATATTATAATCCAAATGTGGTCTCATGTGGCCTTTTCTTGTAGCCAATGGGGAGCATAATTGCATATCCCCAAAAGGCAAATCTATTGGTGAATTAATGTGCTCAATTAACTATATTTAGAAAATATAATCTATATTACAAAAATCAGACTGCTTATATGTCAGACAATATTTTATAAATATTATTTCTAGTAATCAAATTTCTTGATAGAGTAGATTTCTTGACTAGGTAAAACTATACTGTCAATGAGGTGATAAAATATATTGTTGTTCAAAGACAGACCCACATTCTTAAGACAAAAGATGATCAGGTTTTAAGGAATCTGTAGTAATTCCCAGTGGAAATTGGAGGGTCTAACTTGGATATTCAATTTCTTAAAAGACTCAGAGGTATGGTCAAGCAAACCCAATTTTTCTTTAAGGAGCAGTTTTGAATCTACTGAAACATATGAATACATTTACAATGGTATCCAAGCCCATGAAATGAACTTGGCAAAACATACCCATGGATAACTGCATTGATTTGTCAGTTATACATAGTTATTTGAACTAAAGAAATACAACTTGGAAACTGATTGCTAAATATAATTTGACTAGTTTTTCAAATTAGTCTTTCTGACAATAGTTTGTTTCTAGTATTAATTGTCAACTGAGATCAACAAGGTTTCTTGAATTCAAGAATGATCTTCATAAATTGGGACATTTGTAGAGACGTGGATGGATCTAGAGACTGTCATACAGAGTGAAGTAAGTCAGAAAGAGAAAAACAAATATCATATATTAACGAATATATGTGAAACCTAGAAATATGGTACAGATGAACTGGTTTCCAGGGCAGAATAGAGACACAGGTGTAAAGAACAAACATATGGACACCAAGTGGGGAACTGGTGGTGGTGTTGATGGTGGTGGGATGAACTGGGAGATTGGGATTGACATGTATACACTAATACGTATAAAATAGATAACTAATAAGAACCTGCTGTATACAAAAATAAGTAAAAATTTAAAAATTAATTAAACAATAAAAATAAAATTGCAAAAATAATGATCTTCATGGTATAACTTTAGAAATATTCTGAAATGTCCAAAATAAATATATAATAAATATTTATGCTTATTGGTATATAAATATGGTAGAATAACCTGTAGTTATTAAAATAATGTTATTTAATTATTTTGCTCACAAAATGTTTTACTATATTGTCAATTGAAAATGTTAGTTACATGAAGTGCATTAGTGATGTACTGTTTCAGCCTGTAAAGTTATGTTGGAAAAAACAAAACACTGTCTCACTGTTTGTGGGCCTATATTAACTCTGTTTCCTCTGGGTGATAAGGATAAACATCATTTCTTACTTTTCTGTATTCTTAACTTTTTAAAAATAATTAACATCAAGTACTTAAATATTCTTAAAAGAATCAAATTATCAGAGTCAATGTCTAAACTATACTTCTTCTGTTATGATATTTCTGAAACACTCATCAATTTTTACCTATTGAATTTTCAACATAATAACTGAAAAAAAATAAAATTCAAAGAAACATTAAAGAAAAATTTTGATGTTAGAGATGTTAGATTAAACAAACATATTTAGCTCTCTTCCCTACTGAAACTGCCCTAAAATTATAATAAATATTTTTTAAAAGTAGCATTTTTAAAAAGTAGATACAGATTTAAAAGAGATTAAAAAATAAATAAGAGAGATTGTGAATGGAATAGGGAACAGTAACAGCAAAAGAGTATAAAGCAGTGTAACTTATTTTGGAGACCCAGCAATGCTTAATCCTTAGTCTGCTGTAAGAAAAAATATGAAACAACATAAATTGTATCATAGAAGGCCCCCTGCAATAAAAAAGCTTAGTAATGGGTAATAAGAGTGTCCACTGAATTAAACACTTTTTAAGAATCCCTGAATCGTTTTTCCATGCAGCATTGTTAACTGCCTTCTCTCCTCCCAGGTAAAAGACATTTAAACTCCAGAGAAGGTAAGAGAAAAAAATGCAGGGTGAATGAGGGGAAACACAAGGCAGAGGAGAGGACTGAGTACATTGTGATGTCAGAGGCTAAGACAATGCTCTCACACTGGATGACATGCCTCCAGCATTCTTTCCCCACTCTTTTCTAGAGTGCTGGCATCCACCGTCATACCCAGAAGTTAAGAGTCTAGAAGACGTTTCCTTGGTGTACCAGAAAAGATATAAGGCTGTAGATGCAGGAGTTTCCCAAGAAAAGAACCTGACTAAGCCAACTTAAAAATAAGGCCTGGGCTTCCCTGGTGGCGCAGTGGTTGAGAATCTGCCTGATAATTCAGGGGACATGGGTTCGAACCTTGGTCTGGGAAGATCCCACATGCCGCGGAGCAACTAGGCCCATGAGCCACAACTACTGAGCCTGCGCGTCTGGAGCCTGTGCTCCGCAACGAGAGAGGCCGCGATAGTGAGAGGCCCGTGCATCGTGATGAAGAGTGGCCCCGCTTGCCACAATTAGAGAAAGCCCTCCCACAGAAATGAAGACCCAACAGAGCAAAAATAAATTAATTAATTAAAAAAGATAAGGCCACAATTGACACACCTGTACACCTACAAGTAACTTCCAAGCAGCTTTCTACTGACCACTCTTAAATATGAGTGGACAACCAAGGATTGCCAGTCATATGTGAAAAACAGAAGACATGAAATTATGGAGTAGAGAATCTGGGGTTGAATTAATGTTAAGTAGTATACAGAAAACTAAGTGAGCAAGCAAGCAGACTATTACTTTCAGAGAAAACAAGAAAGTTAAAGAAAAAAAAGCATACTTTCGACATACAACATGTAAATGATGTTTAGATGGTCATAGTTTCTAAATTTTAATTAATCAAAATTAATAAATAACTACATTTTAATGATATGAAGAGCTGAAAAACCTGTGCCAGTGGTAGAGTGGCCTAAGCAAGAATAGAAAAAGAAAAAAAAATATTTATTTTCCCAAAATAAAAGTTCAGAAATTATGTCTAAAATTTTAAAAAATTTATTAAAATAATTACAAGCATGTTATTTAGCAATGTGGATGTCCTACAATAAGTAGCTAAAAGAGTTAATAGTCCCTGTTCTCTAGACATATACAAGTTGTGTAAATTTATTTGACTCTTTAAATCATATGCATAATTTGGATAATAATGTAATTACATGTTAATTTTAGATATATCCATAGCCAAATGTGAGTGATAAAATAGTGTGACTGAAGTTTGACATATTTCTAGGGTCAGTAGTATAGACTGCAATCCAAATAAATAAATAAATAAATAGCAGATTGATAAATAAATAAAATAATTTGAGTTGTTAGAATCATAGCAGAAGTACCTATTTGATAATAACTAATGAACAATGTTGAAATATGTATATTTTGAAGCCCAGTGAGGGAAAAACGATTTACCCAGTAAAACAGGAGAATACTGCCCAAAGGTAAATCTTAAATTTTATTAACCATAGCAACTAAAAAAGGCACAATAGTATGCTTTTATTAAAGGGAATACATTCCGAAATGTCACACTATACAGTGTGATTGAGACACTAGTTGGGAAATTTACAGATTGAATTCAGCCTAAAATTTCTCTGTTGAGATAATCATCTTAAAGGGCTATTGTCAATGCATTCAGAATCATAAGCTCTCCATCTTGTCAATTTCACTGCATTCTAAAGACGCTTGACAACTTTCATTGCAATATGCTGTGAACAATCTTTCAGTCCTGCAGCAATTCAGTTAGCGTTATCAACAAAGATGTGAAATGCTCTATAAAGGTAAACCAGATAAAGTGGATCAATATGGACTCTGGAAATATAAACCCTCTGGCACACGAGAAATGCCATTATGAGGCAGGCTCCATGGCTGATACTGTCCTACCAAAAAGCTTTATATAAAAGCTGCAAAAAAGACAATCAATTTGGTAAAAATCCCTGCAGGTGTTTCAGAATTGAATAGAAATATTGCTGTCTGGCAGCCTCTCATGATGGCCCTTTCATATGATTAATTCATATATAGGATGTTTCTTAGTCTTTTCTCCTCAGTTTTGCTAAATACTAGTTGAGTTTCTACCTCTTCAGCTGTGACACAGTTATACACAGCAAAACTAGACTGTTTCAAATCTGTGGAGCAGCTCTAGGTTGTCCTCAGCACTTGTGATGTGCTTACTCCTCCATCCCACAGAACTTCTACAGTGTTAATGTAGTCTTTCATTAAAAACTTACAACTCTGGATTTTTCCAGTCTAGCATGAAATGATCTTAGATGTTGTCACTCTGTCCTAACAAATAAAAAGTTAAAACAAATGGAAAAATAAACAATTCTTTTTAGATCTGTCAGAGAAGTTAAGACACAGGGCAAACCACTGCCTCCACAATTGGAGAGAAAGACAGATACAAAACTTGGCCGATTATGTCCAATAAAGCTGAAAAAATAAAATAATAAATGAGAACTTAAAAAAGAAAAGAAAAAAACTTACCAATGCAAAAACCCATGAGTAGAAACCTCCATGAGAACCAGTGTTGAGGTAGGAAAACCTAAATTCTAACTGACGAAGTGCTGGAGCCTCAGCGTAAAGAATGCTGAGAGTTTAAAAATCCAGGACCTAGAGTCTGTCATACAGAGTGCAGTAAGTCAGAAAGAGGAAAACAAATACCATATGCTAACACATATGTATGGAATCTAAAAAAAAAGTACTGATGAACCTCCTGGAAGGGCAGGAATAAAGACACAGAAGTAGAGAATGGACTTGAGGACACAGAGTGGGAAGGGGAGACTGGGACAAAGTTAGAGTAAGCAGTGACATATATACACGACCAAATGTAAAATGGATGGCTAGTGGGAAGCTGCTGCATAGCACAGGGAGATCAGCTCGGTGTTTTGTGACCATATAGAGAGGTGGGATAAGGAGGGTGGGAGTGAGAGGGAGGCTCAAGAGGGAGGGAATATAGGGATATATGTATACATATAGCTGATTCACTTTGTTGTACAGCAGAAACTAACACAACATTGTAAAGCAATTATACTCCAATAAAGTTGTTAAAAAAAAAATCCAGGGGACCCAGCTATAGGGGAAACACTGCATGTTTGTGATATTTACTTCCAGGATCTCTACCTCCAGGACCTCATAGTAAATATCAGAGAAAAATAGCCTCCAACTTCCAGCAGGGGAAAGGATAAAAAGAGCCATTTTTAAATACATAAAGTGATTTGGAAATGGTCTCCCATTTTTTTTTATACTTGAAAGAGTTTATGTAATCCTGATGTTATTTCTTCCATAAATATTTATTAGAATAAACCCTTAGAAACCATATGGCTTAAATTTCCTTTGTGTAAACGCTTTTGGTAATGAATTCAACATATTCAATAAATTTTATGATTTGCAAAAAAAAAAAAAAAGAAAGAAAAAGAAAAAGAAATACACAGCAGCACTCTGTTCTTAACAAAGCCTGCCTTTAGAAGAAACTATTTTACCAGAGTCTACCTAACCAGCTGGTGTTTAGTCAGAGGCTAACGTACTTAGGGAGCAGGGAAATACACAACTCTATCCTATCATGTGGGAGAAGGGAAATACCTAACTCCAGTTTCTACCAGCCATCTTGTCCACCTAAGTGGGGAAAAAACTGAGAAGCACTGTTGAAGTTCAGAGTTCAGGGACACAGGTTCACCAAAGACTGAAATAATCATACAACTATAGAGTGCTTCCGCTCCCCCCTCAGTTGTGAACATAGTAAATTAAAATAAGAATGCTAAACTGTCTAATCTTTAAGTTCCATTACAAAAAGCACATTAACATTCTGCAAAATTGTAATTATAAGTGTAAAATGGCAGGGTAAATATGTTGGTGGCAAATTCCAGCTGGCAAGGAAAACACTGAGACAAAACTGGTCAGAAAAATTTACCTTATTGAAATTGATATTTTTAGTGATATTTGAAGTAGAAATAACAAATGAATTATTTTTTTATAGAAAGTAATTGAGTTAATAAAAATTTCATTGAATATTTTCTTGTGTGTATTTGAATGGGAGGTTTTCAAGGTCATCTCTTATTCATATTGAGCATTCCCCGTAATTAATGACTCACTTAGAAACAGAAATCCAAAAAAGTTATTAATTTTTTTTATATACTTAAAAGAAAACCCTCAGAGATCAAAATTATCAGCTTTGTAGAAAATAATAAAAATATCTAAAGCTGTGTCAGTCTAGGATAAATGATGGTGTGTGGTCATCATACAATAGTGTAATGTTCAAAATCTGTTTAATATGAAATGATAGTATATCATCTTAATTCCTTCAAGGAATTAGGGTCAAACTTGGCAAGTTTACTGTAATAACTTTTTATTTATCTAAACTTGTATTTTTCTTGAGTTTTTGTACTTTTGTCTCTAGGAAGTTTTTGAACATAACCACACACGCACACACACATAATTATTTTTATTGGCACTTCAAAAATTTTCCATAAATATTAATTATATATTATAATAATATGGAAGCCCCAGGAATTCCAGATAGTCTTGCGTTTTCTTTCATTAACTCTGGACTCCTGCTTTCCACTGGAGACTTAAAGAATGTAATTTCTTTGAGTTGGAAATGTAATCAACATTCTCCATTTCAAAGCAGAATGTTGGCCTTATCATTTGTCAGCAAAGTAGACTTGTATGATGCCAGCCAAATTATTTCATGGTTGGTTAATTATATAGCTCTTAATATTTCTGCATTTGGCTATCTTAGTCTGTAGCAATTACCACACTGATGATGGACACAATTTGTTCCTTGATGCACAGCATTTTTATGAAAACTTGACAAATTTACAATAAAATACGCTATGAATAAAAAGCACAAACTTTTATAGGATATTACCTACAATTCTCTATAAGCACAAACTTTTATACAATATTCTCTATAATTCTCTAATAGGTAGGTTAGAGCTAAGTTCTTTCAAATAGTTGACCATAGGCTTTGGCAACTTTAACATGAGCAGAGGAAATAGTCTAATTTTTTTCTCTAATTTGATAATCAATATTTTACCCATAATTCTCAGATGAAGAAGAATTTTTTTAGATAATTAAGTATGGTAAAACCAAAAGGAAATTTGAAGAAAATATTAACACATTTTCCTATTAAAGCTGGGACACATGTCCATTAAGTTTATTACATCAATTAAACACAGTACTCTTCCAAAGTTTATTGGTCTTAATTTATGAGTAAGATTATCAGATCATGTTATGATTATTTAAGTGCTTCTCCCATATTTCTGATCAAGGGACTGGTCCTACTTCATCAGCTCTGAATTACCCAGTGTAGAACTATATGTACAGAATCTTTAAATCCATGGTAAATTATTAGTCCTATTACCCTAACAAAAATGATTTCCTAGAGGATGTCAGTTACTTTAGAAAGTTCACTGATGTTTTAAATAAATCAAAGAACCTAAACTTGTAATCCAATACACATACAGGGAAAATACACACACACACACACACACACACACACTGCTTGTTATTTATGCAGCCTAATGATAGCAGTAAAACCTTGGCTTGCAAATATGATATTATTTTAGACCCTGAAAGAAGTATTGTGATTTGTATAACTTATTTTATATTATTATTTATTTAAACTATGTTGTACATTGTTGATGAAAGTATGTATACGTTGAAGAAAAAAGCCTGAATGAATCTTCTCTATTAAAATCAGTAATGTTATTTATATTAAGCATTACTAATTTAAAATTGGGTAAACAAAAAGGTCCTACTGTATAGTACAGGGAACTATATTCAATATCTTGTGATGAACCATAATGGAAAATAATATAAAAAAGAATGTATGCACATGTATAACTGAATCACTTTGCTGTACAGCAGAAATAAATACAACATTCTAAATCAACTATGCTTCAATTAAAAAAAACATTCAATTGTACATTTTGAATGGGTAAATTGTGTGGTATATAAATTATATATCAATAAAGATGTTTTAAAAAGTGAAAACAACTTTTAAATAATTAAAACTTGCCAAAAAAACACAAAAAATCAGAGAAATATGTTTGATCAGGAACAAAACAAGGGTAAAATCCTAATGTTCTGAGTGTGAAATAAAGTAATATCCATATTGCATATTCAATAAGTTAGGTTTTGTTTCTTGCATTTATGAAATATTGGCATTTCAAAACACAGATTAAAATTTATTAATTGTAAAGTTTAGTCTTTTTATGCATAATCTTGTATTCCCTATCACCAAAAACCTTCAGGTCAAAAATATTTAAATTAATTATAATCAGGAATATTAATAGAACACTTGCAGCTTGTAATGTGTGACAATATGTAATTACTTTCAAATATTAAATTTAATACATAAAATAAATCACTACAACATTACTTAAAGTTTTGAAAAAGAGAGTGTCTTAATAAGCTATACTATGTACACTCACTGATAAAGCTGAATGAAGAAGAATAGATTTTCAGTTAATAATTCTATTTGAAGTTATTAGGTAAAAACTAGACCATTGAAATATTAAATTCATATAGAATGTGTAAGATTGGGAATTTATACTACTATATTTAAATATGTTTATAAACTTTGTCATTGTGTGGATTGAAGGTAACAAATGGTGTCAGTTAAAATGCTTTGTATTACAAAAAAGAAAGTAAAACTTGATAAATAATGAAGTTATAATTGTACATAAAATTTAGTTGCTTGCTGATAAATAGGACTAGCTATAAACTTTTAAAATGTAATCATGACAATTTATCAAAAATATGAGTAAATATTATCCTACAACAGAAAGATAATTTCAGTTTAGCTCAGGAACTAGAATGGATGACTGCTTTCATCATTATTATTCCATATTGTCAGAGTTGAAATATAAGCTAAAACATAGTAAAGTAAAAAGTGAAATAATATAATAAAAAGAACTGATAAAAACATTGAAAAATAATGCATAATACTATAGCAATTGTTGATTATGCAATTCTAGGATTATGATCTCCAAGTACAATAGATTTTCTGGAAATAATAAATTATAGAAATGTTTTAGTTTTAAGACAAATACATGAAAATCAATAGTTTATTTTTTTTTCATTTTAGGAGTAAGTATCTAAAAATAAATGAAGAAAGAATTATATTTGTAATGTTGCAAAACTATAATAATCCTGGGAAATTTTAATAAAAAAGACAGAATACAAAATTATTTAAACATTTTGTAGAACATAAAGCAAGATCTAAACTTAAAAAGGGATAAAAATGATTCTGAGGGAAAGATTTCAAATAATAAAAATAGCCACTGTCCCATAATTAATATATAAATCTAATACATATCCAATTATATTTCAACAGAATGTTGGTTTGTTTGTTGGCAGATGGAAGTGAGCAGGGCTGATAAAATCCTAATAATAGTTCTAATATATCTAACATCATAATATATTTAGAGTTTTTATAATAAAATTAATATTGGCTTGGGGATAAACACATATATCAATATTGACTTGAGAATAATCAAACTGATTAATAGAACTGAATTGGGAATCTTGAAATTGTTCCCAGTACATATAAATATTTAATGTCTATCTTGCAAATGTAGTGCTTCAACTCCAGAGGGGGAAATAAAAAACAGTAGTTAATAAATGTTGTTGACATAATTGTATCTTCATCTGGAAATAAATGTAAGCTGGATTTCTATGTTACATAACACATACTGAAAAAATATCCAAATGGTATCAGACTTAAGGTTAAAAACACTTTTATCAATTTTTATACTGATAAAAATATAGCAAGAAAATCAAAACAGCTGTATTAAAATCTAGAGGCAATCTTTAGGTCAGGTAACTGTAAAAATAAAGAAACATTTGCTATATAAAATGTCTTAAAAATTGTATTTCAGAATATACCATAAATGAAGTCTACAAAATTTTGGGAGCTGGGAAAAAGATATTTATAGTAAGAATTCAAATTTTCAAACCTCTTAGAGATAAACTCAAAATCACATGTAACCTGGTGAAAAATAAACACCATGCTTAAGTAGCAAAAATAGATGTGCTTAGGACACTCACAGAAGAGTAAATTCAGTTGTCCAAACACTGAAAAAAAGATGCCTAAACTCAGTAGTCAGTAATTTTAAGTGACAAAGAGACAGTAATTTGTATATTTTGGCCTGGAAAAATTAGTGAAATATCTATTCCTTGTAGGATAGTAAGGAAGACAGTATGCTCAGTTCTTGTTCAAGGAAATGTGAATTATTTAAGCATTATGGAAAAGTATAATAAAATTTGATATAATTTTTAAAATTTATCTTTTGACCTTGTAATTTACTCTCCTAGAAAAGTTATTCTATATAAATACAAAAATGATGCAAATAAAAATAAGTACAAGAATATTAATATCAGAATAATTCTCATAGTAGTAAAAATGTAAGCACGCACAAAACCAAAAACCTTAAATAAATACCCATCAATAGAGAATTAGTATATCCACACCAAAAGATATTACCTAGCTTTTAAAGGAGTGACTTAAAATTCAACCAGTTAACTGACATGGATTTCCAGGAGATAATTTAGTATGCATAAATGTGTTTAAAAGTTGATCCCACTGTTTTTCACAAGGACAGCAAAGAGACTACAAATGTATATCTTTGTGTGTGTGTTCTATATGTTTTATATGAGTGTATCTTCATATTGGCATGGAGGAAAACATAGAAGGTGCTAGCAAAATACTACTATAGATTACCTCAGGGCCTTGGAAAGGATGAGGCAAAGCAACCAGAATATTGGAAGAAAAAAAAAAAACTTGCACACACCAAAATTCTGCACACAGAGGTTTATAGCAGCTTTTTTCAAAATTACCCAAACGTGGAAACAACTAAGCTGTCCTTTAGTAGATGAATAGACAAACTGTGGTACATCCGGAAAATGGTATATTATTCAGCATTAAAAAGAAATAAACTATCAAGCCATGTAAAGATGTGGAGGAACCTCAAATGCCATTTGCTAAGGAAAAGAAGCCAATCTGAAAAGGCTACACACTGCATGATTCCAGCTATAAGACATTCTGGAAAAGGCAAAGCTATGGAAAGAGTAAAAAGATTACAAGGGGGTGGGGAGAGTATTTTTTTTTGAATTTGAATTAAAATTCAAATTTGAATTCACAGTTTTGAATTCAAATTCAAAAACTTTTTGAATTTTTGAATTCAAAAAGTTTCTTTTTGAAGGTGAAGCACAGAATAATTTTAGGGCTGTGAAAATACTCTCTATGATGCTATAATGATGAATACATGCCATTATATCTTTGCCTAAATCCACCAAAAGTGAAGCCTAATGTAAACTATGGACCTTGGGTGATAATGATGTGTCAATGTAGGTTCATCAACTGTAACTAATGTGCTGCCCTGGTGGTAGATAAGGATAATGAAGGAGGTTATGCACATATGGGTGTGTGTGTGTGTGTGTGTTTGTGTGTGCAGCATATGGAATATCTCTGCACCTTCCTCTCAATTTTCTGTAAATATGAAAATGCTCTAAAATAAAGTCCTTTAAAAAGTTACTTGACAAAATATTTTTTTAAGTAACATCAACAAAATTGGAAGTTTTTGGATAAGGCAGGTCATGGTTTCTTGTAAAAATTTCAGAACTAGAAGAGAATTCAGACATATTGGATCAGATTTTGTTTGCTTGTTTTTGGTTCTCACATCTATGATATTCTCTTCTGATAGCAAAATGGCAGCAGTATTTCAAAACATCACATATGCACAAAATACCATCTGGAACAAGAGAAAGACTTTTTGTTTCCCCAGATTTACCAGGAAATGACATATATATATATAATACAGCTTATATCCTTTGTCCAATTTTTAATCAATTATTGTATCCAGATGAAGCAAACTAGGCCATGTTCTTGGTTCTATAATTTAGCTTTTCTTGGAACATGTGAATCCCCAAAAGAATAACAATGAAGGTAGAAAAGAGAAATTAAATTCATGGTAGGACATGACAAAGGTCTCAATGAGTCAATTATCTTAATTAATCAATGTCTATACACACAACATGAACTATTAAAAATTGTCATGCTTATATGAAATGCATTTATATCCTCACCAAAGGAAGAAAAAAACAAAACATTTCTTTGTTATCAGAATCCAGGTCTCCAAGGATTACCTTGGTTGAGTTTACTAAGAGAGTCTCCACTGTACACTGTCTTCCACTGACACACTTGAGATGAACATTAGAAAGATTTCATGAGCTACTCTGGCTTTAGCATCCTCCTTCCTATTCATGGAGCTCTAAAGACCTAGAGATCATCAAAGGACCAACAGTCATGTTTTTGTTATTTTTGCCATTCTCTAGAAAAATAACTCCCTAAAACCTTAGAAGAGTTTTGATCTGTGTGCTACGCAGAAATTCCATGGGCTGGTCCTCAAAGCCAGAGTCTTTAAATACTTAAGTTTGAGTCCAAGAGAGTGTCTTGAAATCTCTAACTCACCTTAGTATTCTGCATTATCATAGCACTCTGTTGACTCAGCATAATCCTCTGTTTAGGAGAAATCTGAAACAATAAGTTGGATAGCAAGGCACAATAATATACTTCTAAAGTACAAGTTGCTTTCCAAATTTCTCTGCATAATTATATTTATTTTTCTCTTTTTTAGGGGTAGATAAAGTCAACAGCTGTGTGCTGTGTGTGTGAGAGTTGGGGATGAGGGTGGGAGTGTGATGGAGGGAGGTGTTCCTGGCCTTAAAGTTTTTTAATCACTTTACCACTTTCCTACCTTCTTAGAATTTACTATATCCACTTAAATTGGTTCTCTAATCCTCGAAAAGAGAATGCTAGCCAATTTTGTGTTGCAGTGAACAGCTGAAAGGGCATGTCTTAGAAAAGAAAATGAGGGAATACATTAAAGGGCTCAGACTTAAATACCCCTCCTCTATAGTGGGCAGAATGAACTTTTCCTAGGTGACATAAAAGAAATCAGGTTCTATTGGGAAATGAGGAATAAATATTAGAGAGTAAATCACAAATGTCTACTAGGAGTACTGCTACATGTTAATTATTCCTGAATCAGCCAAAATAAGCTAGACTGTGTTGCCTTTATAACAGTTATGACATGCTACCATCAACAAAAAACAAAGACTTGCCTTTTCTTCACTCTACGTTTTCATCAAAGGTGGCCATACCTTCCTCATTGCAAGACTCTTGCTGGCTGGAAAGCCAGTATGAGACATTTCAGTTGTCATGATAGACACTTGAAACATCTGCATGGCAGGGTAACATAACACTTCCACTCATAAATCATGGTTTAAGACTGATTTCAGGGATCAGGATTATAAAAGCCTCCCAGGAGGATAGGCCACAAAATATTGGGCAACTACAACACCATCTCCTTCAATTACAAACTAATCACAGGGCTAGAGTTTTATGTCAGCTATCATATATAATTCTTATAATAGTTCTTATGAAGAGAATAACTTTTAGTTTAAACTAAAAATGAAGCTCAGAAAGGTTAAATAATTTGTGAGAAATTTAATATATTGAACAATAGATAGCATCAGAACAGAAAGAACTATGTGAATCTGAAACACAAATTCTTTCACTGTTTCACACTACCACAAGTTTAAAATCTGATTTAAGGTTATGCTTGAGAAAAGGAAATTGAGTAAAGCAATATTAAAATTAAGGTCTCCTAAAATATGTTTTATTAAGCATTATGTTTCAATGTAAGTTAGTAGGAACCACAATTCAATGTACATATAATTATGTTGAAAAGTTTTCCAGAAATTCTCTTTAAGAATAAAACTAGTTCATTCTGTGTATTTTCTTAGCTAAATAATTTTTTTAAAAAAACTTTCACAGCAAAGGATATGAACTTAATAAAATTCTAAAACCCCATTAATGATAAAATACAGTTGACTTAGACTTCAAGGAACTCATTTACCAGTTAGAGCCTTAGATTCATTACTATAAGATGAAGATTTTGAATAAATTGGTTTCTAAATTCCGTAACTGTTTTGGGTAATCATTTTATCAGTAAAGTCAAAATGTTTGGAAGTGAAATTCGAGTTTATAGATTCAATTTGGTTTCATTAAACTGGGAAATTTCACACAATTTTTTTAGAAATAGATTCATCCATTCTTCATATTTCTCTCAGATTTGGAGTAGTTTTCTAACCTTACTATCACGGATGACTGAAAAAGCTCACCAAGAGAGAGAAAGAGAGATCTAGAGAGAAGGCAACCCAGTAGTACAATTGATCCTGTCATATCTTGTACTTGATCCATGAGAACAAGATTGATTCCCCAATAAAGTCAGTGAAATCATGTGGCTTGATGCAAAGCATATCCCTGGACTTGGAGGGACCAAGGTTAAAATCTGGCCCTGCCCCTTCTAACTTTGAAAAGTTACTCATTCTCTGGCCCTCTATTTTCTTATTTGTAAAATGAATATAACAAAATATTAATGGCATTGCTAGGAAGATTAATTACAAATTCAAGAATCCAGTTTAATGATGTATGGCTCATAGTTGATGTTTAAATATTATTTATAGTATTACAATCATTATAACTCTTTTAAAGAGACTAGCAATACAAAAAATGAGTGAATTAAAAACTAGAATGGGAAAGACTGCGCAAAAACTGAAATAAAGGAAAATGATCAAGACAACTTTATTGATGGAGACTTTAACTAGAGGAAGGGTAAGATTCTGTGGCTAGGCTTTGTCAAAATGTAGGTGTCTTGAGAGGGGACTGCTAGAAGGACAGTTGGTAACAAGTATTCATTGAGAAAACATTTCAACTATAAAAATAAGGCCCTTCATGTGAAACCTTCCATCCATATCAGTTGTTTATTCATATCAACTTTTATGTACTTCTAGTATAAATGCAAATGTTTTATTATTTGAAAGCTTTTTATACCAAATATACTGAGTTTTATTCCCAAATACATTCAAGCATGAAATTTTCTCTGAACGATTATTTGTATTGACAAGCTTACTGTAAGTGAAAAACAATCGGAGACATTAAACAGATGTTTCAAAAATATGTTGAGAAAAGTGTGTTTCCCTGGCAGTAAAAACAAAGTTATTCTGTCTCAAGAATATTTTTTTACATGCACTTCAGGATAAACTAAAACATGAATTAAATAATAATAATAATACTTATTATTTACACTTATGCTACCCTTATAATAATATTGATGGAATGGTGTAGGAATAACTTTTGAACTAGTTTGTGTCTTCAACTGACCAAAGTGTGCACCTTCATGGAATCTTAATTAGTCAATGTCATGAACAAAATTCTAATATTTTTTTTTATTTAGAGAAAATTCAATAACACATTGTTACTTCTGGAAGACAACTTTATGAAATATATTTACTACAAAATCAGCTACCTTGAGTTAGGCCAGCCATAGCAACATTAACATGTTGAGAAAATGAAATAAGCACTTTGGCCAAAAATTTAGTAATTACACTCAAATAATTGGGATCCTGCCTCCTGTAATGATATAACATTCCAATATTCCTGTAGAATATGCGGGAGGTTCTTGTTCCCAGGTGTGGCGATGGGTTTTGTTGATTCACTCACTCTTTCACTTCTGAATAACAACAACAACAACAACAACAACAAAACTGCTCACAAATTAATAAATCTGGCCCAGGTTAGTGACATACCCTCTAGTTATTGCATAAAATTGTTTTTCCATTAAAAACAACAATAAGCAGTTGGCTTATTTATAGACCAAATTGTTTTTTAAAACCAATGAAGCTAATCAATCTTGCTATCCTACACTGTCCTGTAAAGGGGAAAGCAGATTATTTGCTAGAAACTTGAGATTGGATCTGTTTTATCTTAAGCAATGCAAGAGGGAAAGATAATATTTAAACATATATGCTTGAATTATCAAGATTATCATCTGAATTCACTTTAATTTTGTACATCACATTATTTTGATTAATAAGAAAATGTTAGTTTAAAAATCTGTGGTTGTGGGCTTCCCTGGTGGTGCAGTGGTTGAGAGTCCACCTGCCGATGCAGGGGACACGGGTTCGTGCCCTAGTCCGGGAAGATCCCACGTGTCATGGAGCAGCTGGGCCCGTGAGCCATGGCCACTGATCCTGCGAGTCCAGAGCCTGTGCTCCGCAACGGGAGAGGCCACAACAGTGAGAGGCCTGCGTACCTCAAAAAAAAAAAAAAAAAAAAAAGGTCCAATCTCCAAATACCATACCACAAGGTATTTGATTTTCAACATATGAATTTTGGGGGGACACAAACATGCAATTTATAACAGATATTCAGTAAATAATTGTTATAATTGTTGAATGAAGGAATTTTAAAAATTATAAGGAACTATTTATATTTAATTATTCTTTAAGATTCATGTCCAAAAATTGTTTTTTATGCTGTGTAACTTCTGTGTATAATCTGAGACTTTTAGAATAGTGTTCTTTAATAGAAACCTGTTCTTGGGTATTGTTATATATATATATATATATATATATATATATATATATATATATTTAAAATTTTAGTGGTCTGCTATTAGTTGATAAATACCTTATATAATTCAAGTGGCAAGACAAGAAGCACTAATAAAACATCAGCCTTAGAAAACCACAGCAAAACAGGTCCTATAGGAAAGTTTGTGATTATGTGAAAGTGAGAAACGGAGTTAGCTAAACTCTAGCTTAATATGAGTAGGGGTCACTGAGGTAGTCCCTGAGGAGTAATTACAAAAGAATCAGCAATGCCCTACTTCAGAAAAACAGAAGCAATTGCTAACATTGTTGGTATAGGTAAATTAATGGAGTAATTCTACCTTAAATTTCTGGGAAAATTATAAATTTATCTCTTCTTCCAGAATATTAACTGAAACATTCCTCATTTTAGGACTGCTCCAAGTGAGGAAAGAGTTCCTCTTTCAGCCATCAATATTTATTCATTGGCTTTTATCTGAGTGCTTATATTGTAGTCCAGTTAGCTTAACATATGATAATGTAAAGCAGAAGAAGAATTTGCTTTGCTCTCTGCATGATCTTGTTCAAGTCATTCAAGTTATTAAACTGAATATGCAAACAGTTGGGCTTTGTAGCTTCCCCTGAACACTCAGGTTTTTGAGTTAATGATGACTTGATAAGCAGGTTCTTTCCAACCACGGAATCCTATCCATCATGTGCATGTACATTTTTACCTTACTGTCTCCTGAAAATACTGTTCCTCTGCCTAACTCGATGAAGCTGACCTGTTATAATGGTAGCAGATAACGGATGCTCTTCTTACTCTGTGTTGAGATTCTTTTAATCTTTAAGTAAACATGACACAACTTAGTTTGCATCTGTTTTCCAGTGAATTTTTATAGTAATTATTACTATATTATTTTCTTCCTCCAGTTATATCACAAGACTTTTAAAAGCAGAATTTATCTCCTTGTTTCCTCTATATTCTTTAAGTGTCAGTCAAAAGACATATTTTTTTAAAAATTTATACGTTTTGACTGCAACTTGAAGTATTTCTTAAAGCACATGATTTCACCCAAAAGTATACATATGCTGATATTCAATGGGTGAAATAATGAACTTATACAACATTCCAAAATCTCCTTCATACTTCCATGGTAATTTTTATTCTATATTTTGTATCTGTTACTAGTGAAACAATTTGCTTAGCTATTCAAGCTGAGTACTTCAGATTCATTTTTTTCTTCTCTATATCTTCCTCATGCCTCAAATTCAAATAGCAGCCAGATGTTTTAATTATACCTCATAAATTTCTCTCATAGCCACCTTTTGCTTTGATGCCAGCTTCCTGGTTAAGATCTTCATGATAGTCCTAGCTGGTTTTCCAGATTGTAATTTCCATACTCTCTATTATGTCTTTCCTTATCCATATGGATTTATTTTTCTACAAACATATTTTAATCAAGTATATAGCTGATAAAAACACTGGATGTCATTGTAAATGGACTAATGTTTAAATTCCACATTCTCTATTTGAATTTGACCTACCTTGCAGACATTATCTACAACTACTATTCTTCGTTAGGTTCTCCTTAAATAAGAATACATATTCTTCCCCATTAAATACTTTATCCTCTTGCTTTTTAAGTGCTAATTTTGCCAATCCTTCTCCATGAAATGCATGACTTTCTTTCTTGGTGAAATGAAATACTATTTATACTTCTAAATCCAGCTCAAATAGCACTTGCTCCTTGACTGATTTCTTTATCCCACTAGTCACTGTATTCATTTCATATAATACAGTAGCACTACTTTTATTTAAATACCCACATTTTCCTCCAATATGTTTATTGCATCTGTTTTACCTCACCTGTAGTCCTCTATTTCCTTATAAACTAAAAGTATGTCTTATTCCATTTTATATTTGCAGAGGTAAACAAGATAATATCGTATAGGTGATGAAAACTCAATAAAAAATGAATTGGTTAATAAATGACAAAATGAATTAAGGAAGGAGGGAATGATTGGTCCATCTGCATGTCAACATTAGGAAGATATAGGTAATGGAGACGACCAAATTAGGAGTGTGAAATCAAAACAGTGAAGCAATGAGACTTCACCCAGAGCTGGCCTATTTTGTGACCTTCTTCAAGACTAGTTAAGTCAGCTTTTCCTGAACTACTGTGAGAATCTCTCCATCCTTAAATGTTTCATTTTAAAATTAGATTATTCAAAACACATGGTGTCCCTTAGCCCTTAAATAAACTATTAATTGGGATACATTCATAAAAGGTCTTGTATTGTTAAATTTCTTTTCATGTATACCTATTTTTTATTGGCGACAGTATCTGTATCTTTACATTTTCTCACTCTCATAAAGCTTAATGAATTCACAGGAGAAATTGACTGTTTAATCAGCTTTGTAGACCATTGCAGTTTATATCTAAGCTGATAGAACACTTGTATGATGTGTATATTTCTGTGTTTGCTTGTTTCTATTAAAGGTGAGGAGGGAAATTCCTTCCAGAATCCCTGCTATGGAACTCTAATTTCCCTAACTTTTCTCCAAATAAATGTATTATAACAATGTATAATATACATTGAAACTAATGACTAAATAGATAAAGTGACTTGACCAAAGTCACACAGTTATTAAGTGACAGGACTTTAGAATAAGGTTTTCCCCACCTTATTCTAGATTTCAATCCAGGCTTCTTCCTGCCACATCAATTTGGCACCTCCTTAGAGACTAAGTATTAAAGATCATGTTACACTCCATTAGTTATCAAAACATATTAAAACTTTGTTCACTTCTGAAAAATAGTCTGCTTTCATTTCAAACTGAAAAACTAGAAGGAAAAAAGAAAAGGGATTTTTTTTTAATTTCCTAACATTCTGAGCTACTAATTTGCTTCTAAAACCACAGACATCTTGATAGTATTCATATGATATACTGTGGAAGTAAATTGAACTTTAATTGATCCATGATGTTAACCCATGTTGTGATGCTGGCAGGAAAATCTGAGGTGCTGGTAAATAATTTGAGGTGTACCAGATGTTTTTGTGAGTTGAAACGTCCTCATAGTTTTGCAGTTGTCACTGCAGACTTAAACTAGAAATATCAGGAGTAAAAACATAATGTATACTTTGACAATATCTTAATATTTTAAAATTAAAATAAAGCCTAAATCAAAGCAAGTGCAAAAAAACACAAAAAACTCAAATTAATATGTTAAGTCATATGCTACTAAATTACCATTTCAATTCTGAAATCATATAACTTAACAATGGAAACATATTTCTCCAACTGGAATTATCCTGCCCAGTTTTGTATCATTTGGTGATAGGAAATCACCTTACAAAATACAGGTGTTTACCCTCAGGATTTCCTCCTCAATATATCAGACAATTTGCATTACACCTACTCTTTCTCCCATTGAGCAAATGAGCCAATAATGTGCAGTAAGTAAAGAGAAGAGGAAAGAAATAAGGGAAGAAAGTCATTTTTGCCAGCTGTGTAGGAGAACAAGTAAAGGCTATGTTATTTCACTCAACACAAAAGATCCGTGAATTTCTTTTTTTCCACCACAGAGCAGCAGGTTTTCCCTCCTCCCTAGCCATCGAACCAACAATACTTCAGAGATAGCTTAGTTCTTTCGCTTTTAGTATCTGTTAAAATGTTAGAATTGAAAGCACACTATAGAGCTTTGATTTTGCATTTTTTTTCTTCCTCACAGAAACAAAAACCTAAAAGAAAGTTCAGCCTCTTCTAAAGGGATCCTGAAACCACAAGGAAAAGTCAGGATTCAAAGGACAAAGCATTGTCTAGGCATCCTATTATCTTGGACAATGTTATGTTCACCAAGAACTTCAGAGACCCCTGAGGATGCTTATGTAAATTACCTCATCACATGGGAGAAATCTAGCATTATCCATGCCATTTAAATAAGTATGTGAGGAGCTCAAAGGGGACGATGTGGTTAGCAAATGGTACACTGTGTCAATAGACCAGGAAAAATGTTAAGCCTTAAGTGAAAATAAACCCAACCCCAAAGATTAATGACTGTGCCAAAGTTAAAACTGGATGAGAAGAAACATAATATGTAAATGTGACAGAATTTATACAGTCAGCTCTTTTAGAATTCCTGAAATATGGGTTCAGCAAGGAGATTTATTCATAAATATTATAATATTTTGGATTTTACTTGAAGAGACTATTGGTTTATCAAAGAGCATACTGTGAAGGAGAAAGACTTTGTATGCAGAGGGTAGAAAATAAATCATCATCCTGACAATACTAGGAAGTGGTGTGTGTGTGTGTGTGTTTGTGTGTGTGTGTGTGTGTTGTCTCCTTTGACTTTAATTAATCTCTCTCTCTGGACTTCTGTGAACTGGAAAAAAGGTTTTATTTTTGTTTTTGGAGCTTGCTTGCCAGATGGGGTTCTTTGAACTATATCACTGCTCTAACTCTGCCAACCACAGCATTCATAGCTGAGAATTTTAATTTGTTTTACAACTAGACAAAAACAGAACAAGAAACGATGTGGGCAGTGGAGTGGAGAGGTGAGGGTCAATCCTGAGGACACAGATGGCTATTAGTAAGGTAGGCAAACAATGCCCACCTCTTTCTATTCCTTCCTTCTAATTATTATAAAAGATGCCTGCCAGCTGAAGCTGAATTATTTTTTTTTGTTCTTTAACCATTTACCATGATCTCTAAAATGATAATAATATAATCAGAAACTTGATTTTTCTTCCCATTACATTTTTTCACAACATACAGTGCTACATCTTACCCATAGGACTTGATGTATACAATTGGCTGCATTGGTTTAAATTTAAATGTGTTCAATTTAAGGCAAGCTGTCTTATTTAAGGGACTACATATTGGGCAAGGCAGGTAGAATGTCATTTGAAAACACTTTTAAACAACATGAAAAATAATTAATAGATTTAATTCTGAAATGCTTCACTTCACTGAAACTTATTGTTTGCATAACTATTCAAGGACTCAATTCACACTACAAGGCACTAGGGATTCCTACTGATACCTTCCTCTCCCTACCACCCACTGCCCCCTTGTTTCATAAATGTTAGCTCACTAATGATATTCCATTTTATCTCTGAATTAGGGAAACATATGAGAAAAGCACGAGGGAAGGCAGGAGAGTTGAATGGAATTAAGAAACTAAGAAAACACTTTCTCTTTAGATTTGATTTTCCATAGTACCTTATATTGAGAGGTAATTAACAAAGGGACTTTAGTTCCATAGCTGGACACTGGCCAAAGCAAAGAACAGTTTTTTCTTTCTTTCTTTCTTTTTCTTCTTTCTTGCTTCTTTTTTCTTCTCCTTTCATCAGACATTTACTGATGATGAGTCTACTATGTACCACATAATATAAAAGGTTTTAAATATACTGATATTTAAATATTTACTTGAATACTTAAATATCCTGTCTTGAGTTTAAAATTCTGACAAATAAAGTAACTCAAAGAGTCAGTGCCAGGGCTTCCCTGATTGCACAGTGATTGAGAATCCTCCTGCCAATGCAGGGGATACGGGTTCAATTCCTGGTCCAGGAAAATCCCACATGCCACGGAGCAACTAAGCCAGTGTGCCACAACTACTGAGCCAGTGCTCTAGAGACCACAAGCCACAACTACTGAACCTGCATGCCAGGACTACTGAAACCCATGCACCTAGAGCCAGTGTTCCAAAACAAGTTAAACAATGAGAAGCCCACACATTGCAACAAAGAGTAGCCCCTGCTCACAGCAACTAGAGAAAGCCCACGTGCAGCAACGAAGACCCAACACAGCCAAAAATAAATAAATATAATAAATAAATGTATTAAAAAAATAGTCAGTGCCAAAGACTAAAACAGTCATGAATCTAAATTTACTCTACGCATTATTTATTATAAACTAAATGATAATTAGCATTGTATTAAGAGAAAAGAAAATATTACTCATTGATCAGTGATTTTAATGTTATCTGTGATTTTAACAGAGGTAAAAATGTATCAGTTAAAAGCATCCCAGAAGCCAATGAACATCAGTCTGTGTACTGATGTAGAGGGTGCCATACCTTGATAACTATCTATCCATATGAGGCTTTTTTCCAATATTTTATTATAAACATTATGAACATACTGCAAATTTGACAGAAATGTACAGTGAATAACCACATAATCACCATCTAGACTCTAAAATTGTAAATATTTTAATTTGTTTGCTTTAGATGTTCTTTTAAAGTGTGACTTTTGGCTTGAAATAAAATAGTAAGATGCATAGACAACTAATCACATCAAAAGCAATTCTATAGCCATATCAGTCCATCATTATTTTACAGAAAATCTAATGGAATCAATGATATCTTAGTTCAGAATTGAATGACAGTTTCACATAAGAGGTAATATTCAAAATTTTGTGCCCATTGGAATCAAATCATTATAGAGAAACACTGCATGTTAAAGTGAAAAAAACATTTTAAACTGTTTTGGCATATTAATGCAGGAACTTAATTAATAATGTTTATTCCCATTTTGATTAAGATTTAATTATGTGCTGTGGGGGCAAATCCTTCAAATCAAATTAAAGTAAATTAAAATAAATAGTTCAATGGAAATGAGTTTTTTTATAGACACACTATGATTGTATCCCAAACTATTATCAACAGAGAAATTATATTTAAAATTATTTAAATCTTTGTAAATGCCATTTATACTTGCTACTCTTATACTTCGCAAATATTACTTTAATGTCACACAAAAGAATTGTGAAAAAGCATGTAGTTTCATGTCCTGGAACAGACGCCTGGGAATTTGCAGAGTTGCATTCTAAATAGTGATCTATGAGATTCTGGTTATGCAAAACTCTGGGCATCAGATTTCTTACTGATTTATCTTTTACCTTTAAGAGAGAGAGAGTGATTGTGTGTGTGTGTGTGTGTGTGTGTGTGTGTGTGTGCATGTGAGAGAGAGAGAGAGAGAGAGTAAAAGGAATTCTCTCTGATTTCCCTGTAGCTGGTACTTGAATTGCTTCTCCAGATGGTTGCAAATTTACAAAGATAGGGAGGATTTGGAATTTTCCATAGAAGTTATGGGTATTGCTTAACTAGGCTAAGTAGTCTTTTATTATCCTTACCTAAGCTTTACTAAAGGAAAATTTCCAAAGCCAGCACAGGTCTCTTCCAAGTGCTCTTTTTATTCACAGGATCTCACACAGCATTAGTTTGGCAAAGGTTAACTCATTTTTAAACTGTAGTCTTGATCTGCTCCAACACTATCATCCATATCTTAGAAACCCAGACCTTGAGCCTCCACTGGTTAGAAATGGAATTCCAAGTCCCTGTGCCTTTGATTCTGATCTTTTATTTAAACTTATGTTACAATGCCTTCACTCTCGTATCTCAATTCCCAATATAAATAAAAATGTTTTCTAATAGAAATGTCTGTACTAATTTTCTCATCAGTACTAATAGATATGTTTTTCATGTAGATCCATTAATTGATCCTGTACCACTCCTTATACCAGCAACCCTGAGGCTTTCAGATAACCTGAAGATAAACAGATAAACAACACTACAATAGTTAAACATATTATATATCAAAACATGGAAAACATTATATAACTTCTGGAACTGGAAATCTTATTCTAGAATTGTCTCAAGATGGCTGCAGATGTGATCTTCATTGATCATGCTGGGAAGACGGTGTAGTGAGAAAAAACAAGAAAAAACAGCAGTATTGTTCACCCATGGGACCCAATGCCCAAAGGATCTCATAGTCCAAAAGAATTCTCATTCTCTATATGCAGAAAAAGAATGACAATACAAATATCCAATACTGACATAATACTTACATGAAGCAGGCCCTTTTTAAAGTGCTTTACACATATTAACTCATACAATGTTCAAAAACTCTCTACTGAAACATGTTGCAGTAGGGAAATGAATTACAGACAGGTTAAGTAATTTGCCCAGTTAAGGTCACACGGTTAAGAAATTGGAGGTCCCAGGATTTGAACCAAAGCAATTTGCTTCAGAATCCTTGCACCTAAATACTTTAAGAACGTATTTAAAATTCTGATCTTTTGGTTTCTCTAATAGAGTTTTGCTAAATTTCCTGACCCATAGTATTTAGATCTTTACATATTTGTCTTGCCTAGTTCCATTGCTCATTTTTGTCACTTAACTGCTGCTATGTTTAAACCCTCTTCAATATCATCCATTTACAAATACATTTAACAATAATATATATTACAAGTCTCAGTTATGTTCTGGGAATCAGATTTCTACTGCTTTAAGAAGCTATGGATTCCATTTTGAGGCAAATAGAATGTCTCACTTTTATAACAAAAGTAAATGACCTGTTATTCAGAGTGTTTCTGATACAAAAGGACTGTCAACAATCAATGAATGATACTGAGAAACACAACACCTTCTCCAAATATTTATTTTTAAGATCACAATAAACAAATAGGTTAAGAATAAAAAACCCTTTCAGTCTTACATACTTGTGTATTAATTTAGTCATACTCATGTTATCAGTGGATTTTAGTATTTTTTAACATCTTTATTGGAGTATAATGGCTTTACAATGGTGTGTTACTTTCTGCTTTATAACAAAATGAATCAGCTATACATATACATAATACACAGAGCTGATCTCCCTGTGCTATGCAGCTGCTTCCCACTAGCTATCGGTTTTACATTTGGTAGTGTATATATGTACATGCCACTCTCTCACTTTGTCCCAGCTTGCCCTTCCCTCTCCCCGTGTCCTCAAGCCCATTCTCTAGTAAATTTATTTAGCATCCTCAAAAAGCCCTCCATCAATTACAAGAAAAAAAAGTAAGAAAAAGCAACACAACTTTAATATTGCTAAATATATTCCAAAATGGTCCCTAAATGTCAAAATAGAGGCAGTTACATAACCAAAAATATATTGATTGCTATTTGGCAGCATTTATTCCAACTTCATGACATTCCCTAGGTCTCTGAAACGCACATCTGGAATGTGAAGTTAAATCCTCTCCAGAGAGCACAGTTGCAGCTGAAATCCTGATTCTGTGTCCATCCCTCTTGCTGACTTCACCTTCTCAGAGCAGTAACAGTTCAGGTGCTGCTATCATCCATTACCTTCATAACACAACTTTAGAAAGATGGCCAAATCTTTTCCAAAGTAAGCAAACCAGAAAAAAAAAAAAAAAACAGAAAATTAGTGGTTAACGAATCCACTAGGATTCAGTGAAATGACTTAATACAACAATATTTATTAGGAGTTCCATTAGTTAGATAAATTATTCTTACTAAATCCAATAATCAATTACACTTCAATGACATGGAAAAAAAACAGGGTTTATGTATCCCTCTTCTAAAACAGAAAATAAAACATAGATATAAAACTGTGATTGAGGGCCTCCCTGGTGGCGCAAGTGGTTGAGAGTCCGCCTGCCGATGCAGGGGATACGGGTTCGTGCCCCGGTCTGGGAGGATCCCATATGCCGCGGAGCGGCTGGGCCCGTGAGCCATGGCCGCTGAGCCTGCGCGTCCGGAGCCTGCGCGTCTGGAGCCTGTGCTCCGCAATGGGGGAGGCCACAACAGTGAGGGGCCCGCATACCGCAAAAAAAAAAAAAAAAAAAAAACAAAACTGTGATTGAGTCTTTAGGAGAAATAATTGAATTTTTATGCGGTTATTCAGTTTGTCCATGTGAAGGTGCAAATTCACGTTCACATTGAGACAAGCCATTGAACTTTCTTATGCTCCACAGTGTGTGTATGACTTGTGAAAATGTATCTACCAGGGCAAAGACCATTTAAATATCAAGTTATTCATATTTGCTGAAATGTTTTCAAATGGTTGTTATGGGTTTTTTTTTAACTTTTTATTTTATATTGAAGTAGAGATGATTAACAATGTTGTGATAGTTTCAGGTACACAGCAAAGGGACTCAGCCATATATATACATGTATCAATTCTCCCCCAAACTCCCCTCCCATCCAGGCTGCCACACAACATTGAGCAGAGTTCCCTGTGCTATACAGTAGGTCCTTGTTAGTTAACCATTTTAAATATAGCACTGTGTATATGTCAATCCCAAACTCCCTAACTATATCCCCTCCCCCTACCTTTCCCCCCTGGTAACCATAAGTTCATTCTCTAGGTCTATGGGTCTGTTTCTACTTTGGAAATAAGTTCATTGTTATCATTTCTTTTTAGATTCTGCATATAAGTGATATCATACGATATTTCTCTTTTTCTGTCTGACTTCAAAATAGGTATTTATTGGCCAATTTTGTCTTGTTCACTTGTGTTTCTCTGGTATTTATTTATTTTTTTAAACATTTTTATTGGGGTATAATTGCTTTATAATGGTGTGTTTGTTAGTTTCTGCTTTTTAACAATGTGAATCTGCTATACATACACATATATCACCATATCTTTTCCTTCTTGTGTCTCCCTCCCACCCTCCCTATCTCACTCCTCTAGGTAGTCACAAAGCACTGAACTGAGCTCCCTGTGCTATGTGGCTGCTTACCACTAGCTATCTATTTTACATTTGGTAGTGTATATATGTCTATCCCGTTCTCTCACTTTGTCCCAGCTTACACTTCTCCCTCTCCATGTCCACAAGTCCATTCTCTATGTCTGCATCTTTATTCCTGTCCTGCCCCTAGGTTCTTCAGAACCATTGTTTTAAAATAGATTCCATATATATGTTAGCATATGGTATTTGTTTTTCTCTTTCTGACTTGTTTCACTCTGTATGGCAGACTCTAGGTCCATCCGCCTCACTACAAATAAATCAATTTCGTTTCATTTTATGGCAAGTAATATTCCATTGTATATATGTGCCACATCTTCTTTATCCATTCATCTGTCGATGGACACTTAGCTTGCTTCCATGTCCTGGCTATTGTACATAAGGCTGTAATGAACATTGTGGTACATGACCTTTTTGAATTATGGTGGTTTTCTAAGGGTATATACCCAGTAGTGGGATTTCTGGGTCATATGGTAGTTCTATATTTAGTATTTTAAGGAACCTCCATATTGTTCTCCATAGTGGCTGTATCAATTTACATTCCCACCAACAGTGCAAGAGGGTTTCCTTTTCTCCACACCCTCTCCAGTATTTAATGTTTGTAGATTTTTTATGAAGGCCATTCTGACTGGTGTGAGGAAGATGGTGTGTGCAAATCAAAAATACCTCATTGTAATTTTGATTTGCATTTCTCTAATGATTAGTGTTATTGAGCATCTGTTCATGTGTTTGTTGGCAATCTGTATATCTTCTTTGGAAAAAAATGTCTATTTAGGTCTTCTGCCCATTTTTGGATTGGGTTTTTAGCTTTTTTGATATTGAGCTGCATGAGTGGCTTGTAAATTTTGGAGATTAATCCTTTGTCATTTTCTTCATTGGCAAATATTTTCTCCCTTTCTTAGGGTTGTCTTTTCATCTTGTTTATGGTTTCCTTTGCTGTGCAAAAGCTTTTAAGTTTCATTGGGTCCCATTTATTTATTTTTGTTTTTATATCCATTTCTTTAGCAGGTGGGTCAAAAGGATCTTGCTGTAATTTACGTCATAGAGTGTTCTATGTTTTCCTCTAAGAGTTTTATAGTGTCTGACCTTACATTTTGGTCTTTAATCCATTTTGAGTTTATTTTTGTGTATGGTGCTAGGGAGTGTTCTAATTTCATTCTTTTACATATAGCTGTCCAGTTTTCCCAGTACCACCTATTGAAGAGGCTATCTTTTTTCCATTGTATATTCTTGCCTCCTTTATCAAAAATAAGGTGACCATATGTGTGTGGGTTTATCTTTGGGCTTTCTATCTTGTTCCATTGATCTATATTATTGTTTTTGTGCCAGTACCATAATGTCTTGATTACTGTAGCACTGTAGTGTAGTCTGAAGTCTGGGAGCCTGATTCCAAAAAAACTGTTGTTGAAATCCCATTTAAAAATAGTGCATGGGGCTTTTCCAGTGGCACAGTGGCTGAGAGTCCTCCTGCTGATGCAGGGGACACGTGTTCGTGCTCCGGTCTGGGAAGATCCCACATGCCATGGAGTGGCTAGGCCCGTGAGCCATGGTCACTGAACCTGCACATCCAGAGCCTGTGCTCCACAATGGGAGAGGCCACAACAGTGAGAGGCCTATGTATCACAAAAATAAATAAATAAATAAATAAATAAATAAATAAATAAAAATACTTCATGTTTCATTGATACTGGTTTCCTTAACACCATAAGAACTATTATATGAAGAGAGGTTGCTTTCACCCCTCCACTAACAACAATTTTGACCAGTAATAAATCTTACATGGGAGTGGGGTTGTGGGTATTAGTGGGAACATGGGCAAAAATTTCTCTTTGTTTCACTACTCTTTCAAAATAATTATTTTCATGGTAACTAATCCTAAATGACTCCTGTGATTCATATCTAGTCAGGTTCCCAGGTACAAGTCTACTGATAATCCACCACCAGATCTCATTCCCACACAACCTTATATTTAATACCCTTCTATCAATACTGTGCACTAGTGATAACAAAGTAGAAAAACATGTTTGTGCTAAACAGTACTGTTCATTTAGGTGAAAAAATGGGAAGAAAGGGAACAGATGTTATGTAGAAGTAAGACTAAACTCAAGAGAAAAGGCACATTCCATTAAATTAGTTCACTTAGAACTAAAGAAGCCAAATAATAATTCAAATGCAAAAAATCTTTTAAGAATGCATTTATTCATAAGCCAAATAAGATGACAACAAATTGCTCTATGTTTTTCCCCAATAAGACTTTATTTACAACACTGAAAACAAACAGCTTCAACACACATACAAAGTGCAGTCAGCAAGTTCAATGGGTCCCTGAAATAGGAATAAAGTAGGAATAAAGGGGAACTTCCACAACCTGATAAAGACTATCTACAAAAACCATATAACTAACATCATACTTAAAGCTGAGATGCTGCACTCTTTCCCACTAATATCAGGTACAAGGCAAGAATGTCCCCACTCACCACTGCTTTTCAAAGTCCTACTAGAAGTTCTTGCTAATGCAGTAAACCAAAAAAACAGAAAATAAAAGCTACACAGATTGGACAGGCAAATATAAAACCATCTTTGCTCATACAAGATATGATTATTTATATAGAAAATCCAAAGGAATAGACAAAAAAATCCTGGAACTAATAAGCTATTTTAAAAAGTTGCAGGATACAGGAATTTGAAATTAAAAATACAATACCATTTACATTAGTTCCTTCTAAAATTACTTAGATATAAATCTAACAAAATATGTACAAGACATATATGAGAAAAAACACAAAACTGATGAATGAAATCAAATAAGATATAAATAAATGAAGAGGTATTCCATGTTCATAGATAGAAAGTCTCAATATTGTTAAAGCGTCAGTTCCTTCCAACTTAATCCATAAACTCAATGTAATCAGAATCAAAATCTCAGCAGGTTATTTTGTGGATAGTGACAAACTGACTCTACAGTTTATATGGAGAGACAAAAGACACAGATTAGTCAATATTGAAAGAGAACAAAGGTGAAGGACTGATGCCATCTGATTTCAAAACTTAATATAAAAAAAAGCTACAATAATCAAGATAGTGTAGTATTAGCAAAAAGAATAGGCAGATAGATCAATGGAATAGAATAGAAATCCCAGCAATAGGTCCATATAAATATAGTCAACTGGTCTTTGACAAAGGACCAAAGGTAAGAGAATTGAGCAAAGAGTCTTTTCAACAAATGGTGCTGAAAAACTGGAAATTCACTTGCAAAAAAAAAAAATGAATCTAGACAGATATTATATGCTTCACAAAAATTCATTGAAGAGGGTCACAGATCTAAATATAAAATGAAAAACTATAGGGCTTCCCTGGTGGCGCAGTGCTTGAGAGTCCGCCTGCCGATGCAGGGGACTTGGGTTCATGTCCTGGTCTGGGAGGATCCCACATGCCACGGAGCGGCTGAGCACATGAGCCATGGCCACAGGCCCTGTGCATCCGGAGCCTGTGCTCTGCAACAGGAGAGACCACAAAAGTGAGAGGCCCGCATACTGTAAAACAAACAAAAACAAAAACAAACAAACAAACAAAATCTATAAAACTCAGAAAAATAAGAAAACCTGGATGACCTTTGGTATAGCAGTAATGTTTTAGAGATATCAAGGGCACAATCCATGAAAGGAATAATTAATAAGGTGGATTTCATTAAAATTAAAAACATCTTCTCTGTGAAAGATTTCAGAGTATGAGAAGACAAACCACAGAATTGGAGAATATATTTACAAACGACACACCTGATAAAGAATTGTGAGCCAAAATATACAAGAACACTTAAAAGTCAACAAGAAGAAAAGAAAGAACTCAATTAAAATATGGGACAGATAATAATAAACATCTCACCAAAGAAGACACACATGAAAAGATGCTCCACATCATATGTCATAAGGGAAATAAAAATGAAAACAACAATAAGAAACAACTACCCACAGTATTAAGATGACTAAAATCTGCAACACTGACTACATCAAATGCTGGTGAGGACGTGGAGCAACAGGAATTTCAGTCACTGCTAGTGGAAATGTCAAATAATACAGCCACTCTAGAGGACTAGTCCTCTAGAGGATTGTTTGAGGGTTTCATACAAAACCAAGCATACTCTTACCACACAATCCAGCAGTAGCACTTCTTGGTACATATCCAAAGAAGTTGAAAACTTACTTCTACACAAAATCTTGCACACAGGTGTTTATATCAGGTTTATTCACTATTGTCAAAACTTGAGTAACCATGAAGTCCTTCAATAGTTGAATGGACAAACAAATACAGCACATTCAGACAATGGAATATTCTTTCCACTAAAATGAAATAAACCATCAAGCTATGGAAATATGTGGGGAAAATTTAACTTCATAATACTAAGTGAAACAAGGCAACCTAAAAAGACTATACACAAGGAGTTATGTTGGCGGAGGAGTAGGAGAACATAGAGTTCATCTTTCCCCACAAATGCATCAGGAATACATCTACAAATGGAACAATTCTCACAGAGCACCAGGTGAACACTAGCAGAGGACCTCGGACACCTAAAAGGACAAGAAAGATCCCCATGTAACAGGGTAGGATGAGAGAGAGAAGAAAGGAAAATGAAGAGGAGAGAAAGCAGGATGAAACCTGCACCCCTGTGAGGGAGGGAGCAGATGAAGGACAGGGGAGGTTGCCATATCTGGGGAAGACCCTTCTCCAGCAGGGAGATCAGTTGGGGTAGAAGGGGAGTTTCAGGAGCTCTCAGAGAAGAGCACAGCAACCAGTCTCTGGCAGGCAGGAGAGAGTGAGACCTACACAGATGGTTCATGCCACAACCCTGTGTGCCCCAGCCTGAGACAAGTGACCATTGCTGCAGATGTGGCTGGGAGCAGGAATGTGGGGTTTGGAGAGCAAACCCAGGGAGAGGACTGCTGTTGGCTGTGAGGAGACAGCATGTGGGGATGGGAATGAAGAAATCTGCAACTGGGAATGCTCGTGGAGGAAACCTAGACCGCCATAGAAACAAAGCACCATTGTTAAGTGATGTGTAAGGGGAGAGGCTGCTATTGAAACCTCTCTCCCCAAATGCTGGCCGCTGCCTGCCAGGGCACTAAGAAGGGCTCTCACTGGGACTAGCTGTCTTGTGCCCATAGCCAATGGCTAACCCATGTGACTCATCACCACACGGGCCAGCTTTCTCGCAACTCTGACTGCCACTGCCTCTGTGGCCCCTCCTCACTGGGCAAACTCATGTGTACCAGGGCAGCCTTGGGAGCAGACCCCTGTGAGTGGCCCACAGGCAGAGATGGGGCTGAAACCACAACTGACCCCAGGGGGTATGCAACTGAGGAAGAAAAGGTGAAATCTCTCCTCACAGCTACACAAACTGAATCAACACCTCCACACCTGGCTTTATAAACCAGAGCCTACAGAACATCTGAATGAATGGGCAATGGGTGATCCTGCAGCAAAGATAGGTATGGTTTTAGCAGCTGTAACCTTTGTGGACACATACATGCAGGGGTTAGGCCAGGTGAGCTGCTCCAACAGTGCCCACAGGGAGTCCAGATCCATGATTACTGCAATTCTGGGACCTGACTTCAGTGGATCTACACTGGTGGCCTGGTAAAAACGTCTGAGAGACAACAGGGCCAATTGTTGACATACCCACAGTTAAGGTGGGGCTGAAAGCAGTGGCAACAGCAGTGTAATCTGAGAGCTTGTACAAGGGGTGGTAGGTTACAAAAGAGAGCATACCCATAGGTGAACAGCTCCAGAGGAGGAATACTCAGTGGCTTCCCTCCAAGTGAGTGTGCTCCAATCCCACCTATCTTGCACCACTGATCAGAAACACAGCTAAGAAACAGAACTGGGGGCCTCTACTCCAACAACTAGGGAACAGACGCCACCTCTGATAAGACAGTGACAACCACAGAGCAAAAGGGAGACCCTGCTCAATATCCATTGCAGGCTCTGGTCACCACATTAGTCACACCTCCTAACAAGAGGATAACGGCTAGCATACACTGAGAAAAGAGGTGGCAGAAATCTATACTAAAAACAGCCCTCACACTAAAACATATTAAATCCACACAGGCTACACTGGGATTTTCCCACATAAAAAAAGACCCCCAAGATAGTCTGAGTATCTGACATTGGGAGGAAGAACTCCCAGAGCATTTAGCCTTGAAGGCCAGTGGGGCTTGAGTGCAGGAGCTCCACAGGGCTGGGAGAAACAGAGACTCCACTATTGGAGCACACACACAAGGTCTCACATGCACTGGAACCCAGCACAGAGCAGTATTTCCATAGGAACCTGGGCTACACCTACCTAGAGGTCTTGGAGTGTCTCCTGGGAGGCTAAGATCGACTATAGCTCACTGTGAGGGCAAGCACACTGGTAGTGGAAGCCCCAGGGAAGACTGATTGTAGTGAGGTCTCCTGGAAGTCCACATTGCAGCACCAAGAGCTAAGCCCAACAATCAACATGCAGGCTCCAGTGCTGGAAAGCCTAAGGCCACACAACAAACAGGATAGGAACACAGAGCCACCCATCAGAAGACAGGCTGCCTAAAGTCGTACTGAGCTCACAGCCATTTCAAAAGCACACACCTTAACACAGCCTTATCCATCAGAGGGACAAAACCCAGCTCCACCCACCAGAGGGCAGGAACAAGTCCCTCTGATCAGGAAGCCTGCACAAGCCCCTGGACCAAGCTCATGCACCAGAGAACAGACACTAGAAGCAAGAGGAACTATGATCCTGCAGCCTGCAGAAAAGAGACCACAAACACAGAAATTTAGACAAAATCAGATGACAGAGAAATATGTTGCAAATGAAGGAACAAGATAAAAACCGACAAGAAGACCTAAACGAAGAAGAGATGGGTAATCTACCTGAAAAATAATTAACAGCAATAACAGTAAAGATGATCCAAAATTTCAGAAAAGGAATGGGGGCACATATTGAGAAAATACAAGAAATATTTAATAAGGAGCTAGAAGATTTAAAGAACAAACAGATGAGTAATACAATAATTGAAATGAAAAATACAATAGAATGTATCAATAGCAGAATAACTGAGGAAAAAGGATGAATAAGTGAGCTGGAGGACAGAGTGGATTAAATCACTGCCACAGAGCAAAATAAATAAAAAAGAATGAAAAGAAATGAGGACAGTCTCAGAGACCTCTGGGGTAACATTAAATGCACATTTAATTATAGGGGTCCCAGAAGGAGAAGAGAAAGAGAAAGCACCTGAGAAAATATTTGAAAGTATCATAGCTGAAATTTCCCTAACATGAGAAAAGAAACACTCACTCAAGTCCAAGAAGCTCAGAGATACACATACAGGATGAACCAAGGAGGACTACACTGAGACACATATTATTCAAACTGAAAAAATTAAAGACAAAGGAAAAATATTAAAAGCAACAAGGTAAAATCAACAAATGACATACAAGGGAATCCCTATAAGAATATAAGCTGGTTTTCAGCAGAAATTCTCCAGTCCAGAAGGGAGTGGGATGATATATTTCAAGTGATGACATGGAAAAACCTACAACTAAGAATATTGCATCCAGCAAGGCTATCATTCAGATCCGATGGAGAAATCAAAAACTTTAGAGACAAGCAAAAGTTAAGAGAATTCAGCACCAACAAACCAGCTTTACAACAAAGGCTAAAGGAACTTCTCTAGGCAAGAAGGAGAGCAGCAACTTAAACAACATTGTACATATATGGACTGCTATATCAAAACCCCATGGGAACAACAAACCCCCAAGCTATGCTAGATATACACACAAGAAAAGAAAAAGCAACTGAAACACGACACTAAAGATGGTCATCAAGCCACAAGAGAAGAGAACAAAACAGGAAGGAAAGAAAGAAACCTACAAAAACAAACCCAAAACAATTAAGAAAATGGCAATGGAACACACATATCAATAATTACCTTAAATGTAAATGGATTAAAGGCTCCAGCCAAAAGACATAGACTGGCTGAACGGATACAAAAACAAGACCCATATATATGCTCTCTACAAGAGACCCACTTCAGACCTAGGGACACATACAGACTGAAAGTGAGGGGATGGAAAAAGTTATTCCATGCAAGTGGAAATCAAAAGAAAGCTGGAATAACAATACTCATATCAGACAGAATAGACTTTAAAATAAAGACTGTTACAGGAGACAAGGAAGAACACCACATAAAGATCAAGGGATCAATAAAAGAAGAAAATATAACAACTGTAAATTTATATGCATCCAACTTAGGAGCACCTCAATAAATAAGGAAAATGCTAAAAGCCATAAAAGGAGGAATCAGCAGGAACAAAATAATAGTGTGGGACTTTAAACCCCAATTACACCAATGGAGAGGTCATCCAGACAGATGATTAATAACAAAACGCAAGCCTTAAAAGATACACTAGACCAGATAGACTTAATTGATATTGATAGGACATTCCATCCAAAAGCATAAGAATACACTTTCTTCTTAAGTACACATGGAACATTTGCCAGGATAGATCACATCTTGGGTCACAAATCAAGCCTTGGTAAATTTTAGAAAATTGAAATAATATCCAACATCTTTTCTGACCACAACACTATGAGATTATAAGTAAATTATAGGAAAACAACTGTAAAGACACAAACAAAAGGAGACTAAACAGTATGTTGCTAAACAATCAATGGATCACTGAAGAAATCAAAGAGGAAATCAAAAAATACCTACAGACAAATGACAACAAAAACATGATGATCCAAAACCTATGAGATGCTGCAAAAGCAGTTCTAAGAGGGAAGTTTATAGCAATGTAATCTTACCTCAAGAAACAAGAACAACCTCAAATAAACAACCTAACCCTACACCTAAAGCAACTAGAGAAAGAAGAACAAAAGAAAAAAAAGAAAAAAAAAGTAAAGTTAGTAGAAAGCAAGAAATCATAAAGATCAGAGCAGAAATAAAAGAAATAGAGATGAAGAAAACGATAGTAAAGATCAATGAAACCAAGAGCTGGTTCTTTGGAAAGATAAACAAAATTAATAAAACTTTATCCAGACCCATCAAGAAAGAAAAGGAGAGGACTCAAATCAATAAAATTAGAAATGAAAAAGGAGAAGTTATGATTGACACCACAGAAACACAAAGGATCATGAGAGACTACTACAAGCAACTTTATGCCAATAAAATGGACAAACTAGAAGAAACTGACAAATTCTTAGAAAGCTACAACTTTCCATTTGAACCAGGAATAAATAAAAAAATATGAACAAATCACAAGAAATGAAATTGAAAGTATGTTGAAAAAACTTCCAACAAACAAAAGTCTAAGACCAGATGGCTTCACCTGTGAATTCTATCAAACATTTAGAGAAGAGTTAACCCCTATCCTTCTCAAACTCTTCCAAAAAAATTGCAGAAGAAGGAACACTCCCAAGACCATTCTACAAGGACACGATCACCCTGATACCAAAACCAGACAAAGATACCACAAAAAAAGGAAATTACACAACAATATCACTGATGAACATAGACACAAATATCCTCAACCAAATCTTAGCAAACTTAATCCAACAACATATTAAAAGGATCATGCACCATGAGTAAGTGGGATTTATCCAGGCATGCAAAGATTCTTCAATGTATGTAAATCAATCAGTGTGATACACCACACTAACAAATTGAAGACTAAAAATTATGTGATCATCTCAATAGATGCAGAAAAAGCTTTTGACAAAATTCAACACCCATTTATGATATAAACTCTCCAGAAAGTGGTCATAGTGGGAACTTACCTCAACATAATAAAGGTCATATTCTACAAACATACAGCAAACATCATTCTCAATGGTTAAAAATGTAAAACATTTCTTCTAAGATCAGGAACAAGACAAGGATGTTCACTCTTGCCAATTATATTCAACATAGTTTTGGAAGTCTCAGCCATGGCAATCAGAGAAAAAAAAAAGAAATAAAAGGAATACAAATTGGAATAGAAGAAGTAAAACTGTCAGTTTTTACAGCTGACATGATATTATATATAGAGAATCCTAAAGATGACACCAGAAAACTACTAGAGCTAATCAATGAATTTGGTAAAGTTTCAGGATATAAAATTAATACACAGAAATATGTTGTATTCCTCTACACTAGCAGCAAAAAATCAGAACAAGAAATCAAAGAATCAATCCCATTTACCATTGCATCATAAATAATAAATTACCTAGGAATAAACCTACCTAAGGAGGCAAAGGACCTATATTCAGAAAACTATAAGACACTAATGATAGGAATCAAAGATGACACAAACAGATGGGGAGATATACTATGTTCTTGGACTGGAAGAATCAATATTGTCAAAATCACTATACTACACAAAATAATCTACATATTCAATGCAATCCTTATCAAATTACTAATACAATTTTTCACAGAATTAGAACAAAACATTTTACAATTTGTATGGAAACATAAAAGACTCCAAATAGCCAAAGAAATCTTGAGAAAGAAAAATGGAGCTGGAGGAATCAGCCTCCCTGAGATCAGGCAATACTACAGAGTTACAGTAATCAAAACATTATGGTACTGTCACAAAAACAAAAATATAGGTCAATGTAACAGGATAGAAATTCTAGAGATAAACCCACACACCTATGGTCACCTAATCTATGACGAAGGTGGCAAGAATATACAATGGGGAAAAGAGAGTTTCTTCAATAAGTGGTGCTGGGAAAACTATACAGCTACGTGTAAAAGAATGAAGTTAGAACATTCTCTAACACCATACACAAAAATAACTCAAAAGCAATTAAGGACATAAATGTAAGACTGAATACTATAAAACTCTTAGAGGAGAGCAGGCCAAACACTCTCTAACATAAATCACAGTAAGATCTTTCTTGAACCAACTCCTAGAGTAATGAAAATAAAAACAAAAATAAACAAATGGGATCTAATTTAACTTAAAAACCTTTTGCACAGCAAAGGAAACAACAAACAAAACGAAAAGACAATCCACAGAATGGGAGAAAATATTTGCAAGCAAAGTGACCAACAAGAGATTAATCTCCAAAATATACAAACAGCTCATGTAGCTCAATTTCAAATAAAACAAAAAACATAATGAAAAAAATTGGAAAAATATCTAAATAGACGTTTCTCCAAAGACAGCATACAGATGGCCAAAAAGTACATGCAAAGATGCTCAACATCAGTAATTATTAGAGAAACGTAAAACAAAACTACCACGTGGTATCACCTCACACCAGTCAGAATGGCCATCATGAAAAAATCTGCGAACAGTAAATGTTGGAGAGGGTGTGGAGAAAAGGGAACCCTCCTACACTGTTGGTGGAATGTAAATTGGTACAGCCACTATGGAGAATAGTATGGAGTTTCCTTAAGAAACTAAAAATAGAGTACCATAAGATCCAGCAGTTCCACTGCTGGGCATATATCTGGAGGAAACAATAATTCAAAAAGATACATGTACACCAATATTCATCACAACACTATTTACAATAGTCAGGATATGGAAGCAACTTAAATGTCCATCAATGGATGAATTGATAAAGAAGATGTGGTACATATATACAATGGAATATTTCTCATCCATAAAAAATAATGAAATAATGTCATTTGCAGCAACATAGATGGACCTAGAGATTGTCATACTGAGTGAAGTAATTCAGACAGAGTAAGACAAATATCATATGATATTACTTATATGTGGAATCTTAAAAAATGGTGCAAATAAACTTATTTTCAAAACAGAAATATAGTCACAGAGGTGGAAATAAACTTATGGTTACAAAAGGGGAAGGGGGTGAAGGATAAACTGAGATTGGGATTGACATATACAAACTACTAAATATAAAATAAGTGATTGGGCTTCCCTGGTGGTGCACTGGTTGAGAGTCTGCCTGCCAATGCAGGGGACACAGGTTCGTGCCCCAGTCTGGGAAGATTCCACATACCGTGGAGCAGCTAGACCTGTGAGACATGGTCACTGAGTCTGCGCATCCAGAGCCTGTGCTCTGCAACAGGAGAGGCCACAAGAGTGAGAGGCCCACATACTGCAAAAAAAAAAAAAAAAAAAAAAAAGGGATTAATAAGACTCTACTCAATACTCTGTAATAACCTGTATGGGAAAAAAATCTAAAAGAGACTGGATATATGTATATCTTTGATTCAGTTTGCTGTACAGCAGAATTAACACAACATTGTAAATCAACTATATTCCAATAAAAATTAATTTAAGAAAAAGACTTTACACAGTGTAAGATTCTAGCAATATAATATTCTGAAAAGGCAAAAGTATGCAGACAGTGAAAAGATCAGTAATTGCCAAAGATTGGGAGAGGGAGACATGAATTGGTGGAGCACAACGGATTTTTAGGGCAGTAAAAATACTTTGTACACATCATAATGATGGGTACACATCATTATATACATATATTATATAAATATTAAATTACATAAAATATTATAGTATAAATAAATAATATATAATATCATATGTAACATATATATATTGTTATATAATATTTTATCATATATCTCTATAACAAACATTTAGAATATAAACACCAAGAGTGAACTGCAATGTGAACTATGGACATTAGCTGATTATGATGTGTCAATGTAGGTTCCTCAGTTGAAACAGATGTACCACTCTGGTGGGTGTGTTGACAGTGAGGGAGGCTTTATGTGTGGATGCAGGGACTATATGGGAAATCTCTGCACCTTCCCTTCAATTTTGTTGTGAACCTAAAACTTCTCTAAAAAACAAAATCTTAATAAAATGAAACTAAACAAATAAAAAGCAACAACAAAAAATAAACTTCAGCCAACCAAAAAGAAAAAAAAATACTGAGTTTTTTTTTTTTTAACTTCTCTTTTCTATAGGTCATTTCTACAACTTTTCCAAAGTCTTCTCAAAATAAGGTGGAATTTCTACTTTAAAATGTTAAGGAAAATATATTTATAGTGCTAAAGTATATTAATGGGAAGTACTACTGCATCTGAAAGGGAGAAATTCAGGAATCTTTTCTCTCCCTTGATAAGCAAGTCACAGACCATTGGGTCAGAGGGTCATCTTATTCCTGTTTTCCAAGTGATATGGCCATAATTGTGACAGAATTAAAGGTCCTATGTGTGTGTCTAACCATTTTCCTCTTCTTTCTGAGTGTGCTTTTCTAGTGTATGACTTAAGTAATAATTAAATGACCTGCTACATAGAGTCTGAGCACTCTCTTCAATTTACATTTATCTGACTGCCATAAATTATGAAATATCAGGCACTGATTTAGATATTGATAAAATTCTAGCTATTCCTACTTTTCCTCTTTTATGTAGTCTTTTAGAACATTGTTGTAAATCATATTTTTTAAAAAATTTTTGTGACACTTTATCTATAACACCAGTATGGATCTTATCATCAATTTTCTATCAATAAGCTCTGGAGAAGAATGTTTTGAATCTAAATGTCAAATAGGAAAAGAAAAAAATAAAAATACTGAAATTTTATTATAGTATCATAAAAGAGGCTTCAAGCTCCCACAAAATGTCTGATTTTGAAAGGCTCCCTGGTGCTTGTGTCACGATGAGTTAACCACAATATTTAACCTCAGACAACTGATCAATATGCTTGCTAAGAGAGGTTATTTAATTGTGACCAATTAAACGTTTGATAATGTATGCCAGAGTCAGAAAATTAATATTTCTGAAAGTTAATAAGGAACAGTATTGAAATTATCTGGAAATACTATCTTAAATATCAGTGCACAATAATACAGCCAGATATTTTATATCTAACAATAGTTATTCCCCCCATGCCTTATGGCAAGAAGAATGTTTTCAACTATTCTTAAGTGAAATTAATATTTAAATTATAGTATTTTTGGAAAGGGAAGTCAATATTTACCATATAACATATATTGGAGCAGGAGTTATTTTATGACTACTAGATGCATATACTTTAATTTCTGTAGGGTGTAGTCTAAATATTTCTGAAACACTGATGTTTTATATTTTATTTAATGTAAATGCTTAGTTAAGGACTAAAGAGCAAAGAAACATTGAACCATGAACTCCTCTTCCACCAGCACCACAACTAATATTATGATTCTCCATTGTCAGTCTGTAAATATGTGAGAGACTCAATTACTGCCTTCTCTAAGTGGTGAAATATATATTTGGTTACTAAGATCTCTTTGTTTTATTCTTTATCCCATCACTAGATCCTACATGGCAAGATTCTTACCTTTGATTCAACAAACTTGAAACTTACTCATGGTGGGAAAGCAGTGGGAATTATTTGAAAACACTGGAAGGCAAATAAAAAACCTGTAGCCACTTGGGACAAAAGTTTACAGTTGAAACAAACAGTTTCATCTTTATTTTTTTCTTAACTAATCAGGTTAAGGTATCTATTCACAATGCATGTTTATATTTCTCAAGGGTACATGAGACATTTTCCAAGATAGATCATAAATTAGGCCACAAAACATGTCTTAACAAATGTAGGGGGACTGAAATCATATGAAGCATCTTTTCTGACCACAATGGTATGAAACCAGAATTTAATTATGTGAAGAAAACTAGGAAATTCACAAATATGTGGAGATTAAACAACATGCTACTGAACAACCAATGGGTCAAAGAAGAAATCAAAATAGAAATAAAAACTATAATGAGAAATGTAAAATGTGAAAATTTGTGGGATGCAGTAAAAGCAGTTCTAAGAGGGAAGTCATAGTGATAGTTTCTAAATAAACTTTTAACTTTGAGGTAATTGTAGGTTGGCATAAGAAATAGTACAGAGAAATCCCATATAACTTTTACCCCATCTCCCACAAGAATACTATATTGCAAAGCTATAGAATAAGACCACAACCATGATTTTGATATTGTTGCAGTCAACATACAGAACATTTTCATTATCACAGCATTCCTCAAGTTGACATTTTGTAGAGACATACACCTTCCTCCTGCCCCCATTCACTCCTTATATCCTGGCAACCAAAATCTCTTCTTCATTTCTATAATTTTTTCAGGTCAGGTAAACTTTTGGAATTATCTATTTCACTCAGCATAACTTCCTGGAGATTCATCTAAATCCATCAAGAGTTTATTCCTTTGTATTGCTGAGTAGTATTCTAAGGTATGGATGTAGTACAGGTGGTTTACTTATTCAGCCATTAAAGAATGCATGGATTATTTCCAGTTTGGGGCTATTAGAAATAAAAATGTTATCAAAATTTGTGTACAGGCTTTTGTGTGGACATAAGCTTTCTTTACTTCTCTGAGATAATAGTTCAATAGTACAATTATTGAGTCATATATTAGTTGCATTTTTAGTTTCATAAGAAACTCCTAAATTCTTTTTTGAAATGGCTGGACCATTTTATGTTCCTAACAGCAATGTATCAGTGATCCAGTTTCTTGGCATCTTCACAATATTTTTTTTTAACCATTCTGAGAGGTGTGGAGTAATATTTCATGGTGGTTTTATTTTGCATTTCCCTGTGGCTAGTGATGTTGAACATCTTTTCCTTTTATTTAAGACTTCTTCTCTGACCTATTGATTATTTACAAGTGTTTTATTTATTGTCCAAATGTTTAAGTGTTTAAGTATTTTGCTGTTTTTTTAAAAATTTATTTCTAGTTAAATTCCATTATGGTCAGAGAACACACTGTATATGATTTTTAGTTTGCCAAAGTTTCTTTCATGGACCAGAATATCATTTATATTGCTCTATGTTCCTTGGCACTTGTATAGAGTATGTATTCTGCTGTTATTGAGTGTAGTGTTTTATAAATTTTGACTACATTCTGTTTCATGATGATCTTGCAGTATCCTTGCTAATTTTCTATATAGTTGGCTATCAGTTGTTGAGGGAAGTGTGTTGAAATTTCAAGCTTGTGGATTTTGAAATTTGTTCCTTTAATTTTATCACTTTTTGCTTCATTTAATTCTCAACTATGTAACTTTTGTGCATACAAAATTACTATGCTTTCTTCATAAATTCTCCCTTTATGTTACCCATATAATACATTATCTCTTTATCTCTGATAATTTTACCTGCTCCAAAATCTATCTTATATGATGTTAGTATAACCAGTCTTACACTGATTTAACTCATGTTCTCATGATACAGCTTTTTACGTACTTCTACTTTCAATCTGCCTATATCGTTGTATTTGAAGTGAGTTTCTTGTTGGCAAAACAAAGTCTGGTCTCGTTTTTTAATACACGTTGACAACTTCTTCACCTCCAAGCTTGGGATCAAGCAAAAAGAAAACCAAGGAAACTCACTCAACGTGCTCTAACTTGTGTCCCAAGAACCTCAGCAGTGTGCTTTCTTCTCTCTAACTTTCAGAAATTTCTTTTGTTTGTCCTATAAATAATGTTCAGTATTTTTAATTCTACTTAGCAGGTGGAATAGGGAAAGATATGTCTACTCCATCTTGCCAGTAGCAGAACAAATATATTGATTTTAAATATATATATATACTTTTATTGTGATGATGGTGGGTGAATAAAAGAACCGTTTTTAAATCTTATTGTTCTAAAATAATATTTTACATACATCACACATATCATTTGTGATATAAAGTTAGAATACAGATAAGAAAGAAAAGAATACCATATAAGACAGAAATGCCTTTTGTTGGGATAAGCAATTAAGCAATACTTGATTATCCCAAACTCTCCGGAGCACACATATAGGAAGGAGTCCATTAGTAAAATGTCCTTCTACCAAGTAGGAGGCATTGCACTATAAATAAGAGGAAAACTGAAACTAATTGTAATTTAAATCACACAGTAAGTAATGTGAGTAACAAGAAGTCAAAGATAAGCTGTTTTCAGTTTTTTTGATAGCTTAACAATGTCATCAAGGACTCAGAATTTCCTGATTTTCTAGTCTGAATTTCCAGTGTGTCCTGTTTCATCTTCATGATGGCAAACTGACTACATTGGCTAGATCATCACGTCCAGGAATATTATGTTCAAAGTCCGGAAATAAGAGCAAAGTTATGAGATGAGATCACTCATCTCACGTGCCTCTCTCTTTCTGATGGGGACAAAAATTGTCAACAAAACATTTTTAAGCTAACATCATATAATATCTACTTAGCCAGAATTGAACTAAATTCCTGCTGTAGAGGAAGTTCAGGAAAAAATATATCTGAAAGGAAAACTATTGGGAAGTAGGCATGGAAGAGCATATTCAAAAAGTTCAATTATCTACACTTGTAACACCTGATAATCAAGTCTGACACAGTGTTAAATGTGGCATATTAAAAGTTCCATTTTACTGAGACTTAGGGTTCATTCACTAATTCATTAGATTCTTTCACTAATAGCTCTAGGTGACTGTAAGGTAATTCATGTATTACCCAAGCATTATAATAATATGTTTTAAAAATTTATATCTACATGAATATTAATACATAAACACCAAGGTTAAAATCATGTCTTATTATCAGGATTTCCAAAATGTATTCAACAAAATCCTAGTCTCATAATTTCCAAGAAAATAATTTTCTGAGCTCAAATAAATTTGAGAATTTATTTGAATCCTTCAGATTCTACTAGTCCTTGGAAACTCATTGAACATATAGTTAAGCCACTGAGAAGTCCAAAAATTAAAAAAAATAGTTTAAATATGTTTACCTCAGTATTTTCTAAATGTGTAACACTTTTCCCACAATTAAAACTATTTATAATGTGCATAAATTGTATTTTTTTAAATGTATTCTGAAAATCATTGTCTGCTATGAATGAACTATTCTAGGAATACAAAGCTAGTCTGTTGAATATACCTAATCTCTTCATCTTTAATATTTAAAATAGCCTGAATCACTAGAATATCCTTTATTTGTATCAGTAGTAGTGATTCCATACATTGCTATTTACAAAACTTTTTTCTTTTACATTCTTATTTAATCACAATAACCTTGGGATTTAGTTTCTATTATAGCACGGAATTTATAGGTGGAGAAAATCAGTGAGTACAAATAATTTATTCCTTACACTCAGTTCAGTGATGGAGCTGCAAACAGGAACAAGGTTTAAATGTTTTCTCTACAACTTACTACTAGCTATTGAACACATTATTTAACATCTTTGAGCCAAAGTTTTCTCAGCTATAAATGAAGTATGGTTATGAGAATTCAAATAGCTAGCACTTAGTAACCGCTTAATGAAGGCATGACAGAGATGATCATTATGGTTATTATTAATATACTATCACCAAACTGATAAGTGCACTGCAGCTCTATCTTAGAGTTAAAATCATTTGGTTTAGTGGAAAAAAAATGATTTCTATTTTCATGTTTCAACTAATACCTGGATACTTCATAATCTGCACGGACAATAATAAGATCCAAAGAAGTATCCACAGACTTCATCATGCCTTTTGTTTTGACCCATTGCCTTTCCATATTCTTTTCCCTTAACATAGAATTCCATTCCATTACTGGTTCACCTAAAGAGTTGGTACTCATGCTTCACAATACATCTCAAATGCCATTTACATGGTGATATTTTAATTCTGTTTTGCAGTGAAGAGCTAGTTCCTCTCCTCTCTAAGTTCTCATCCACACTGTAGCATGAATATTGTATTATACTTTTCTATATATTTCATTATTTCCTCACTCTATTGCAAACTTCTGGAAAGTCCATGATTTATTCATGTCTGTATTTCTACTGTCTGGCAACATACTGAGAACATGATATGCTTGTTACATGACATGTGCTATTTTGTCTATCATAAAATACACATCAAAAACATTCACAAAAAAATTCCTGTTTATTTCAAAATTCATGGTTTCAGCATATTTTATTTAAAAGGGACATACATAATAGAGTTACTGGAAATATTCATCACTAAATAAAAAACAGTATCATCTGTTCTTAGATTATATCAGTTTATTTATAAAATTCAATTGAAAACTACTCATGTGCCTTAATTCATTGGTGCAAGGCTAGAATATCTGTACAGGTAATTCTTTTCTTTTCTTTTTTTTTTAGTTTCTGCTTTATAACAAAGTGAATCAGTCATACATATACATCTGTTCCCACATCCCTTCCCTCATGCATCTCCCTCCCTCCCACCCTCCCCATCCCACTCCTCCAGGCAGTCACAAAGCACCGAGCTGATCTCCCTGTGCTCTGCGGCTGCTTCCCACTATCTATCTACCTTATGTTTGGTAGTGTATATATGTCCATGCCTCTCTTTCAGTTTGTCACAGCTTACCCTTCCCCCTCCCCATATCCTCAAGTCCATTCTCAAGTAGGTCTGTGTCTTTATTCCCGTTTTACCCCTAGGTTCTTCATGACATTTTTTTTAAAATTCCGTATATATGTGTTAGCATACGGTATTTGTCTTTCTCTTTCTGACTTACTTCACTCTGTATGACAGACTCTAGGTCTATCCACCTCATTACAAAGAGCTAACTTTCGTTTCTTTTTATGGCTGAGTAATATTTCATTGTATATATGTGCCACATCTTCTTTATCCATTCATCCGATGATGGACACTTAGGTTGTTTGCAGCTCCGGGCTATTGTGAATAGAGCTGCAATGAACATTTTGGTACATGTCTCTTTTTGAATTATGGTTTTCTCAGGTTATATGCCCAGTAGTGGGATTGCTGGGTCATATGGTAGTTCTATTTTTAGTTTTTTAAGGAACCTCCATACTGTTCTCCATAGTGGCTGTACCAATTCACATTCCCACCAGCAGTGCAAGAGTGTTCCCTTTTCTCCACACCCTCTCCAGCATTTATTGTTTCTAGATTTCTTGATGATGGCCATTCTGACTGGTGTGAGATGATATCTCATTGTAGTTTTGATTTGCATTTCTCTAATGATTAATGATGTTGAGCATTCTTTCATGTGTTTGTTGCCAGTCTGTATATCTTCTTTGGAGAAATGCCTATTTAAGTCTTCTGCCCATTTTTGGATTGGGTTGCTTGTTTTTTTGCTATTGAGCTGCATGAGCTGTTTATAAATTTTGGAGATAAATCCTTTGTCAGTTGCTTCATTTGCAAATATTTTCTCCCATTCTGAGGGTTGTCTTCTGGTCTTGTTTATGGTTTCCTTTGCTGTGCAAAAGCTTTGAAGTTTCATTAGGTCCCATTTGTTTATCTTTGTTTTTATTTCCATTTCTCTAGGAGGTGGGTCCAAAAGGATCTTGCTGTGATTTATGTCATAGAGTGTTCTACCTATGTTTTCCTCTAAGAGTTTGATAGTTTCTGGCCTTACATTTAAGTCTTTAATCCATTTTGAGCTTATTTTTGTGTATGGTGTTAGGGAATGATCTAATCTCAAACTTTTACATGTCCCTGTCCAGTTTTCCCAGCACCACTTATTGAAGAGGCTGTCCTTTCTCCACTGTACATTCCTGCCTCCTTTATCAAAGATAAGTTGGCCATATGTGCGTGGGTTTATCTCTGGACTTTCTATCCTGATCCACTGATCTATCTTTCTGTTTTTATGCCAGTACCACACTGTCTTAATTACTGTAGCTTTGTAGTATAGTCTGAAGTCAGGGAGCCTGATTCCTCCAGCTCCGTTTTTCATTCTCAAGATTGCTTTGGCTATTCGGGGTCTTTTGTTTTTCCAAACAAATTTTGAAATTTTTTGTTCTAGTTCTGTGAAAAATGCCAGTGGTAGTTTGATAGGGATTGCATTGAATCTGTAGATTGCTTTGGGTAGTAGAGTCATTTTCACAATATTGATTCTTCCAATGCAGGAGCATGGTATATCTCTCCATCTATTTGTATCATCTTTAATTTCTTTCATCAGTGTCTTATAATTTTCTGCATACAGGTCTTTTGTCTCCTTAGGTAGGTTTATTCCTAGATATTTTATTCTTTTTGTTGCAATGGTAAATGGGAGCGTTTTCTTGATTTCATTTTCAGATTTTTCATCATTAGTGCACAGGAGTGCCAGAGATTTCTGTACATTAATTTTGTATCCTGCTACTTTACCAAATTCATTGATTAGCTCTAGTAGTTTTTCGGTAGCATCTTTAGGATTCTCTAATATAGTATCATGTCATCTGTAAACAGTGACAGCTTTACTGCTTCTTTTCCAACTTGGATTCCTTTTATTTCCTTTTCCTCTCTGATTGCTGTGGCTAAAACTTCCAAAACTAGGTTGAATAAGAGTGGTGAGAGTGGGCAGCCTTGTCTTGTTCCTGATCTTAGTGGAAATGGGTTCAGTTTTTCACCATTGAGGACAATGTTGGCTGTGGGTTTGTCATATATGGCCTTTATTACGTTGAGGAAAGTTCCCTCTATGCCTACTTTCTGCAGGGTTTTTATCATAAATGGGTGTTGAATTTTGTCAAAAGCTTTCTCTGCATCTATTGATATGATCATATGGTTTTTCTCCTTCAAATTGTTAATATGGTGTATCACATTGATTGATTTGCGTATATTGAAGAATCCTTGCATTCCTGGAATAAACCCCACTTGAGCATGGTGTATGATCCTTTTAATGTGCTGTTGGATTCTGTTTGCTAGTATTTTGTTGAGGATTTTTGCATCTATGTTCATCAGTGATATTGGCCTGTAGTTTTCTTTCTTTGTGACATCCTTGCCTGGTTTTGGTATCAAGGTGATGGTGGCCTCATAGAATGAGTTTGGGAGCGTTCCTTCCTCTGAAATTGTTTGGAAGAGTTTGAGAAGGATGGGTGTTAGCTCTTCTCTAAATGTTTTTTTTTTTTTTTTTTTTTCTTTTTGCGGTATGCGGGCCTCTCACTGTTGTGGCCTCTCCCGTTGCGGAGCACAGGCTCCGGATGCGCAGGCCCAGCGGCCATGGCTCACGGGCCCAGCCGCTCCGCGGCATGTGGGATCCTCCCAGATCGGGGCACGAACCCGTATCCCCTGCATCGGCAGGCGGACTCTCAACCACTGCGCCACCAGGGAGGCCCCTCTAAATGTTTGATAGAATTCGCCTGTGAAGCCATCTGGTCCTGGGCTTTTGTTTGATGGAAGATTTTTAATCACAGTTTCAATTTTAGTGCTTGTGATTTGTCTATTCATATTTTCTATTTCTTCCTGAGTCAGTCTTGGCAGGTTGTGCATTTCTAAGAATTTGTCCATTTCTTCCAGGTTGTCCATTTTATTGGCATAGAGTTGCTTATAGTAATCTCTCATGATCTTTTGTATTTCTGCAGTGTCATTTGTTACTTCTCCTTTTTCATTTCTAATTCTATTGATTTGAGTCTTTTCCCTTTTTTCTTGATGAGTCTGGCTAATGGTTTGTCAATTTTGTTTATCTTTTCAAAGAACCAACTTTAAGTTTGGTTGATCTTTGCTATCGTTTCCTTCATTTCTTTTTCATTTATTTCTGATCTGATCTTTATGATTTCTTTCCTTATGCTAACTTTGGGGGCTTTTTGTTCTTCTTTCCTAATTGCTTTAGGTGCAGGGTCAGATTTTTTACTCGAGATGTTTCCTGTTTCTTAAGGTGGAATTGTATTGCTATAAACTTCCCCCTTAGAACTGCTTTTGCTGCGTCCCATAGGTTTTGGGTCATTGTGTCTCCATTGTCATTTGTTTCTAGGTATTTTTTAATTTCCTCTTTGATTTCTTCAGTGATCACTTTGTTATTGAGTAGTGTATTGTTTTGCCTCCATGTGTTTGTATTTTTTACAGATCTTTTCCTGTAATTGATGTCTAGTCTCATAGCATTATGGTCGGAAAAGATACTTGATACAATTTCAATTTTCTTAAATTTACCAAGGCTTGATTTGTGACCCAAGATATGATCCATCCTGGAGAACGTTCCATGAGCACTTGAGAAAAATTTGTATTCTGTTGTTTTTGGATGGAACGTCCTATAAATATCAACTAAGTCCATCTTGTTTAATGTAACATTTAAAGCTTGTGTTTCCTTATTTATTTTCATTTTGGATGATCTGTCCATTGGTGAAAGTGGGGTGTTAAAGTCCCCTACTATGATTGTGTTACTGTCGATTTCCCCTTTTATGGCTGTTAGTATTTGCCTTATGTATTGAGGTGCTCCTATGTTTGGTGCATAAATATTTACAATTGTTATGTCTTCTTCTTGGATCGATCCCTTTATCGTTATGTAGTGTCCTTCTTTGTCTCTTCTAATAGTCTTTATTTTAAAGTCTATTTTGTCTGATATAAGAATTGCTACTCCAGCTTTCTTTTGATTTCCATTTGCATGGAATATCTTTTTCCATCCCCTTACTTTCAATCTGTATGTGTCTCTAGGTCTGAAGTGGGTCTCTTGTAGACAGCATATATATGGGTCTTGTTTTTGTATCCATTCAGCCACTCTGTGTCTTTTGGTGGGAGCATTTAGTCCATTTTCATTTAAGGTAATTATTGATATGTATGTTCCTATTCCCATTTCCTTACTTGTTTTGGGTTCGTTATTGTAGGTATATTCCTTCTGTTGTGTTTCTTGCCTAGAGAAGTTCCTTTAGCATTTGTTGTAAAGCTGGTTTGGTGGTGCTGAACTCTCTCAGCTTTTGCTTTTCTGTAAACATTTTAATTTCTCCATCAAATCTGAATGAGATCCTTGCTGGGTAGAGTAATCTTGGTTGCAGGTTTCTCTCCTTCATCACTTTAAGTATGTCCTGCCACTCCCTTCTGGCTTGTAGAGTTTCTGCTGAGAGATCAGCTGTTAACCTGATGGGGATTCCCTTGGGTGTTATTTGTTTTTTTTTTCCCTTGCTGCTTTTAATATGATTTCTTTGTGTTTAATTTTTGACAGTTTGATTAATATGTGTCTTTTCGTATTTCTCCTTGGATTTATTCTGTATGTGACTCTCTGTGCCTCCTGCACTTGATTAATTATTTCCTTTCCCATATTAGGGAAGTTTTCAACTATAATCTCTTCAAATATTTTCTCAGTCACTTTCTTTTTGTCTTCTTCTTCTGGGAACACTATAATTCGAATGTTGGTGCTTTTAATGTTGTCCCAGAGGTCTCTGAGACTGTCCTCTGTTCTTTTCATTCTTTTTTCTTTATATTGCTCTGCATCAGTTATTTCCACTATTTTATCTTCCACATCACTTATCCATTCTTCTGCCTCAGTTATTCTGCTATTGATCCTATCTAGAGTATTTTTCATTTCATTTATTGTGTTTTTAATTGATGCTTGATTCATCTTTAGTTCTTCTAGGTCCTTGTTAACTGTTTCTTGCATTTTGTCTATTCTATTTCCAAGATTATGGATCTTGGAAATAGAATCTTGGATCAGCTTTACTATCATTATTCTGAATTCTTTTTCAGGTAGACTGCCTATTACCTCTTCATTTGTTAGGTCTGGTAGGTTTTTATCTTGCTCCTTCACCTGCTGTGTGTTTTTCTGTCTTCTCATTTTGCTTATGTTACTGTGTTTGGGGTCTCCTTTTTGCAGGCTGCAGATTCGTAGTTCCCATTGTTTTTGGTGTCTGTCCCCAGTGGCTAAGGTTGTTTCAGTAGGTTGTGCAGGCTTCCAGGTGGGGGGGACTAATGCCTGTGTTCTGGTGGTTGAGGCTCGATCTTGTCTTTCTGGTGGACAGGTCCACGTCTGGTGTTGTGTTTTAGGGTGCCTATGGCCTTATTTTGTTTTTAGGTAGCCTCTCTGCTAATGGGTGGTGTTGTGTTCCTGCCTTGCTAGTTGCTTGGCATAGGGTGACCAGCACTGTAGCTTGCTGTTTGTTGTCTGAAGTTGGGTGCTGGTGTTGAGGTGGAGATCTCTGGGATATTTTCGCTGCTTGATATTGTGTGGAGCTGGGAGGTCTCTTGTGGACCCGTGTCCTGAAGTTGGCTCTCCCACTTCAGAGGCACAGCACTGACTCCTGGCTGCAGCACCAAGAGCCTTTCATCCACCCGGCTCAGAATAACAGGGAGAAAAAGAAGAAAGAAAGAATTAGTAGAAGAAAGAAAGAGAGAGGGAAAGAAAGGAAGAAGGGAAGAAAGGAAGGAAGGATGAAGAAAGAAAGAAAGGAGGGAGGGAGGGAGGAAGGATGGAAAGAAAGAAGGAAAGAAAGGAGGGAGGGAGGGAGGAATGAAAGCAAAAGGAAGAGTGAATGGAAGAAGGGAGGGAGGGAGGAAGGAAAGAAAGACAGGAGGGAGGGAGGGAGGGAGGAAAGAAAAAGAAAGTGGAAAGAAGAAGGGTGGGAGGGAGGGAGGGAGGAAAGAAAAAGAAGGAAAGGAGGAGCAGAGGGAGGGAGGGAGGAAGGGAAGGTAGGAAAAAAAGAAAGAGTAGGTAAAGTAAAATAGAATAAAGTATGAAATATAGTAGCGTTATTAAAATTAAAAAGTAATTATTGAAAAAAAAAAGACCGATAGAACCCTGGGACATATGGTGGAAGCAAAGCTATACAGAGAGAATCTTACACAGCAGATTACACATACACATTCACAAAAAGAGAGCAGGGGGAACAATCAAAAATCTTGCTCTCCAAGTCCACCTCCTCAATTTGGGATAATTCGTTGTATAAAGAGGAAAAGGGCGAGAAGTCTGAAATCTTGCTCTCTAAGTCCACCTCCTTAAGTTGGGATAATTCGTTGTAAAAAGAGGAATAGGGGGGAAAGTCTTAAATCTTGTCCTCAAAGTCCACTTCCTCAATTTGGGATGATTCGCTGTCCATTCATGCACTCCACAGACGCAGGCACACCAAGTGGACCGTGGAGCTTTAATCTGCTGCCTCCGAGGCTGCACACAGAGATTTCCCTGTCTCTGCTCTCGTAGCTCCCGGGTCTCAGCCTTGGACCTGGCCTCGCCTCTGTGCGTAGGTCGCCGGAGGGCGTCCGTTCTTCGCTCAGACAGGACGGGTTTAAAGGAGTCACTGATTCGGGGGCTCTGGCTCACTCAGGCAGAGGGGAGGTAGGGGCGTGCAGTGTGTTGTGGGCCTGCGGCGGCAGAGGCCGGCGTGACGTTGCAGCAGCCCGTGGCGCTCCGTGCGCTTTCCCGGGAAAGCCGTCCCCGGGTCCCGGGACCCCGGCAGTGGTGGGGTGCACAGGCCCCCTGGAAGGTGGGGTGGACAGTGATCCACGCTCGCACACAGGTCCCGTGGCAGCGGCGCCAGCGAGGGCGGCGGCAGCGGCGGCGGCAGCGACGGCGGCAGCGGCGGCGGCCCCAGCATCCCACGCCCGTCTCCGAGGTCCCCGCCTTACCCGCGGCTCGCCCCTGTCTCCGGCGCTTCCCCAAGCAGCCCTCTTAATGCCCTCTCCTCACGCACCAGGAAACAAAAGGGAAAAAAGTCTCTTGCCTCTTCGGCAGCTCCTGACCCTTTCCCCGGACTCCCTCCGGGCTAGCCGTGGTGCACTAACCCATTCAGGCTCTCTTCCTGCCACCAGCCCCAGTTCTCTCCCTGCTCTCTGACTGAAAGCCGATACCCAAGCCTCAGCTCCCAGCCCCCACCCGCCCCGGCGGCCGAGCAGACAAGCCTCTCGGGCTGGTGTGTGCCTGAGGGCACCGGTCCTCTGTGCCAGAATCTCCGCTTTGCCCTCTGCACCCCTGTTGCTGTACTCTCCTCCGCTACTCTGAAGCTTTCCCCCTCCGCCACCTGCAGTCTCCGCCCACGAAGGGGCTTGTAGTGTGTAGAAACCTTCCCTCCTTCACGGCTCCCTCCCACTGGTGCAGGTCCCGTCCCTATCCTATTGTCTCTGTTTATTCTTTTTTTCTTTTGCCCTACCCAGGTATGTGGGGAGTTTCTTGCCTTTTGGGGGGTCTGAGGTCTTCTGTCAGTGTTCAGTAGGTGTTCTGTAGGAGTTGTTCCACGTGTAGATGAATTTCTGATGTATTTGTGGGGAGGAAGGTGATCTCCATGTCTTACTCTTCCGCCATCTTCCTCCGGGCCCCTGTACAGGTATTTCTAACATTGGCAACTGTGGTAGAAATTTTTTTTTCTTTCTTTGGTAGATACATGTGCATATTTTTTATTCTCTTCAGTTCCCCATGAAAATAATCTCATTTCTACTTCATCCATTCCTTCCATTAATTGATGTGGACTTTTTTCACAGTCAAGCACAGATTAATTTTATAATAGTGAGACAAAAATATTATTTTTAGTTCTTTGTGGCCCAAACTCATGTTTCCTTCTGTTTCAGAAATGCTTTTGTAAAGTGTCATCTCTTTTTGTCTTTCAAAGGCTGTTTGAAATCTCATACGAGCTACCAGGTAGCTCTGCATATGTTTCTAAAAATACACTTGCTGGAAGAATTCTGATTTCCTGAGATATCTTTATAGCTTCAACACTTAGAGTCCAAAATATAGAAACCTTTATGCACACACCTAAAAATTTGTGGTGATTCCAGATCTCATTTGTCTTCAAGGTGGCCTCTGATAATTTGCAAATGTTTCAAATTGAAATTGATGCATAGGTGTTTAAGCGATTTTTCATGTTATGTTCTCTGACTTGGACCTGAAAAGAAATTGTTTTTAAGGTGAGAAATATATCCAAGTATGACCTGAGCATTAGCATCAATGTTATGATTAGCCTGTTGTTTTTTAATACACTGGTACTCTGCTGTTTCTTCTGTGAGATCCAGGATCTTATTCTTACTCCATGTCCATTAAGGTAGAAATAAAAGACAACCTAAAAATATTCAATTCCAGAGCTGGAGCTGAGTTTGCATATATTGGAAAAAAAATCTTACCCAGAAGCATTAGGAAAAATTGTGCATCTAACTAATTCTTAATCTCCCAAAGGAGATTAAAAGGCAAATTCCCAGTCTTGGAAAGAAAGAAAAGAAAGACCAAAAGAAAGAGGTCCATCCCTATTTCCTTAATGTGCAAAGATGCAATAAATCACACATACATTTGTCAGATAATCAAAGCAAAGGAACCCTTGACAGCATGGCTATAAAGTACATCTTCTCACTCTCACAAAGATTCTGGCATCCCAAGGGTAACAGTGGAACACAAAGGGCTGCTGGACAGCAAATAGTAGAATTAAGAGGGTCAAAGATATATGGACAGGTGACTGAAGGCTGGAAGTTTTTTCCCCCAAGTCCTTTGAAATAACTTGGTGCTCTTTAAACATGGCTCATAAGGGTGGAGAACCCTGAAACATTGTGATATGAATTTTCACACCAACTCAGTGGGATGGGAACTTAGAAGAGTAATTAAACCTAGTTACAGGTGACAAAGTTTAATTTTTTACATGCATGTGTTATAATGTTCTTTGAATTAGCACAAAATTAGGATGCATCTCCTCTTTCATGTGAACCCACTAAATGCAGATTTCTTTCAAAGAGTATGGAAGGATTTTTTCTGGGTTTTGAGAGAATCATATTCACTTGCCTTTTGTTTTGGTAATTAAGAGAGTAAATCAAGAGATTGGTTCAAGGTGGCAGAGTAGAAGGATGTGCTCTCACTACCTCTTGCGAGAGCACCAGAATCACAACTAACTGCTGAACAATCATTGACAGGAAGACACTGGAACTCACCAAAAAAGATACCCCACATCCAAAACAAAGGAGAAGCTGCAATGAGATTGTAGGAGGGGAACAATCACAATAAAATCAAATTTCATAACTGCTGGGTGGGTGACTCACAAACTGGAGAACACTTATACCACAGAAGTCCACACAATGGAGTAAATGTTCTGAGCCCCATATGAGGATTCCCAACCTAGAGGTCCAGCAACGGGAAGAGGTATTCCTAGAGAATCAGACTTTGAAAGGTAGTGGAATTTGATTACAGGACTTTGACAAGACTTGGGGAAACAGAGGATCCACTCTTGGAGGGCACACACTGAGTAGTGTGCCCATCAGGAACCAGTGTAAGGAGCACTGACCCCATAGGAGACTGAATCAGACCTACATGCTGGTGTTGCAGGGTCTCCTGCAGAGACATGGGGTGGGTGTGGCTCAAAGAGAGGACAAGGACACTGGCAGCAGAAGTTCCAGGAAGTACTCCTTAGTGTGAGCCCTCCCAGAGTCTGTCATTAGCCCCAACAAAGACCCCAGGTAGCCTCCAGTGTTGGGTGGCCTACAGTCAAAAAAACAACATGCAGGGAACCCAGCCCCACCAATCAGCAGACAAGCAGATTAAAATTGTACTGAATTCTACCCACCAGAGAAACACACAATTGTACCCATCACCAGTCCCTCCCATCAGGAAAATTGCAAAACCATTTTAGATAGCCTCATCCACCAAGGGCAGACAGTAGAAGCAAGAAGAACAACAGTCCTGCAGCCAGTGGAACAAAAATCACATTCATGGAAAGAGAGACAAGAAGAAAAGGAAGAGGGCTATGTATCAAATGAAGGAACAAGATAAAACCCCAGAAAAACAACTAAATGAAGTGCAGATTGGCAAACTTCCAGAAAAAGAATTCAGAATAATGATAGTGAAGATGATCCAGGCTCTCAGAAAAAAGAATGGAGGCAAACATCGAGAAGATGAAAGAAATGTTTAAGAAAGACCTAGAAGTACTAAAGATCAAACACCTAGAATAACTAAAGAGCAAACAAACAGAGATGAACAGTACAATAACTGAAATGAAAAATACACTAGAAGGAATCAAAAGCAGAATAACTGAAGCAGAAGAACAGATAAGTGACCCAGAATACAGAATGGTTGAATTCACTGCTGCAGAAAATAATAAGGAAAAAAGAAGGAAAAGAAATGAAGAAAGCCTAAGAAACCTCTAAGACAACATTAAAGACAACAACATTTGCATTATAGGGGTCCCAGAGGGAGAAGAGAGAAAGAACCTGAGAAAATATTTGAAGAGATTATAGTCAAAAACTTCCCTAACATGGGAAAGGAAATAGCCACCCAAGTCCAGAAAGTGCAGAGAGTCCCATACAGGATAAACCCAAGGAGAAACATGCCAAGACACATAGTAATCAAATTGACAAAAATTATAGACAAAGAAAAATTATTGAAAGCAACAAGGGAAAAATGACAAATAACATACAAGGGAACTCCCATAAAGTTAACAACTGATTTCTCAGCAGAAACTGTACAAGCTAGAAGAGAGTGGCACGGCATATTTAAAGTGATGAAAGGGAAGAACCTAAAACCAAGGTTATTCTACCCAGCAAAGATCTCACTCAGATTCCACAGAGAAATCAAAAGCTTTACAGACAAGCAAAAGCTAAGAGAATTCAGCACCACAAAACCAGCTCTACAACAAATGCTAAAGGAACTTCTCAAAGTGGGAAACACAAGAGAAGAAAAAGACCTACAAAAACAAACTCATAACAAGTAAGAAAATGATAATAGGAACATGCATATTGATAATTAGCCTAAAAGTGAATAGATTAAATGCTCCAACCAAAAGACAAAGGCCCACTGAATGGATACAAAAACAAGACCCATATATATGCTGTCAACAAGAGACCCACTTCAGACCTAGGGACACATACAGACTGAAAGTGAGGGGATGGAGAAAGATATTCCATGCAAATGGAAATCAAAAGAAAGCTGGAGTAGCAATATTCATATCAGATAAAATAGACTTTAAAATAAAGAATGTTACAAGAGACAAGGAAGGACACTACACAATGATCAATGGATCAAACCAAGAAGACAATATAACAATTATAAATCTATATGCAACCAACATAGGAGCACCACAATACATAAGGCAACTGCTAGCAGGTATAAAAGAGGAAATCAACAGTAACGCAATAATAGTGGGGGACTTTAACATCTTACTTACACAAATGGACAGATCATCCAAACAGAAAATTAATAAGGAAACACAAACTTTAAATGACACTGTAGACCAGATAGATTTAACTAATATTTATAGGACATTCCATCCAAAAAGGGTAGATTACACTTTCTTCTCAAGTGTGCATGGATCACTCTCCAGGATAGATCACATCTTGGGTCACAAATCAACTCTCAGTAAATTTAAGATAATTGCAATTATATCAAGCATCTTTTCTGACCACAGCACTGTGACATTAGAAATCAAGTACAGGGAAAAGAATGTAAAAAACACAGACACATGGAGCTTAAACAATATGTTACTAAATAACCAAGAGATAACTGAAGACATAAAAGATGAAATAAAAAAAAATACCTGGAGAAAAAAGACAATGAAAACACGACAATCCAAAACCTATGGGATGCAGCAAAAGCAGTTCTAAGAGGGAGGTTTATAGCAATACAGGCCTACATCAAGAAACAACAAACGGCTCAAATACAGAATCTAACCTTACACCTAAAGTAACCAGAGAAAGAAAAACAAACAAAACCCAAAGTTAGTAGAAGGGAAGAAATCATAAAGATCCGAGGAGAAATAAATGAAATAGAGACAAAGAAAACAATGGCTAAGATCAATAAAACTAAAAGTTGGTTCTTTAATAAGATAAACAAAATTGATAAACCAATAGCCAGACTCATCAAGAAAACGAGGGAGAGGACTCAAATCAATAAAATTAGAATGAAAAAGGAGAAGTTACAACAGAAACCACAGAAATACAAAGCATCCTAAGAGACTACTACAAGCACCTCTATGCCAATAAAATGGACAACCTGGAAGAAATAGACAAATTCTTAGAAAGGTATAACCTTCCAAGACTGAACCAGGAAGAAATAGAAAATATGAACAGACAAATCACAAGTAATGGAATTGAAACTGTGATTAAAAACCTTCCAACAAACAGAAGTCCAGCACCAGATGGCTTCACAGGTGAATTCTATCAAACATTAAGAGACGAACTAACACTCATCCTTCTCAAACTCTTCCAAAAATTTGTACAGGAAGGACCACTCCCAAACTCATTCTATGAGGCCACCATCACCCTGATACCAAAACCAGACAACATACTACAAAAAAAAGAAAATTACATACCAATATCGCTGATGAATATAAATGCAAATATCCTCAACAAAATACTAGCAAACAGAATCCAACAACACATTAAAAGGATCATACATCATGAGTAAGACAGATTTAACCCAGGGATGCAAGGATTCCTCAATATATGCAAATCAATCCATGGGATACACCATATTAACAAATTGAAGAATAAAAAACATATGATCACCTCATTAGATTCAGAAAAAGCTTTTGACAAAATTCAACACCCATTGATGATAAAAAAATCTCCAGAAAGAAGGCAAAGAGGGAAACTACCTCAACATAATAAAGGACATATATCACAAACCCACAGCAAAAATTCTCAATGGTGAAAGCATTTCATCTAAGATCAGGATCAAGACAAGTATGTCCACTCTTACATAATTTTGGAAGTCCTAGCCATGGCAATCAGAGAAGAAAAAGAAATAAAAGGATTAAAAATTGGAAAAGAAAAAGTAAAACGGTCAATGTTTACAGATGACATGATACTATACATAGAGAATCCTAAAGTTGACACCAGAAAACTACTAGAGCTAATCAATGAATTTGGTAAAGTTGCAGGATACAAAATTAATGCACAGAAATCTCTTGCATTCCTATACACTAATGATGAATAATGTGAAAGAGAGATTAAGGAAATACTTCCATTTACAACTGCAACAAAAAGAATAAAATACCTAGGAATAAACATACCTAGGGAGACAAAAATCTGTATGCAGAATACTATAAGACACTGATGAAATTAAAGATGATACAAACAGATGGAGAGATATACCATGTTCTTGGATTGGAGGAATCAATATTATGAAAATGACTATACTACACAAAGCAGTCTACAGGTTCAAAGTAATCCCTATCAAATGACCAATGTCATTTTTTACAGAACTAGAACAAAAAAATCTTAAAATTTGTATGGAGACACAAAGATCATGAATAGCCAAAGCAGTTTTGAGGGAAAAAAGCAGAGAGTGAGGAATCAGACTCTCTGACTTCAGACTATACTACAAAGCTACAGTAACCACAGTATGGTAAAGGCACAAAAACAGAAATATAGATCAATGGAAAAGGATAGAAAGCCAAGATATAAACCCACACACCTATGGTCAACTAATCTATGACAAAGAAGGCAAGGGTATACAATAGGGAAAAGACAGTCTCTTCAATAAGTGGTCCTGGGAAAACTGGACAGCTACATGAAAAAAAAAATGAAATTAGAACTCTTCTGAACACCATACACAAATATAAACTCAAAATGGATTAGAGACCTAAATGAAAGCCTGGACACTATAAAACTCTTAGAGGAAAATATAGGAAGAACACTCTTTGACATAAATCACAGCAGGAACTTTTTTGATCCACATCCTAGAGTAATGGAAATACAAACAAAAATGAACAAAGGGGACCTAATGAAACTTAAAAGCTTTTGCAAAGCAAAGGAAACTACAAACAAGACAAAAAGACAGCCCTCAGAATGGGAGAAAATATTTACAAACAAATCAACAGACAAAGGATCAATCTCCAAAATATATAAACAGCTCATGCAGCTCAATATTAAAAAAACAAAGAACCCAATTCAAAAATAGGCAGAAGACCTAAATAAACATTTCTCTAAAGAAGACATACAGATGGCCAACAAACACATGAAAAGCTGCTGAACATCACTAATTATTAGAGAAATGCAAATCAAAACAACAATGAGATATCACCTCACAGCAGCTATAATGGGCATCATCAGAAAAATCTACAAATAACAAATGCTGGAGAGGGTTTCTAGAAAAGGGAACCCTCTTGCACTCTTGGAAATGTAAATTGATACTGCCACTATGAAGAACAGTATAAAGATTCCTTAAAAAACTAAAAATATAATTACCATATGACCCAGCAATCCCACTATTGGCCATATATCTAGAGAAAACCATAATTCAAAAAGACACATGCACCTCAATATTCATTGCAGCACTATTTACAATAGCCAGGTCTTGGAATCAAATTAAATGCCCATTGACAGATGACTGGATAAAGAAGATGTGGTACATATATACAATGGAATATTACTCAGCCATAAAAAGGAACAAAATTGGTAATTTGTAGAGACATGGATGGATCTAGAGACTGCCACACAGAGTGAAGTAAGTCAGGAAGAGGATAACAAATATCGTATATTATTGCATGTATGTGGAACCTAGAAAAATGGTACAGATGAGCTGGTTTGCAGGACAGAAATTGAGACACAGATGTACAGAACAAATGTATGGATACCAAGGGGGGGAAAGTGGCAGGGGTGGGGGTGGTGTTGTGATGAATTGGGAGCTTGGGACTGACATACATACACTAATATGTATAAAATTGATAAGTAATAAGAACCTGCTGTGTAAAAACAAAATTTAATTTAATTTAAAATTATATATATATATATAAGCAGAAGGAGGATGTTTACAAAACCAGGAAGAAGGCTGTCACCAAGAATCGAATTGTTGACACTTTGATCTTGGACTTCCCAGCCTCTAGAACTGTGAGAAATAAATGACTGTTATTTAATATGATAAATAAATAAATAAATAAATAAATAAATAAATAAAAAGATTCTTACCATCAAAAAAAAAGAATAAATCAAATTCCTCTGTGTTGATAGTCTACTATGTATGTGGCATATGTCCATTAAATTATATTTTAAAGAGACATTTGTGGCAACCTAGTGACAAGTGAGTCATGAATAGCAGTTTTCAATGTGCCAAGTGAGGTCTTTCTGAATCCCAACCTCAAACAACTGGTAGGTAGCGAAGGTCTCACACATCTGCTTGAAAAGTTTAAGCACCAGCACTTTAAATTATCCTAGAAATCATTTTGTGATGGTATAAACTTATTTTTGGTATCATTCATGTAAGTGTCAGAACGTATAACCGAGCCATACTGATAAATAATATTCTCATGCCATTTTCCAATCTTAAAGTCACTGTAGGAATACTGGCTAGCTTAGTAACAATTATTTGGAAAATATTACAGTTGGTGATATTGAGACATGGGCACAAAATTATATGATTGCTGAGTAATGGAAGCTATTTGGCAACTGGGATGAATAGTAGAACTTGTGGCTGAGATCTAATTAGTAAATTACCTTAGGGGATTTTAATCAGGCTCTAAATGGCAAAAACGAATGAAGTGTAGTGTATAAAGCTTTTCTTTTCTTTTTTTTAACATCTTTATTAGAGTATAATTGCTTCACAATTGTGTGTTAGTTTCTGCTTTATAACAAAGTGAATCAGTTATACATATACATATGTCCCCATATCTCTCCCCTCTTGCATCTCCCTCCCTCCCACCCTCCCTATCCCACCCCTCTACGTGGTCACAAAGCACTGAGCTAATCTCCCTGTGTTATGCAGTTGCTTCCCACTAGCTATCTATTTTACATCTGGTAGTGTATATATGTCCATGCCACTCTCTCACTTTGTCACAGCTTACCCTTCCCCCTCCCCGTATCATCAATTCCATTCTCTAGTAGGTCTGCATCTTTATTCCCGTCTTGCCTCTAGGTTCTTCTGATATATGTGTTAGTATACAGTATTTGTTTTTCTCTTTCTGACTTACTTCACTCTGTATGACACTCTCTAGGTCCATCCACCTCACTACAAATAACTCAGTTATAATGTTTTTATTTTCTATTCAAAATTTACCTGGGGTCTAGTTTGCTTCACTTCCTAGAGGTTATCACTATCACTAAGTTGAATGTTCATGCACAGATTCAATGTGTCACTAGAACATTGTTCAGAAATTTCTTATATCAGGATATCCAAAAGCAAAAAGGAATTGTCAAAAGGTTTCAACAAAGATATATTTATAGATCCAGGTGAAAGGTCATTATCTTGGCCTACTGCATGTCTAGTAGAAGCATAAAAAAGTATTTCCATCAAGGGAATTTCTGTACTTCTTAAATCGATAACTTTTATATGAAGTCTAGAAATTGGTTCAGACACTTCAAATTAGAGAATATGTGTTTAAACATTGGAGAACAGCTTTCTCATGCATGGACATGATGGTTTGTCTTTGATTAAACAAAAAGACTTATCATTGATGGAGAATGATCATTTATGATGAGAACGACCTGGAGGATGAAATTTTTAGCCACGTGGCAATAATTAGGAAAAGTCTTATTCAATTAAAACATGCACAGAAAATTTAACTGTAAGTCACAAATAAGTAACTTTCTAGAGTTGTTTGTAGCCAAGAGATCTATGGGGCTCTAGGCTTAATGACATCAGGGAATCACTTGAAGTTTAACATATCTGCCCCCATAAAATATATCTTATTTGAACCAACAACAACAACAACTAAGCAATGAGAGAACACTCACATTTGTTGCACCTAGGTATTGTTGCATCTGTTCATGCCCATTTTGCTGGAATTTCCTCAGCCTTCACAAGTCCTGCTGCTTGAACAGTATGTTCTCCTTTGTATGTAGCCAACTCCATTTGGCAAGCAGTGTCTCTGGCCACCTGCAATTGATGCATAGCTAATTTTGTTAAATCACTCCCAACAGCATTTACTACATTTCCCCCCCATTTTCAATTAATTGGTCCCAGGTCATTTCATCTTGCAGTGAGTTGCATGTATAGGTAGCTAATACAACTAAGATGACTGACACAAGCTGTTGGATACCTGGGCAATGAACACATCACCAGAACAAGCATGGTACATTAAAGAGATTTGTGCTGAGCTAAAATGAAATCCAAAGCATTGACTGTGTCTTGTATTATTCACAAAGTACAGATAGAAGAAAACAAAACTCAATTACTCCAAGCACATTAAGAGGTCTCTATACCCTTGGGCCTAGATTACCTTCTTCTTGGTCAGTATTCTAACAATAGTTAAATATAAGAGTAGGCGCTCATAGAAACTTGAGAGAGAAGAAAGGAATGCATTGGGTAGGTACCAGTATCATCACACAGATAATTCATATCTGTGTCTGTTTTGGATTTTGCTTTTTCTCTTTTAAAATTCACAGTGATGTGATCCTTGAGGGACCAATTCTGTTTCCTCATAGGCCTTGAGGACATTTGTTATGTACCTGCAACCAGATAGCTAAGGATACTTGGAAAGCAAGAAATGACCAGGAATATATGAGGATACAAGGAATAATATAAGAAAAAACTTCATGCTTTTAATGTTGCAAAGAATTGTTCAGTATAAAGAAGGATCACAGACATAATGGTTGACTGGCTGCAACAAGGCTTTATATGTGTATAGAAATTACCCAATGTTAAAATATTTTTAAAATATACTATTTAATGGTATCCTCACAAGAATTCAATGAGACAGATAAGTATCAATATTTTGTAAATTAAAAGATTGGTGTTTAAACAAAAGAAGTGGCATGTCCAGGAGGACATGACCGAAAACAGAGGACTGGGACAAGTCACCAAGCTTCGTGTCTTAACCTATGCCTTTCCTCTTGCACACAGACCTCACAGTTTTTGCCCTAGGTATCTGCCAATGGTTTCTGCCAAAAGTGGTATTTATGAATCTAGAATATTTCTAACTGCTTTAGAACTAAATCTGAATGCTTTCATCCTCTTCTGTGTCCATAATATTGATTTCACTTAACTCTCCAATTATCCTGTGAATTACAGGACTTGTTAAATTTTTACTTTTATCACATGAGGAATATTAGACTAAAAAATTAAGAGTATGAGGTTATATGGCTAGTAATAGCTGGACTGGAATTCAAGCAAAAGTCCATTTTTTTTCTTTTTATTGTCAAAATCTGCAATAGTCTTTTTTTTTTTTAATAGTACCCTGTAAATAATTTAAGAGTTGATTCTAATAAAGTTGGACTAGTGACTACGGTTGATGTATTCTGGGCAATAATGTGACATTTACTACAACTTGACATAAAAATATAAATATTTGAAGAATTAAACAAATCTCCAGATCCAATCCTATCTCACCTTTATAATTGCTCAGAAGAAAACGGTAAATGAGAAAACCTCAGGCAAAACTTTTCTTCACTTAAATTAAAATTGAGATATATTGGGATATATCTCAATGATTTCCTCTTGTCCCTTCTGGGTTGCTTTTTTATTTTTATTTATTTATTTATTTTTTAGATCAAGATTAGAGTTGTTTGGTAGAATGTGGAACATTATGTTTAACATTAATAAGTTTACAACAAATCTAAAATTAAATGCATTTCTTAATGTTTAGGTCTTATGATCAGTTACAGGGGTTTAAAGCAATGAAAATAATATATCATTACAAACAAACAACTGAAAATCTTTTTGAAATAAAAATAAATGGGACAAATTAAGAGATCAGAAGGTATTTTGACTGATCAGCTTTTTACTGTGGACTAAAATTTATGCCGTTCTATTATGACAATTCAACTTAAACAAAAGCAAAACAAATGAAAATAAAAAATACTCTGCATAAAGAAATAATAATTAATTATAAATTAATGAGCACCTTTAGCAGATATGGTAGAGGTTTATGTATTCATTCATCAAATATTGATTGAGAGCCTATTATGTGCCAGGCACCATTCTAGCTGCTTAGGAGACATAGTGAATAGAACATTCTAGTGCCCTTCTCTGGAGGAGCTTACATTCTACATCCTATGACAGACAGTACTATTCAGATGAGAGCTGAAACCTGTACTTTGTGCTAGCTAAGACATTGCCATTTCTTTTTCATGCACTTCAGACCTACACGTTACTGACAAATAGAGTTATAAACTGCATGCACAAATCTGTTTGCAAATATATCCTAAATCCTTTCTTGCTTTGCTCCTGGTGACCTTTCCAAAACAGCTTTTATTTGCAGAGTTGTGTTAATTTATGCGTTTTAACCTTCTCGTCAAAAATAACTTGGTTCTCTTGGGTGAAAAGGAAATCTCACCAGGAATAACCTGTCTCTTTATCTTCATCAAGGGGGACTCTGAAACAACTTGAGATCTTTTACTGCCAGCCAATCCCTGTACTAATATAGCATTTCACAGGGTTTCTGCAATAACTATCTTTGGGTCTTCTCATAAGAGCCCTATAATAGCCATAAATATTCCTCAGGAGATTAAGAGAGACTCTGAAAGGCCTATAATAGCTATCATAAATGAATAATAAAATGTAGAAAGGACAAGCCACTGTGAAAATGGCAAGTGAATATGATGACGTGTGTACTGTTCTTGAAGTAATTATGGGAGTGTTATATTTACAGAAATTCTCCACAGTTTTTTGTGGTGTCTGGGAAATTTAGCAAGAGCGACATACACTGTAAAACTGGTGGCATGGAAAGAGGTGGTTTAGCACAATAAAACTTAGAAAGCTTCTCTTCATGTATCTTTTAGAAATAAATCAAGTACAACCATCTCACTACACTAACTTCTGAAATATACCAGTCTTAACAACAAATTCTATGTACTCTGAGCTTCCAGATAAACTTTGCTTATGTGCACCAGAAAGAAACAATATGCCAAACAAAAGAGTTTCTGCATATCATCAGAACTCATCAAGTAACTGGCAAGGAACTTAACAGCTAAGATGAAAATGTGATTTGTGTGGGTGTGGGGGTTGGGAAGGTATATGTGTTGAAAGAAATTTTAAAATGAATAATCACTGCATGACTTTCAATTGAAGGAAGAAGGGATACGACATTGTATTGTACTTAGTAAGGAAGCCAATTCCTGAAATCCCAGTGGAAAAGAGAAGTAAGACATATGCTTTAGGCAGAGGAAGGATATAATGCTTCCTAATTAAAAGACTGTTTATCCTGCCAGGAAAAAAAAATTCAAAAGAAGAGCTATGAGAAAAAAAATTCTGGAAGACCTTGAGAAGAATAACTGAATGGAAAAGATAATGCTTTTGAAATGCTGGAGTGAAAGCACTCATCAGTTTTTACAAACCTACTGCATGATATGCTGGAGTCTTAGCTGCCTTTTTTCTAATTGTAATGGTTTGCACATGGGGTTGGCATAATCAATGAGCAACTGAATATGAAGAAACCTGTGGTGAAACACCTGATTTGCAATCATCTCTCTTTGCTTCCCAGAATTCTTTCTATATTAATTCCAAAAAAGGACCTTTAGAAAATATCGTCACAGGGTATGTGCTCTTAGGAAGAGTTCTTTAAACCACTTCACTTGCTAACATAGTCTTGAGATCCCAGTCTTTGTATCTTATTCCTTGCTTACCAAAGTCTCCAAAATCTGGCCTTCATTCCAAGTCATTTGTCAGTGCATTATGTGAGCATATTTTTTGTGGATTCTTGCAAGAACTATCTTGTTTCTAACGTATTCTGCCCATAGAAAATGGATTAAGATCCTTCATCTACAAAATTCATCATGTAAAGTTGCTGACTCAAATCTGCCTGTAATCTCAGCACAACCTATCTTTCTAGCCTCATAAATATTCCACACTAATCAAAAATAATTTACTCCTTGATCTGATCATCAATTTGTTTATGCCTACTCTCTATTCCATATTCATCTCACTTATCCATAGTACAGGCACACCTTAAATTAATTCTCTATCATTTATGAACCCTTGGTTGACTACAGCTACTGAAATACACTCTTATAATGATGATCTGAATCATTTATTGGACATTTTTTGTGTGTGTGTGTGTGTGGTATGTGGGACTCTCACTGTGGTGGCCTCTCCTGTTGTGGAGCACAGGCTCCAGACGCGCAGGCTAAGCGGCCATGGTTCACGGGTCCAGCCGCTCCGCAGCATGTGGGATCTTCCCGGACTGGGGCACGAACCTGTGTCCCCTGAATCTGCAGGTGGACTCTCAACCACTGTGCCACCAGGGAAGCCCCATTTATTGGACTTTATCATTGACTGGCTGAAACCCTTATTTGTGTATATTCTTACTCCAAGAGTATAAGGTTAATTTCTGGAATTTATTATCGTAGTAAAACACAGGGTTTTGCACATCGCATTGAATAGTTATTTTTTTTTAAAGAGCTCAGATATTTCTAATTTCTACAAGATAGGAAAAAATTGAAAACATGATGGCATGAATTGGATTCCTCCTTTTAATTCAAGGTAATTAACTCTGAAGTCTGGTTATAATGGAAACAGATACTCAATTGACTACTTTTTAAATTTGAAAACTTGATGATACAGACATCTTTACTTAGTTTACTTATGCTGATGTACCTGACGCTGTGTAAAGACTCTGCATATCTGGGACTTCTCATTAATGAGACATACACCTAGCCTCTTAATAACTCACCTTCTCATTTACAAAATAAACATAAAGTTTCCTGCCCTTTCTACAACACAAGCCTGTTGAGAGAAACAAATGTAAAAACAGGTGTAAAATTAATTTTCAAAGCTTATACAAATGTGAGCTATTTTATATGCTGCTGCATGCCTTCAGATTTTTAATTGTGCTCTGCCACTAAAGAATTTACATGTTATTCAGTATTTTTGTTATACAGTATTCTTAAAGGCACATTTGTGATTATTCTTTCTTGCCTCCTTTCTCTGCCTAGTGGCTTTTCAATATGTATTGGAGGAATCAGGGCCTTAAACAATTACTGCTGAAGTATTATACACATCTTGATCAAACAATGGTTTTGACAATCTTAATTGAATTTGTTAAATTTATATCCTGCCTATCTTTAATACCTTGAAGAGAAAGGAGAACCAGGCTACTATGTTCCTTCTTTGAGTGATATATTTTCACTATTTTACAGCATGACCATGAAGTCTGAAAACACAAATATAATTATCTTATCATGTTTTGTAATAAAATATCAATAAAATTTTTATTATGAATTTGTGTTTTCAGACATGGTTGCCCCCCTATATCTATGTCCTAGTGGTATCCAATAATGATAATTGTTTTCTTTTTTTTTAATAGGTTCCCTAGAACTTTATTTATTTATTTACTTTTTTGAATTTTATTTATTTTTTATACAGCACTTTCTTATTACTTATCTATTTTATACATATTAATGTATATATGTCAATCCCAATCTCCCAATTCATCACACCACCACCACCACCCACCAGCCACTTTCCCCCTTGGTGTCCATATGTTTGTTCTGTATATCTTTGTCTCAGTTTCTGCCCTGAAAACCAGTTCATCTGCACCATTTTTCTAGGTTCCACATATATGTGTTAATATATGATATTTGCTTTTCTCTTTCTGACTTAATTCACTCTGTATGACAGTCTCTATATCCATCCACATCTCTACAAATGACTCAAATTCGTTCCTTATTATGGCTGAGTAATATTCCATTGTGTATATGTACTACATCTTCTTTATCTATTCGTCTGCTGATGGGCATTTATGTTGTTTCCATGACCTGGCTATTGTAAATATTGCTGCAATGAACATTGAAGTGCATGTGTCTTTCTGAATTATGGTTTTCTCTGGGTATATACCCAGTAGTGGGATTGTTGGGTCATATGATACTTCTATTTTTAGTTTTTTTAAGGAACCTCCATACTGTTCTCCATAGTGGCTGTATCAATTTACATTCCCACAAATAGTGCAAGAGGGTTCCCTTTTCTCAACACTCTCTCCAGCATTTGTTGTTTGTAGATATTTTGATGATTCCCATTCTAACTGGTGTGAGGTGATATCTCGTACTTTTGATTTGCATTTCTCTAATATTTAGTGATGCTGAGCACCTTTTCATGTGCTTCTTGGCCATCTCTATGTCTTCTTTGGAGAAATGTCTATTTAGGTCTTCTGTTCATTTTTGGATTGGGTTGTTCGTTTTTTTAATATTGAGTTTCATGAGTTGTTTATATATTTTAGAGATTAATCCTTTGTCCATTGATTTGTTTGCAAATATATTTTTTTCCCATTCTGAAGGTTGTCTTTTCATTTTGTTTGTAGTTTCCTTTGCTTTGTGAAAGCTTTTAAGTTTCATTAGGTCCCCTTCGTTTATTTTTGTTTGTATTTCCATTACTCTAGAAGGTGGATCAAAAAAGTTTTTGCTGTGATTTATGTCAAAGAGTGTTCTTCCTATGTTTTCTTCTAAGAGTTTTATAGTGTCCAGTCTTACATTTAGGTTTCTAATCCATTTTGAGTTTACATTTGTGAATGGTGTTAGGGAGTATTTTAATTTCATTCTTTTATATGTAACTCTCCAGTTTTCCCAGCAACACTTATTGAAGAGACAGTCTTTTCACCATTGTATACCCCTGCCTCCTTTGTCATAGATTATTTGACCATAGGTGCATGGGTTTATTTCTGGGCTTTCTCTCCTGTTCCATTGATCTATATTTCTATTTTTGTTCCAGTACCATACTATCTTGATTACTGCAGCTTTGCAGTATAGTCTGAAGTCAGGGAGTCTGATTCCTCCTGCTCTGTTTTTTTCCCTCAAGATCTCTTTGTCTGTTTGGGGTCTTTTGTGTCTCCATACAAATTTTAAGATTTTTTGTTCTAGTTCTGTAAAACATGCCATTGGTAATTTGATAGGGATTGCACTGAATCTGTAGATTGCTTTGGGTAGTATAGTCATTTTCATAATATTGATTCCTCTAATCCAAGAACATGGTATATCTCTCCACCTGTTTGTATCATCTTTAATTTCATCAGTGTCTTATAGTTTTCTGCATACAGGTCTTTTGTCTCCCTAGGTAGGTTTATTCCTAGGTATTTTATTCTTTTTGTTGCAATGGTAAATGGAAGTGTTTCCCTAATTTCTCTTTCAATTTTTTCATCATTAATATATAGGAATGCAAGAGATTTCTGTGCATTAATTTTGTATCCTGCAACTTTACCAAATTCATTGTTTACCTCTCATAGTTTTCTGGTGTCAGCTTTAGGATTCTCTATGTATAGTATCATGTCATCTGTAAACATTGACCGTTTTACTTCTTCTTTTACAATTGTATTCCTTTTATTTCTTTTTCTTCTCTGATTGCTGTGGCTGTGACTTCCAAAACTACATTGAATAATAGTGGCGAGAGTGGACATCCTTGTCTTGTTCCAGATCTTAGAGGAAATGCTTTGTTTTTCACCATTGAGAATGATGTTTGCTGTGGGTTTGTCATATATGGCCTTTATTATGCTGAGGTAGGTTCCCTCTATGCCTACTTTCTGGAGAGTTTTTACATAAATCAGTGTTGAATTTTGCCAAAATCTTTTTCTGCATCTATTGAGATGATCATATAGATTTTATTCTTCAATTTGTTAATACGGTGTATCACATGGATTGATTTGCATATATTGTAGAATTCTTGTATCCCTCGGTTAAATCCCACTTGATCATGGTGTATGATCCTTTTAATGTGTTGTGTGATTCTGTTTGCTAGTATTTTGTGGAGGATATTTGCATCTATAGTCATCAGCGTTATTGGTCTGTAATTTTCTTTTCTTTTTCTTTTTTTTTTGTAGTATCCTTGTCTGCTTTTGGTATCAGGGAGATGGTGGCCTCATAGAATGAATTTGGGAGTGTTCCTTCCTCTGCAGTTTTTTGGAAGAGTTTAAGGATGGTTGTTAGATCTTCTCTAAATGTTTGATAGAATTCACCTGTGAAGCCATCTGATCCTGGACTTTTGTTTGTTGGAAGATTTTTAATCACAGTTTCAATTTCATTACTTGTGATTTCTCTGTTCATATTTTCTATTTCTTCCTCATTCAGTCTTGGAAGGTTATACCTTTCTATGAATTTGTCTATTTCTTCCAGTTCTTCCATTTTATTGACATAGAGTTGCTTGTAGTAGTCTCTTAGGATGCTTTGTATTTCTGTGGTGTCTGTTGTAATTTCTCCTTTTTCATTTCTAATTTTATTGATTTGAGTCCTTTCCTTCTTTTTCTTGATGTGCCTGGTTAGTGGTTTATGAATTTTATTTATCTTCTTAAAGAACCAGCTTTTAGTTGTAGTTATCTTAATTATTGTCTTCTTTGTTTCTATTTCATTTATTTCTGCTGGAATTTTTATGATTTCTTCCCTTCTACTAACTTTGTGTTTTGTTTGTTCTTCTTCCTCTGGTTCCTTTAGGTGTGAGTTTAGGTTGTTTATTTGAGATGTTTGTTGGTTTTTGAGGTAGAATTTTATTGTTATAAATTTCCCTCTTAGAAATGCTTTTGCTACATCCCATAGGTTTTGGATTGTCATGTTTTCATTGTCATTTGTCTCCAGGTATTTTTTGATTTCCTCTTTTATTTCTTCAGTGATCTCTTGGTTATTTAGTAACATACTGTTTAGCCTCCATGTGTCTGTGTTTTTTACATTCTTTTCCCTGTACTTGATTTCTAATGTCATAGTGCTGTGGTCAGAAAAGATGCTTGATATAATTGCAATTATCTTAAATTTACTGAGGGTTGATTTGTGACCCAAGATGTGATCTATCCTGGAGAGTGATCCATGCACACTTGAGAAGAAAGTGTAATCTACCCTTTTTGGATGGAATGTCCTATAAATATTAGTTAAATCTATCTGGTCTACAGTGTCATTTAAAGTTTGTGTTTCCTTATTAATTTTCTGTTTGGATGATCTGTCCATTTGTGTAAATAAGGTGTTAAAGTCCCCCACTATTATTACGTTACTGTTGATTTCCTCTTTTATACCTGCTAGCAGTTGCCTTATGTTTTATGGTGCTCCTATGTTGGTTGCATATATATTTATAATTGTTATTTTGTCTTCTTGATTTTATCCATTGATCATTGTGTAGTGTCCTTCCTTGTCTCTTGTAACATTCTTTATTTTAAAGTCTATTTTATCTGATATGAGTATTGCTACTCCATCTTTCTTTTGATTTCCATTTGTATGTAAAATCTTTTTCCATCCCTTCACTTTCATTCTGTATTTGTCCCTTGGTCTGAAGGTCGTCTCTTGTCGACAGCATATAGATGGGTCTTCTTTTTGTTTCCTTTTAGTGAGCCTGTGTCTTTTGGTTGGAGCGTTTAATCCATTTACATTCAAGGTAATTATCAATATATGTGTTCCTATAACCATGTTCTTAATTTTGGGGTTTTGTTTTTGTAGTTCCTTTTCTTCTCTTGTGTTTCCCACTTAGAGAAATTCCTTTAGCATTTGTTGTAGAGCTGGTTTGATGGTGCTGATTTCTTTTAGCTTTTGCTTGTCTGTAAAGCTTTTTATTTCTCCATCAAATCTGAATGTGATCCTTGCTTGGTAGAGTAATCTTGGTTTTAGGTTCTTCCCTTTCATCACTTTAAATATGTCATGCCACTCTCTTCTGGCTTGTAGAGTTTCTCCTGAGAAATCAGCTGTTAACCTTATGGGACTTCCCTTGTATGTTATTTGTCATTTTTCCCTTGCTGCTTTCAATAATTTTTGTTTGCCTTTAATTTTTGCCCATTTGATTACTATGTGTCTCAACATGTTTCTCCTTGAGTTTATCCTGTATGGGACTCTCTGCACTTCCTGGACTTGGGTGACTATTTCCTTTCCCATGTTAGGGAAGTTTTCAACTATAATCTCTTCAAATATTTTCTTGTGTCCTTTCTGTCTCTCTTCTCCTTCGGGACCCCTATAATGTGAATCTTGTTGCATTTAACGTTGTCCCAGCGGTCTCTTTGGCAGTCTTCATTTCTTTTCATTCTTTTTTCTTTATTCTATTTCACAACATTGAATTCCAGCATTCTGCCTTCCAGGTCACTGATCCGTTTTTCAGCCTCAGTTTTTCTGCTACTGATTCCTTCTAGTATATTTTTTATTTAAGTTATTGTATTGTTCATCTCTGTTTGTTCTTTAATTATTCTAGGTGTTTGTTAAACATTTCTTGCATCTTCTCGATCTTTGACTCCAATCTTTTTCTGAGGTCCTGGATCATCTTCACTATCATTATTCTGAATTCTTTTTCTGGAAGGTTGCCTTTCTGCACTTCATTTTGTTGTCTTTCTGGGGTTTTACCTTGTTCCTTCTTCTGGTACATAGCCCTCCTGCTTTTCATCTTGTCTATCTTTCTGTGAATGTGGTTTTTGTTCCACAGACTACAGGATTGTAGTTCTTATTGTTTCTGCTGTCTGCCCTCTGGTGGATAAGGCTATCTAATAAGCTTTTGCAAGTTTCCTGATGGGAGGGGTTGGTGGTGGGTAGGTAAAGTTGGGTATTGTTCTTGTTGGCAGATTTCAGTAAAAATTTAATCTGCTTGTCTGCTGATTGGTGAGTTTGGGTCCCCTCCCCATTGATTGTTTGGCCTGAGGTGACCCAACACTGGAGCCTACTTTGGCTCTTTTTGGGGGCTAATGTCAGACTCTGGGAGGGCTCACACCAAAGAGTATTTCCCAGATCTTCTTCTGCCAGTGTCCTTGTCCTCATGGTGAGACACAGACTACCCCCCACCTCTGCAGGAAACCCTCTAACACTAGCAGGTAGGTCTGGTTCTGTCTCTTACGTGGTCACTGCTCCATCCCCTGTGTCCCGATGTGCACACTACTTTGTGTGCGCCCTCCAAGAGTGGAGTCTATGTTTCCCCCAGTCCTGTCAATGTCCTGCAATCTAATCCCACTGATCTTCAAGTTCTGATTCTCTAAGAATTCCTCCTCCCATTGCAGGAACCGCAGGTTGAGAAGCCTGACGTGGGGCTCATGACCTTCATTCCAGTGGGTGGACTTCTGTGGCATAGATGTTCTGCAGTTTGTGAGTCACCCACCCAGCAGTTATGTGCCCCTCCTACAGTCTCACTGTGGCTTCTCCTTTGTCTTTGGATGTGAGGTATCTTTTTTGGTGAGTTCCAGTGTTTTCCTCTCAATGATCATTCAGCAGTTAGTTGTGATTATGGTGGTCTCACAAGAGGGAGTCAGTTGTCTGATAATTGTTTTCTACATGATATTTATAAATCATATTTTGTTAAATGTTGAACTGACTGATTAATGAGTCTACAAAGGAGAAGTTAATAGTTTGTGTTGTATTATTTCCACCTAATTTGCCATTGTTCCTAAACCAGTACCTATTCATTATAATGTGTTGTAGAAATGGTATTATGTACAGTTTCTTTCCTTCCACAAATACTTATATTGCCCAATTCTGTAACTGACACTAACAGAGTTCCTGATCATACCATACTCATGTGGAAACTATTTCCTCAGATGGAAAAAAGTAACTGTTTATTCTTAAAGTTCCAGTTTAAATGTTTTCTCTTCTTTGAGAGTTTTTCTGGTTTGTCCAGCAGGACGAATGATTCTCCCTACTTCACTTTCTTAGATATTTTGTCTAAGACTATATAGCATATGCATTACATTACCTGAACAGTAAGTATAACTGTTGTCCAGAGTTGATACTAAGTTTCTTGATGTCAGGAACATTTTCTGAATCATCTTTGTATCTGCAAAGTCCAGAATATATTCTGGGCAAAGGTTAGCATATAGCAAATATTTTTATGTTGTTTTTAGGTAGATACAAGTAATATTTACTCATTAAAATGCAATTCTCTTAGAAAATAAATTTTAAGAATTGAAGATCATTATAAAAGGTATATCAAAATCTATATTTTCTTCTTCCAAATGTCTCTCAGTTAATCAAACCAAAGAAGAATATCTGCTCTGATCTTTATTCTCTTTCAAATGAGTTGTCATAACAAAATGAATCATGATGCCATGGCAGAGGCTAAGTGTAGATGACAATTCAGTTTAATTTACTGAGACCATTTCCTATGTTTCTTCACCATTTTGCGTACTGGCAGAATTGACTATGGTACATTCAACAAAGATTAGTTGACTCCTGGAGGTGAATATCCTCAGATAATAGACTCACAGTAATATTACACTTGACAGTACTTGTCAATTCATGGATTGCAAAGTGTCACCATTTTACTCATTGCTGGAACAGGAATTGATTCTGGAGAAAACTGTTTCATAGATAAAAATCTGTCATGTATTATGATTCACGTCACATTGTCATATTTTTCATGCTATTCTCCTTGTCCTATATTCAGAGTCTTCTTCCATTCCACCAGATGGGACTTTTCTCATTATTGCTGTCTATCACAAGCAAAATCTACAATAAAATATTTTAGCACTATACTAAAATGGTTTAGCATATTGTATTTATTGCTGATTTTAACTGTAATAGAATTCTAACCAAACGAATAAATCATTAATGTTAGAATTTCAGGTATCAACAAGAAAGTAATGAAGGACCTTACTAGTGGTCTTAAGTTTACAGCACATACAGAAGCACTAGTTCTACTTATAAATTTAAGAATTGACTGAGTTTCATTCTCTGTTAATTTTATTTTATGAATACATACACAAAAATCTCTATTATCTATCTATCATCTGTCTATATATCTATCTCACAGCAACTGAATTGGATTTAACCACTTTCAGTGTACATACAGATTAAAAAAACTAGTCATCTTATGAAATATGTCTATTCTGTATTCTATGCTTGTGAAGTATAATAAAATCTTTAAAAACTCTAATTTCTGGGAACTTCTGTGAATGGGACTATTTAGTTTTCTTATAAAATATATGAGAAAATTTAGTGGTCCAGGGGTCAAGTGTTTTTGGAAGTTATTATCTCACTAGAGGTTTTAGCAAATACATTCTTCAGGAATATGTTAAAATTAAGTATCTTTCAGATTTTTGGTTGTTTTACCACATTTTTAAAGAGAGACTATCAATGACTAATGTTTAGAAACACTGAGTTAAATTTCTTTTTCATATTAATTTTAGGAATGTAAGATGCTTGCAGATTAATTATTTTCTTTAGAATTTTGAATACTAATTTGAGGCTTTTTGAAATAAAGTAACCATAAGAATATTTGTTACCTAAAAATAAGAGAACAAGTCATGGGACGAATTTTCATTAAGCAACATAGTAAAAGCTTCCTCAACTGAATAAAGTTGATGAAGTCAATAGCAGAGAATATTATCACTACTCCTACTACTACTATGATTACTAGTCCTGTATTTTGATTAAAGTAAAGAAAGATACAGTTACAGTTACAGTTTACTTGTTGAATTCTGATATCACCATTGCAAACTGTTTTAGTGACTTTTTTCTTTGATGTTGACAACTCAATTTTTTTTAAAGCAATTTAGTATTATTTTGGTAAAACCTTGGACCACCCATACTGCTACCTTTTCTCTCCACCTTGGGGGAGAAGGATTGACTATATGGAAGAGGTATATTACCTATATAGAATAAGTATTAAATAATATCATCAGGATTATGCATTAGATATATTCAATAATGAATGTACCTTTTCCCTAGTTTTCAATAGTGGTGAAGGTGTAGGAAAAAAAAAACTTGCATCAACTTTGCATCAAAATTTCAAAATTAAAGGAATTTTTTTCTCCATTGATAATAAAAAGATGTCAGTCTAAAAGAAAAATAGATTTATAATTAAGAAAACTTGGACTGAAAACCCAATTCTAATACTTACTACAGGAGGACCTCAAAAAGGAAGTTTTATCTCCCTAATTCTTGAACTTCTCACATGTTAAAAGAAAATAATACTCATTTTGAAATATTGGTCTGAGGTAAAAATGAAGAAATGTAAGAAAAGTGCTTAGTGCATTGCCTGGGAAAGGGTGGTTTTTAAATGAAGATTAATAACCACATGGTTGACAGAGCCTACTATATTTTGTCCAAGATTCTTAAAACAATAATACATAAACAAAAGAGAGAATGAAACCAAAACAATTAAGCAAACAGAGGAAGGTAACCACTGGTCAAGAAATTGTGACAAATTTCTCAAAAACAGAAACTGTATGAATTGTTGATGGATGAAATGGCACTGAGCCTAGAAAGTGAGCCCTCTGTTACCAGGAAGGGGCTGGTCAGCCAAGTGGAATACTGGAAGTTTGGATTTGAAAACAGCAGATGAGGCTGAGGGCAGCAGTGGCAGTAGAGATGAAAATGGGAATTCCTTAGTCTACACGCACAAAAGGTAAAAATTCTCCTCTTTTCTTCACAGCATTGGCTATCAGAATTGCTTGGAGCCAGTTGTTTCCTAGGAAGGGAAAACAAGTAGATATTTATTCTTTAAAGAGATTGAATAACTTGGGTTTAATTAGGTCAGTTATTTTGATACTGGCAATTCAGTTGAAGCCCTCCTCATTTTGGCATTGAGGATTTTCTCCAGATAGAACTAGATCCTGTTCACTATCCTTAAAATGTAGAGTTGCAGAAAATAAGACCCAGATTTAAAATAAGACTTTGTCATCACAGGAAGGAAAGATCCTGACCACACAAAAATACAAGTTTGATTATAAACAGTAATAAAACTAGATCTCCTCCAAAAATTGTTTTATGGTCATCAGAGGATAAGGCTTTTGACACTTAGAAAATAAAACATAATGTTATTCAGCAGTAACATAGTCAAAAGAGCAAACTTCAAAGAAGTTACTTGAAAGAGATGCTGATAACACAGTTGAGAGGGGTCATGTGGTTTGTACAGTAAAATGTTAAGAAGCTATCATTTTGTTCATGTTTTACATTTTTTCTTTCCATTTACAGTAATGCTGTCTTATTATAAGAGGGGATAATTTTTCATCACCTTGTTTCCTTTTTTATTATGTAATCCATATATTTATATCTAAGTGTTCTGTATGCTATGCATTTCAGAGACTGAAATTGTTAGTTATCACTGAGGAGACATGTAAGCAAGAGGAATATACTGAAAAATTAGATGAAATGATGTTGCAGCTGTAGAAATTAGAATAATGGTTTTCCTTTACATGCTATAATTCCTAAAGTTATTTGTTCTGGGTCACCATAGAGTTCTTCAAAGTTTTTCCACAGTCCACTCTGGATGCTGTAGGATAACCATTTCCCTTCTAGGTTAAAGCTATCATCAAGCCATAAAATCTAGTTTCCTCAATCTGCATTTTTTAAGTGTAGCTCGAAAACATTAATATTCTATTTTTCATTCTGCCATATACAAGGTCACTTTCAAGATGTTTTTAAATAAAGTTTCAACCAGTGTACAAAATACTCAATGTTACTTCAAAAGATTCTAAAAAGCATGCACAAATTAAATTTTTCTTTCATACATGCCATTGTCTAGAAATACCATAAACCTTCCTTAGTACTATATAATTCTTCACATTCCAGCAAAATTAAAAAAAAATACATGGTAAGTAAATATTTATGTGAGACATTTCAATACTAACAGTATGCTTGTAAGATATAAATTATAAAGATAAATCAATTATTCAATTATTTATTCTAGCCATAATTATAACACAGTAATTCCAACAGGATTAATTTTCACTTAAATTACAAGTAAATAAAATACCAAGTGTGTAGAGCTCCCTTAACATGAAATGTTAATACTACACTTTTTTAACCTTCTTATATTTACGTGTCCAAGGTTTTAGAGATATTTGCCACCATTTTATTGAGACTATTACTGTGTTAGATTTCTGTCAGTTATGCTGACCAGATTCTTGTTGATATTCCCTGATGTGTGCTTATATTCTTTTGTAGCTATGTTAATGATTCTGTGACTCAAAACTATGAGTAGTTATTTATATACTTTTCCAGTTTCAAGCTATAGCCAGTACTCAATTCTTCCATCTTTACATAGAAATCTGTTGCTCTCCTGGAGACTGAACTCTTGATTGGAGTTTGAATTTTTAAGATGCTTGTATACATTGTTCATTATAACTCTAGATCATTTGCACTTAATAAGCACTTGCATTTTTTGATATCCTTCCTATCATGCTATTTTAGTTGATGTTTTAAATTATAACATTAAAAATACTGTATGATATCACTTATATGTGGAATCGAGAAAATAAAACTAACTAGTAAATATAACAAAAAAGAAATAGACTCACAGATACAGAGAACAAACGAGTGGTTACCCATGGGGAGAGGGAAGCAGGAGGCGAAAACAGGAATAAGGGGTTAAAACGTACAAAATATTATGTATAAAATAAATAAACTACAAGGATATATCATACAACACAGACAATATAGCCAATATTTTAACTATAAATGGAAAATAACCTTTAAAAATTGTGAATCACTATGTTGTACACTTGAAACGTATATACTATTGCACATCAACTATACCTCAGAAAAAAGTAGCTAATTGAATTCTAGATATCTGACTTGGTTTTGCCATACTTTTAATCAAAAGAAACGTATTTTAGTCAAAGTATAAAGTACTTACTAGTTTCTATATTTTTCACCATTAAAGCAAATGTATCAAAAATACCAACATCATTTAATAGCATGGCTCAAAATTACTTTATTTGATGCTGTGTGTCTCCTTGTAAAATACATTATATTTAAATTATATTAAATTTTTATTTTGGGGTATCAAGGATTTAATGTATTGTGATCTAAAGTCATTACCTTCTTTTCCATGCTCAAATTAACAAACTTTGGCTGTAGGAGTCCTTTTAGATTGGCTTCTGTGTCTTTTTGACAAAATTCCATTAATCTTCTAAAGCATCCTTGTGTATGGAATAACAAGATCTTCCAGCCTTAATTTGAACCTCTGTGCTGCAGACATAGAATTAACCATTCTTCCTTGAAAGTTTAGTGGAAAAATAACACCAGTAATCACAATCTGATCACTCATTTAGATTGTCTTTATGTTCACCCGTCTAAAGTAACATTACCCCTAAAACCTTCCCATGTACAGATCTAAAAAGAATGTGTCTATGCTATCCAATTAAATTTTAATTATTTAGTAATATAACTTCTACTTTAATCTTTTGAGTCAATGACTATAGCTCTTTTCCTCTCTTTAATGAAATATTATACCACTAACAAAAAAAGCATAATTACTTACTTGACTTAAGTGAAAATATGATAAGATGTTACTAAAACAACAGTAAAATATTAAAACAACAAAATAAAGTCACTAAATGAAGTTCAAGATTTTTCTTGGTAACCATTTTATTTTTTGCATCTCCTTATAAATAAGCAAGAAAATTATTTAAATTAGAATTAATAATAATTCCTCACTGTGACTTGCTATATAAATGCTTAAGTAATGGCTATGTTAGCTCACTTTTTGAATTTACCTTCAATTTGAACACACTGACACTGTAATGTTTAACAGTTCTGTTTTTTAAAAGCAAAGAAATGCAGCAACAGAAAAATAAAGAATCCTATATGAGTTTTGTTTTAGATGATGAAAAATGGGTTACTGTTTCTCCAAATTTATGTGAAATTTTTATTTTGCCAACAAATGGTGCATTTTTATAATCCATTGTATAATTATAGGTAAAAGAATCATACTCAGAAGTGCTGGCTAGACAGACAATTTCTGCCTCTTAATATTATAAATTTTAAACTATATAAAAACCCACACATTATCATACAATTACAATTTAATTTTTCTAAATCTTGCTCTAATGTTAAAACTTTAAAATGTATCCTTTGAGTTCTGGGTTCTTATTTTAACTTAACACTTTAAGTTATATTAACTTGGATTTGCAGTGTATAAACACAACTGCTTCTCCCAGTTGGCATTATCTTGAGCCAATGCCAATTATAGACTACTCATCCTCCAAATAAGATCAAGAAAGTAACTTGCATCATAGAATTTCACATAATTGGCAAAGAATAATACTTGTAAATAAAACCTCCCAAAGTTTTGTTTGAAAACCAGTTTAACTCACAGGTCAACAGTATAATGTATCTTTAATTATGGACGGCTTTAGAGTAGAAATCCAATTTCTCAGATGTCCATGGATAAATGTTGTATTCCTACCATGTTGATATACAGATTCTCCAAAGCAAGTAGGAATGATAGAAAAAATTACAAGAATATATTTTTTTAAAAAATAGGATTAGACTAATAATATCTGGGATAGAGTGGCACATGTTACACCTCTAATATAAATTTTTCAAATTATTTAGATTTTATTATGGATACATTTTAAAAGACCAGTATTTTAACAATTATAATACACTTCAACTCCATGATATGTTTTGATTAACATAATTCACTTTATAATAATTTATATCACATAAAACATTATTATGCCTTAGTGCAGAGATCTAAGTTCTTAAAATGTATAAAAATATTCTATGTCTCTCAATTTCCACTTCTTTATTCTGTACAAATATCGTCAATGCCATAAAAAAAACAAAATTACTGGTATGCTATTAATTAAATGAAAACTTAAGTTTTCTAATTTATTTAATCATGCATGTAAATTACATTTTGAAATCTAAAAGAATATAATACAAATACCTAAATTCTGAACAAATATTTTGATAAGCAATGAGGTTTATGGGGGTTTTTTTGTTTGTTTTTTTAATTTTATTTATTTTATTATTTTTGGCTGTGTTGTGTCTTTGTTGCTACACACAGGCTTTCTCTAGTTGCAGTGAGAAGGGACCTCTCTTTGTTGCAGTGTGCATAGGATTCTCATTGTAGTGGCTTCTCTTGTTGCAGAGCATGGGTTCTACGTGTGTGGGCATCTGTAGTTGTGGCATGCAGGCTCAGTAGTTGTGGCTCACAGGCTCTAGAGTGCAGGCTCAGTACTTGTGGCACACAGGCTTAGTTGCTCCACGGCATGTGGAATCTTCCCCGACCAGGGCTCAAACCCATGTCCCCTGCATTGGCAGGTGGACTCCTAACCTCTGTGCCACCAGGGGAGCCCTATAAATTGTGGATTTTTTAATGAAAAAAATGCAGTGACATATTTAATCTCCATATTTCCAGAACCAGATTTTGTTGTTGTTTTGTCATTGTTGTTGTTGGATAAGATTTAAATATGCTTCTATTGAAGTGATATCAGTAGGAATGATAGAGTAAGAACTTCGAAAAATCTGTTTCTCAGTAAAAGCTATGAGAACACTGGGAAAAAAATAAAAATTAACTTTTTCAGAGTTATTGATATTTACCAAAGGCTTGCCCAAATCTACAGTGTTTATTCAATAAAAACTACTGAACCTTGGTTAAAAACATTGAGATTTGTGTCATTTTGACTTGCCCTATTCCCATTCCTCTCTCCCCAGCTCCACAGAAGCCTCAAACACCAAGAGCTCCACAATTACAGTGATACCCTGTAAAGAGCAGATGGATTTGAAACTCCACAAAATCCCCATTGCCAGAAAATTCTCATTGTTTGACCTGTTGGGCTGTTCCCTGGAAACCCTCACTCCTAAAAGTTGTATCTTTTAACATGACTTTGATATTTTTCTGTGTAAATAGTCTTTATTTCTGAGTATTTGTAAAAGACACTAACATCAGTTGCTTACATTGTAGCTGTCTGAGGCAATAATAGTTTGGGAAAATAAGAATCTGATCAAAACACTTAAAAAGCTGGAAAATGAAATACCTTTGGGGGCTTTTAAGTTTTCAGAAAGTCATGGGCATATAAAAAGTGACCCACATATGTACAACTGGGCACATACCCAGAAAAGACCTGAAAAGGCCCTGAAATCTCTCTTCCAGGAGATAATGAAGCTCTGTGCAAGAGAGAAGTTGAAGCTAAGGTAGAGTTGTAGACTGCCAGCCTTAGGATTGAGGGCATGACCCAACATGCACAAGGAGCCCCTTGGGAAATGCTGGGGACTTATTAGTTCAAGATTTTTAAGGGAATCCCTGTCTAATAATTAGTTGAAAACTGAGCTAATCAAGCAGAGACATTGGCCAAACATGACAAAGACTGCTGACTTCACAAAGTTATTTTAGGAAAGACACCACAAAAACAAACAAAAACAACACACTCTGGGGAGTGGGAGAAACTGATTATTAAATTTGTCACATTATATTATTTAAAATAATAAAATTTCAACAAAAATCTACATGACATGCAAGGAAACAAGAAAGTATAGCCCATAGCCCATATGCAGAGGGAAGCAAAAGAATGAATAGAAACTGTCCCTGAAAAATTCAAGATTATTGGACTTACTAAACATAGCTTTTCAATCAGCTATTTTAAATATTTTCAAAGAAGTAACCAAAACCAAATCTAAATAATGAAGATGTCTCACAAAATAAATAAAAAAAATATATCAATAAAGAGACAGAATTTATAAAAAATTACCAAATGCAAATTTTGGAGTAGAAAAATACTAAAACTGAAAAAAAATTCACTGGATGGCCTTGAGAGCAAATATGCTTGACAGAAGAATCAGCAAACTTGAAAATAGGTTAACTGGAATTATTGATTTTGTAACAGGAATAAAAGAAAAAAAGAAGAGTCTCAGAGAGTGTGTCACACCATCAAGTGTACCAACATATATGTAATATGTTACAGAAGGAGAGAAGAAAAAACTGTCAGAAAAATATTTGAAAAAATAATGGCTGATGAATTGGGAGTTTGGGATTGACATATATACACTAATATGTATAAAATGGATAACTAATAAGAACCTGCTGTATAAAGAAATAAATTAAATAAAATTCAAAAATTCAAAAAAATAATAATAACAATGACTGAAAGCTTGTGAAATTTGATGTAAAACAATCTAGACAGCCAGGAAGCTCAAGAAGCTAAACTAAGATAAGGTCAGAGATCCATATCTAGTCACCATATAATCAAACTAAAATGACAAAGAGATAATCTTGAAAGCAGCAAGAGAAAAGTGACTCATCACATACAAATTATCTTTAATAAGATTAACAGTAAGTTTCTTATCAGGACCCATAGAAGCTAGAGGGTAGTGGAATTGCATATTCAAACTTCCAATGAGAAAAGATGAACAGTCGAGATTCTATATCCAGGAAAATGATTCTTCCAAAGTGAAGGAGAATTGAGACATTATATGTAAAGAAAAACAGAATTTGTCGCTATCAAAACTGTCCTATAAGAAATGCTAAACAGAATCCTTCAGGCTGAATGAAAGAACATCAGACACTAATTCAAATCCACAAGAATGAAGAAATCTGGTAAAAGTAACTACATGTGTAAATATAAAAGACAGTACAGGCTTACCTTGAAGATATTGCAAGTTTAGTTCCAGACCACGGCAATAAAACAAATATCTCAACAGAAAAAGTCACATGATTTTTTTTATTTTCCAGTGCATATAAAAGTTATGTTTACACTATACTGTAGTCTATTAAGTGGGCAATAGCATTATGTCTAAAGAAACAATGCATATACCTTAATTTTAAAATCCTTTATTACTAAAAATTTCTAAGCATTATCTTACCCTTCAGCCTGTTATAACCTTTTTGTAATAGTAACATCAAAGATCACTGACCACAGATCACCATAACAAATATAATAATAATAAAAAGTTTGAAAAATTGCAAGAAATACCAAAATGTGACACAGAGACACAAACTGAGAAAAGCCTGTTCAAAAAAATAGCACCAATAGAGTTACTCAACCCAGGTTTGCCAAGAGCCTCTAATTTATAAAAAACACAGTATCTGGCTTCCCTGGTGGCACAGTGGTTGAGAGTCCACCTGCTGATGCAGGGGACATGGGTTCGTGCCCTGGTCCAGGAGAATCCCACATGCTGCGGGGTGGCTGGGCCCATGAGCCATGGCTGCTGGGCCTGCGCGTCCAGAGCCTGTGCTCCACAGTGGGAGAGGCCACAAGAGTGAGAGGCCCGTGTACCGCAAAACAAAACAAAAGAAAACAAACAAACAAAAAACACAGTATCTGTGAAGTGCAATCAAGTGAGAAACAGTAAAATGAGGTATACCTGTATAAAGGACTATTTTGTTTACAATCTTTTTTCTTCTGTATGATTTAAAATACAACTGTGCAAAGCAATACATACAAATGTGTTTTAAGGTGTATATAATGTACAGAGATGCAATTTGTATGACAACAGTATCACAAAGGAAGGAGGTAGTGGTGTTATAAAGGAGCAAAGTTTTGTATAAGTTGAAATAAAGTAGGTATTAATAATTGTTCATTGTAATTCCAGGGGAAACCACTAGGAAAATAATGTTTTTTAATGCAACAACAAGGATATTAAAATGGCACACTAGACAATATTTATTTAACATAAAAGAAGGCAGTAATGGGTGATTAGAGGAATAAAGCAAATGTAAGACATGTAGAAAGCAAATAATAAAATGATAAACAAAAATCCTATATTATCAGTAATTACACTGAATACAAATGGACTAAAGATTTCAACCTAAAAACAGGATTGGCATAATGGATTATGAAAAAAAATCATGATCCAAGTATCAACAGTCTACAAGAGATAAATTTTAGATCCAAAGGCACAAATAGGTTGAAGTAAAAGGGTGAAAATAAATATGCCGAGTAAACAGTAACAAAAAGAGACCTGAAATGACTGTAGTAATATCACTATAATTCAAGTATAGAGTTTAAGATGTAAATTTTGGCAAAGAAAAGAAAGGAAATATTAAAATCATAAAAAGGTTAATCCACCAGGAAGATCTAAAACTTATAATAATTAACACATATATGTTTGTAACAACAGAGCCCAAATATACATTAACCAAAACCAACAGAACTGAAGAAAGAAATGAACTAGAAACAGAAAATTCAACAGTAACAGTTGGAGACTTCAATACTCTATTTTAATAATAGATAGAACATTAAGACAGAGAGATCAATGAGTAAATTAAAACTTGAAGAACACTGTAAAACAATTATAACTAAAACAATTCATAGAACAAAATCTGTGAATTGACAGTACATATATAAAATGTTATGTTTATGGTCAACTGATTTTCAACATGCATGTCTAGACAAAGAAGAAAGAATAGTCTTAAAAAAATAATGCTGTGATAACTGAATTTCAACTTCCACCTCATGTCATATACAAAAATTTACACAAAATTTATCAAAGACCTCAAATTAAAAGTGAAAGTGAAAAACTATCAGAAGAAAACATATATTAATCTTTGTGAAATGGAGTAGACAATAGTTTCTTACATATGACAGCAAAAACCAAGCAAAAAAAAAGAAAGTAATAAGTTGGACTACATCAAATTTACAAACTTTTGCAATTTAAAAGACACCATCGAGAAAGTAAAAGACAATGTACAGAATAGGGATAAATACTTGCAAAACAAATAAAAAACTCCTGCAACTCAACAATATAAATAAAATAACTGACTTTAAAAATGTGCAAGTCAGTATTTGAATAAACATTTCTCCATATAAGATATTAAAAAGGCCAGTAAGTACAAGAAAAGATGCTTAACATTTGTAATCTTCAGTGAAATGTATATCAAAACCATGATGATAAATCTACTTCACACCTCCTAAGAGGGTTATTTTAAAAAAATAGACAATAACAAGTGTTTATTAGGATGTTATGGAAAAAAAAAACCCTCAATATACTGTTGCTGGTAAGAATGTAAAATGGTACAGCTGGTCTGGAAAAGAGTTTAACAATGAGTCAAATGTTAAACATGCAGTTACCACGTGACTTAGCTAGTCCAATTCTCATATATACCCAAGAGAATAGGAAACATAGGTTCACACAAAAACTTGTACATGACTGTTCATAGCAGTATGATTCACAAGAGCCCAAAAATGAAAATAACACATATGTTCATCAACTGAATAAAGGACAAACAAAATGTGATATATCCATATAATGGAATATTATCCAGTCATAAAATGAGTGAAGTACTGATACATGCTATAACATGTATGAATTTTGAGAACATTATGGTAAAGTAAAAAGTCAAACACAAAAGGTGACACACTATGTGATTCCATAATATGAAATCTCGATGATAGGTCAATCTGTAGAGGCACAAAATTGATTAGTGTTTGCCAGTGGATGAGTCAAAGAGGGAATGGCGAGTGACTGGTAACTGATGCAGCATTTATTTGGGAGTAAAGAAAATGTTGTGGAATTTGATAGTGGTGATTGTTGCACATCTTTCTGAATATTCCTAAAACCATAGTTGTATACTTTAAAATGCTGAATTTTGTGGTATGTGAATTATATCTCAATAAAATAAAATTGGAAAAAGTCTGCATTCTTTTTCTTTTTCTCCCCTCTTTAAATATCTGTAGTCTCATTCCTGATTTTTTTTTATTTTACTACTTCAACTGTATATTGTTCTTATTAGTCCAAGTTAAATTTCCTAATTTACCTCAAAATTATACTAGAAAGGACAAGAACAAGAGAGAGTGAAAGAGATAGGTAGAATTATTGAATTTAAATGAATTTAACTCACATAATTTTTAGCTCCATAAAATTCATTTGCATAATCTTTCTGCCTTTCTGCCTAGAAATATAAAAGCACATTCAATAAAAATATTCAAACACAATCTCATCATTTTACTTTTACCAGTAGATCCTCATTTGCTTCTATACATTATATTTTGATAGTTTTTTTTTAGAACAATGCTGACCAAGAAGTTCACTACTTACCATGTGTGGCTCTTGAGCAGCTGAAATGTGGCATGTATGTAAAATCCACACTGGCTTGTAAGACACTATGAAGCTAAATGGAATGTAATAATATTTCATTAATAATTTTTAACTTAACTATTTTGAATTGGTAATAGTTTTGATGTATTGTGTTAAATAAATCTGTACTAAAGTTAATTTATCCTTTCTTAAATGTAGCCACTAGAAAATTTAAATTACCTATGTGGCTCTTATTATATTTGTTTGACCAGCACTTGTTAGGAGAACATCTTCCCACACAGACAACCTGTCTTGAGACCTGAGACAACTAAACACCATTCTTAATTCAATACATTTTAAAAATGTGTATGTGACCCTTAGCACTCCAATTACTTTTAGATTGAGCAAATACATTTATGTGTAAAACAGAGAATGCCTCACGCATTAAAATGGAGTTACAGTTACATATATTTTAAAATTATCATTTACTCACATCTCCTCCAACTCCCATACGTCATTGTAAACTCAGATGACTAATTACTCTGTTGTCTTGTGTAATTTAGGGTTAAAATAGAGGGATTTTGATAAACTTCTAATTTACTCAAAAGTGAAGTCACTAATATTTTTGAAAATATTAGATTGTTTCCATTTTCCCCTCTACTGTTCGTTTCTTCACACTTCCATCACCATGGGAGTCTGATCTCTACCTGACTGCATCACCAGGATCCCATAACCCCTGCCTTCCTATCTGATTTGCCCAATAGGAGGCCAAGGAGGAGGAAGAAAAGAGACCCTGGGCAGTTATTTTCCCGTTTCTCTCAGTGCCAACCCCAATTTGACCTTGGCTATGTTTCTCTGTGTAAGACCATAAGCTGAAAAGCAACCCGTGTTTTCTACCTGCAGTCTTCTCAATGGGATCTGGTAAAGACCACAGGTAGTAAAGTCTTCCCATCCATGATAGTGCTTCAGCATTCTTTCTTCAGTTAACCTTGGCTACACCTCTGTACAGAGTCCCTACCTTCAATTCCCTTCAGTCATCCATTTGAATAAATCATTTGTTTCCTGCCAGGACCTTGAATGACACAGAGAGTATCCTATCTATATTATAGCCAGTATTTATACAGTTGACTCTTCTAAGGAATTGGTATATTTAGAAGTGAACACTGAGGGAATTAATGTAAAGTGTGAGAATTGAATTTTTGCACTTAGAGGTTTTTAAAAGGTACCTGAGAAGTTTTATGTCTATTTTTCTCTCTAGATCCTCCATGACTTTGCAACTCCTCCTCTGTATCTGTGTAAGAGACAATGATTTTGTCTCCTTCGGTAAGCTTTACTTTCTCATGGAGGCTGTACTTCACCAGGATGAAGGTGTTCCACGTTATTTCTCATGTATCAGAGAACATCATGATCTCTTAGGTAACTGGTCATCAAATATTTTTGATCATGCACCCTTAATATAATTTTCAAAAACAATGTACCTCAGCACATACTTTTAACTTGACATCTCAAATATTTTATCCAAAGTTTAAATATAGCTGCAAGGTATATTATTTCTATGCATTGTAAATTTAGGCATTTTAAAGTATTGCTCTCACATCATTCAATCATATATGTCCAATGGTATCAGAATACCATAAGAATTTGATATCAAAATAATCCAATTTATATATTGATGAAAAAGCCCTTCATCAATAAATGAGAATTTTATATCATTTTTCTCTTCTCCTTGTACTCATATTTCCATTTTACTTCCCACACAGAATTACATCTTAATATAGTATATTTTTATTCTTGAAAGTATTTTATTGATCCCTTTTCATTTTTCACTGAAGAAAAAATATATAAATTAACATTGAACAATTTTCCCATAACATAAACTATGTGTTAAAAAAAATACCTCTGGTTTGAGTTCCAAATTGATTGTAAATCAACAAAATTATATTAAAATTTTAACATATAATCATTAAACATAAAAGTAAAAATATTTAATTATGCACATATTTCTTAAAGAAATGAATGTAATTTCTTTGTTCCAATTATTTTTAATACTACTAGTTGCTAGAAGGAGAAATAATTTAACCTCAATTCTATATTCCCCCCCCATGTTTTTAGATGTAAATACTGAAGAAATTTTTTCACATAAGTAGCTAATGAGAATAAGAGCTTTGTTATATTACTGTCACTTAATTTATTTGGCTCCTAAGTGTCAAGGGGTTAGTTGATCTAGGAGAGAAAGAGTGGAAGAGAAACCATCTCCTGTCTCCCTCTCATGGACCAGCGCCCAGGTAGAAGGCTGGGTGGGTCAGCACAGATTTGGACTTGTCACATCGTTGAGGAAGCTACGAAGAAGAGACTGGCAGTTTGTGGAAGAGGAGGGAGGGAAGGGAGGATGGAGGAGAAAGCAAAGGGGGAGGGCTACGAGGGGAAAATTATCAGTACTGAGTCAGAGTGGGGAAATGAGTCTCTAAGGTTTCCCATTTCTCACCCCACAGTAGACCTCAGCAAAGAAGCCTGAAGGAGACTATTGCCCAAAGCCTCAGATAAAGAGATTTAGGGATAAAGGCGCCAAAGGCTAGGAAAGTAAATATGCAAAGAGTCTGACCAGTAAGGGGAACCTGAGTCCTTGACTACAATCCCTTCAGAGTTCCCAATGCATGTAATCCATGGGCTGTGCACCAAGTTGGGTGTGGGGAGGAAAGCTTTCTCCATGAGACCTCCCAGGCAAAACTTTTGTAATTGCCTGAGATCCCATCTGAGAAATCAGACAGGCTTTTAATCAGAAGCTAGATTTCTCACTAAGTTACATGCTAAATATTGCAGGCTGATCTATAATCAAAGGTTATGTTTAGTGATATTTCAGCTAACAACTGGATCATGTCTTCTTTCAGATATGTTGAAAGCAAACTTATCAGTTGACATACACAAAATATTTAACACCTGTTTTTTTTCATTATGGTTTATTATAGGATATTGACTACAATTCTGTGTACTATACAGTAAAACTTTGTTGTTTATCCAGTCTATATATAAAAGGTTACATGTGCTGACCCCAAACTCCCAATCCATCCCTGCTCCCACCTCCTCCCCCTTGACAATCATCAGTCTTTCTCTATATCTGTGATTCTGTTTCTGTTTCATAGATAGGTCCCTCTGTATCATATTTTAGATTCCACATATAAGTGATATCACATGGTATTTGTCTTTCTCTTTCTGACTTACTTCACTTACTATGATAATCTCTAGTTGCATCCTCGGTTTTTAGAATCACTCACAAACAGCATTTTGAATTGTCCATCTGTTAGTTGCCCTATGACCTTATCCACAAAAAGTAGATTATACAAAGATTCAGTATGCATAGGAGTTATGTCCTTCTTTGATAAAATGGCAGAGAGGTGATTGTGAAAAAGTAGGTAAGAAAGAAGACTGAAACCTCAGTCAAACCAGGTATTTTCACAGTCAGATAAATATGTGTATACATAGTTAGGAGATATGAAAATTGAATCCTTTGAACTATTTATGCCCTTTTACCGACTTCAAGCTCTTCATGTGTCCCCCAGGGCTACACATACCCAGTCTGAAGATTGGCATGATCATCACATAAGCAGTAAGTAGAAGATCTAGGACACAAAGCCCAGCAATCTGTCTGGAGAATCTCAATTCTTTATCATACTCTACTGCCTGAGGTACAGGTTTCTAGATCTGCTTTTATGATATGTTTCAGATATAAAGAATATAATGTGTTACTTCTCACACTTGCATTCTTAGGAAATTGCTAGAGCCTATCTTGCAAAATATGGATAAAACTCAGAAGAATAATGTTCACAATGACAGCTGTGCAGCAGATGAAGGGAGCCACATGTCCACTTTAGACCAAAAGGAGAGAGGCAACCATGAAGTTCTCTGAGGAAGCCATCAATGAATGGTGTTGGCAGAATTAAGTCATTATTCTCCTGAAACCAAATCAAATGGTGTCTTTACTCCTACACTAAAGTCTACTCAGGTGGATTCGATATCAAATGAAACATTGTATAACTTTTGGAAGAAAATAGAGAAAAATAGCTTTAAATTTTCAAAATAGATGAATATTTATTAAATGAGAAACAAACAAACAAAAAAGAACACAAACCCCTAAGGAAAATGGCATTAAATGTTAAAAAAAAACTATATTAAAAAAAAAACTCGGTGGATCAAAAGTCTGTTTTAAATAAGTGAAAATAAAAGTCATACACTGAAAGTGTGTAAATATTGAATAAATATATATTCCTTGTGCATATATTTTAACCAATCAATAAGAAAAAAGTGACTACACTCACTAGAAAAATAACCAGATATATAAAGATGACATTTGTAGAATCAAAAAATGCAAATGTAGAATCAAAAAAAGCAACAAAGAAATAGTTAAAACTGTCATTTCAAAATATTTTAAAATTGTCAGTTCTGACTGCTTCAACTTTTGCAAGAATTTAGAGCAGTGTTAATCAGTGACAGCATAGATTGTTGAAAGCAATTTGGTAAGTAATTTGGCAATATCTAGTAAAATTGAAGATATGTGCATATGTATATGATGCAACAATTATTCTCTTATATATATAATCCCTTAGAGAATCCTTCCTGTGACTCACAAATATACATGTATAAAAGTGTCTATTGGAAAATTGTTTATAAGATGAAGAAAATCTTAAACATTCATCAGCTTCAGAAGACAAATAATTTGTGTTAAGTTCATGGAGTAAAGTACTACTACACAGCTGTGGAAATGAATGATGTAGAACTAGATGTATTAATATGGATAGTCTTAAAACATAATATAAATTAAAAAGCAAAACTAGTGAATGGTATGCATTATATGGTAACATTTAAATAAAGCTATAGTACATAAAAACATGCTATATGGTTTTTACTGGTATATGTATGGTTAGTGATATATTTATTTAAGAAATTTAAGGAAATTATAAACCATACATTGAGGATGGTAATTAGCTGAGACTGGTGTCATAGGGGAATAGGATGGTTGAGAGCAAGCAAACGAGATCCAGAAATACTCAGCTCTGTAGGTACCCTTTATTTCTTAAGCTGACTTGGGAACTTGTTCTTCTCTATATCATCATTCATACAATTTTAAATAATTCTTCCAGAAGGTTGTCCTTTAGGAAAAATGTAGACCCCAGAGACCATATGTCATTATTGGGAGTGTAGAAAAAAATGTGATGAAATGTTGAAAAAACAAAGTGACGAGTGAAGCTGCACCAGAAAGTCATTATTCGAGTACAGAATACAACTACCAGCAAGAAAAGAAAGTGAAGGATTTCAAGAAATTGAGATTGTTTTCCTAACAGTTGTTAAATTTTGCATATTCATTCAATTATTATCTGTGCAACATTTCCAAAATGTGAATGATTACCTTGGTCATAAATAACTCATCAAGCTATTTGCAAATGCCAGCTAGAAAGCAACATGTTATAGAGAACTAGTCAGTCAGACCAACTCCTTTTTTATTGTTAACCAAAATAAGTGAAAAAATAATAATAATAGGTAATTTTCCAACCATTCCCATGATATGAGATAGTGTGGTATGTAGAAATTACTAGATACTACTTATTACTATCATTTAATTTTATATATAATGTAAGGCAGATATGATCAATTTTAATAAAGTAAGGCCTACATGTGATAGGACATAAGGGGGGAAAAAAAGCAGGTAAACAGAAGAGTAGGTCACTAACTCCTAATTTTAAGAGTGAACAATCAGGACCTAGTTTTATAGTGAATGGTATATATCTTTTAAAAAGGCTTAGGGGACTTCCCTGGCAGTCCAGTGGTTAAGACTCTGTGCTTCCACTGCAGGGTGCAGGGGCTTGATCCCCATTTGAGGGAAATAAGATCCCACATGCCAAGTGGCAAGGCAAGGCAAAAAAACAAACAAACAAAAAAAACAGTTAAAAAGGCTTAAAAATGCATTTGATATTGATACAGTGGCCCCCTCAAGGAACTTAAATAGGCATATAACCAAGGGTGACATTTACATAATATGTCAACTTATACATCTAATTAGATCATTCAGGATGTACCCACCCACCAGGTTAAGTGCTGAAGCAGGGCTCTTGAAAACTCTCTTGGGAGACATGGGGAGAGGCAGCAGGAGGCACTCAAGGGCCCTAGGATGCAGCTATTGTACTAACTTTCAGGCCTATTTCAATATTAAGCAACTTGTAAGGTGGTACTGGTGTGTACCAACTGCACAAAAACCCTAGATATAACTGTTTTTGAAAATCAGAGGGAAGAAGATGTAAGCCATATTTACTGTAGCAGAAAATATCCCCTTTCATCATAGCAGAGAGCCAAATACCCATTTCTAAAATCAATAAAATAAGTAGCAATTCAAGTATATTATTAGAAATATTTGATTATCTAGCTGAGATCTAAAATTAAGGATGCTCAATGCTATTATCATTTATCAACTTTCTAATCCTTTTCCCATGCTAAAAACTGGAGATTTAGACTCTGTAGCTTCACCACATTTCCTATCCTTATTCCCCAAATATATTGTCATATCTGTTTTTTTTCCCCATATTAGCACTGACCTTCATTTCCTCTCCTTCTCAGCCATACCCTCCCAAGTTTACCAATTCCAACATACCTAATAACAAGGTATTAAATCCCACTCACTTCTCCACTTTCAGCTCATCTTTTCAGGTAGCTCCTCATCATTCTCTCCAATATATTAAAACCACCATTCTCTTAACTATCTATCAAAACTCTTCTGTCTTCTAATCCAGAAAAATAAATGATACTTTGGAAAAATACTTCCACTTCACTCACATTCATCTCTGCTCAGCTGGAGGAACCTCAACATTACAAGGACTCAACAGGGTGCACCATTAAGCAAGGTGGATAGATGAAAAATTAGAGAGGACAGACAGCAGAATCAAGAAGAACTACAATCCTGCAGCTTGTGGAACAAAAAACACATTCACAGAAAGATAGACAAGATGAAAATCCAGAGGGCTATGTACCAGATGAAGGAACAAGATAAAACCCCAGAAACACAACTAAATGAAGTGAGGATAGGCAACCTTCCAGAAAAATAATTCAGAATAATGATAGTGAAGATGATCAAGGACCTCAGAAAAAGAATGGAGGCAAAGGTTGAGAAGATGCAAGAAATGTTTAACAAAGACCTAGAAGAATTAAAGAACAAACAAACAGAGATGACAATACAATAAGTGAAATGAAAACTACACTAGAAGGAATCAGTAGCATAATAACTGAGGCAGAGAAACGGATAAGTGACCTGGAAGACAGAATGGTGGAATTCACTGGTGCAGAACAGAATAAAGAAAAAAGAATGAAAAGAAATGAAAACAGCCTAAGAGACCTCCGAGACAACATCAAACGCCACAACATTCAAATTATAAGGGTCCCAGAAGGAGAAGAGAGAGAGGAAAGACGGGAGAAAATATTTGAGGAGATTATAGTCGAAAACTTCCCTAAAATGGGAAAGGAAATAGCCACCCAAGTCCAGGAAGCACAGAGAGTCCCATACAGGACAAACCCAAGGAGAAACACACCAAGACACATAGTAATCAATTGGCAAATATTAAATGCAAACAAAAACTATTGAAAGCAGAAAGGGAAAAATGACAAATAACATACAAGGGAATTTCCATAAGGTTAACAGCTGATTTCTCAGCAGAAACTCTACAAGCCAGAAGAGAGTGTATGATATACTTAAAGAGATGAAAGGGAAGAACCTACAACCAAGATTACTCTACCCAAGGATTTCATTCATATTCGATGGAGAAATCAAAATCTTTACAGACAAGCAAAAGATAAGAGAATTCAGCATCATCAAACCATCTCTACAACAAATGCTAAAGTAACTACTCTAAGTGGGAAATACAAGAGAAGAAAAGGACCTACAAAAACAAAACCCAAAACAATTAAGAATATGGTCCTAGTAACATATACATCAATAATTACCTTAAATGTAAATGGATTAAAAGCTCCAACCAAACGACACAAGCTTGCTGAAAGGATACAAAAACAATAATCATCTATATGCTGTCTACAAGGGACCCACTTCAGTTCTATATGCTGTCTACAAGGGACCCACATACAGACTGAAAGTGAGGGGATGGAAAAAAGATATTCCATGCAAATGGAAATCAAAAGAAAGCTGGAGTAGCAATACTCATATCAGATAAAATAGACATTAAAAAAATGTTACAAGAGACAAGGAAGGACACTACATAATAATCAAGGGATCAATCTAAGAAGAAGATATAATATTATAAATATATATGCACCCAACTTAGGAACACCTCAATACATAAGGCAACTGCTAACAGCTATTAAAGACAAAATCAACAGTAACACAATAATAGTGCGGGACTTTAACACCTCATTTACACAAATGGACAGATCATCTAAAATGAAAATAAATAAGGAAACAGAAGCTTTAAATGACACAATAGAACAGATAAATTTAATTGATATTTATAGGACATTCCATTCCAAAACAGCAGATTACACTTTCTTCTCAAGTGCACATGGAACGTTCTCCAGGATAAATCATATCTTGGGTCACAAATCAACCCTCAGTAAATTTAAGAAAATTGAAATCATATCAAGCATATTTTCTGACCTCAATGCTATGAGGCTAGAATTCAATTACAGGGAAAAAAACGTAAAAAACACAAACACTTGGAGGCTAAACAATACATTACTAAATAACCAAGAGATCAATGATTAATCAAAGAGGAAATCAAAAAATACCTGGAGAAAAATGACAATGAAAACACGACAATCCAAAACCTATGGGATGCAGCAAAAGCATTTCTAAGAGGGAAGTTTATAGCAATACAATCCTACCTCAAAAAACAACAAACACCTTAAATAAACAACCTAAACTTACACCTAAAGGAACCAGAGGAAGAAGAACAAACAAAACCCAAAGTTAGTAGGAGGAAATAAATCATAAAGATCAGAGCAGAAATAAAAGAAATAGAAACAAAGAAAACAAAAGCAAAGATCAATATAACCAAAAGCTGGTTCTTTGAGAAGATAAAAAATTTTGATAAACCATTAGCCAGACTCATCAAGAAAAAGAGGGAGAAGACTCAAATCAACAAAATTAGAAATGAAAAAGGAGAAGATACAACAGACACCACAAGAATAAAAGCATCCTAAGAGACTACTACAAGCAACTCTATGCCAATAAAATGGACAACCTGAAAGAAACAGACAAATTCTTAGAAAGGTATAAACTTCCAAGCCTGAATCAAGAAGAAATAGAACATATGAACAGACAAATCACAAGAAATTAAATTGAAACTGTTATCAAAAATCTTCCTACAAACAAAAGTCCAGGACCGGATGACTTCACTGGTGAATTCTATCAAACATTTAAAGAAGAGCTAACACCCATGCTTCTCAAACTCTTCCAAAAATTTGTGGAGGAAGGAACACTCCCAAACTCATTCTATGATGCCACCATCACCCTGATACCAACAGCAGACAAAGATACTACAATAAAAGAAAATTACAGGCCAATATCACTGATGAATATAGATGGAAAAATCCTCTACAAAATACTAGCAAATAGAATCCAACAACACATTAAAGGGATCATACACCATGAGCAAGTGGGATTTATTGTAGGAATCCAAGGATTCTTCAATATATGTAAATCAATCAATGTGATAAACCTTTTTAACATATTGAAAAATAAATACCATATGATCACCTCAATAGATGCAGAAAAAGATTTTGACAATGTCAACACCCATTTATGATAAAAATAAAAAAAGCTCTACAGAAAGTGGGCACAGAGGGAAACTACCTCAACATGGTAAATGTCATATACAAGAAACCCAGAGCAAACATCATTCTCAATAGTGAAAAACAGAAAGCATTTCCTCTAAGATCAGGAATAAGACAAGGATGTCCACGCTCAGCACTAATATTCAACATAATTTTGGAAGTCCTAGCCACAGTAATCAAAGAAGAAAAAGAAATAAAATGAATACAAATTGGAAAAGAAGAAGTAAAACTGTCAATGTTTGAAGATTACATGATACTATATATAGAGAATCCTAAATATGCCATCAGAAGTCTACTAGAGCTAATCAATGAATTTGGTAAAGTTGCAGGATACAAGATTAATACATAGAAATCTCTAGCATTCCTATACACTAATGATGAAAAATCTGAAAGAGAAATTAAAGAAACACTCCCATTTAACACTGCAACAAAAAGAATAAAATACCTAGGAATAAACCTACCTAGGGAGATGAAAGACCTGTATGCAGAAAACTATAAGACACTGATGAAAGAAATTAAAGATGATACCAACAGATGGAGAGATATACCATGTTCTTGGATTGGAATAATCAATATTGTGAAAATGACTATACTACCAAAAGCAATCCATAGATTCAATGCAATTGCTATCAAATTACCCATGGCATTTTTTATGGAACTAGAACAAAATATCTTAAAATTTGTATGGAGACACAAAAGAGCCCGAATAGCCAAAGCAGTCTTAAGGGAAGAAAAAGGAGCTGGAGGAATCAGACTCCCTGACTTCAGACTATACTAGAAAGCTACATAATCAAGACAATATGGTACTGGCACAAAAACAGAAACATAGATCAATGGAACAAGATAGACAGCCCATAGATAAACCCACACACCTATGGTCAACTAATATATGACAAAGGAGGAAAAGATATACAATGGAGAAAAGACAGCCTCTTCAGTAAGTGGTGCTTGGAAAACTGGACAGCTACACGTAAAGGAATGAAATTAGAACACTCCCTAACACCATACACATAAATAAACTCAAAATGGATTACAGACCTAAATTTAAGACCAGACACTGTAAAACTCTTAGAGGAAAACATAGGAAGAACACTCTTTGACATAAATCACAGCAAAATCTTTTTGACCCGCCTCTTAGAGTAATGCAAATAAAAACAGAATAAACAAATGGGACCTAATGAAACTTAAAAGCTTTTGCACAACAAAGGAAACCATAAACAAAATGAAAAGACAACCCTCAGAATGGGAGAAAATATTCTCAAATGAATCAACGGACAAAGTATTAATCTCCAAAATATATAAACAGCTCATGCAGCTCACTATTAAAACAAACAAACTAACAAACAACCCAATCTAAAAATGGGCAGAAAACCTAAATAGACATTTCTCCAAAGAAGACATACAGATCACCAAGAATCACATGAAAAGCTGCTCAACATCACTAATTATTAGAGAAATGCAAATCAAAACTACAATGAGGTATCACCTCACACTAGTTAGAATGGGCATGATCAGAAAATCTACAAATAACAAATGCTGGAGAGGGTGTGGAGAAAAGGGAACCCTCTTGCACTGTTGGTGGGAATGTAAATTAATACAGCCACTGTGGAGAACAGTATGGAAGGTCCTTAATAAACTAAAAATAGAATTACCATATGGTCCAACAATCCCACTACTGGGCATATACCCAGAGAAAACCAGAGTTCAGAAAGACACATGCACCCCAATGTTCATTGCAGCACTTTTTACAATAGCCAGGTCATGGAAGCAACCGAAATGCCCATCAACAGATGAATGGCTAAAGAAGATGTTGTACATATATACAATGGAATATTACTCAGCCATAGAAAGGAATGAAATTGGGTCATTTGTAAAGAGGTGGATGGATCTAGAGACTGTCATACAGAGTTAAGTAGGTCAGAAAGAGAAAACCAAATATTGTATATTAACGGATATATGTGGAACCTAGAAAAATGGTACAGATGAACAGGTTTGCAGGGCAGAAATTGAGACAGATGTAGAGGACAAAATATGGACATCAATGGGGGAAAGCAGCGGGGGCTGGGAGTGATGGGGTGGTTGTGTGATGAGTTGGGTGCTTGGGATTGACATGTATACACTGATGTGTATAAAATTGATGACTAATAAGGACCTGCTGTATAAAAAAATAAAATAAAATTCAAAGAAAAAAAGGAAAGAAAAGAAAGGAAGAATCAAAGCTGCACAACCAGTTAGGCTGACTCAAAGTAAAGTGTTAGATTAAGTTTATGATATCAGATGTCAAGTCTTCTCTCAAAATCTCTGGTAATCCAAAAATAAATTTCTCCAGTAAGCTTATATTTCTATTCTAAAACAACAATTTCATATATTACCTTTTATCCTCAAACACTTTGGTACTCCTCAACTATCCCATCTGCCTAATCTCTTTCAGATCATGACCTTGCTTCCAAAGCATTTATAATATAGAAATTATCTGTTTAGGATTCCCTGACTCATGGTTACTTTCTTTTTTTTTTTTTTTTTTTTTTCTTTTTGCGGTATGTGGGCCTCTCACTGTTGTGGCCTCTCCCGTTGCGGAGCACAGGCTCCGGATGCGCAGGCCCAGTGGCCATGGCTCACGGGCCCAGCCGCTCCGCGGCATATGGGATCCTCCCAGACTGGGGCACGAACCCGTATCCCCTGCATCGGCAGGCGGACTCTTAACCACTGCGCCACCAGGGAGGCCCTCATGGTTACTTTCTAAGCTACTTACATGTGACTTTTTTTGTTCATCTTCTCTCATGTTATATTCACAGTTTACTCCTCATTCTCATTCCATTCCACTTACTCTGGATCTGGTCTCCTCTAACAATCTTAAGAAATTAAGAAATTTCCTACTTTGGTCACTCATTCCTTTAGTCCTCTAAATCATCATTGTCTCTCTCTAGTACAATATTCATATCAGCATACAAACTTGCCATACTACTTAATTTTCTTAAAAATAAATTTATTTTCCCCACAGTTCTTTCCAGCTTCTACTCCATTTCTATGCTTACCTATATAGATAAAATTTTAGATAGAACTAACTACACACAGACTGCACTTTCTCACTTTCCATTCACTTCTCAGTGTTCTAAAATTTATTTTCTTTCCCCATTATTACTCTGAAATGTCTTTTGTCAAGATCTCTAGAAATTTTACTTTTACTAAGTTCTGTGAACATATTTTGTCCTAATCCTACTTCTCTGCAGCCTTTATCATAGCTGAGTGTTCCTGTCTTCTGAAAACCTTATCTTCTCTCAGCTTCAAGGATATCGATCTTATCTTGGTTTTTCTAATAACCTTTCCAATAACCTTTCTGACAGCTTCATGTTGGAGTCTCCAGGGCTTATTCCTCCATCCTTTGCTCTTTTCTGTCTACATTCTGTTCCAATGGTTGCTAATGACTCAGATTTCTTGTTGGATATCTTTACTGCCCATATTTAAGGCCAACTTTCTTGTTTTATTTACAAATCTCAAAAATAACAGGTTCGGAGTGCACATGATTATTTCTTCTTATGAAACCTGGATGTATTTATTATCTCAGTAAATGATACAATCATTCAAACACCTTCTCAAGCAAAAAAAATTCTGGGGCTGTCTTCATTCATCCCTCTCCTCTAATTCTCTCTGTCCTAAATACTGGCAATTTTCCTTAATACCACCATCAAAATCAATCTACTATTCACCTCTTTGTCTTCCTATCCAGTGCTACTATTAACATTCAGGCTACAGCTTGGCTGCACTGTGTCCACAGTCTCTCACTAATCTCCTGAGTTCTATTCGTGGCCTCTACACTCTCAACTGCCAATAATCTCTTTTTTTTAAAATTTTTTTATTAATTGGGGTATACTTGCATTACAATGTTTCATTAGTTTCTGCCATACAACAAAGTGAATCAGCTATATGTATACATCTATCTTCTCCCTCTTGGACCTCCCTATCACCACCCATGTCATCCCACCCATCTAGGTCATCACAGAACACCGAGCTGAGCTCCCTGTGATATATAGCAGGTTCCCACTAGCTATCATTTTTACACATGGTAGTGTATATATATATATATATATATATGTCAATCCCAATCTCCCAATTCATCCCACCTATTCTATCCTGCCCCCATGTCCATATGTCCATTCTCTACATCTGTGTCTCCATTCCTGTCCCGAAAATTTTGATAAGGATTGCATTTAATCTGTAGATTGCTTTGGGTAGTATAGTTATTATCAGTATATTGATATACCAATTCAAGAACATGGTATATCTTTCCATCTGTTTGTACCATCTTTGATTTCTTTCATCAGTGTCTTATAGTTTTCTGAGTATATTCTACAAGGCCACCATCACCCTGATACAAAAGCCAGATAAAGATATCACAAAAAAAGAAAATTACAGACCAATATCACTGATGAGCATAGGTGCAAAAATCCTCAACAAAATACTAACAATCAGAATCAAACAACACATTAAAAGGATTCTACACCATGATCAAGTGGGATTTATCCCAGTGATACAAGGATTCTTCCATACACACAAATCAATCCATTTGGTAAACCATATTAGCAAATTGAAGAATAAAATTCATATGATATTCTCAATAGATGCAGAAAAACTTTTGACAGAATTCAACACCCATTTATGATAAAAACTCTCCAGAAAGTATGCATAGAGAGAACCTACATCAACATAATAAAGACCATATACAACAACCCCACAGCAAACATCATTCTCAATGGTGAAAAACTGAAAGCATTTCCTCTAAGATCAGGAACAAGCCAAGGATGTCCACTTTCCCACTATTTTTCAACATAGTTTTGGAAGTCCTAGGAATGGGAATCAGAGAAGAAAAAGAAATAAGAAGAATCCAAATTGGGAAATAAGTAAAACTGTCACTGTTTGCAGATGACATGATAGTCTACAAAGAAAATCCTAAAGATGCCACCAGAAATCTACCAGAGCTAATCAATGAATTTGGTAAAGTTGCAGGATACAAAATTAATGCACAGAAATCTCTTGCATTCCTCTACACTAAAAATGAATGATTAACTACCAATGATCTTTAAAACTAAAGCAGCCTGGGTCATCTTTTTTAAAAGCCATAAATCAGAACATATCATACCTCGTAAAATTGTTACATTGACTTTTGGTGGAACTTTGAATGCAATCTAAAATACTGTGCATGGCGTAGAAACCCTGACCCTTAGGTACCTTTTCAACACATTTTAAACAACTCTGATTCTGGTTCTCTGTACTCCAATCACAGTGGTCTCTATACATCCTTTAATTAGCTAAGTCCTTTCTAATACAGCACAAACCATTTGCATCATGTGGGTTCATTACATAGGTGTTTCTTTTTTCTTTTAAACATCTTTATTGGAATATAATTACTTTACAATGGTGTGTTAGTTTCTGCTTTATTACAAAGTGAATCAGCTATACATATACATATATCCCCATATCTCTTCCCTCTTGCGTCTCCCTCCCTCCCACCCTCTCTATCCCACCCCTCTAGGTGGTCACAAGGCACCAAGCTGATCTCCCTGTGCTATGTGGCCGCTTCCCACTAGCTATCTATTTTACATTTAGTAGTATATATAAGTCCATGCCACTCTCTCATTTCATGGCATAGTTGTTTCTTTTAGAAACATCATGTCTCATCTTAAATGGTGCATACTCAAAAAGACATATATTGCTTCCCCCCATCTAATTAGCTGCCCCATCATCTATTTTTCTCTATCACTAAATTCTTTTCAAGATCTTCAGAGAAAACTTTTGTCACTTTAAAGTTATTTATTTTTTTCCATGTTTATTTTCTATCTTTCTCATTTTACAGGAAATTCCATGATAGGAGGAATTATGGCTTTTTCTCAATGCCAGGTACTTACTAGAATTCATTTATTATATAGATGAATGAATTATAGACTATTATAGGTTTGAAAAATCATGTTTATAATCTTTAATCAATTTCACTGTAAGTGTGTAAAGTCAGAGATAATAGTACATGCTTCTTTGTATGTCTACAAGTCTATCTGTGTGTACACTGGAACTAAATCTTTACTGAATGTTTTAAATTTACATTCATACATGTAGTTAATAACACACCAGTTTATATCAATTTTTTAAAATATTTATTTCTCTTTAGTACTTTCTGACATTGTGTAAGCACTCATGTTCAGTGGCTGGGCTAAAATGAATGACATAAATTAATAAATATAACAAATTGGTTAATTTAATCCCCCCCTTTGTTTTTGCCAATTTGGAAGCAAAATGTAAATTTTAATTTCATTGAGTTTTTATAGGAAAAATAAATTAGTAACATTCCCTTCAAGCAAAATAAAGAAACCCACATGGTTGCTATTTTTACATTGGCTTTCATCATAATTTTAAACCACCCACAACAATTCAGTCAAACAATCTGTGTTTTTTCCTCTGGGGAACTTGTTAAATTTGCAATTGAGATAAGCAATCAGTGCTCACCTCTGCTAAACTGTACATAAAAATTATTTCAAAAGGAAGTTCCTTGGAGGAACTCCTTTATGGAATGTAACTTCATTAGTAAATAATGGATTGCTCAACTGTAGGTTTTCTCCCGTCAAGCTAATTTGAAAACTATTAATTGTTTTACATTTCTTTTATATGGTAAAATGAATGAGACCCCTGTGTGAGACTCGACCTGATTATAATTATGCTTTTCATGAGTTAATGGTATTGACTTCATTTGACTTTCATGTTCACATTAATCTATTTATTATAGAATATTTACAGAATTGAATTAGAATGGAATTCATCCTTATCTCATATTTGTTTATTGAGGCGTTATAGGCCCAGTAACAGATTAAAAAAGAAATCTAGTATTAAAGGAAAAGATCTAAGTATTTGTTCAACTTTCCTCAATGTTCACACAAATGTTTTTCAAAATTCCTATGAGTATACATAGAGGTTTTATTTTTTATCCTTAAAAAAGGAATTACAAGATCTAGTTCGTGATTCCTATTAGAAAATTTGGTTTTCCCAGTAGTGAGTGTTTCACTACTGATTTTTATTTACTTGCTTTGCTAATAGAGATTAAAAACTCTGACTTTTTCCTCAAAATAGATAGTTACATTTTCACTAAAGTACCAGAGTACTAGAGAACTTTTGTTTTAAAAGAGACTTAGAGGAATATAATCTAACTAAATTTTATAGTTAATGAAACTGAAACAATGAAACTTAAGTAACTTGGTATAATCCATACAACTAAGATTATGACACAATCATAATCTTGGAAGAGTATCAGGAGGAAGATCTTGTCTCTTTTCTTATCTGAAAATCATCTTAGAGAGATGGTGCTGTTATAACTTGATAAATAGTCATGAGAAAAGTGACCACAATTCTTTAACTAAAATTTAATTTATATTTTTATAATTTCAAGTTAACATTGGCAAGTTGATATTGATTTTTTCCCAAGACCAAATTATTCATTGTAATATATTTGCCACAGATGAATAATGAGCAATAGAAATCATTAAATTGTATTTTCAAATATTCTTTTGACTTGCTATATTAGTTTTTGACTGCTGTGCAACAGATTATCAAAATTTTAGTGACTTAAAGCTATACACATTTATGATCTCACTATTTCTGTAGGAAAGGAATCTGACACTTTTTTCCCTGAGCCCTCTGTTCATGGTGTCACTTGGCTAAAAGCAAGGAATCAGTCTGTGCTCTCACCTGCAGTTCAAGGACCTCTTCTAAGCTTACTGGTTGTTCGTAGAATTCCAGCCCTCTGTGATCATAGGACTGAGATTCCTGCTTTCTTACATGTCAACCAAGGGCTATTCTCGGATGTTAGCAGCCACCCATCACTTCCTGACACATGGTCCTTTGCACACTTTTAGTTTGCTCCTTTAAAACCAGTAGGAGAATCTGTACTGTTGCTTCTTGACAATTTTAATGTCCTCAACTGTCAGGATCATGCCAACACAGGATAATCTCCCTTTTGATTATCACCAAGTGAACTGATTAGAAGTCTTAATGATATTTGCAAAAGCCTTTTTGCCATAAAAAATGAAACAGTCATAGGAGATATATCCCATTATATTCACAGGTTTTGTAGCACTCAAAGGGAGTTATTACTCAAGGTGGTAAAACACAGTGTAGAAATCTTAAAATTCTACCTACCAAACTGGCCAAATAATACCCTATTAATATCTAGTGACAGTGAAAAGCACTAATTAAAAATTGTGAATAAAATGTTTGGCCCTAAGATGAAAAGTACAAATAAAATAAATCACCCAATTGTTTTATAATACCTGTCTCTCCAAGACTTAAGAATTGGGTAAGTATTGGTAAAAGGATACAAACTTTCAAGTATAAGATGAATAAGGTCTAAAAAGCTAATGTGAAACAAACATGGGGACAGTAGTTTATAACACTGTACTGTATAATTGAAATTTGCTAAGAGAGTAGATTTTAAAGGTTCTCACCAATGGAAATAAAAACAAAGGAACAAATATATTAGGTAATGGATGTGTTAATTAACTAGATGGAATGGGAAATGTTTTCACAATCTATATGTACATTAAATCACCATGATGTACAAATATTACATGTCAATAATACCTCAATAAACTGAAATTTTAAAAAAGAAAACCACATATGTCTATTACTCTCTATTTTATATTTTTTTCCTTTTAAACCTTAATTAATCATAAGTTGCCCTTAGTCACAAAGGATATATGTTGATCAAATTCAGACTGTCCAAAGGAACAAAACTCTCTTAAATGAGAAGCATATACAATACATATTTGGAGACTAAAAGCATTATTTCATTGTTATTGAAAACAAAGGGAAAAAGGAAAGAAAATTGTATTTAGAAAACACAAGTCACCAGGACAAAAAAATGGTTATTAAATATAGGGTTGTATTCAACTGGCAGGTGATCCTATACTGATCTTTTTAAAGTCTGCCTGTACTAGTCTATCAAAATGAATAAAAGAGCAAAATATCTTATAGAATGCTTATAGAAATCAACAAAGCAAGGCTTTTCTACCATGATTGGCCATGTGACAAGTATGTAGTACACTGTTTCTCCTTGAAAAGTTGTCACAATTGAGAGCAAGGTTTTCTTGATAATGGAACTTGTATGCATGCTCTGGAACTCGTAATACCTAACTATCAAATCTTTTGAGTAAAAGTAGAGTGTAGAAGATTTTTAATTTGCAGGTCTATTTTAACCTTGATTTTAAAAGAATACAAGAGCTATCATGTTTCCTTTAAAAATTAGAACTGAGAGATTTTTGTATCTCTTCCTTAAGATTCTCTAATGTGTCAAGAATCCAGGCAGCTGTTTAGATTATATCAGTGGAAGAGCTTACTAAGTAAACACCCTTCCATTTTTGTGACTCTTTTCAGAATAAAAACTGTTTTTTTATTTAAAAGTCTTTTTGACTAGATGGTATACATATCAGTATACTTGTCAGTTTCAAAGTTAATAATTTAAGGCATTAATGAAATGAGGGAAAAGGTTGTGTTTTCTAACATAGTTACCAATTGAACTTTTTTGTAATTATGTAAATGATAACCAGTATTTCAGAATATTTCTATAATATAGCTTATATTTAAAATACATTACTCTATATGAAAAAGTTAGACACAAAACAGTAAATACTGTATGATCTGACTTATGTTTATAATCTAAACAAGTCAAACTCATAGAAGAGATTAGAATGGTGGTTGCCAGGGGCTGAGGGTTGCAGGAAATGGGGAGATGTTGGTCAAAGGATACAAATGTTCAGTTACAAGATTAATAAGTTCCGGAGGTCTAATGTACAGCATAGAGTTTGTAGTAAATAATACTGCATTTATTTGAAATTTGCTAAGACTATAAATCTTAAGGGTTCTCATCACCAAAAAATTGTAACTAGTGACGTGATGGATGTGTTAATTTGATTATAGTAAGCATTTCACATTGAATACTTGTATCACCATTATATCATTGTACATCTTTTTTTTTTTTTTTTTTTTGCGGTACACAGGCCTCTCACTGTTGTGGCCTCTCCCATTGCAGAACACAGGCTCTGGATGTGCAGGCTCAGCGGCCATGGCTCATGGGCCTAGCCACTCCGTGGCATGTGGGATCTTCCCAGACTGGGGCATGAATCTGTGTCCCCTGCATCGGCAGGCAGACTCTCAACAACTGTGCCACCAGGGAAGCCCTCATTGTACATATATTTGAAACCACACTTTAATATCTAAATATACCTATGCTCTCCAACTGCCAGTAATGGCAGGTCTGGGCCCCATGCTACAGTGCCATCCATTTTTAGGGCTAGTTGATTTGGCAGAACCTCCAGAAATCTGATGATCTTTCCAACATCATGATTTCAGCCCAGTGAAATCCATTTCAGGGTTTTGACTCACAGGACACCATGTGGCTGACAGGGTATTGATGTTCCGGCCTGGCATCAGACCTAAGTCTCTGAGGTAAGAGAGCCGAGTTCAGGACACTGGACTACCAGAGACCTCTCTGCCTCACGTAATATCAATCAGTGAGAGCTCTCTGAGATATCTCCATCTCAACACTAAGACCCAGCTCCACTCAACTGCCAGCAAACCATAGTGCAGGATGTCCCATGCCAAACAAGTAGGAAGACAGAAACACAACACCACCCATTAGCAGAGAGGCTGCCTAAAATCACACTAAGTTCACAGACACCCCAAAACACACCAACAGATGTGGCACTGCCACCAGAAAGACAAGATCAAACCCCACCCACCTGAACACAGGCACCAGTCCCCTCCAACAGGAATCCTACAGAAGCCAGTGAACCAAACTTAGCCACTGTGGGACAACACCAAAATCAACGGGAAATCCAAACCTGCAGTCTGCAAAAAGGAGACCCCAAACACAGTAAGTTAAACAAAATGAGAAGACAGAGAAATATGCAGCAGATGAAGGAGCAAGGTAAAACACCACCAGACCAAACAAATAAAGAGGAAATAGGTAGTCTACCTGAAAAATAATTCAGAGTAATGATAGTAAAGATGATCCAAAATCTTGGAAATAGAATGGAGAAAATACAAGAAACGTCTAACAAGGACCTAGAAGAACTAAAGAGCAAACAAACAATGATGAACAACACAATAAATGAAATTATAAATTCACTAAAAGGAATCAATAGCAGAATAACTGAGGTAGAAGAACGCATATGTGACCTGGAAGATAAAATAGTGGAAATAACTACTGCAGAGCAGAATAAAGAAAAAAAGATTGAAAATAATTGAGAATAATCACAGAGACGTCTGGGACAATGTTAAAGTCACCAACATTCGAATTATAAGGGCCCCAGAAGAAAAAGAAAAAGAAGAAAGGGTCTGAAAAAATATTTGAAGAGATTATAGTTGAAAACTTCCCAAACATGGGAAAGGAAATACTCAATCAAGACCAGGAAGTGCAGAGAGTCCCATACAGGATAATTCCAAGGAGAAAAATGTCAAGACACATATTACACAAACTATCAAAAATTAACTACAAAGAAAAAATATTAAAAGCAACAAGGGAAAAACAACAGATAACATACAAGGGAATCCCCATAAGGTTAACAGCTGATCTTTCAGCAGAAACTCTGAAAGCCAGAAGGGAGTGGCAATACATATTTAAAATGATTAAAGGGAAAAAGCTACAACAAAGATTACTCTAACCAGAAAGGATCTCATTCAGATTCAGTGGAGAAACTAAAACCTTTACAGAAAAGCAAAAGTTAAAAGAATTCAGCACCACCAAACCAGCTTTACAACAAATGTTATAGGAACTTCTCAAAGTGGGAAACACAAAAGAAGAAAAGGACCTACAAAAACAAACTAAAAAGAATTAAAAATATGGTAATAGGAACATTCATATCGATAATTACCTTAAAGGTAAATGGATTAAAGTCCCAACCAAAAGACATAGAGTGGCTGAATGGATACAAATAAATAAATAAATAAATAAATAAGACCCGTATATATGCAGTCTATAAGAGACCCACTTCAGCCTAGGGACACATACAGACTGAAAGTGAGGGGATGGAAAAAGATATTCCATGCAAATTGAAATCAAAGGAAAGCAGGGGTAGCAATTCTCATATCAGACAAATTAGATATTAAAATAAAGACTATTACAAGAGACAAAGAAGGACACTACATAATGATCAAGGGATCAATCTAAGAAGAACATATAACAAATGTAAATATTTATACACCCAATATAGGAGCATGTCAACACATAAGGCAAATGCTAACAACAATAAAAGGGGAAATTTACATTAATTCAGTCATAGTAAGGGACTTTAACACCCCACTTTCACCAATGGACAGATCATCAAAAATGAAAATAAATAAGGAAACACAAGCTTTAAATGACACATTAAAAAAGATGGACTTAATTGATATTTATAGGACATTCCATCCAAAAACAACATAATACACTTTCTTCTCAAGTGTACATTGAACATTCTCCAGTATAAATCATACATTAGGTCACAAATCAAGCCTTGGTAAATTTAAGAAAATTGAAATTTTATCAAGTATCTTTTCTGACAACAATGTTATGAGACTAGATATCAATTACAGGAAGAAAACTGTAAAAAAATACAAAGAAATGGAGGCTAAACAATACTAAATAATGAAGAGATCACTGAAGAAATCAAAAGGAAATCAAAAAATACCTAGAAGGGCCTCCCTGGTGGCGCAGTGGTTAAGAGTCCGCCTGCCGATGCAGGGGATACGGGTTCGTGCCCCGGTCTGGGAGGATCCCATATGCCGCAGAGCAGCTGGGCCCGTGAGCCATGGCCGCTGGGCCTGCGCATCCGGAGCCTGTGCTCCGCAACGGGAGAGGCCACAACAGTGAGAGGCCCGCATACCGCAAAAAGAAAAAAAAAAAAAAAAACCTAGAAATAAATGACAATGAAAACACGAAGGCCAAAAACCTATGGATGCAGCAAAAGCAGTTTTAAAAACAAAGTTTATAGCAATACAATCCTACCTCAAGAAATAAGAAGAATCTCAAATACACAACTTAACCTGACATCTAAAGCAATTAGAGAGAGAAGAACAACAACAACAAAAAAGCCCAAATTTAGCAGAAGGAAAGAAATCATAAAGATCTGATCAGAAATAAATGAAAATTAAATGAATGAAAGAATAGCAAAGATCAATAAAACTAAAACCTGGTTCTTTGAGAAGATAAACAAAACTGATAAACCATTAGCCAGACTCATCAGGAAAAAAAGGGAGAAGACTCAAATCAACATAAATAGAAATGAAAAAGAAGTAACAACTGACACTGCAGAAATACAAAGGATCATGAGAGATTACTGCAAGCAACTATATGCCAATAAAATGGGCAACCTGGAAGAAATGGACAAATTCTTAGAAAAGCACTACCTTCTGAGACTGAATCAGGAAGAAATAGAAAATATAAACAGATCAATCACAAGCACTGAAATTTAAACTGTCATTAAAAATCTTCCAACAATAAAAAGTCCAGGACCAGATAGCTTCACAGACAAATTCTATCAAACATTTAGAGAAGAGCTGACATCTATCCTTCTTCCAAAATCTAGCAGAGGGAGGAACACTCCCAAACTCATTCTATGAGGCTGCCATCACCCTGAAACCAAAACCAGACAATGATGTCACCAAAAAAGAAATCTACAGGCCAATATCAGTGATGAACAAAGATGCAAAAATCCTCAACAAAATACTCTCAAACAGAATCCAACAACACATTAAAAGGACCATACACCATGATCAAGTGTGGTTTATCCCAGGTATGCAAGGATTCTTCAATATACACAAATCAATCAATGTGATACACCATATTTACAAACTGAAGGATAAAAACCACATGATAATCTGAATAGATGCAGGGAAACCTTTTGACAAAATTCAACATCAATTTATGACAAAAAACCCTCCAGAAAGTAGGCAAAGAGGGAACTTACCTCAACATAATAAAGGCAATATATGACAAAACCACAGCCAACATTGTTCTCAATGGTGAAAAACAGAAACCATTTCCTCTAAGATCAGGAACAAGACAGGTTGTCCATTCTCATTGCTGTTATTCAGCAGAGTTTTGGAAGTTTTAGCCACAACAATCAGAAAAGAAAAATAAATGAAAGGAATCCAAACCAGAAAATAATTAAAACTGTCACTGCTTGCAGATGACATGACACTATACATAGAGAATCCTAAAGATGCTACCAGAAAATTACCAGAGCTGATCAATGAATTTGGTAAAGTAGCAGTATACAAAATTAATGCACAGAACTCTCTTGCATTCCTATACACGAATGATGAAAAACTTGAAAAAGAAATTAAAGAAACACTCTCATTTATCATTACAACAAAAAGAATAAAATATTTAAGAATAAACCTACCTAAGGAGATGAAACACCTCTATCCAGAAATCTATAAGACACTGATGAAAGAAATTAAAGATGATACAAAGAGTTGGAAAGATATGCCATGTTCTTGAATTGGAAGAATCAACATTGTGAAAATGACTGTACTACCCAAAGCAATCTACAGATTCAGTGCAATCCCTATCAAACTACCAATGGCAGTTTTCACAAAACTAGAACAAAAAAAAAATCACAATTTGTATGGAAACTCCAAACACCCCATATAGCCACAGCAATCTTGAGAAACAAAAATGGAGCTGGAGGAATCACGCTCTCTGACTTCAGACTATACAGCAAAGCTTCAGCAATGAAGACAAAATGGTACTGGCATTAAAACAGAATTGTAGATCAAAGGAACAGTATAGAAAGCCCATAAATATACCCACGCACATATGGGCACCTTATCTTTTATAAAAAGTTAAGAATATACAATGGAGAAAAGACAGCCTCTTCAATAAGTGGTGCTGGGAAAACTGGACAGCTATATGTAAAAGAATGAAATTAGAACACTCCCTAACACCATACATGAAATAAACAGAAAATGGATTACAGACCTAAATGTAAGACTAGGTACTATAAAACTCTTAGAGTAAAACATAGGAAGAACACTCTATGACATAAATCACAGCAAGATCTTTTTTCACTCACCTCCTAGAGAAATTGAAATAAAATAAAAAATAAACAAATGGGACCTAATGAAACTTAAAAGCTTTTGCACAGGAAAGGAAAACATGAACAAGATGAAAGGACAACCCTCAGAATGGGGAAAATATTTGCCAAGAAGCAACTGACAAAGGATTAATCTCCAAAATATACCAGCAGTGCATGCAGCTCTATATCAAAAATACAAACACCCCAATCAATAAATGAGCAATTTAACTAAACAGACATTTCTCCAAAGAACATATACAGATTGCCAACAAACACATGAAAGGATGCTCAACATCACTAATCATTAGAGAAATGCAAATCAAAACTACAATAAAGTATCACAGCACAACAGTCAGAATGGCTGTCGTCAAAAAATCTACAAACAATAAATGCTGGAGAGGCTGTGGAAAAAGGGAACCCTCTTGCACTGTTGGTGGGAATGTAAATTGATACAGCCTCTATGGAGAACAGTATGGAGGTTCCTTAAAAATCTAAAAATAGAACTATGGTATGACCCAGCAATCCCACCCCTGGGCATATACCCTGAAGAAACCATAATTCAGAAAGAGTCATGTATTACAGTGTTCATTGCAGCACTATTTACAATAGCCAGGACATGGAAGCAACCTAAGTATCCATTGACAGATGCACTGATAAAGAACTTGTGGCATATGTATACAATGTAATATTACATAGCCATAAAAAGAAACGAAATTGAGTTTTTTGTAGTGAAGTGGATGGACCTAGCATCTGTCATACAGAGTGAAGTAAGTCAGAAAAACAACAACAACAACAAAAACAAAAACAAAAAAACAAATACCATATGCTCACACATGTATATGGAATTTAAAGCAATACAAAAAAAAAAATGGTTCTGATGAACCTAGTAGAAGGACCAGAATAAAGACACAGACGTAGAGAATGGACTTTTGGACACGGGGAGGGGGAAGTGTAAGCTGGGATGAAGTGAGAGAGTATATTTGACATATATTTACTCCCAAATAGATAGCTAGTGGGAAACAGCTGCATAGCACTGGGAGATCAGCTCTCTGCTTTGTGACCTACTAGAAAGGTGGGATAGGAAGTGTGGGAGGGAGATGCAAGACGGAGGTAATATGGGGATATATGTATACATATAGCAGATTCAATTTGTTATATAGCAGAAACTAACACAACATTGTAAAGCAATTATACTCTAATAAACAGTTTAAAAAATAAATAAAAATGAATTTTTATAAAGAAACAAAAAAAAGAAACTTAATGGACCTTGAAATTGGGATTAAATATAATTTTAAAAATCTAAATATATACAAATTTTAATTGTCAATCATAAGTCAATAAGTTTTTAAAAATAATAATCCTTGTGAACCTAAGAATCTTTAAAAATTAGTTAATTTTGTATTGTCTGTAGTACACACTAAAGGTTCATTTGTGATTTTCTGTTTCTGGTTATAGCAGGCCAGAATATATGGACCACATGTCCCTCTGAGGAGAGGAACAACATAGAGATAAAATGTTTTATCAAAATTTTTGTAACAGTAACAAGAATGAACGAGTGAAGAAATATCACAAGGAAATGAAATTCAGAGAAATAAATGCATTCTAAATCTAATTTTGTCCTGAGTACATATACAGATTCCAGGAAATTTGAACTTTCCACTAAGTGAGGCTGAATTCAAAGCACAGGACAACTGAAAGCAGTGAGTGAGTGCAAAATAATTACCTTCCTCACAACTTGCTAGTATCTCAGCAAGCAGCACCCTCAGGATGAGACTGAGAAATGGAGAACTACTCTCTCACAGAATTTTCTTGGACAATCTAGAAAATCTTACACCTTGAAATTGATTTAAAATGGTTCTAAATCTATATTCTTTGCAGGTTCTTGGCTGAAACAAGTGTCTATTCTGAAGGAAAAGAAACTTTAACCCGACTTCACATGTTTGCTATAGATAATATTTAAAGATTAATATCCATCACATAATCAGTGACAATCAGACACAAATGAGAAAAAGAAATATGACACTGTGAGAGAGAGCTGCAGGAAAAATTAAAATAAATAAATAAAAACGTAAATAAATCATCAAAATTTCAGCTATTAGAATAACAAATACAGACTGTAAATTAACTATACTTAAAGAAATTTAAAGCAGCAATAAACTTGAAGATACCTATAAGGAAAATCAAACTACACAGAGAATCAGTGCAAATTTGGAAAAGAAACATAAATGTTATGGGAATGAAATATTTGATAACTGAAAGATTATTAAGAAACCTAAAAAAATTAGTTAACTGAATAATAGATAAGAAGAAATTATCTAGAGCATTGATAAAAATATAATAGAAACACTACATACACAATGATGTATATATATTTATTATATATACATATATTATATTATATTATATATAATTACATATAGTGTACAAATATATGTTATAGAGTAAATATTTCCCCTCTCTGGGAGAAGTCACAAACCCATTGCTATCTTCTGGCTTGGGGAAGGGGCTGATATAGATAAAGTGAAATTTCTTTTTCATTTCAATGAGGTTTTTCTCAGCTTTGTGCTTGCCTGAAGTATTGAAATTTCTTAACTAGATTCTGGAAATCTTGTAAAGGTGTTTTGGATTATATATCATTGGTAAATGTTTCTTTCTGCAAGGGGACTTGTTCTGGGATTTCCTATTCCACCATCTAGATGATGTAGTTCCTATTATCTTATAAATCCTAGGTATAAGGGTCTCCCAGTTCCCTTTTAGTTCACTTTATAGTTTTGTTTCTTTTTTTGCTTTTTCTCGTTTTTTTTTCATGATTGATTTCACTACAGGTTTAGCAAATTTATTAATAATTTCAAAGAACCTACTTCTGGCATTAATTATTCTGTGTGTAGGGTTGTATTTTAGTTCATTAAATTCTGCCAGTTTCCTTTTTATTTATTCTAAATAGAGCCTCACTGAGTACCAAGTTTTGTGTTTATGCAGTATCACATGCTACAACATGGATGAACCTGGAGTACACTATGCTAAGTGAAATAAGGTAGTCACAGAAGAACAAATACGGCTTGATTCCATGAAGTATCCAACACAGTCAAACTAATAGAAACAGAAAACAGAATGGTGGTTGCCAGGAACAAGGGGAAGGGGGGAAATGAAGATTGCTGTTCAATAGGTACAGAGTTTCAGTGATGCAAGAATACAAAGTGCGGGCTTCCCTGGTGGCGCAGTGGTTGAGAGTCCGCCTGCCGATGCAGATGACACGGGTTCATGCCCCGGTCCAGGAAGATCCCACATGCCGCGGAGCAGCTGGGCCCGTGAGCCATGACCACTGAGCCTGCACATCCGGAGCCTGTGCTCCGCAACGGGAGAGGCCACAACAGTGAGAGGCCCACGTACCACAAAAAAATAAATAAATAAAATAAAATAAAATAAAATAAAGATGTTCAAAGTTCTAGACGTCTGCTGCACAACAGTGTGTTTGTAATTTACAATACTGAATTATACCTTTAAAAGTTTGTTAAGATGGTAGGTCTCATGTTTTTACCATAATTTTAAAAAAGATAATAAAAAGTTCTATATGCAATATATGTAGTAGATTTTAAAAATTAGAAAAAAATAAGTGAATTCCTCAAAAGCTAATTATTAAATGTCCTTTAGATGATAAAAAATTAAAACATAAATTAACCTGTAAACATTAACCAAATTTATATATCTTCCCTAAATGTTACTCAAGGCCATATAACTTCAACTCCAATCCCAATAAAATTCATGAAATGAATTGTATTAGTTTCATATTGCACTGTAACAAAAAAGTGCTTCTGGAGCAGGCACTATTCTATCTTTTGACATAGTTACATAGGTATTTGCTTTATATTTATTTGTTAAACTGAACATTTACATTTTATGTATATGTGTTAATTTTCACAATGAAAAGCTTAGAAAAGAAAGTGCATTTTAACATATATTTTATATAAGTAATCCATGTTTGTTATAGAAACATAATAAAACATTCAAAACGGCAAAGAATGATATTTTTCCATTCTGAAGTACCAATAAAAATTGCTATATTTCCTTTCAGGTATTGTCTGTGTATATAACCATACAAATGCATATGAATTTCAAAAAGACATTCTATAATATGTACTCTGAACTAAGAGTACACAGTGAATGCTTAGCACACTAATTAGCAGAACTCAACATCATTTTTAATGGATATAGCCTCTGATATATTACCAGTATAATTGCCAGGTCAAACACTACACCATATTTATGCAATTTCGTGTATATTGTCAAATTGCACCCAAGAAAATTTTTATTAATTTATGTCCCAGCCACATATACACCCTTGTCAATGCTAGCCATTATTATTCTTTTTCAAATTTGCATGCATGAGAAGTAAAAATGACTATTAGTTATAATTAGTTTTTCTTTAATTTGTCACTAGTAAGAATATTATTTTCATGTATTTACTTATTAGTATTTATTTTTTTATGATGCACTTGCTGATTTCATTTTCCCTTTTTTTTTTCTTTAAAATTTGTTGTATGAGAAACCCCATGATGTTATAATAGTCCCTAAGTCATGACCAAAAAAAGCTATGCTATGAGTCATGGAACTGACCAAATTTAAATGCTTGGGTTGCACAGTTTACAAAATCAGTTTAAAACTCGCAATGAGAAGCAAAGGGAAAGCAAAGGAATCAACTGACATGGATAGATAGCAAGTGGAGAATGGTGAAAAGTGTATACCAATTGGGTCCTAGAATACATAATAGCCATATGTCCTGCCTCTCTTTTTGCCACATCAGCTTTCCCTGATGATAATGTAGTTGAGAAAACTGAAGTTAAACAAGGAACAAGGGAGCATGATCAGGCAGAATTTGCCTGAGTCTTGTGCACATGTGCTCTAAGAGAGCATAGTGATAAGTTATGACCATAGCTGTGGCTTATAAATTCACCTGCTAAACTGCTTTGCATTATATTTGCATATTTTGTGGGTAAATCATATCTGGGGGCCAGAAGAGGATGATGCTGAGTTTCATCAAGTGGATGCCAAATATAAGAGTAACAGAGCTGTCAAGCAGATGTATGATCATGAGTTGATCTTTCCAGCTGGTCTTTCCAGTTGGTCTTTCTGTCTATGAGCAGCACTCACATTTCTATGTATTCTATCTGTAGTATACTTTGTAGATTACTAGCTATATATATGTTATATATATAATGCACCTTATGAAATATGTTCTGTCTCACACATACATGCTACTTATTACATATCTATATTTAACATGCCCTATGTGTTTTGCCGATATCGCCTATGCTACTAGTTACGTACTCTATATGCTCAACATTCAGTGTGCACTATATCCCTATAAGTTGTTCTATCATTATAATTCTTCCCAATGAGTTTTAGAGACTAATCAAATAACCAAGGTTACTCTTACAGGAAGAGGAAAGCTGAGACTTGGATCCAATTTGTCTGACTCTAATGTGCACAAATGTGATCATTATAATAGATTACTTTCCACGTGGACAAACAGAAAAGTTCAATAAATTATTTTTAACTTACTGAAATTGTTTCTTCTTTATTTATGACATCTGTATTAGTTATCTACAAGAAGTTATGCTTATTCAGGTAATTCATTCAAGCCATTTGTCTCCATAGGTATACTCAGGGAGTGTAGTTATGATACACTTGGAGAGCTCATTCTTCATTATACCACATCTCTTGCTTTATTCATTTTTGCCACTCAAGTGCCAGCTATTAATCTATGCAGTAACAGCAATGTGACTGAGGAAAGAAACACATACCTCCTGATACGTTAATGACATAAGATAAATTAATAGGAAACATTATAAAAAATGTAGAAAATTATATTTTGAGATGAAATGTTGAGGTAAAAAAGCCTGAGACTGAAAAGGATATTGATCCCAATTCTGCTGTGAACAATACAGAATGAAAAAAAAAAAGAAATCATCACTTTTGAAATGTGTTAAATGTTGTGATTCCTGTTGTTTGCACACTGAGAATTTTGTATGATGATGATGAAGATAATTAAGTAGGAAATCATAAAGGAAATGTTTAATTCATGAGAATAGTAATGGGTCTGTTTGTACAGCTTCCCCTCCTTACCTTAGATTCTGTTTCCAGAGATTAGGGACCTACGCATGAATTGGGTAGAGAGAAAATTAATTTAGTCTGTTTATATCTTAACACAAGACTGATAAATAAGTGTCATCACAATTGAGAGAGTTCAATTACGTGGAAAGTGGAGAGCTGGAATGGTCAGCAAATGTGTCGTGAATGAAATGACAGTGGGCTGAACCATAAAAGATGGAGGATATTTATATTGTAGAAAGTGAGCATTGGATAGAGATAGCATTCATAATAAGAGGAAGAAAAAGGTCCCAAAGCATACAACCACTCATATATTCAAAACAACTATTGATCACTTACAAAATATCAGGTAATATATAAGTTCTGAAAATATAATGAAATGACAAATGGCCTCACTTCTCATGAATTTAAGCTTATCTGGAAAAGCTTATACATTTAAAGGAATGATTAATGAAATTATGGAAGTATGAACAATATTTGGAGAAGCAGAGAGAAGTAACAACTAAGTTTGCATGCGACAAAAATGTTCTCCAAGAGGTGCAAATTTTGAGCTGCGTTTTGAAAAAAATTAAATAAGAAATGCTAGAAAGGGAATTCCCTGATGGCCCAGTCATTAGGACTCTGCCCTTTTACTGCCGAGGGCCTGGGTTCAACCCCTGGTCAGGGAACTAAGATTCTGCAAGCCACAAGGTGCGGCCAAGGGAAAAAAAAAAGAAGAAATGCTGGGGAGACAGATGTTTCTAGGGAAATATATAAGCATGTGCTTTTTAGAGAAAATGAAAAAAAAATGTTTTTACCATAGGTTGCGTATATGGTGGAAAAGAGAAAGAAGTGATAGAACATGCAATACAGTTGAAAGGATGAGCCAAAGCTTATGAGATTTACATTGTATGGAAAGAAATTTGGAATTTATTCAGTAGGAAATTGCCAAATTATTAAATAATGACTGGTAAGAGAGATTCATGATCAGATTTCAATTTCAGAAAGATTACTCCAGAAATGTGATAGAAACAGATCAGAAGAAGGCAAATGGAATTAGGGAGATCAGTAAGGGGATGAGTGCTATAGAGATTAAAAGAGGAGAAATGAAAAACCTGAACTGAGACAATATCATAGGGGATAAAAAAGGAAGAATACAACTGAGAGATGTTAAAAGACAGTATGTGGGGCTTCCCTGGTAGCACAGTGGTTGAGAGTCGCCTGCTGATGCAGGGGACACAGGTTCGTGCCCCGGTCTGGGAAGATCCCACATGCCGCAGAGTGGCTATGCCTGTGAGCCATGGCTGCTGAGTCTGCACGTCTGGAGCCTGTGCTCCACAACGGGAGAGGCCACAATGGTGAGAGGCCCGCATACTGAAAAAAAAAAAAAGACAGTATTAACTCAACACTGTATTTATCTGAGGAGAAATTATAGATAATTCACAAGATTCATTTTGAAATTCTGCCTGGATTATAGGACCTTTCATCAAAATAAGGCAAGAAAGGAAGTTGGGGGGAAGACAGATAATTTATTCAGAATTTATTTTTTATATTAATTTTAGGTGCTAGTAGAAACTTCACGGATAACCAGTAGTCAGCATACTGATGGAAACCAGGAACAAGACTGTCTTTTCTCCTGATTAAACTTAAATGCTTTTGAACAATAAAGGAAGCCATCAACAAAATGAAAAGACATCCTATGGAATGGGAAAAAATATTTCCAAGTGATATGACTGATAAGGGATTAATATCCAACATATATAAACAGCTCATACAACTCAACAGCAAAAAAAATGAACAGCCTGATTAAAAATGGGCAGAAGACCTGAACAGACATTTTTTTTTCCAAGAAGGACATGCAGATGGCCAACAGGCACATGAAAAGATGCTCAGCATCACTAATCCTCAGAGAAATGCAAATCAAAACCACAATGAGATATCACCTCACACCTGTCAGAATGGCTATCCTCAAAAAGAACACAAATAACAAATGTTGACAAGGATGTGAAAAAAAGGGAGCCCCTTGTTCACTGTTGGTGAGGATGTAAATAGGGGCAGCCACTGTGGAAAGCAGTATGGAGGTTTCTTAAAAAAACTAAAATAGAACTACCATACTCCATGTATATAAAATGGAATACTATTCAGTCATAAAAAAGAATGAAATTTTGCCACTTGCAACAACATGGTTGGACTTAAAGGATATTAAGCTAAGTGAAATAAGTCAGACAGAGAAAGACAAATACAACATGATATCACTTATATGTGGAATCTAAAAAGTATGACAAACTAGTGAATATAACAAAAATAAACAGATATAGAGAACAAATTAATGGTTATCAGTGGGGATGTGGGGGAGGGGCAACACAGGGGTAGCAGTTGAGAGTTACAAACTATTCTGTATAAAATAAATGGCAAGGATATATTTTACAACACAGAATATAGCTGGTGTTTTATCATAAGTGTAAATGCAATATAAACTTTAAAAATTGTGAATCACTATATTTTACACCTTTAACATACACTATTGTACATCAATTTCAATAAAAAATTTAAAAAAGAATACATAATGTAAAAATTATGATATTCAGGTATTTGGCTAAAACTTCATGAATACTCTCAGAGATATATATAATTTAAATCTGATATTAGTATTTAATTTGAAACTTTCATTATAAATGGTTTAAATTATTTGAGGCTGATCAAAAAATGATTGATTGTGAACAAATAAATATAGTACAATTTGTTTTAAAATAAAATTATATAATGTATCATGGTTTCTGTGTGAAGCTGACCAAATTATCAAAAAAATACATTGATATATATTTTTGATATAATTTAAGCCACCCTGGATTAACCACAATTTGCCAATGAGAAACTAAAATTCATATTCCAAAAACCCTTTGTAGTGAAAGTTTCTCCTTGGTTAAAGGAGCACATAGAAGTAGTACTGAGGGCTTTTTGAGAACAAGAAGGCATTTATCTCTGTTACTTTGTAAATCAATACCATACAATTTGGAACTCTCATTCAGAATTTTAAAGAATTCTTATAATTTTAAAAAATAGTGTTGAACTTTTTAATGTTTCATGAAATGCAAAATCACTAATCAAATTAGTTATTTAAACAAGATTACTAGGGGTATTAAATTCATTTAAGAAAGCACTGTGTTTTCAAATCATGAAGTGACATTTTCTTCTATGAGAAGTGAATACCTTTTCATCATTCCTGGTTTCCATGAGGAGAATTTTCCCTAGTGGTAATTTTGGCCTCTTTTTTGTCCCTTTACTAATATTACCTCTAAGGATGTAAACTATTTACCAATTGGAAAACTTGAGAAGAACAATGTTTCGGTGCAAGGGGGTCCCAAGGATGACCTCAGCTGCTAGACCTCTGGGGCTTCTACTCAGGAAAGGGAGGCTTTCTTTATTGTTTTATATTATTTCTCAAATTAAACAGTTTTCAGTCAGTAAAGAAAAAGGCTACTTATTGGGCACTGACTAGGACCAACCAACACATAGAACTAAGATGCCAATCTTCCAGAATTTTAGAGCTCTTCGAAAGAAAGGCTGGGAAACTTTTAAATATTTGGTTATTAGTTTACATTATTACTGTACTTAGCTAACAATACAAAAAACAAATTACTGTCTAATTGCTTGAATCCCAATTATTGTGCTTCTTGGGGCTGGAGCCAGCTCAGAGGTGTTCGGCTGTTCAGTAGCTTCTGTGGATTTCTATGATCTGGGAAATTAAGAAAATGCTGCTGTTGCAAGGCTCCATTTTTCTGAACTGTGGGTGCAATTTTAGAATATAGGACTAAGGTGAATGTCTAAACAGAGGTTGGATTTCAAAGTGAATAATGGATCAAAGCAGGCTTGAAACCAAATAACAGATTAAAGACAGGGCTTGTTTTCGAAAAAGTGATATGAATAGCTACAGAGTGTGCTGTTAGAGTTTTTCTAAGGTTTCAGTGGAACAATCTCTTTCTTTTTGTTTCCCCAGATCTGTGATTAGCTGAGTTAATTCCATTTTCCCCAGTAACTGCAAAGATAACGTGTGTAGCTGCAATTGAAAAGGTAAAAAATAAACCTTAAATACATAGTGCACAGGACATTAGTTAAGAGGATAATTGGGATGAAAATGGGGAGCTGAGAGCCTTGGACATATGTATTTCAAGTGGATCCGTGTGAACTGATATATATATATGTGTGTGTGTGTGTGTGTGTGTGTGTGTGTGTGTGTGTGTATTGCTGATATATATATATATATATATATATATATATATATATATACACATCAGTGACCATGCAGAGAAAGAGAATAAAGAGATGCTTAATATATTTTTAAGTAGTTTGTACTCAATAACCAAGAAATCTATTGAAAACCATGTTTTTGCACAGACCAAAGAGTAATCAGATATTTATCCATTCTATGCAAGAATCTATATGAGTCAAAGCCCAGACAGTATGAAAAAAAAAAACAAAACAGAAACTAAAACAGAAAACTAAAAGGATATGAATAATACTATAGTAGTTTGATGAAGGACATGAAAGAAAGTCTATGCCAGATAATCTTCAGTTTTTTATACATTCTCGGCAAAGTGCATTTGTGCAAGCAGAAATAATGAGAATTGAATTCCATAAACTCAGTGCAGAGTCTATGTTTTCATTGTGCTGTGCAACCACATTCAGGCCCAGGAAAACATGGCCAATTTTTTTTTTCTTGTAATCATGCCAGTCAGGGGAAAAAATAAAGAGATGCATTCCCAGAATTAACATGCTGTATGACTTTGTGGATGCCCCTTCAAGCTGTCAGTCTTCTTGCCAGTACAGCAGCAGCATTAACCAATAGGAGTATGGACTTATTTCAAGCCCAGGTGTCGAGCAATTTGAAATGCATGAGTTCCTTGTTGTGAAACAATCATTCCCTCTGAGGCTCATATTGTCTTCATCACCCCATGAACCATGCACATTGTGAATATGGATTTACATGCTTTGCTACATGCAAATTTCCAAGCAGACTAGAATATTGCTCTCTCCTGCTCCCTTTACATGTCCTTGCAGCAGGAATCAGGGATGCAAGCTGCAGGAAGAAAGTAAGGCACTGGATTTGAACACTGTCCTAAAAGATTCTACAACTATGGCCTCACAGTTGAGCAGCATCCATCCAACAGATGGCCTCTGATTTAGGCAAGTACACGATTTAGCATTATTGAAGAAATCCCATACAATAGAAATAAACTGAAAAATCTCAAGCTGCAAACACAATGGGGATTCCTAGGTCATTATTTCTTGGGTTTTTTACTATTTCTTAGCTGATTGTCATTTTTAGCTATTTTCTCCATCACAAAACACCAAAGGTAATTGTGAACAAAGTCTTTAATGCACTAAACTTGATTTTATTTGGAAATGTCTTGTAAAATAATTTGTAATTTTTTATGTCTCCTAGCAGATTCCAGTATCCTCTCCCCAGAGGAAAGTGACAATGATGATTGTGCAGATATGAGTCCAACAAATGATGGGTTCATAATTATTTCCTAATATTGTGCCAGTATTTAAAGCAAAAACAGTAAAGGGCTTGATTTAATTATGTAAGCTAATTTTAGCAATGCTACAATCAAGAGTGATAAATATATTTGGAACATACAACTTGACCATGCACTTGGTCAGGATACAGGGAAATTCTAGTGCTGAAAAGCATATCTTCTTTTCTAGGAATAAGCAATTTATGGTGGAAAATAGCAAATCAATCCACTAGACTGACCAGAATTATTAATGTGACAAAGTTTCTTGATAGAAACATAGGTTCTTCATTCAAAGTGTCTAGGATCCAATACTAGTTCTACAATTCATTAGCTGAATGGCTTTGAGCAAGTAAATAAATATTTGTGCCTCACTTTTCTCATCTGTAAAATGGAAATAATAACGGTGCTAACATTATAGTGTTATTATAATAATTATACTTATTAACACAGCTAAATTGACAAGAATAATGCCTGGGATATAGTGCATGATCACTAATATTGCTTTGTTCAATTCAATGACATACATATCTCTGGTGCATTTAGGAAATGTAGAAAAAATGTCTTAGTATACATAGCAAGGAAATAAGATATCTAAAGCCCCGCCCCCGTTCTCTTTAATGATGATTTATAATTTTTTTTCAGAAAGACTATCCATACAAATATAGGGACAGTTTAGAAAGAAAAAAATAATATACATTATTTAAAATAATCCATCAGTAATATACATTTGTAATATTTCTGATATGGTTTATATAAATATTTGTCTGAAAAACTTCCTTATGTCTCCCGGGAAGACATTTTTAAAAATATGTTGAGCACATTTCTGTACACATGGATATATAAATAAAATATGCCCAAAAGTCTTTTTAGAAAAATATAAGCTAAAACTTTGCTCATAAGATGAGTTTCTGGAGTAAATAGTTTTATGGCTAAGGTATAAGTACTGCATCTTAATTATAGCAGTAGGAATAGTGCTAGTCTCGTGAATTTAGTAAATGCTTTTCCTGAAAAATGTATTCACCAATTGGAAAAAAATATAGGTCCATGTTAAAAGATACATAGTCTTATGAAAATAAGATGCTGACAGAATTTTCAGTGCAAATTAAGGTTGCTTCTAAAACAAGGAACAATGAGAAATATATTTGCAATCATAAAAAGAATTTTGCATTGCATCTGCAGCTTTGTTTGCAATTATAATACAACAGTCATTCACCCCATTATAAAGGAACTCGTGAGCTCTGTTAGCTCCTTATTGGTGTTATGAAACAAACAAAAAAAGACTGTATATTGTATGTTAAGGCTGTTCATAAAATATCTGAATACCCCCCACAACTCAAGCTGCAATTAAATGTTCCAAATAGTAGGAGGAGATTGTCCTTACTCTCCAAGCACATCATGAGTATTTCCAGGAATCACTTCTTTCACTACTTGGAATTAAAACAGAAAGAGAAATGTTGATCATCCTAATTTTCTCTCTGTATTTTATTTTTCCTTCTTAATTAAAGAATGTCTTCAAAAGCATATTTAAAAGGAGGTTAGAGTCTGAGTTTTATAAGGGTGGGTTATTTAGGAAGCTAAAGGATTTATTTTTAACTAATATTTCAACATTAACCAATCTTTCCTTAGCACAAACTCTGCTGGGTAAAGATGCTTTTTATTTTTATTTATTTACTTTTTTATAGGAGTATAGTTGATTGACAGTTTTGTTAGTTTCCACTGTACAGCAAAGTGAATCAGTTATACATATACATATATCCACTCTTTTCTAGATTATTTTCCCATATAGGTCATGTAGAGTATTGAGAAGAGTTCCCTGTGCTATACAGTAGGTCCTTATTAGTTATCTATTTTATATATAGTAGTGTGTATCTGGCAATCTCAGTCTCCCCATTTACCCCCCGCCCCTTTCACCTCATGTAACCATAAATTTGTCTTCTACATCTCTGACTCTATCTAAAGATGTTTTTAAATTGACTTTTATTTAAAGAGAGAAATAGGTGTCACTGATAATCACTGAGGTTGATGGCTGTCACTCTACTAATTACAGCCTTTTTAATGGGACATACCCTCACTGAGTTTTGGTGTGTCTCACTCTGTCATGATTCTTCATCTGTTATGTGAAGAAAATGAACCTTATGGGAAAGCCACTTTCCGCTTGCGATCATATTACTGATAGACTGTAAAGGTCACAGGGTTGGAATATGGACACGGAAGAGGCAGAGAATGCTCCTGCTCGCTCAGACCCCAGCCTCTGCCAAGTTTACTCCTCTCTGTTCTTGACCTTCCTCTCACCAGCCGGTGCTCACTCCTTGCTTTTCTGATAGAGAAAACATCTGCTATGTGGCTACACTTGGTGATAGGGGAGGCTAGGATACACCCCATAATTCTTGCATTGTTGCCATCCTTACCAATTCCTAAGTCAGGCTTCTGTTCAGGGGAAAACATGTGATTCTTTAAGCAGCATCAAGGGAACTTGTCAAATATAGCCATCTATTATATAAGAGCTTGTGAGAAGCAAATAGCACTGACCTAAAGTTGGCATCAACCAATTAATCAACATAACAGCAAAACAAAACAAAAAAAATGGATGCAACAAGCTAAAAATAAACCTTATGAAACTTTATCTCAATAATGGCCCTCAGGTACACCTGCAAAATGATATACATTTCCCCTCAGATTACCATAAAGGGAGAAAATATAACATCAAAAGATTATATATGAAAAGTTGACAAAAATCACCTGTGCGAATTGAGAAACGTTGGTCACAGTGCTATCTGTTCAGAAATACCACAAAATCTCAAATTTTCATTAAGATCAAAAGGGAAAATTATAAACATCTTCACTAAACTTATGATTCTTCATTTTCACCAGATGTTCTGCCTACCAGCCCACGTAGAAATAGTTTGTTCTTATCAAAATATGAGTGTCACTTGGGATTGCTTGGGACTTCTCTTTGTATATTTGATATTTTATCTCATCGTCAGTTATAGTTCTTTTGTTAATATCAGTATTTGGAATCGAGCAAATGAAAAATTGTGTGATTGTATTTTACCAAAAAATTTAAACATTTTTCCAGTGAATACAGTGTTAACTGTTGATAATAGGTCTGGGAAACACTAAATATTTCATCTCACAAAACGTCATATCTAGGGTAAAAACACTCTCTTAATGAACATAGAAAATCACATATTTTTTAAGCTAGAATCTTGCACAAAATTTTAAATTTGTGAAAAAAAACAATGAAACAGAGTATACAAAATTCAAATCATCAATAATTAGGATGATCATTTTTTTTTAATGTTTGAGATATAGTGTTATTTAAAATGTGACATTTTGTTACTTTTCTGCAGTGCCATGAACAAGGAATTAAACATGAAATGATTGAATGGTTATATAGGGGAGGAATTTTTACTAACAATATAAATATGTTCTTAACACTGATTTTAGGCAAGCCAGAAAAAATCAACTTTATCTACAATTGTAAAAAATTAATCCATACTGGACTTTTGTCTTTTTCAAAATAATATTTATAATATTTTAAATCTCAGTTATCATATAGCAATTTAATTTGGCTTCATAACAATAATAAGACACATAAGTGTACATTCACGCACGCACATACACTCACATGGGTAAAATAATCACACGGTATTTCATTTTGCCAAATGGCACAAAAAGCACTCATACCTTATCAATATGGAAGTCACTAGATTAAAGTGGGGGGTGGGGTATTGGTCTGTCAGATTCAGTGAAATGTGGGCAGGGGAATTTTTAAACTCATGTGAAACTACAGAGTGAAGAAGAATTAGAATGAAAATGTTATTTGCTTTAAGAAAAAGAAGGAGCTGGGGCTCTTTTTTTTCTTTCTATTAAAACATTCATAAGCTCACAGTACTCTTCAACTAGTAAAAAAAATTAAAAAGGCAAGAAAATAAATCTTTCAAAATTCTTTTCATAGAAAAGAAATTTCAAATATGCAATAAGAATTCTATTTCTGCTTATGAAGTGAAGCCAACATATGAGGCTGCAAATTCTGTCTGTACATTTATGTCTATAAACTAAATTAATTACACATTTATATGTTTATAATCTCAAATATTAATGATGAATTGTTAAGAATTTGCCATGACTATAAGTTGAGTCTTCTGAACCAAGGTACAAATTATTAATCAGGACTAAAAAAAATTCTTGATTGACACATATAAACAGTACTTTAGAAAATTATTTTATTTTGTTCTAAGTATGTCTGAAAAATCTAAATTTAATCTTAGATTTTCCAATTCTTAATAATGACTATTAGACATGTTCCCTCTGACAGTAGAATGAGGTAGTAAAAATAAGAGACAGCATGTTATGTATTTTAAGTGCATTAAACCTATATAAATATATTTATAAATTTAAATATATTTTTAAATAAATATATGTATTTCTCTTTAAAGGATTTTTTTTACCTTTGAAGACAAAATATTTTGGCATAATTTCTACATTTTCTCTCAAATCTTTTTTTGAGAAATTATCTTCTAAATTATAGATAATGTTATACTGGTTCTTCTCTTGATAACTTTGAATATATTTTTTAAAAATGTACATAATTCATAAATCTTAAACCAAAGATAATATTAAACCAATGTTGAGGTTCTATTTGAAGTGCCAGCCTTAAGAGATATATTTAAATTATCAGACCTTTGTGATATAACAGCCAAATGGAATGTGTGGAACTTAGCTTGGAACCTGTTACAAATAAGTAAAAAAAAAAGTTATTTGTGGAAAAGAAGGGAAATTCTATTATGGATTGTGTATTAGATAATGTTAAAGATTTACTTTTAATTTTGTTAGCTGTGATAATGACATTGTGATTTCATTAAAAGCATATATTTTCTTTATCACCACAAATACCACCTCCATTACATGGTCCTTAGCCCTCATGGCCATCCCCTATTTCGTATTTTAGGTGAATTGCTTCATCCTTTCTCAGTATGCTTAATACCATTAAGTTGCTTTGAATCCTTCAGGGAAGGGAAGAGAAAAGAAAAGGGATGGAGACGAGAAACAAACCTACACCTAGGCTGTAGAAAATTGAGTGATTATCTTTAGCTTGCGGTAGGTTAGCTACTAATGCTCATAGGTACATAGGGGAAAATGTATCTTTACTGTATACATAAAAAAAGACTATAAACAGACTAAAACACACTAATATCAGTACAAATAGCGTAGGACTCTTATATTTCCTATGTATATACTCTACACCTCTTTCAGCCTATATCTTTGAAATTCCCTGTCCTTTTTCAGGGTTCTCTTAATAAGCATTTTAAATCTATTTCTTTAGTAAAATGGGTCTCAGTGGGATAGGCCTTAAATCCTGACATGAATCTGAATGCTTTTCTCCCTTCAGACCATGATGCTTCTGAATGTGAAGTTCATTAAAAACATTGTCTTTTTTATTTCTCAGAGTGATAGCTAGCAACATGCCCTTCCATATGCATGGAAAAGTCTTTCCAAATGTCCTGCTCCAGGGAAGCCTCTTTCTGCCAGGAGCAGCTCTGCAACTGGACTCAGCATCTGGCTGGCCACACATAGCAACAGGCAGACTGGCCTCCCATGCATGTATTTTTGTTTGCATCATCAACCAATGCATTGTTGAGCTGCCAATTTGCTCAGGCAGGGCAACATTGAGAAGTAGGCCAGCTTGATCTTTGGCACATTGTTCTCATCATAAACTCAATCTTATTCTTTGCCCAGGCTGAGAAACAATTATTTCAAAAGATAAGCCTCGTGTTAAAAAAAAAAAAAATCTCAGAGCGATTTTACTTTAATTGAATGGTTTTGTATAACATTTGAACCAAATGATGACATTAATGCATGTGACCTAAATTTACCATTCAAAAATACATGTCTCAATTATAATAATGATCATTAAGCTTAGCCTTTCCTCCTTTTTCAAAGTATAACCAAAATGAAGATTAAGAATTTGAAGTGAGACAAAAGTGACCAGAAGAAAGGAGTTAGAAAATGGAGGAGAGAGTATAAGAAAGATAAAACAATGTTTCAGGGAAGTAAGAGAAAAAGCAAGAGAGATGTGAAGAAATGATGATAAAGGTAAGACTAGAGAAAGGAGAGGGAGCAAAGAAGTGAGAGGAATGGGGGAGAAAACAGAAGAAAAGGTGTTCTGAGATGGAAAGTATTCTCATATGTTTACCTTCTCTTTTTGTCCAATCTCATAATCAGTTGCCCATTCTGGGGTAATCTAGAATGTGTCATTATTCAGTTTTGTGAAAAATTCGTTCAAACTGGAATTTTCATGTTGGGTCCCAAATGTTTACTTATCAAAATCTTTACTTATAATAAGTACCAAGTATGCAACTCTATCACTAATGATTAGTTCAGATGAAACGTATCAGAAATGTTGGATGAGAGCTATTATTTAGCAGATTCAGATTTAATGATGCTTGTGTGATACTGTAGCTTCAACCAAGAAAGAGCCTGAGCAGTCTGTTTTAAACTCTACAACAAAGAAAGAACTTATTACTGTGACTCATTCATTTTTTCTGAAATAGCTTCAGTCTCTCACTAACCATACATAGACAGTCATTTTCAGATGATTTTAAAATAGAGATTTTGTTTATGCCAAGAAAACTGACCTCTTAAATGAGATTTCTTTTTTTCATTTTTAAGAAAAGCAACAATTTTCTTCTATGGCTTTCATCATTATCCAGAGACCAGTTTTCTGTCCCATGTGGATTTACTTCAAGAACAAATATAATATTATTTTGGATAATCTATATATTAAAAGGGCTATACAGATGGTGACTAATTCTTAAAATATTCCAAGTTCATGTTGTATTTAGACTGTCCCACAGTGTTATGTGCAATGAGGCATTTAGCATAGAAAAATATGGTTCTTTAAATTTAAAATGTACTGCTTATAACATAATTCTTCTCTGTGTAAACAAACAGTCTTCCATTTAAGAAACTTCACAAGTTTAAAGTGTTTTACCAGATGTTAATTTGCTCAGAGTTAACAATATGGATAACAATATTTTGTGGAGTGTTCAAACTTATTTGAACATGTAACGCATTTTTCTTGGGATACCAATTGATATCAAAAGCAAATCTTTATTATTTAATTTGTCCAATAGAAAAATAGAAATCTGAAATCATGAAAAATATGGAGTTAACTCATGAATAGGGTTTTACAAAAGAGGAAAACAACAGAAAAGTTGTGTGTTACAGGTAGTTGTATGTCTCCTAGATGGCGGGTCTCAGTAGTCTGAATTCCTAGCTTGAAAGCATTTGTATCTGTTACTATCACTTTCTATTGATTTATGACTTTTTCACTCAATCTCATTTGTGTAATTCCAGATTGTGAATATACAAAATCAACCAACTAGACCACATCCAGGACAAATCCACCAGGTAAACCATGCCGGCAGTTTTCTTTGATGGATAAACATGTAACTAAACATACCTTGCAAGAAAAACTAATGCAAAATATAAAATTAAAATGACAGAGAAGAAGAGAAAGAAGAGAGAGAAACAGAAGAAAGAACAGAAGAGGCTCCAAGATAAAGTCATGAACTCCAAACCATTTAAATTAAACAGGCAATTAGGAGACATCTTGGGAATACAAGAAACAGCCAGAGAAGCTGGAAGAAAAGTGTCACAAACTCAGGATAAAAACGCTTTTTCAGAAGAGAAGTTCTGACAGCAATGCTGAATGCTCTTTTAAAGTTTGAGTACATAAAACATTACCTGAAAACAAGTTATTCAATCTAGGACCTCAGATTATGTATAGGATACGAAATTCGTGTGCCAAGGTTCTTATATCTTTATATATTGTGCAGGTTTCTCAGTGTCTATACTTGTTGGTAGAAATAATTTCAGCCCAGATAAACTTTGTCTTTTGTTTTTAAAGTAAGAACAATGATAGAATTAGCATAGAATATCCACAAATAGAATGTCCCGTTTCTAATGGGCACTTTATTTACACAAAAACTATATACCTCTAAATTTTTTAAGTCACCCAAAGATTGGACTTGAGTCAAATCATTCTGATTCAATTCTTTTTGGTACTAACTACTGTCCATGTGGTATTGGGCAAGACATTTGCCATCTGTGGCTTATTTTCATCATTAGTAAAATGGCAGAGGAGTAGTTCTTAACTTATCAGGTTGTGAGGAATAAGAAGGATAATACATGTAATGGATCTGGAAAAGTGCCTGACCCATCAGTGGTCAATACATGGTATTTGTTGTGGTCCCAACAAACAAACAAACAAACAAAATAATTCCTTTCAGATGTGTTTCACTGAAGAGAAGTTAATGGATAATCTGTTTAGAGAGGTGTGTGGAATGTTCAGGGACCCAAAAAGGAATGTGAGACACTCATAGACTATCAACAGTAGGGAGTCATTGCTACACCTAAGCTTGAAGGGGAAGGAGATAAATTAACAATACCTGTGCCTGATGAGCTGGAGCTACTTATTTCTACCATCGTCTAACTGTGCTTCATGTTGGTTGAACTCAAAGAAGACAAAGACACACAGGTGATACAGCTCTTAGCAGTCAGCTGCCTGCATTTCATTGCACAGAGGAACAGAGATTGTATGAGAAGGGGGAGGGAGGAATAACGTTTTATAACCAGAACATTCTACTCCTTTTGTCACTCAGGATCCATTTTCGTCCTTTACTTGGATGAATATATTTCATACCCAAAGAGGCCTTATCAGCCATCATGTCATCATGGGATGGTGTCAGTTCAGTCTTCCTACCATCTAGAACATAAAGTGTAACTTGAGCCATAGCCGATACTTTTCATATAAAAGACAGTGTAAAGGGCAAAAAGAAACAAACACAACATAAAATATAGCTGCAACAAAACCTACTATAGTAGGTCATAAATCCTAAATTGTTAACCATTGCTTCCTTCTTACATCATCTATTCTATGTTCCCCTTAACCTCTGTCAGTAACTCAGTTGGTCTGGGTTCTGTACCCAGAGGAGTGACCCAAGTCATCAGTTTTAAAAGATCAAAGACCTTAATGATCCTGTCATCACTGGGCCACTGCAGTTTACTTTTGGTCATTATTATTGGATGTGAATTATTAAAATGTTCCTCAGAGAGTCTCCTTGTTTCAAAATATAGTCTTCTTTTACTAATTTTATAATGACTATTCAACCCTTTGATAACTAGGATTGGTCACTCTGCTTGCAGTATAGTGGCATAAGAAGCCGAATGGCTTGAGATAGTCTTAGCTACCAACTTACTGAAGAATGGCTATGCTCTTTCATGGAAACATTCTTCTCTAAGAGTTCCAAGCCTGCCATGTCTAAGGTTGTGGAAAGAGAAATACAAATTCTCTAAGTGGCATAGGCATGTTGCATTTATATATAAAGAGAGATAGAGAAGGAGGAAGCACTCACCTCCATACCTGGTTTCCCAGACCTCTACTCTCTGGTTATCAAAGGTATACCAACATGTGTGGGTTTTAGTTTAAAGCTTATTTTGAATCGTATAGAATAGCACCCTTATTTTACAAGATGTATTCTCCTGGTTGGCACCATAACCGGGCATTCAATAGTCATTCCACCTTTACAACAGTCCAACTACTTCAGTGTAATGAGGTATATCATGAGGCCAGTAATTTTTGTGTACATGTACCTGTTTCTGTACGTCTCCACCAAAAAATGAATTTCTTAGTCAAAGTTATTCTTTACTTGGTTGTCAAAAGTCCTTCTTGGTCTATATGAGGAGGTAAGGTAATAAAGGTACAATTATTTTCCTAGAAACTGAAAACGAGATACTGCCAATTGACATTATTTATTCAAATTAAGAATATCCTTTGCTAAGGAGAGGTGAGATGCTGTTTTTGTTTGCTCCAGTAAACTTAAGGAAAGTCTTCTAAAAGCAGAATCTGAAATAAGGGTTCAAGAGTATATTATTAAATAAATGAGTATTCATTAGAGAAAAGGAGTAAGGCAGGCAAGACAATGTGAGGAAAGAAGTTATGCAAGGAGTGGATAGCCCAGCTTAAGTCTACATTTATTTAGGCTGATCCCTTTGTCAGCTTTGTCATGATTTGCACCACAGAATTTGTCTCGCTATTAAGACAATGGAGGTTGGGCGTTTGTAACTCCATGACATGGAACACTTAAACATGACATAGGACCCCCTAGGATAAAGAGATCAGCCCTCTCAGCCCTGTCAACAAAGTGACATCTGTTCAGCAAAGAATGAGTCTCTGAAGAAGGAGCATTTGTGAACAATTAGCATCTGACACTCACACAAGCTGTGATGCACAGGCCTGCCAAAGGGAAACTGGTGGAGGCACCGTGGTAGGTTACTTAGCTATTTCATTCTTAAGGACACATATCTATTAGCCATTGCCAAATATCTTTAGATGTCAAACATTTTAATTACCAATTGTTTCCTATGGCAATTGCTCCCACTTTGTCTCTGATGATCAGTTGCTGCTGTCTTACCTTTGTGTCTCAAGGAGCTAATTATTGAAATTAAGGCACACAATGCAGTGACAACATATCCAGCCATCTTCTCCAACTTCCAGAGTGCAGCCAAGACAGAATTTTTCAAAGGATGTTGGTACTTCTCTTGACAATGCATTTCTTAGTGCCCTGATGAAAGGAATATCCCGGTCTGTGGCATAGACAGTGGCTGAAGGGATGGATCCTAATATAATAATGACAGGATGCCCAGCACCCACTCCCCATTTCAAAGTGTTTGCATTTAATCTTATATAGCCTGCCAAGGATATTCTTGGGTTTTAACCTTATTGACACTAGGATACTTTTGAGTACAGGCTTCAATGGACCAACAAAGCAAATTATTAGAGTCAATCTGTGGTCATCAATCATAAATGCCACAGTAATTTCTATATCCTTGGTGAGTGTAACCAGTCTCAGAAAGCCATCTTGATAGTCTGTTTCTTGGGGACAATTCTTGGTGCCATTTGTTATATCAATAATAGTCTTAATAGGAAATATAATTCTACTCAAAGAACTTAACTGAAAAGTTTTAATGATGCAACCATTTACTGATGTATGCCCCAGTGTAAAGGAACCAAAAATACATGTTAAGATGCCCAGGAACTAACAAGAGCAGAAAGTCAATTCTACCATAGGCCTGATATTTGTATTGGTGCCTGAGAACTGATTCTCAGCCACTGTCAGGCTGCTGAATTGAAGCAGAAGGGAGCAAAGGAATAAAATAGCTGACCACCTTCTCATTCCCTCCTACTTCTTGCTTATGCCTCCCATCAACTGCAACCAACTGGATACCAAAGGCCAAGGAAACTGAAGCAATAAAACCCATAGGCCTCAACCCACCAAGACACAAAGCAGAGAAAAAGGAGAATGAATCTGGCTGAACAGATAGAGAATAACTAGCATATTTGTGTTAGATATTATTGTTATTTAATTATTATTAGTCTGTTTTCAGTCTTATTTCTACTACTTCTGGACCACTGGTGAGTCTAGTCATGGAGAGCCTTTCAAACAAAAATGAAAGTAATTCTGTGGCATGGGTTATACAAAGAGCTTTTTGGCACACAAAAAAATCCTGTCACTTAACTTTAATTTCTTTGGGATGTTTAAGAAGTTGGATTGTAAGACTTACTTTTTATATGATAGCACTATACTCCTTGAAGGGTTAATAATAAAGTAAATCATATAGAGGCAGAGGTAACTGCAGTTATAAGTTCACACTTTAGAAAGAATGATCTGACATTCAGCTGAGGGCAAAAGTATGTTAAGAAAATAGTCCACATACTTGGAAAAGTAATGTAAAGGGAAATAAGTGAAAAAATATATTATCAGTGAAAAAGGGCAACATCAAACTTGGATAAGGTCCAGCCCTGAGAAGAAACAAAGGCTAAAACTCTGCAAAATGTTTTCTAATTTTCTAACTTTTATTGGACTGTTAGTCTTAGAATTATCTTATAAATTGGATTCCCAATTGGTTAGTAATTTTAGTTAATTGCAAAATACGTAAAGGTGGCTATAGCTTTTATTTAAGCAAGCAAATTTAAAAATCAGGACAAATGAGTGTCCATGCGTACAATCTAACAGTTTCTTCCACAGTGAAGAAAAAACGTTCATATAGTCATGGATGATTAATTAAGACTTTGAAAATGACTATATTTTGTTCATTAATTTTAAGACTTTTAAAGTTTCCTAAAAATGTATTTGAATTTTTTTCTTCCATTTAGAAATGAATTTAGGAAAACACTTCACTTTTTGGATCCAGAATTCCAAGTAATAAATCACAAGCAGAAAGATGTTGTTTAGGAATAATGAGGAAGTGCTTTCTGCAGCTTCTGTTAGTGGTTGGCAAAGATTCTGGGATGATTAACTTGGGAGGCTACCCTGAAGCATCTACTAATGAACCCCACAAGGTGCTCTCATCCTTGATAGGTAGAGACAAAGGCTTTCAGAAGTTGTTTCGCATCTTGGGAAGATGACAACTGGTATATATTCTTAAATAAAATCTGAACTTTGCACTAGTATGACGCACACTAATCTCTTTATCACTGTGAAGCTTGTTAAAAATTAATGAAAATCTAGCCACCAGTTTTCATCAAAATACTCATCAGATTATTCCTCCTCTGCATAGTGGAGAAGCACTCTTCAGCCTCGGATCAGTGCATTAAAGCCTCCTTCGCTGTTCATTGTCACAGTGGACCATAGCAGCTAGGAAAGAGCCATTATAGTCTATCATGCCAATAGTCTGTATGTGAGGACTCCCTTAGTATGCATTGACAGACTACACCACGATGGCTTCACAACATAGGATTATGATTTCAGTGGAAGAACCATAATGATTGTATTAAGATTTCAGTGAAATTTCAATAAAAGCATCTCATATACTTCTCACAAGATCATAATGACTCACCAGCAGAAGTTAAACAATTTTAAAAAGGGGGCTTCCCTGGTGGCGCTGTGGTTGGGAGTCCGCCAGCCGATGCGGGGACGCAGGTTCGTGCCCCGGTCCGGGAGGAGGATCCCGCGTGCCGCGGAGTGGCTGGGCCCAGTGAGCCGTGGCCGCTGGGCCTGCGCATCCGAAGCCTGCACTCCGCGGTGCAAGGGGCCATAGCAGTGGGAGGCCCGTGTACCGAAAAAGAAAAAAAAGAAAAGAAAATTTAAAAAAAGGAGACATAGTAAAACTGGGTCGTTTCAAAGCCATATTTTTATTACTCCTCTTTTCAAATCATTTTCTTGTTTTACACAAACAGCAAATAATCAGGGATGAATTTACCAACAAGTTTACAAAATAAATGTAAATAATAATGATATTGACAACAATAATAAACATTTATTGATTACTATGCTCACTTGTTGTGCCAGGTATGGCTCTACTTACTTTGAAGCTATCATCTTATTTTATAACAAACCACCCCTGAGGTTAATACTATGATTTTTCCTTCATCACAGATTGGAAAACAGGGCCTTAGAAAGGGTAACTTGCTCAAGGGCCTACTTGGTCAAATGCTCTAAGAAAATGAGTTTAACCACTGGACTAATCTTACTTTACCAATTGTATAAATTCAAATTAAGGCATTCAGAATTCTCGTGAATGGTTGTCATTCAATCTGAGTTTATTAGTAAGGAATCATGTACATTACTAAAAACTTAGGTAATCTTGAGTAACCTTTTGCAAATGCCTTTCAAAATGTTCTCATACAGTTTTCCTAGCTACAGTAGAGAAAGGTATGACTGGTCCCCTAGCATAAATATGGAGATGAAAACAGTGATCTCTGACTTCAGTCCAGTTTATTCAGGGTGCCTCAAGGAAGGTAAAACAGCCAGATCATCGACTAATGGAGCTGAACTTACTTGTTTTGTTCCCCATATTCACAAACCTTTTCTTCTCATGAAATCTAAAACAAAAGATTAATATAGAAGAGAAGTAAGAGCTGGGCTGTTCCTCCTACCTGGGGTGGAGGGTGGGCGGGAGCAGTGGAGCTCAGATCATTTGCCTCTGTTCAGCCTTTTGCCTGTCTTTTAAGGGAACTCCTCAGATTATAAAACAATGCTTCAACTGATTTTAACATTTGACAATCTGCATCTTTGCTCAAGATATAAGTCAAATACATATTGAATTTGTGAAAGTGACAAATAGAAACAAGTTTGCACACCCATATGCATTTTCATCAAACTATTGGAACTCTGGAAAATATATAAAACTTTCAATTGGCCTCAGTAGAAAGGTTTCCTCTGGAAACCACATTTTTATGAAACTCAGTAGGGTGGTTTTCTTCCCAATTTGGGAGGGGTCATTAGCAATCTGCTTTAAAGTATTAAATATCATGACAGTGTGTAATTAAATGGAGTTTTAGTCAATACCCCATTTATTTTTATATGGACAAGGTTTAGGAACATTTTAGACTGGGAAAAATTAGTTTTTATTGACCTCATAGTGTTATAGTGGAAACCTTGAACCAGCCAGTGATCCATGTCATTTTACTGCACATGTCACATTAGAACAGCAGACATTCACAGCCAACAATAAACAGGGCAACTGTAAGCAGCCTCCACTATAATGTCTAAACAACCACGTATGACATTATGCATTAATATTGCTAACCCTTTAAGCAATGCTTTATATAATAAAAGAGTCCTTTTACCCAGGAAACATATCACATAGAAATGTCATAATGTTCCAGAAAAAAAACTGTACATGATTACAGATATATATTGAGGGTGGGTAATCAAAAGAAAAATAATTTGTCATCTTGGTTGTCACAGTTGAGTCAGGTAGAAAGAGAAAGCCTTTTGAAAAATAAAATTCTAGCAGAAATATGGTGGATGTTATCTTTTTGTTTAGACTGTGAGCTACTTAAATCTAACTGGGGAATTAAGTGTTCAAGTGAAATTCACATTAACCCGTAAGTGTATTGTTAGAAGAAATATGTACATATTTTTATCATAAATGTAGTGTCTCCCAAACCCCCTTAGAAAAGGTAAAGGACATTCCACTGCACTGAGAAACCAGTTGCAACCATGGTAGTGAGAATACTGCCCCTGGGTTATAATTTTTGCTCTAAATTTACTGTGTGAGTTGACACAGTCCTCACTGTGTTTCAGTAACTCAGCCAAAGGCCTCAGATTCTGATCAGTGAGAAGAATGTTATTTACTCCTTTTTACCCTCACAGGAATATTGTGATGTTTCAAGAGATGATGTCTGTTAAGTGCTTGCTTAGAAAGCAAGTGATTTATAAACACTGATCTTACAGAAGGAAACGTAGGCTCTTGACAGTCACAAGAAAGTGCAATGACAGATCTTACTCTTTCCAAACTGCAACCCAATATATTTCTTTTTAACCAGGATATAAAAAGTTTGGGTTTTAAAAGAGTGCAGATTTAAAGAAGAAAAAAGATTTAGGAATAAATTCTGAAAAATCATAAACATTTTACCACTATCTGTAGCTGAAATAAATATATATATATATATTTGAAAAGTATAAATTATTATTGTGCAATGCAATTGTTTCCCAGTTTGCATGATTACATAATAATATGTATCTACATTCATACATAGACACAAATAGGAATGCAATATATATATATATATATATATATATATATATATATATATATATGAATATACACAGTATGTATATGTGTGTATTTAATATAATTTCTTAATATGGGTTGGTGTGAAAGACAGAGTTATTTTTTATGCTGTTTTGATTTAGACAATCTTAGAATCCCATATGCTTTAAAAGGTATACAATATTCTTTAAAATTCTATTTCTGACTAACCACTTACATATCTCAGTGGCACAGCAAATGTTAATGGAAACTGTCAAATATTCCTGCAAAATAATGCATATCGTTTTTCCTTTAAAATTCATAGATTAATTTATATTTAATTATTTTACTCAGGACTTACCCTAAAGCATCAGTCTTCTCATAAATGGAATGGAAGATAGTACTTTTCATAAAGGGTTTGGCAGGTTTGGGGGGTGTTCCATGCCTGCCCTTCTCTATACTTTTGGGCATATAGTCAAGACTCTAGTTTCAGAAAGAACCTTTTTTTTCCCTAATTGAGTTGTTCTAAATGTCTGAATATTTTTGCCCCAAGGGCCTCAACGTCCCAAAGTCATATCATTCAGTGTGGCTTCACGGTCAGAATGTTTTTTTAATGAAAAAGAGAATTGTTTTATGTTAATTACCATTGCTCAAAGTCCAAGATGCCATTCAAGAAAGATGGCATTAACCCTGATCTGTTCTCTTCTCATTTGACCTTCTCCCTTTCCAAAATTCATCTCTCACAGCAGTTAATTGAAGAGTCCAAGTCCCATGTGTCTTCAATTGCATGTTCTCTTGGTTGCAATACGAAAGGAAAATCTACAGTGTACTGATTTCCTCCACCCCTTATTAGAATGTAAGCCTCATTAGTTTATTTTTTTGAAGTACTTAAAACAGTACCAGAAAACCTAGAAAAATCAAGACTTTGCAGAGTACTTCCACTTCATCTTCAAAATTCAGATGCACAGTGATAGCTTTCCCACATCTGACAAAGCTTCCTTAAATCATGAAGGTAAGTAAGAGGAATTCTTTGCCAACAGCTGAAAAACAGATTCCCCAAAGTTTGAGACAAGCAGAAGAACAGTTGTATCTTCTCTGTTCCTGGAAGGGTAGGATATTTCAAAGAATAAATGGGCAAGTGAAGAAACCTTCCTCATTTACACAGCCATTCTAAAAAGTTCAGAACTCTTTTTTATTTTTTAAATTTTTTTTATTAGTCTCTGCTTTACAACAAAGTGAATGTCATACATATACATCTGTTCCCACATCCCCTCCCTCCTGCGTCTCCCTCCCTCCCACCCTCCCCATCCCACCCCTCCAGGCGGCCACAAAGCACTGAGCCGATCCCCCCGCGCCACGTGGCCACCCCCCACCATCCATCCACTCCACGCCCGGCAGTGCATACACGTCCATGCCTCTCCCCCGCCCTGTCACAGCCCCCCCCATATCCCCAAGCCCACCCCCAGTAGGTCTGTGTCTCTATTCCTGTTTTACCCCTAAGTTCTTCATGACATTGTTTTTTTCTTAAATTCCATATATATGTGTTAGCATACGGTATTTGTATTTCTCTTTCTGACTTACTTCACTCTGTATGACAGAGAACTCTTAATAGACCATCAACTCAGTGCTTATAGGCAAACTGAACTGCCTGTATTCCTGTTTTCAACTGGGTTGTGTGGGTAAGTTAGGTACCTTAAGGATCTGCAATTAACTTATTCAGAGCTCTCAGCCTATCACTGAGCCCACTGCAATGGCAATTTGCTAAATGGTACTCTGGTGATCAGAAAGAGGAAGCATAGTTCCCAGTGTGCTAACTTAGTCCCAGCAAGTCATTTGCATACTGGAATACTCCAGCTGATTACAGCCCATTTATCCCACAATGTACTAGACATGGCAAAGCACACAGTCAATTCAATAGCCTTAAAATCAAAGTTACACAAATGCAGCACAGACAGAGAATTTGAAAGCAAGATACCAGTGAGAGTAAGGAAAATATGGTTTAAAAACGTTTGTGATAAACCACGTCTCTCCAATGTGATAGGTATTAGGTTGCCTGTAATGTGGAGTCATATATATATATATATATATATATATATATATATATATATATATATATATATACCTATCTATCTATCTATCTATCTATCTATCTATATATATATATATTATCCAATGGTTGAGAAGTTCAACTAGAAGTTTAACAAATACACATAACTCAGCACAAAAAAGAACAAGCTTTATAACATTTGTCCTTCTTTCTCTTGATGATTATAATATTTCAATAGGCTTTCAAAACTCAGAAATAACCCACATAATGCATTTTTAGAACATTTAAAAAAGAGGTTAAATATAGCATTATGTTCTAAAACCAGAGAAGGCAGCATTTATAAATTTACTTCCCTGTTCTGTTTGCTTGTTTTCCATATTTAAATTAAATATTATAGTATTCTTTGTATTTATCACTAATGGCAAACACATTTGCAGAATATGTGAAGATAGATTTGAAAAGTTGTTATTTGTTCGACCTATCATAAGGATACAAGATGTGAGATAACCCATTCTCTACTGTGTGTGGCTTCTTAAAGAGGGCTTGAAGAATATGCAATGAAAAATTATTTTCTATTTATCATGTTACATACAGTGCTCATAAAACTGGAAATTATAGATTTTCAGTAGGAACATTATTTAAAACATATATTGTATGCTTGTTGGTTCAGAATAAGCTATAAGCTTAAAAAATAAATTGATTTAAATTGTGTAACCTGTTATGATAGAAGAAGTGTGTTGAGTGTGCAGTTGTAATAGGAGTGACATTTAACTGCTCAAGAATTTTCCCTACAAAACTGAAAAATTCACACTTACTTTAAAAAAAAAGTTTCTCCTCTGGACAATGTAAAATATTTATTCCTGAAGAGAATTTATGTATGAACAACCCTGGAGAATGACACCAATACCAAAATGAGGTCTGGAACCATGCTTCATTTTTCCTTGTTATATTGAATTAAAAAAAAATGAACCTTACGAATTGAATGCTACAGGGCACTCTGATTCGCACAGATTAGCCGGTTGTGCAGTAAGAAAAAAAATCCCAACCTCACAGAGGGAAATGAGTAAATCCACCACAACACCCTACAACCCAAAATTAGATAACAATACATGGTGGATCACAGCAGGACAACTGATCATTTGCAGTTAAGCAACAGTATGAGAATCTGCACGTTAATGCCCGTTCTCATTGCCCTCAAGACCCACAGGGTGACACGAAGGGCTCAGAGGAAGATTATGCACCCAATACTGCACCACGACTGAGAAATCCAGGGTCAAGTTTTCAGCAAGTTCGGCAGCAGGCAGCGAACAAGCCGGATCCCCTCTCACCTCCCTTGGGGAGCAAGCAATTACATGGTAAACACACTCTGGTCACTTGGATCTAAGTAGTTGTTTCTGGAACTAGCAACAGAAATTGTTTGGTATCTGGGGAGGATAACTCTTGCTATCTGACACACTCAACTCGGAAGGTAACTGATGCTTAGGGCCCACGCAGACTGTGTCTCCCAATACCAGAGTGAGAATGATGTGGATCATTTTTCATAGCAATATTTGAAAGACATAATAGTAAAATAAAATTCAAGTTTTACAGTTTACTTAAATATTGCTTCTAAGGAATACAGACACAAATATAATAATAAATAAAAGGAAAAAACAGAGGGCAGTAGAGGAATAAGAATGAGGTAAGTAGGTAGATGGGAGAGAAGGGCATAGATGAAAGCTGGTCTCTTGGCCTTGACACACTTACATTTTGGGACCGATAATTCTTACTTTGGTGTCCTGCCCTGTGCACTAGATTCCACTAGCTTCCCCTCTTCCAGTTATGGCAACAAAAAAATGTCTCCAGACATTGACAAATATTCCCTTGGGTGAGGTTAGTGGTCAGGGAGCAAAACTGCCCTTGGTTGAATATCACTGGATTAGGGAAAATAAACAGAAAAGCAGAAGGAAAAAAAAAAATCAAAAACAGATTTAAAAAAAAAAAATGACCAGTCCCTTACTTTATGCCAGGCATTGTGCTAAATCCTTTACACTTATTATCTCACTTAATACTTAGAATACTACTATGACAGATGTATTCTTATCATTGCTCTTTTCACTCTAAGAAAATAAAAACTTTATCATTTAAATAATTTGCACAAGATTCTGTGTCTTGCTGATGCAGTTTGCTGTCTGAAAATCCGACTAGGAGATAACAGAGTTCTGCTGGTTACAGAATTGGGACACCAAGACTACCTTGTGCCGATTTGGTCCCTAACATCTGCAGAAAAAGTAAAATTACAGTGTGAGACAGGAATCTTTCCCACCATCAGAGAAGGCACATTAAAAGAATAGTTTTTTTTCCTTTTTCAAGAAACATGCCAAAGGAAAGGACTTCTCAGTTTTTCTGAAGTGCTTATCATTATTAAAAGAAAAAAAAATAACTCTGAAAACTAAAGCGAAAGCTAGAGATACAATTTCTTTCTGTTGATATTCTTTTGGAGCCCAATAGGGAAATGGTAACATAGTTAAGACCAATCAAAGAAAACGACATGGAACTGCTTTTGCAACGTGTCTCTTTCAAAAGTGTCAATTTTCCTAAATGTTCCCACGCTTCAGGAAAAAAAAAAAAGTCTTAATAAATGCTCTACAGACAAATTTGCTAAAAATAACACACAGCTAAATAATCCAGTTCTCACCCAATGTGAGAAAACTAGATCTGCCTTTCTGGTGGAAGCATTGTCCTTTGCAGGAATCATGTGGTACATTCTGCAGGGAACTAATGACTCATAGAGACTTGCAGACTTGAACTTTACTTTCAGTAATGAAACCATCTCAAATTTATTTTTTAGCCACTCTGATCAATGCTAGTCTTATCCACAGTGTATAAGTGGGACTGATCTAAGTATCCGTCATTACCTTCCCGGATTCTGAGATCTCAGCAGAGTGATCTGAGAGAAGTCTGCTAGTCTTGGTAGTTTCTTGCAGGCTACATATATATAAATACCCTCTCAACCCAACAGGCTCAGGAAATTATTAAAAACCGAAGACATACCTGAAATTGTGCTTGTAAAGGTCTACACTCACTCATTTGTGGTTGACTGTGTATATTTAAATGATATATTTCCTATAAATCTTATAGGAAGAACACATAATTGTGTTCTAATTAAAATGTTTAAAATATCAATATAAATGATTTCTAATGTAATATCATTTTGTGTCCATAATGAATTGAATGTCCTCAACTTCATTTATTATGAGTCAACATGCATCTATCACCACATCAGAGACGTATTTGTCTAAGCCTTTACATGTTGATGGGGCAGTTTTTCAGACACAAGCTGGAAAGTAAATTGTGTCTTCCTTCAAAAAGCTGACAAACTAGCAGGAGAGTGGCAAGAGAGACACAGATAATTGTAATATGGTATACAGAGAGACACACATTAGAGAAATGTAAGGCAGATACTATGAGAGCACAAAGAGTGAAAGAGGCATTCTTCTAGAGAAATAAGGAGATCCCTGAAGTTTCAGCATTAAGTGAGTTGGAGAGCCTGAGACGAGATGTAGTCAGAGAGATGACAGGGTCAGACAGTCTTGCTTTGTAGGTGCTTAGTAGGACTTTAATTTTATTTTGAGCAAAAATGACAGCCTTGAGAGGGTTTTGAACAAAATAATGAACTCATCTGATTTAAATGTTAGCAGGATCAGTGGCAGTTATATTAAGAACAAACCAAAGAAAAGAGACAAGAATGTAAGCAGGGTCATCAATGCACTAATACAGGAGGAAAATTAAAATGGCTCAAATGAGAGAAAGGGAGATCATGGAAAGAAGGAAATGTAGTTTTAAAAGAAATCCCATGTTGGTACTAAACCTAGAAAATACTTTGAGGTGAGACTGAAAACTCTTGAATGCAGTCTAAGGTGTTCAGATAATTTTCTGTAGTCAACTGAGAATCTCTGAGGGTTGTATTAATTTTAAACAAGCCTTTATTGAAGTATAGTTGATTTATAATATTATATTACTTTCAGGTGTACAGCATAGTGATTCAGAGTTTGTACAGATTATATTCCATTAAAAGTTACTACAAGATAATGGCTATAATTCCTTGTGCTGTACAATATATCCTTGTCTCTTATCTATTTTATACATATTAGTTTGTATCTCTGATCCCATACCCCTAATTTGCTCCTCTCACCTTCCCTCTCCCCATTGGTAATGGCTAGTTTGTTCTCTATATCTGTTTGTCTGTTTCTGTTTTGTATATACATTCGTTTGTATTATATTTTAGATTCCATATGTGATATACAGTATTTGTCTTCCTCTGACTTATTTCACTAAGCATAATAGTCTCTAGGTCCATCCATGTTGCTGCAAATGGTAGAATTTCATTCTCTTTTATGTCTGAGTAATACTCCACTGTATATATACGCCACATCTTAATCAGTTGATAGACACTTGGGTTGCTTCCATATCTTGGCTATTATAAATAGTGCTGCTATGAACATTAGGGTTCATTTACCTTTTTGTATTAGTGCTTTCATTGTTTCTAGATATATACTCAGGAGTAGAATCACTGGATCATATGGTAGCTCTATTTTTAGTTTTGGGGGGAACCTCCATATTGTTTTCTATATTGGCTGCACCAATTTACATTCCCACCAAAAGTGTACAAGGTTCCCTTTCCTCTACATTCTCTCCAACATGTATTATTTGTAAACTTTTTGATGATAACCTTTCTGACAAGTGTGAGGTGATATTTCATTGTTCTTTTGATTTGTATTTCTATAATGATTAGCAGTGCTGTGCATCTTTTCATGTGCCTGTTAGTCATCTGTACGTCTTCTTTGGAAAAATGTCTATTCAGGCCTTCTGCCTATTTTTTGATTGCATTGTTTGTTTGATATTGAGTTGTATGTGCTGTCTATAATTTTTAACAATTAAAATATAATTTTAAGAAAAAATCAAAAAGTATATATTGATAAACATTAGGATGCTACAATGATAATTAGCATAAAATATAGAACTAAAAACCAAATATGTAAAAGAAAACTATAATGGATCATTTGAAATATAGTAAAATATACATTTTTTAGAAGATCAAATCAAGAAAGATTATGATAACACAAATAACTAAAAACAACGAAGTGATAAATTGTATACACACACCAATATAAAAGATTAAAAGTTATTAAACATCATTTTGCACAACTGCATGTTAATAAATGTGAATATCTTAATGACATGTGTAGAACAATAATTAAAGCATTTCCAGAAGAATAGACTATAATCAAAGTAGTGCTTCAGAGGATAATTTCCTGTGCAGGACAAATTTTAGAGAGTAATGTGGGATGGTTAAAATGATGGGTACTCCTAGAAACTACCTAAAGTTATAAGCTCTTGAAAATGATTGCTGCCATGGTGATCAAAAAATAATAAACATAAAAATGTGATGCAGGGAGAAACTAGCAAGATTTGGTAACTGCTTATTCTGGGATCATAGAAAAGCAGTTTCCTAATTTCCAACCCTGGGGAAAGCCATTAATACAATATAGAGAAGTGAAAAGAAATAACTTGAATGGAAATAACAATAAGCTTTTTTTGAATAAAGCATGACAGGAAAATGGAATTTAATAATACTAAAGGGAGAAGATGGATTTCAGGGACCTATCCATCCCTGATATATTTTAGGTTAAGAACCAGATTGTTTTATTGGTCACAAAGGTAAATTAAAAGAGGCACAGTGCAATACGGATGGGCTATCCCAAGTATTTAATGCAGCAAACATCAAGTCTCTTGCCTGTGAAAGTGTGCGTGTTTATGAAGGAAGAAAGGTACATTATTTCATGAATCAGCCTGACAGCCCTTAGCTTGTCTACTCTAGAACTGCATAAAATGGTCTGACATACAATGTAGGGCTGATATCAAAGTCAGAGGGTTCCTTCAGTATTGCCTTTGCTTAGGAATTGGAGTTCTAAGTCTTCTGGGATCTAGGATATCACAATATTTTATGGGATTCTAGTTGAAATATTGTCCTGACAAAGTTCAAGGCAGACCCCTCATAAGTATAAAATAATAATTTTATTTTTATAATATACAAATTTTCTACCCACTATTATTTATTTCTAATGTAGTATATACATATATATCATCCTCACCATTAACATTTGCCAAGTTAGAAATTAATACTGTACATGTAATATTTCTGTAATCTTTCCACCTTACCCAACTCTTCAGTGATTTCATGAACTGCCTATATATATATATAAACACACACATATAGTTTGCAGTATTATTAAAAATATCTCCTTTAATAAAGATGTTCAGGTCCTTCTAAAATTAGGTGAATGAATTGTAATATATAATGATGAAGAAAGTCGTCAGGGATATAGAGGATTAACCTCTACTCTTGGTTAAATTTTAATTGACTATTTTCTCTTTAACTAATTTCCATCAAAATAAAAACTTTAAAATATTTTTCTTAAGAAATGGCAAGTTACCATTTTTTAAGATGTCATGTGTTTAAGCCACACTAGTTCTACAAGAAGAAGACAGGATAAGATTTTCCTGAATATATATTAATGGTTTTTCTAGTAATGATTAAATCATCGTTTGCATTTCATGGTATGAAAAATTGCTTTTGTTCTTTGTGGAGTGCTCAGTGTCATTCTCCTCTTGTCAAAAAGTAAATTAAATAGCTCAAAGAGGCTTTGTGCAGAAACATTTGTTTCTTTATTATGTTCAAGAAGGTTGGGAAATACAGATATTGCCTCTCTTTGCAGAAGGCAGTATAATAACTCTTGAAAAGAATATAAGCAGAGTTGTTAGCAAGAATAAATGCAAATAATATGGCTAAAGTCCTAGGTTGGGAATACCTAGAACAAGTGAGATCCATTATGACCACATGTTTAAAGTTGCATTCAGATTATTTCCATTGAAAAAGGATATTTGATAAACTTTCAGAATTAAAATAAACACATCCATTTGTCGTTTCTTCAGTATTTAGAACTTGACTAGTAAACAAGCTTTCCCTCACTTCTTTTTCTGTTTTGTTTTGTTTTTATTTTTTTTATTATTTTTTTAACATCTTTATTGGAGTATAACTGCTTTACAATGGTGTGTTAGTTTCTACTTTATGACAAAGTGAATCAGTTTTACATATACATATATCCCCACATCTCTTCCCTCTTGCATCTCCCTCCCTCACACACTCCCTATCCCACCACTCTAGGTGGTAACAAAACACCGAGCTGATCTCCATGTGCTATGCAGCTGCTTCCCACTAGCTACCTATTTTACATTTGGTAGTGTATATATGTCCATGCCACATTCTCACTTTGTCCCATCTTACCCTTCTCACTGCCCATATCCTCAAATCCATTCTCTAGTAGATCTGTGTCTTTATTACCATCTTGTCCCTAGGTTCTTCATGACAATTTTTTCTGTTGCTTTTTGGATTCCATATATATGTGTTAGCATACGGTATTTGTTTTTCTCTTTCTGACTTACTTCACTCTGTATGATAGACTCTAAGTCCATCCACCTCATTACAAAGAACTCAATTTCGTTTCTTTATATGGCTGAGTAATATTCCATTATATATATGTGCCATATCTTCTTTATCCATTCATCTGTTGATGGACACTTAGGTTGCTTGCATGCCTTGGCTATTGCAAATAGAGCTGCAGTGAACATTGTGGTACATGACTCTTCTTGAATTATGGTTTTCTCAGGGTATATGCCCAGTAGTGGGATTTCTGGGTCGTATAGTAGTTCTATTTTTAGTTTTTTAAGGAACCTCCATACTGTTCTCCACATTGGCTGTATCAATTTACATTCCCACCAACAGTGCAAGAGGGTTCCCTGTTCTCCAAACCCTCTCCTGCATTTATTGTTTGTAGATTTTTTGATGATGGCCATTCTGACTGGTGTAATATCTCATTTTAGTTTTGATTTGCATTTCTCTAATGATTAAAGATGTTGAGCACTCTTTAATGTGTTTTTTGGCAATCTGTATATCTTCTTTGGAGAAATGTCTATTTAGGTCTTCTGCCCATTTTTGACTGGGTTGTTTGCTTTTTCAATATTGAGCTGCATGAGCTGCTGTTAAATTTTAGAGATTAATCCTTTATCAGTTGCTTCATTTGCAAATATTTTCTCCCATTCTGAGGGTTGTCTTTTCATCTTGTTTATGGTTCCCTTTGCTGAGCAAATGCTTTTAAGTTTCATTAGGTCCAATTTGTTTTAATTTCTATTTCTCTAAGAGGTGGGTCAGAAAGGATCTTGCTGTGATTTTTGTCATACAGTGTTCTGCCTATGATTTCCTCTAAGAGTTCGATAGTGTCTGGCATTACATTTAGGTCTTTAATCCATTTTGAGTTTATTTTTGTGTTAGGGAGTGTTCTAATTTCATTCTTTTACACATAGCTGTCCAGTTTGCACAGCAACAATTATTGAAGAGGTTATCATTTCTCCATTGTATATTCTTAATTCCTTCATCAAATATAAGGTGACCATATGTGCATAGGTTTTTCTCTGCGCTTTCTATCCTGTTCCATTGATTTATATTTCTGTTTTTGTGCCAGTACCATATTGTCTTGATTAGTGTAGCTTTGTAGTATAGTGTGAAGTCAGGGAGCCTGATTCCTCCAGCTCATTTTTTTCTGTCTCAAGATTGCTTTGGCTATTCAGAGTCTTTTGTGTTTCCAGACAAATTGTGAAATTTTTTGTTCTAGTTCTGTGAAAAATGCCAGTGGTAGTGTGATAGGGATTGCACTGAATCTGTAGATTGCTTTGGGTAGTATAGCCATTTTTGCAATGTTGATTTTTCTAATCCAAGAACATGGTATATCTCTCCATCTATTTGTTTCATCTTTAATTTCTTCCATCAGTGTCTTATAATTTTCTTCATACACGTCTTTTTTTCTCCTTAGGTAGGTTTATTCCAAGATATTTTATTCTTTTTGCTGCAATGGTAAATGGACGTGTTTTCTTAATTTCACTTTCAGATTTTTCATCATTAATGTGTAGAAATGCAAGAGATTTCTGTGCATTAACTTTGTATTCTGCTACTTTACCAAATTCATTGATTCACTCTAGTAGTTTTCTGGTAGCATGTTTAGGATTCTCTATGTATAGTATCATGTTACCTGCAAACAGTGAGCACTTTACTTCCTCTTTTCCAATTTGGATTCCTTTTATTTCCTTTTCTTCTCTGATTGCTGTGGCTGAAACTTCCAATATGATGTTGAGTAAAAGTGGAAAATCTTGCCTTTCTCCTGATCTTAGTGGAAATGATTTCAGTTTTTCACAACTGAGAACGACGTTGGCTGTGGGTTTGTCATATATAGCCTTTATTGTGTTGAGGTAAGTTCCCTCTATGCCTACTTTCTGGAGGGTTTTTATCACAAATTGATGTTGAATTTTGTCAAAAGCTCTCTCTGCATCTATTAAGATGATCATATGGTTTTTCTCCTTCAATTTGTTAATATGGTGTATCAGATTGATTGATTTTCATATATTGAAGAATCCTTGTATTCCTGGGATACATCCCACTGAATCATGGTGTATGATCCTTTTAATGTGTTGTTGGATTCTGTTTACTACTATTTTCTTGAGGATTTTTGCATCTATGTTCATCAGTGATATTGGCCTGTAGTTTTCTTTCTTTGAAGAAAACCAGACATCTTTGTCTGGTTTTGGTATCAGGGTGATGGTGGCCTCATAGAATGAGTTTGGGAGTGTTCCTCCCTCTGCTATATTGTGGAAGAGTTTGAGAAGGATAGGTGTTAGCTCTTCTCTAAATGTTTGATAGAATTCGCCTGTGAAGCCATCTGGTCTTGGGATTTTGTTTGTTGGAAGATCTTTAATCACAGTCTCAATTTCAGTACTTGCGATTGCTCTGTTCATATTTTCTATTTTTTTCCTGGCTTAGCCTCAGAAGATTATGCTTTTATAAGAATGTGTCCATTTCTTCCAGATTGTCCATTTTATTGGCATATAGTTGCTTGTAGTAAGTTCTCATCATCCTTTGTGTTTCTGCAGTGTCAGTTGTTACTTCTCCTTTTTCATTTCTAATTGTATTGATTTGAGTCTTCTCCCTTTTTTTCTTGATGAGTCTGGCTAATGGTTTATTCATTTTGTTTACCTTCTCAAAGAACCAGCTTTTAGTTTTATTGATCTTTGCTATTGTTTCCTTCATTTCTTTTTCATTTATTTCTGATCTGACCTTTATGATTTCTTTCCTTCTGCTAACTTTGGGTTTTTTCATTTTGCTTTCTCTAATCTCTTTAGGTGTAAGGTTAGGTTGTTTATTTGAGATTTTTCTTGTTTCTTAAGGTAGCATTGTATCACTATAAACTTCCCTCTTAGAACTGCTTTTGCTGTATCCCATCTGTTTTGGTTCATCGTGTTTTCATTGTCATTTGTTTCTAGATATTGTTTGATTTCCTCTTTGATTTCTTCAGTGACCTCTTGGTTATTAAGTAGTGTATTGCTTAACTGGCATGTCTTTGTATTTTTTCCAAATTTTTTTTCCTGTAATTGATATCTAGTCTCATAATATTTTGGTCGGAAATGATACTTGATACGATTTCCATTTTCTTAAATTTACCAAAATCTTATATGTGATCCAAGATATAATCTATCCTGGGGAATGTTCCATGAGCATTTGAGAAGAAAGTGCATTCTTTGTTTTTGGATGGAATGTCCTATAAATATCAATTAAGTCCATCTTTTTGTAATGTATCATTTAAAGCTTGTGTTTCCCTATTTATTTTCATTTTGGATGATCTGTTTATTGGTGAAAGTGGGTTGGTAAAGTCCCCTACTATGATTGTGCTGCTTTCAATTTCCTCTTTTATGGCTGTTAGCCTTTGTCTTATGTATTGAGGTGTTCCTATGTTGGGTGCATAATATTTACAATTGTTATAATTTCTTTTTGAGTTGATCCCTTGATTATTATACAGTGTCGTTCTTATCTCTTGTAACAGTTTTTATTTTAAAATCTATTTTGTCTGATATGAGAATTACTATTCCAGCTTTCTTTTGATTTCCATTTGCATTGAATATCTTTTTCCATCCCCTCACTTTCTGTCTGTATGTGTCCCTAGGTCTGAAGTGGGTCTCTTTTAGAAAGCATATATACGGGTCTTTTTTTTTTTTTTTGTATCCATTCAACCAGTCTATGTCTTTTTATTGGACCATTTAATCCATTTACATTTAGGTAATTATTGATATGTATGCTCCTATTATCATTTTCTTCATTGTTTTGGGTTTGTTATTGTAGGTCTTTTCCTTCTCTTGTGTTTCCTCCCTAGAGAAGTTCCTTTAGCATTTGTTGTAAAGCTGGTTTTTGGTGGTGCTGAATTGTCTTAGCTTTTGCTTGTCTGTAAAGGTTTTAATTTCTCTGTCAAATCTGAATGAGATCCTTGCTGGGTTGAGTAATCTTGGTTGTAGATTTTTCCCCTTCACCACTTTAAATATGTACTGCCACTCCCTTCTGGCTTGAAGAGTTTCTGCTGGAAGATCAGCTGTTAAACTTATGGGGATTCCCTTGTATGTTATTTGTTGTTTTTCCCTTGCTGCTTTTAATATTTTTTCTTTGAATTTAATTTTTGATCATTTGCTTAATATATGTCTTGCCATGTTTCTCCTTGGATTTATCCTGTATCGTACTCTCTGTTCTTTCTGGACTTGATTAACTATTTCCTTTCCATTATTAGGGAAGTTTTCAACTGTAATGTCTTCAAATATTTTCCCAGTCACTTTCTTTTTCTCTTCTTCCTATGGGACCCCTATACTTCGAATGTTGGTGTATTTAATGTTGTCCCAGAAGTCTCTGAGACTGTCCTCAATTCTTTTCATTCTTTTTTCTTTATTCCTGTCTGCAGTAATTATTTCTACTATTTTATCTTCCAGGCCACTTATCCGTTCTTCTGCCTCAGTTATTCTGCTATTGATCCCTTCTAGGGAATTTTTGATTTCATTTATTGCATTGTTTATCACTCTTTGTTTTCTTTTTAGTTCTTCTAGGTCCTTGTTAAACATTTCTTGTATTTTCTCCATTCTATTTCCAAGTTTTTGGATCATCTTTACTATCATTATTCTGAATTATATTTCAGGTAGACTGCCTATTTCCTCTTCATTTTTTTGGTCTGGTGGGTTTTTACCTTGCTCCTTCATCTGTTGTGTGTTTCTCTGTCTTCTCATTTTGCTTAAATTACTGTGTTTGTTTTCTCATTTTCACAGGCTGCAGGTTTTTAGTTCCCGTTGTTTTTGGTGTCTGCTCCCAGTGGATAAGTTTGGTTCAGTGGGTTCTGTAGGCTTCCTGGTAGAGGGGACTAATGTCTGTGTTCTAGTGGATAAGGCTGGATCTTGTCTTTCTTGGTGGGCAGGTCCACATCTTGTGGTGTGGTTTGGGGTGTCTGTGGTATTATTATGATTTTAGGCAGCCCCTCTTCTAATGGGTGGTGTTGTGTTCCTGTCTTTTTGGTTGTTTGGCATATGGTATCTAGCACTGTAGCTTGTTGGTTGTTGATTGGAGCTGGGTGTTGGCATTGAGATGGGCATCTCTGGGAGATTTTCACAGTATGATATTACATTGAGCTACAAGGTCTCTTATGGACCAATATCCCAAACTTAGCTCTCTCACCTCAGAGGCCCAGCCCTGACACCTGGCTGGAGCACCAAGAGCCTGTCATCCACATGGCTCAGAATAAAAAGGAGAAAATAAAAGAAAGAAGAGAACAACCAAACCAAAAAACAAATCTACCAATGATAACAAGTGCTAAAAACTTTACTAAGGGCTTCCCTTTTGCCACAGTGGTTGAGACTGTCTGCCGATGCAGGTGACACGGGTTCGTGCCCCAGTCCGGGAAGGTTCCACATGCCGTGGAGCGGCTAGGCCCGTGAGCCATGGCCACTGAGCCTGCACATCCAGAGCCTGTGCTCTGCAACAGGAGAGACCACAACAGTGATAAGCCCGCGTACAGCAAAAAAGAAAAAGAAAAAAAAAATCTATACTAAAAAAAAAAAAAAAAAAAGAATGACAGACTAAACCCTAGGACAAATGTTAAAAGCAAAGCTATACAGACAAAATCACACACAGAAGCATACACATACACATGAAGAGAGGAAAAGGGAAAAAAAAAAAAAAAAAATATATATATATATATATATATATATATATATATATATATATATATATATCTTTGTTCCCAAAGTCTACCTCCTCAATTTGGGATGATTTTTTGTTTATTCAGGTATTCCACAGATGCAACGTACATCAAGTTGATTGTGGGGATTTCATTCACTGCTTCTGTTGCTGCTGGGACAGATTTCCTTTTCTCTTGTTTGCTCATACAGTTCCTGCAATTCAGCTTTGGATTTGGCTCCGCCTCTTCATGTAGGTCACCTGAGGGCGTCTGTTCTTTGCTCAGACACAAAGTGGTTAAAGGAGTAGCTGATTTGGGGGTTCTGGCTCTTCAGGCCCGGGGGACGGAGGGGTACAGATGCGGGATGAGCCTCCAGCAGCAGAGGATGGTGTGACATTGCACCAGCCTGAGGCATGCCATGTGTTCTCCTGGGGAATTTGTCCCTGGATAATGGGACTCTGGCAGTGGTGGGCTGCACCAGCTCTTGGATGGGGAGGTGTGGACAGTGACTTGTGCTTGCACACAGGTTTCTTGATGGATACAGTGGCAGCCTTAGTGTCTCATGCCTGTGTCTGGGATCCATGCTGTTAGCTGCTGTTCGCACCCATCTCTAGAGCTCCTTTAAGTGGTCCTCTTAATCGTCTCTCCTCATGCACCAGGAAACAAAGAGGCAAGAAAAAGTCTCTTGTCTCTTCAGCAGCTCCAGACTTTTTCCCGGACTCCCTCCCGGCTAGCTGTGGTGCACTACCTCCCTTCAGGCTGTGTTCACACAGCCAATCCCCATCCTCTCCCTTGAATTGGACCTCTGAAGCCTGAGCCTCAGCTCCCAGCCCCCACCTGTCCTGGCGGTTGAGCAGACAACACTCTCAGTCTGGTGAGTGCTGGTTGGCACCGATCCTCTGTGTGGGAATCTCTCCACTTTGCTCTCTGCACCCCTGTTGCTGCACTTTCCTCCATGGCTCCAAAGCTTCCCCTCCTCTGCCACCTGCAGTCTCCACCCATGAAGGGTCTCCCTAGTGTATGGAAACCTTTCCACCTTCACAGCTCCTTCCCACTGGTGCAGGTCCCATTCCCATTCTTTTGTCTTTGTTTTTTTCTTTTTTTCTTTTGTCCTACCCAGTTATGTGGGGAATTTCTTGCCATTTGGGAGGTCTGACGTCTTCTGCCAGTGTTCAGTAGGTGTTCTGTAGGAGTTTTTCCACATGTAGATGTTTTTCTGATGTATCTGTGGGGAGGAAGGTGATCTCCACGTCTTACTCTTCCGCCATCTTGAAGCTCCTCCCTCCCTCACTTCTTAAACCCTACTTAATGATTTTCCAATGGTTTAACAAAGGGCAGCTTTATTTTACTTCAGTAAGATTCTAATGTCTTTTACCATTATAATTAAAAAGTCCTACAACAAATTTACTTCCAAAGAAATCTACTCTAATTGCTTTATTTTCCGAATAATCATGGGATGTTACATGATTCCATGAATTCTGTAATGATAGGTTAAACTTTGGGGGAGTCTGACATGAAATTTTGAGCATATAAATTCCCCTATTATTTCACTTGTTTAATCTTCTTTTCACTTTTATTTCAATGTAGGTACTAGATTGGCACTCAATATTATTGATTCATTGAAGCCAGGACTTATTAAAATATAATTTACTATGTGTTCTCATTGCAAAATGGTCAAATATTCATAATGTTTAGTCTAGTATTCATCCATTCAATATATAAATTAATATTTTCTCATGTTATCTTCAAGACAAACTTGAATTATTCTTAAATCATGGTAATTCTTGCAGGTTTATTTGGTCCTATCAATATCAAACACCATTTTGAGAGGTAACCTATAGGAATGCTCCATGAATTATTTTTCTACTTCACAGAGTTTCATATTTTATATTTTATCAGGGAGGAACCAGGAGAAGAAGGAGAAAAAATGTTTGGTGAAGAACACAATTCATTAAACAGTAAGACTTGTTAACTGTTCACATCACTTGAAGAAATCTTTAATTCTCTTCTCATGGTAGACAGAGTTAGCTGAAATCTGAGCACAGCTGAAAGATTGCCCAGTATTTAGAAGCAGGTGTGAAATTTTTAAAATGGGGATGAAAATATTGAATCATCAGAGTGCATTAAATTCCATGTCTTTAAATGACTATTAGTCTTTTGTTTGTAAGAAATGATTATGATTTTCTGCAGTCTCTTCAAATCAGCAAAGTTTTTCCAGGGACTTCCATATATTTCCAGCACTTAATAAAAGTGATAGAAATTAGTTGAAAAATCCTTTCTCTGAAGCAAGAGTTAGATATTTTGAAAGTAGGAACTCTCTCAATGAGCACTGACTGATTGTGTATGTGCATGTATAAGTAAAGTGTATTGGGAAAGGAGAAAAATGATAGAAGGAAACATTGGCTATGCACCTAAGGAATTCACAGCACTCTAAGAAGAAAAAAATATTATTACAAGTTTAATGATTAAAGCAAAGTTTTCTCATTTTGAAAGTTAAATCAACTGTGCTCAAGATTTTCCAGTATGGTGCTGCAAGTTGCTCAGACAGTGGGTAGGAATAAAATCTATCTATATTTGACTCCAGAGCTCTCATAATGGAGATGCAGTAATGGTTTTCTGGAACAATAATTAAGAACACCATAGATATATTTTAATCTTCCAAACTCTTTAAATCTAGGAATTTTTAAAATCATTATGCTTTGCTAACTTAATTACTTTTGAATATGTTTCTGAAATATTATGTTTTCCTTTATACTCAATAAAATAAAGTTTTTAACTTTAGAAAAGTGTAATTTGGTGCCTTATTACTTCGAGAAGTCCAAGAGAAATGATAAACTATTCTGTTAGAGAAATGTATGTGATTTTTTTCATATTCAGAAAAAAAATCTAGCTTTAAACTGTCCTTTAACTAAGAGAAAACTCATAAAAACTATTCTTCCAGGGATATATAACTTTTATAAGGGCAAAAAAGAGATTTACCCAGGAGAAAGTCACATTTGATCATCAGCATTTGGAAGCTAAAATTGTCAGACAATTTTAATTTCACTCTTTGTTGGGGATGACTGTGATTCTCTTCAACAGCCTTTTGATTCTAGAACTTTTATTTTTTTGAGCTTCCAAGATTTAGATGTCAATATTTAGATGTCTGTTCTTTTTTTAAATCCTAGTGGTAGTTCTATTACAGATTTAAATCTGTGTGTAACTCCTATTTTTCTTGCTTTGACATATCCCACCCAGCTGAGCTATGGTATTGGTTCCTTGTAAATCACAGTAGGAAGAACAGAAGTGAAAGGTTCTGAATAAATGAAGTTAATTTTTCTTGTCTGTTCTCTTGGACAGAAAGGAATCTGAAGCTTTAAGGTAAATCTCATATCATCTACAAACTCTCTATGGGCATACTCAACTTACTGGGTAAGAGATATTTCTAGGAATATATTTTTACTAAAGAGTTCTTTGTTTTAAGTTAAATATTTATGATCCACTGTATTTATGTATTCACCCACAAATTACTTATACTTCCAGATTAATTAGTCACCTCTGTTGCCCTTAGTACATCCTTGAAGGCAAAGTAAATAATATCCCTAGGAATTAGGTAATGAAAATTGCAAACAAATTATTCAAAGAAATTAGTTTGGGCTATCCAGTACTGGGTTGTCAGCTCTTCTGTACAAATTTGCCCTCCATTATTCTCCTTCTTGGTTTTTCCTTTAGATTGAGAAATTCCCCTACCTGCTCCTTGCTTGCTACTGCTGACATACAACTTTCCCCTTCATTCACTCATGATTTGTCTTACCCTTTCAGGATAAATTTGTTTGACCAATGTTGAGACCAAGTTTTGATATTTTCCCCAGGTAATAAAAATAATATTTAATAGTTTAAAATACTTACTTAAAAGTTCCAAGTTTCTTCCATAAGTAATCTTATTTCATCCATATGGAAACTCTTTGAAGTAGATAATAATTGTACTCTCATGTAACAAGTGAAGAAACTGAGGCAAGACAGAGTTTTAGGAAATGTCCATCACACACTACATTTGTAATCGAAGTTTTCCCCAGGATTCCATTTCTGTTAAATCTCACTAAAGTTTTCCTATCTTTTCCTAGCCTAGTACTTAAAGTTGATCCTAGAGGATCATTATCAGAGTTACACAGCATTCTTCTGGGATGGATTGTGAGAGTAGATATGGAGAACTATCTAAACTCCTAGAAAGGGATATTAAAAATAATCCTCTAGTTATTTGGCTATGACACCCCAAAGAAGTACTGCTCTTTAGTTTTAATCACTGATTTAGTAAATCCTATCCTCACACGTTGTATGAACTTTTCTTTCAAGCTTCAACTATCATTTGCATACTACTAACAAATCAATGTCTTTAGCAACATTTGTGGCTGTTTACCTGACATCTCCACTAGAATATACCTAAAAGTGTCCAAAACTAAGCTTAGCATCTTCTTCCACAAACTGTCCTTTTGTCAGTAGTATCACTCCCTAGTTACTTATTGCATTAGTCAGGGTTCTCCAGAGAAACAGGACCTATAGCTTAGGCATAGACATAGACATAGACATAGTTATAGATATAGATATGAAGAGATTTATTATTGAAATTGACTCACATGATTCTGGTGGCTGAGAAATCCCACAATCTGCTGTCTGCAAACTGGAGAACCATGGAAGCTGATGGTGTAATTCCCAGTCAGGGTTCAAAAGCCCAAGAACCAGGAGTGCTGATGTTTGAGAACAGAAGATGGATGTTTCAGCTGTACCAGAGGGCAAATTCGCTTTTCCACCATGTTTTTGTTCTATTCATATCATGCCCAACAGACTGGATGATGCCGCCCTGCATTGATAAGCGTGCTCTTCTTTACTTAGTCAAATGCTCATCTCTTCCAGAAACACCCTCACATACACACCCAGAAATAATATTTTACCATCCATCTGGGTATCCATCACTTATCTCAGTCAAGCTGACACAAAATTAACCATAACATCTACCTTAGGTTACATAGAAACCTCCTGCAAACTGTTTTTTTACTGCTCCCTTTCTTTGTCAAAAAATCCATTAATTATACATTTACAAATTTCTCCTATCTTTTTTTAACCCCTTTGGTCAGAGTCTCAGGTAAGACAACTACCATCTACTTCCCAGATGACTTTAGGACCTTCTTATCTGCCATTTCTGCCTCTAATCTTTCTCCAATTTGACCCTTACTCTCCATGACAGCATATATTGCTTTGATAAGAGACCCAACCTCTTATCCTGATTTACGTTTACTCCATGATCCTCAATGTCATTTTAGGTTCTAACCATGTTTACTTTATTTTGATTGGATTATTTCCTTGTTGAATTCAAAAATATCCTACTCATCCTCATGAAGCAGCTATTCTAAAGCATTTCCCTGATTCATCATGTAAAGTTAGTGGTCCAGTTTCCTGTGCTGTGGTAACTCAGTAGGTTGTACATTTACCTTTTAGAAACCTATCTTTTTACAAGTCTATCATACGTGAAAAATGTAAAATTCTTCCAAAACAGACCTTGCCCCTTGTTCATATGTGAATCACTGATTATGATTACCATGATTTAGGAAGTGTGAGGTCTAGAGGAAAATTTACCTTCTTAGCAGTTTGTGCTTGAATTTTCTACAAGTGGAAGATCAACTTTGTTGCAAAGAAGCTTTGAGAAGTCCACTGGGGATAGAAGTTGGCCTGAGGCTGGGCCTGTGCTGTATTTCACAGGAAGTGATTTTGCATGCCAAAGAAGACTGGTCAGAGTTAGAGTAAGATCCCCTGCATGGTGGCAAGGAGACTTTGGGCAGAATAGAAATGCATATTGGGGATTAATTAAATAGTTCTCTCTGTTGTGGGCAATTAATTGCTTCTCCTAAGATAGCTTCAATAAGCTCTATAGGCTTACTCACTAGAGTGAATATTTTATGGTGAAAATGAAATAACACTGAGCCCTGCTTCTCTAAGTGTTTGAAGTCAAAGTAAGAACACTGAACTTTAAAAACAAAAAAACAAAAAACAAACAAACAAACAAAAAACTCTTCCTACTTCTATGAGTGTAGAAAGGATAATCAAACTAAACAAAATATTGATTTTATATATATATATATATATATATATATATATATAAAATCACATTCTAATAATTTTCATTTTTTAGGGCAGACAAACAAAAAGGCATTAATTTTGATGGTTTTTCAGCAATACTTGGGTGCAGAATTCCTGTTCCTGAGTAGAATTTCAGTAGAACAGTAGCAAAAGTTTGAGTGTGTCAGAATGACTAGTAGCCTAAAACCTAAAAAGTTTGCTAACAAGGAGAATAAATAATAAATTGAAAAAGCAGCAGTGTAAGCAAAGTCAGAGTTTTCCAATTTGATGTACACACATATGTACAAATAAACTCACACTATGGGTATTAGCTACCACGCATTTGGCACTTATTCTGTTATATTCACTACATTAAGTATTGTATATACATTATTTCCTTAACCCTTACAAAGCTCAAAGGATGTTATCATTCCTATTTTACAGATAAGATAACTGAGGAAGAAAAATATCATCCAAGACCATATAATAAGTGACATGGTAGGAATTCTAACAAGAACTCCTTCTAAGTCTTTATCAAATGATAGTGATTATATATGCTCCACCCAGCTTCATTTTGAAATGACATACAGTAGAGAAGAACAAACATTATCTATAAGTGAAACAAATTTAGGAAGGTAATTTCTCTGATAAAGGGAAAATATGTTAATGGAATTAACATATTTTCTGAAAAAGATTAGTTAATGAATAGTTTTTCTTGCTTCAGTTACCTGAATATGTTATTCAATATATTTTGACATATCCTCAAATATTGCATTAGATTTTTCTTATGTATTTTATTTTCTTATGTATTTTATTTTCTTAGTGAATTTTATCCCTCATTTTATTTCCCCCAAGCTCTCAGTAATTCAAGATTAGTAAAAAGCTAGAGGGGTGAATTTGAGGGTCTTGGTCTTTTAGTAATCTCCATTTTTCAAATTATAATACAAACTCTTTTGAAGTCAAGAGGAGCACTTTATCTGAAATTATCAATAACTATTCTAACTAAATGTTGTCACAACAACAGCTATGCTGTACTTAACATTCAATTTAACTATCATTTACTTAATAGAGTCTGGAAAATACTGCTCACTATGTTTAAGCTCTTTTTAAAAATGTAGATGAGATTGATTGAAAGTGTATAACTGACCCTTGACAAAAAAGGAGGTTGTAAAAACTTCCCTAGAACAAAAGCTCTGTTTTTTTATGCAGTAGATACCAGTGGGCAAAGCATCTCCCACATAAAACCCAGTTCAGTCAAACTCAGCCATCACTCCTGTCTCAGAGGAGTAGGGAGATCATTTTGGCTCCTGACTCATTGTGCCCCCTTTTTTCAATCAATGATTAGGGAAATTCCACTTACTCAAATGTAGTCCTTCACAACCAGTGCTGTTAAGTCATAATCTAAATTATAACTGTTATGGTGATTGCTTCACAGTCTGATTGCAGGCTGCACTATGAGGAGGCAGCATTACAGGTATTACATGATCATTCTAAAGGATTCTCCTTAAAGTGTTTGGCATGATAGAGCAAATATAACCCAGAATATCTTCTTAGAATTTCTTCTGTATTTTTAAAGTATTTTTAAAATAATGCCATGAATGCATTTTTAAAGGTTTTTTTTTTTTCCTTCATGGGAAAATAATCCTTTCATTAGGCCTTTTTGTTACCATAAAATTCAGAGTAATTATATCAAAAGCAATAATTTCAATTATAACTATAATGATGGATACTATTCTATAATGCATCAGGATAGAAACAGGGTGAGGGAGACAAAAGTATATTCAGTACCCAGACAATTATTTTCTCCAAATGTAATTAACTATTTATGGTCAAAAATACTTCAAAAATGCCAAATTACTTTAGTAGTCCTAAGGGGAAAAAACATATTTCAGTTTTTCTCTCATTCTCTTTTGATTATAGGTCTAACTGAATTAATATCTATGGATTAGATGAAGAACAGATTTCTATTTCATGAATGGAAATTCTCACTTTGCTCAAGTAAAAATACAAGATTTTCTTCTGCTGCTTCTTTTGTTTTGTTTGTTTGTTTGTCTGTTTGTTTGTGTGTGATTTCATTAGAAATGATGTTTCTATAAATTCACAAAATTTCAGAGTTTGGTGAGACAGCGGACATCACTGCACCAATCTGAACTGCTACAAGACATAGGCTGTATCTTATTCATCTTTATGTGGTGGTTGATGCCTGCACAGTGCCTGGTTCTCAGATGTTCTAAAACTTACAGTTTTATTGAATTTGTGAATGAAGAAATTGAAACCCAAAGAAAGAAGCTCTTTATTCAAGACATTGTAACCAGTAAGGGAAAGAGCCAGAAGCAGGACCTAGATTTAAGAATATTAATTTATTGTGATTTTCTACTACAAGTTAATAGATTATGGTAGATCTTAATATGCTAAAGCAACAATATTTTATTTTTATTACAAAGAGAATATGTACTGCTTTTAAAATAAAAATGGATACCAGATAGAAACTTACTTTAGCTGGATTCTGAAACTACCCATGGTGAGACCTACAGTGTTTACAAGTTTTCTAAAGTGGGTCTTATAACTGTAGTTTAGTGTTGCAGGAAAGTTTGAATTAAAAGATAAACCTAGTCCCTTTTGTGCTTGACAAAGTGAAAATACTGAAAACATAATTAACTGGCTATTGGTACTTTTGGGAATTGACAGGATGTTAATCAGAGGAAACGGAATTACCTCTTTGCAGAATGCTAACTAATTTCATTGCAACTTTAATTAAAAGAACATCAAAGTACATCTTTCCTTCAAATAGAAAGCACCTGCAACATGATTTGTTTGGATTGCTAGATCTTCAATGTTACAGAAGCAATTGACTGCACTCATATGCCCATTAAAGATATTTCCTGATGAACAAATATGAAGGAATTTAAAGATGATTCATTCCCGAAAAATGATGAAAAAATGACTCATTCCTTAAAAAAGAAAATTGTTGTGCTATCTAATATAGCAATATGAAAATCGTTATCCATCTTCCCTGAGATCTGCTGAGATTGGACACAATAATTTGGATTGCAGTTTTAATATTATGTAGTTTTTTTTCTTTCTTTTTTTTTTTTCCTTTAGGGTACTTAGTGGGAAATCATTTTGGGAAAATTACCTCAATGACACATGTTGACTATATTTTATCTTGAAATGAATATCATAAATTGCACTCTTCCATTGCTAAAAGTATGTGAATATTCCCCAATATGCTAATTTATTACAGGCAGCCTCATACACCTGCCAAATTAAAACACAATGTTCATGGTCTTATTCTATTATTAAAAATAAGCTTCTGGAATTTTTCCAAGCATCTAAGTCTATCCACTGACATAGCAGTACAGCTCTTCGAAAAAAAACTAATATTTATTTAGATACAACACAGATGAGAACATGGCATGTATTAAGGGCAATATTCTTACATTAAAAAAAAGGAGAGAGATATGTATACAATATATATAAAGATTAGGGATTCTCTTGCTGATTATAAAGGAAGTGCTTTACTCATTTAGGTTAATAAAATTATTTTTAGTTTTATATTTCTTTAATATTTTAATTTAAGCTGTTAAAATTAAAACAAAAGTGAAAGACATTTCTAAAAAGAATTAAGAGCATACTGTCATTACTTCTCATCATAAATTACCATGACATAATGTGAAAAGAGACAGAATCTCAAATGCAATTTAAATTCTTTTAAATCCAGAAATCTGATGAACTTCAAAAATGAAAAATTTTCATCATACCAAGGACACAGAAAAATACTATGATAGAGAAGAATACACAGAAAAGAAAGATGGGGATAGAAAGAGGGAGAAAAGAGCAAGAGATCAGATAATGTAGGTAAATCAACAAAAGCAAAGGAAATTTGAACAATAAAGCTATTTTGTAAAGAATTCTAAGCACAACAATAACATCAATTTTGCCTTATATATTTGAATATATCAGATGAGGGTATAATGTCCCTGAATTATTTAGACAATTAATTCATCTGTGCAGTGATATGTAATGGCATGATGAAACAAATTCTTTAAAGTAACTACAAACTCTATAATTGTATGATTTCAATAAGTTTTTATTTAGGTGGGGTGACATAGAATAAAATGCATTTTTGTCAACTCCCTTTGGTCTTTGTTTTTCTCATTAATTTATTTTCTACAGTAGATTTTATTGTATGAGATAATTATTTTTTTTCAGTTTATAGTGAGTTAGCTTGTATTTATTTTCCATTACTCAAAGTTATCATTCAGAGTCCTCTTCAAATTCTACTAACTTTCTTATACCTCTGCTAATGTATACTGAGTAAATACATTTGCTTATGTAGAATACTGTGCTGCATCCTTGATTTCTCTCTTAAGTTTTTCATTATCTGAAAATTGTTTATCTCTATACACTGCACCTATCTCTGAAAAATCTTCCTCCAGTTTAGAAAAATGTTTTAGATGAACCTGTTTGCAAGGCAGAAATAGAAACACAGAGCTAGAGAACAAGCATATGGACACTAAGGAGGGGAAGGGGGGTGGGATGAATTGGGAGATTGGGATTGACATATATACACTAATAAGTATAAAATAGATAACTAATGAGAACTTGCTGTATAGCACAGGGAACTCCACCTTGCTGTACAGTAGAAAATAACACAACATTGTAAAACAACTATACCCCAATAATAAATAAATAAGTAAATAAATCTTCCTCCAATACCGCATATCCAGCCATATTGATATAAGTGAAGTTTTTCTAAGATTCTAAAATTTTGTACATTTACACTCTCTATGTGAATTATTTTCTTTGCCTCCTTGCTCATGTTCTTCATTTAAATATCTCCTGCTCATCCTTCATAATAATGCCCAGTCATCAAGCCTTCCCAAATTACCCACGTGGAGATGTGTAGTTCCTCTGTGATTTCATAGAAGACTAATCATTCTTATTCCATAAATAGAATAGATAGTTTTCTATCCTAGAGTGAATCAATGAACACACTGTAACTTAGCCCTGTGGCTAACTTATTAGAACTTAGAGATTCTTTCTAGGTTCTACTTTTTATCCTTAAATTCTAACATAGTTTTATTGTCTTGTCCAAGCCTTTGTGACTGGCCCTACAGTCAGAGTATCTACCTGGCACAATCCTAACTCCACCGCAGAGAAATTTCTCAGACCCATGCCTCTTGGCTTGTGATTGTTATTCAAGAACTTGCACTGCCCTGATGGGACACAATGATACAACAGAACTTGTCAATAATGGAAATGTTCTGTATCTGTACTGTCCACTACAGCAGCCATTAGCTACATGTGAATATTGAGTACTGGAAATGTGACTATTGTAATCAAGAAACTGGATTTTTATTTTTTAAAATAATATAAATTTGAATAGCCACAGGTAGCTAGTGGCTACTGTATTGGGCAGCATAAGTCTAGAATTGTGGAACCAAGCTCAGATGTTTTTCCTGGACTTAATTAATGGATTTCTTTATTTCTTGAAAAATGGAATCTCAGGATATGAGAATAGAAATTAACTTTACCAATAGAATAGTAGAAGGCATAAAAGAAAAAAAAAAACACCCTTATTTTCTCCTCTTCATGATGAGTCCCATTGCACTTTAAACTTGCAAGCTGCATCCATTCTTCCACTCATTAATCTACCCATTCCCTCACTGATCATTTATCCAACTGACATGCATTTTAAGCTCCTACAAATGCAGGCACTGCATAATGGCAATATAAAGATGATTCCATGTATTACTGTTTGGCATATGAACTGGAAAATGTTTTTTTCTAATCAGAAGAACATTATTCTTCTATCTCTAAAAAAATAGATATATCCTTTTCTTCAGGTGTCCCTTGTTTTCTATTTCAATACTAACTTTTCCATGTTCTGTCCATATTTAATAACAGAAAATTGTATATGCCAAATTTTTACTTTACTTTAAAACCTAAATATATTCCCTAAACCTCTGTAACCACAGCTTTAAAATTTATGCATAAACGACATGGAATTTTTTTCCAAATCATGACTATAGCATATATGAGCTATGTCACTCTGTGCAAGATACTTCTCTGAATTTCAGGATGTTGTCTTTAGTGCAAAAATAGGATAATTAATAATAACATATATACATACTGTTTCCTGTCAACTTCTAATCTTCATTTTAATCACTGCAATATTTTCAGTAACATGCTTTTCTAAAAATCAAATGAAGTATCTAGAAAACACATCTATCCAAGTATCAGATACGTATTAGGCAGGGGTCACTAGTCCCCAGGCCACGGATGGATAGCGGTCCACGGCCTTTTGGGAACAGGAAGCACAGCAGAAGGTGAGTGGCTGGCAAGCTAGCAAAGCTTCATCTGCCACTCCCCATCGCTCCCCACCACTCGCATTACCAGCTGAACCATCCGTCCCACCCATCCCGTCCGTGGAAAGATTGTCTTCCATGCAACTGATCCCCGGTGCCAAAAAGTTTGGGGACCAATGTTAATAAGCACTAAACCACATTACTTCTTTCTCCTTCCTCTGGCTATGTCACCAGAACATAGTACAGACAGTGGGCCAAACTGCCTGCGTTTCAAGCCACTTACCATCTGAGTCAACGTGGGTAGATTACTTCAACTCTTTCTGTATTAAATCCACATTTAACATGGGGACAATAAAAGTTCTCAGTCCATTGGGTTGATGTAAGGATAGAATTGGTTAGCATATATAAAATCTTTAGAAACACACCTAGCACAATATAAGCACTCAATAATTATTGGCTACCATCATCATTATACAACTGTTTCTATCACTTGCTTCAAAACCTCAGGTTCACAATACTAAAATTCTGTGCAATGAATATGATGTATTTTTATTTTGAGAATACAAAAGTTCTTAAAAATATGTTACTAACCTCCCCCCCCCCCAGATTGTGAGAATAGTATTGGGATTTAGTGAAAAGGACATGGACTTCAGGGTCAGACAAATATAGTATTATTTGTGTAACAACTTTATACAATTGACTTTACCTCTTTAATCCTCAGATTTCTTACTTATAAAAGAAGAAAATAATTGTCCTCTTCTCACAGAGTTATTTATCATTACATGAGAAAAGTGTGTAAAAGATCTCACGCATACTCTGTAATATAATAAATCCTCAATAAATATTATTTCTCCATCCTGCTATTTTAGGCTAGATTGACTAAATGAAGTGTGAAGATTCCAGACATACACATTCAATGGATATCAAATTATATGTGCTTCATATTTTTAAGAAAACCTGTAGTCCCTAAGCCGCCATGGGCAATCTGATTGTGCATATGTAAATATGTGCTTAATAAATTAGCTCATCCTCTCATTTATTCTCTAACACAGATCAAACCCCAGTTATGAGACCTATGTGGTGCTGAGTTTGGAGTTGGAAGCCATTGCCATGTGTACTGCTTGGTTCATGGTTTTCTGGTTAAAATTCACTTATCTTTTTTTTTTTTTTTTTTTTTTTTGCGGTATGCGGGCCTCTCACTGTTGTGGCCTCCCCCGTTGCGGAGCACAGGCTCCGGACGCGCAGGCTCAGCGGCCATGGCTCACGGGCCCAGCCGCTCCGCGGCATATGGGATCCTCCCAGACCGGGGCACGAACCCGTATCCCCTGCATCGGCAGGCGGACTCTCAACCACTTGCGCCACCAGGGAGGCCCTCACTTATCTTTTCTTCACTTCATTCCCTCCATCTGTGAAGGAGGATCATACTTCCCCACAGGAAAATTTATAAAGTTATGGAAGATCCACAGATGAGACACATGCTCTTTCACTTGATGAACTTAAATTCTTTTCCTACTCCCACACCACGCTGGAAATCCTGGTAATGTATCAGGGATTGGCAACATGCCCATGGACACATAGTCAGAGCCAGGGCTATAAGAGGAATCTGAGCTACTTTGCTGATCCCTAAAACGACAACATTACATGCTTTACAAATGCATTTTCTTTATTTTCCACATTTCCCACCCACAGCCTGGCAGAGTTCTAATGATTTTTCAAGGGCCAGTTTAAATGTCCACTGTTCTTTGAAGGCTTTGCCAAAACTCACTGGCTCTGCTCCAGAGACTGAATATCTCCATCCATCTTTTTTAATTCTACAGCATTTAATTGGTGTGATTAAGATAATATAGGATATTTATCACATTTCATTACAGTGAAGTTGTTTACACGCCTGTCTCCCATCCTAGACAGGGAATTCTGTGATGGCAGAAACTTTGTGTTGCTTAAAACAGAGCCTGGCATATAATAAGTATTCTCTAAATTTCACTTGAGTTAAACCAAGGTCTTCTCGACTTTCTGGCATTTCCTTAAGCTATTTCACCTCATTGAAACAAAGACTATTATTAAATGGCTATATTACTGGATAAAGACTCAGTTTTTATTTTCTTATTTGATGATAATTTGGAGCTTCAGATAATTGTCCATGCTAAACTGAAGGTCATGAAACCATTGTGATAAAAGAAAATGCTCTTTTAATTAATAAAAACTAAGATATTATCAACTTGCCAGATCTATTTGAGCAGATGTGTGAATATTCACACAAACAGTAAACAATACACATGTGTGTTTTACATTCATATACATACTCACATATATGTAATTTATAGAATTAGTACAATGTAAAAGATAGAAATTTCAAATAAAATTTTACTCATGGCTCATAATTTGATGCACATAATGGTAAGCTGACTCTACCTTTGATTAAAACAATTGAGTCAAAGATTATTATTGATACAAAAAATGAACAAATCAGTGATGTTATAGTATAAAGTTTGCACAACACAAATATCAGTTCTAAAATAAATAGTCTTGGCACTTAATAGCTGTTTTTCAACACATTCATTTAAGTTCTATCTACATTCAAGTAAAATAACTGGTTAAATGAGTAAATGAACTTGTCTCAAAAATTCTACCAAATTATTTTACATTCATTTCTGAAAAACAGTAAACCAACCTTAAAACTGAGATTTCATAATGTTAATTGGAAGGAATAGACACATTTTAGAAAATCAGCTGTTTAATGATCTTGGCTGTGCTGCTCTCCAATTAGTGCTGGGTCACCAATTAATTCTTTTCCAGGTGCCCAGTCTTCCTGGAAACAAACACTGGGCTGAGTTCTCTTGATATTTTCACCTAATGCTCCAACTGTATTAATTACTTTGACCTTGCTCAGACTTGGACCGCAGTTTTCTCAATTTGAAGAAAAAGTATCTTTTCCATTTATTTTAAGAAAATAACAAATCGTAGTAAAGCCAAACAGAGATTCATTGTCATTCACTGTTTGTCACGTTCTTCCAAATTCACTTGAGACACTGGTTTTCGATAGCTGTCATGTTTGTATTTGCTCCACCTGTGTTTTCTACCACAACCCCTAAGACCACCTAGACTTTGTCTTGTGACTAATTTCCTTGCCTACCTTTATTTTCCCTCACTCTTTTGATCTCCTGGTTTCCTTATGTTTTTAGATTATTCAAGCATACCCTTCACTAATAAGCAAGAGCCCCTCTCTCAAATCTATGTTTCTAAACCAATCTTCTATCTTTCGAACCCAAGTTTATTTTCAAGGGAATTTTACAGTTGCTGCCTAAAGTTTTTATTTCATTTCTCACTTGTTCATTAATTCAGGGTTATCTACTTCTTTCTGCCATCATATCATTAATCCTTTCTTCTTAAAATGCAGTCAATTAACACAACCATATTTAAAGACTTCATCACATTCAGTCTCAACAATGTTTCACGTTGTAAATTTCTCTACCTTAGCTTCGTGTCACTATCTATCTATCTATCTATCTATCTGTCTGTCTGTCTGTCTATCTGTCTATCTCCCTATGAGATTATGGATCTGGGAGTCAGGTTGACCACGTTCTACATGTCAGCTTTGCCTCTGTCTTACAGACAAATTTCTGAAAAAGCACTTAACCTCTCCTGGCCTCAAGTTCTTCATGAATAAAGTGGGGATGAAAATATATATCACTTAGAACAGCTTCTCCACAAATTCTTTGCCAACCCTTACCATCTCTTTAACTTTTTAACTGAACACAATCTGTCTCCTTGATATCCTTTAGAATAGGATGACCATATAATTAATGTCCAAATCTGAACATATTTTTAAATTAAAGAGTGTGCTATTAACTATGTTGCTGGAACAATGTGGGTAAAACAGACCTGTTTGTAAACTACAAAGTATAATGGGCCTATTCAAAGTGCACCCTGTGTTTTTCCACTTTTCTGCATTTGTTAGTTTTTCACCTCTCCTGGAATGCCTCTTTTCTTCCTCTGTGATAAATACATCTTTCAAATGTCTGTTCAACTCTCATCCACCAACTATACCAAAGTTATTTCATCTTTAACCAGTCAGTATTTATCTTTCCATGTAACTACAATCCAAGTGAAATTCACGTGCCATCATGCATTGCCTTTTGATACAACTTGTCATACTTCACTATTATATTTAGTGTAAATTATCTGTATCAATATATCTTTAATTGTTTTTTCTTGAGAACATATAGTTTTTAATGGAAGTAACTTATTCTGACCCTTTTTTTATATTCTTCATGGTTTCTGGCATATAGTTAATCAATTAGTGGGTACTAATTAAATATTTGTTGATTGGATTATTGATTTATTATTATTACATTTTAGCTATGTTGGGATAGTAGATGAGCTGAATTATTTATAAAATTATTCTACACTATTATTTAATAGCTTGTCAAAAGGCTAACAATTATTTTCAGACATATGTATATTTTTAAGAACAAAAGTAAAGGAGCACAGTGACTTTTAACCATTACCAATTAATCCTCAACATATTAGACCAACAAGAACATCTCCTCCCACCCCCCTAAAAAAAAAGTGAAGGAGGAAAATAAATCAGCAACATGTAGTTTAACCACAAATGTAGATAGGAACAAGCTAATCTCTTGATAATGAAGGGGAGTAATGTGGCCTAATTTTTGGTGTTAGTTGGACAAATTTCACCTCCCCCAGATCTCAATTATTTTCTAGCACTCTCAGAATTCTTTTTTTTTTTTTTTTTTTTTTTTTCTTTTTGCGGTATACGGGCCTCTCACTGCCGTGGCCTCTCCCGTTGCGGAGCACAGGCTCCGGACGCGCAGGCTCCAGACGCGCAGGCGGGCCCAGCCGCTCCGCGGCATATGGGATCTTCCCGTACCGGGGCACGAACCCATGTCCCCTGCATCGGCAGGCGGACTCTCAACCACTGCGCCACCAGGGAAGCCCCAGACATATGTATATTTTTAAGAACAAAAGTAAAGGAGCACAGTGACTTTTAACCATTACCAATTAATCCTCAACATATTAGACCAACAAGAACATCTCCTCCCACCCCCCTAAAAAAAAAGTGAAGGAGGAAAATAAATCAGCAACATGTAGTTTAACCACAAATGTAGATAGGAACAAGCTAATCTCTTGATAATGAAGGGGAGTAATGTGGCCTAATTTTTGGTGTTAGTTGGACAAATTTCACCTCCCCCAGATCTCAATTATTTTCTAGCACTCTCAGAATTAATCCCACAATTAGAATACTCATCATGGGATAAAACGGGAAGGTAAAAGTCCAAAGAACTCTCTTCCAAAATCAAAATAAAAACAAAGCAAAACTATTTCATTCTTCCTTTTTTAAGATTTTCTGTGAAAACTAAAATAATAAGAAGAAAAATTATGGTTGCACCTATTCTCCTTTGCCTTATCCTAAAGTAGCAATGTTGTGACCGGGCATAATAGTCTCATTCCAATTTGGACATAAATGTTGACAGCTTTCAATGCCCGTAACTCCCCTTTCCCCTCTGCCCATCTGTATAGTACAAGAAAGCCCAAGTGCTCCTTACTGTGGTGCCTGCAGGAAATTCAACCCAAGCAAGTCCTGACCTTTGTGTGAGAACCTTCAGCCCTGGCCCATCCCCTGACCATAATAAGACCCCAAAGCTGGTCCCTGTTGTCATTCTTGGCTCTCTCAAGCCATTTCCAGACCAGCTTGGAAGCCTGCTTTTCTCTCCCCAAAAAGCTCTCCGCAAACTTATGTGAGAAATAAGCCTTTTTATTGGTGCACGTGTGGCATCATCAGTCTTGCCATCTAAACCAAATTTGGGTGAGGGTCCACCTTAGCTCTGCAGGATGATCAAAACACTGTGGCTTATAACTGGGGTAAAAAGTCTCTGGATTTATATAGACATATATTACTGATGAGGATTATTTACACAGAAAGCTGAAAGAAAGGATGTCATTACCAAGATTTTAAAGGAAGATTTTAAAGGAAGAACTGTATGCCAGTCACTCTATTAATTTAGGATAAAAATACACATTACTTATTATTACTAAGATGGACTTAAAGCAATACTTTGTTCTCAATACTGTATATACTTATGGTATTACCAAAAGTGCTGTATTGAGGTAACTGTGAGAGAGGTAGATATTGGAGAGGTAAGGGTGTAAGTTATTTGCAGGTAGTATGCCCAGTTTATTAACAAACATGAAATCAGTGAATATAAAAATTGAGTGTTGGTGTTTTGATAATAATTTCATATAATTTTAATATTATTTGGTATTATCATTTGCAGCTACATAAGAAATCAGGAAAAAAACATGTTGTTAATGATTTTCATACTACTAAATATCCGAGGGTATTATTGTCAAAAAGAAAGTTATTTACTGCATTGTATAAAGGCAAAACAAAGTGAGGCCAAGTATTAAAAAAATAAAGAGAGGGAAATAGAAAGAGAGACAGAAAGAAACAGAGAGAGAGGAAGCTGGTACTAGAGGTTTACCAATCAAGTAATAATAATTTTGAAGGTTTTTTTTTATTTTGATTGGAGTGTATGAGGAGGTTCTAGTATAAAATGTATATACAAAATATAAAAGGTCCTAATATTCAATATAACTCTGAAGATCAATTCTAGTATCAATCAAAAATTAGGCAACTTAGAGGTATAAAATAGAATTTTAGAATTTCTAGTGTATTCAGAAATAGAAAACAAAAATTTAATAGTAAGCTGAGAGATAGATTAAGAAAAGAGCAATTTTAAAATACACTCTAAGTGTGCACTAGGACACAGACATGAGGGGTTTCTATTTATTTTGTTTTCATGGCATATCAATGGCTTAGTATTCTGGATGAATTCAAGATAAGCATTTTCATACTTATTCCTAAAAGTATATAAATGTCCGTATTGATTACAAGGGTTGTTGGACCCTCAATGCTTAATTGAAACGTTCCTCTTGTCAGTTTTTGTCACACAAGGTTTCCATTATCTGAATAATGAACATGAAGTGATTATTTATTTTCCCACTCTATCATCAGTGGGTTTTGTCTTCTAATACAGTAGGGGAAAGATCTTGTAGAAATATGACAGTATCCAGTAAAAAAGACAGCACTGGTTTGATAGTTCAGAAACTTCATGTACTCTGGCTCTTTTAGTCAATAATTTTACTTACATAGAGAAATCACTTATCTGCATTGATCCTTAATTCATCATCTGGAGAAATGAATAAAAATTTGATTAGATGAGCTCATAAAATCCCTTCCTTCCCCATTATACTACTTTCCTTGAAATGATTTTTTTAACTTTTAAGATTTTATGCATGACTAGCTCTCTAATGTTTCAGGATAGATTTGATTTTTCCAAACAACCAAATTAAGCTAGATGTTATTAGAAGCCAAAACTTTTGCCAAAAATATCATTCACTCATTCATTTAATAAATATTATTAAGTATATATATTGTGTCATCTCAAATTTAATGAATATAGAGTAGAACACTTGATTTCTGCCTCCTCATCTAGTCCTGTTACATAATTTTCTTCATCTCATCAAACCACAAAATCTTGCATCTACCTTCCCCCTTGCTCAAGTCAAAAATCTAGGGAACAGGGTTTCCCTGGTGATGCAGTGGTTGAGAATCTGCCTGCCAATGGAGGGGACACGGGTTCGAGCCCTGGTCTGGGAAGATCCCACATGACGCGGAGCAACTGGGCCCGTGAGCCACAAAAACTGAGCCTGAGCATCTGGAGCCTGTGCTCTGCAACAAGAGAGGAACACGCAACATGATGAAGAGTAGACCCCACTTGCCACAAATGGAGAAAGCCCTCTCACAGAAACTAAGACCCAACACAGCCAAAAAATTATATATGTATATATATATATATATATATATATATATATATATATATATATATATATATATAATTAATTAATTTAAAAAAGATCTAGGGAACATTATTCTTTTTCCCCACTACATCAATTTCATCAATGAATGTTTTCAGTTATATCCAAAAGCATGCAGTGAATCTATCCATTCTCTTCATTATGTATTGCCTGGCATTCCAGTTGGTTTCCCACTTCAACACTTCATCCCTCCCCTCAAAAACTGTAGTAACCAGAGTCATGTTCTAAAAACATATATCAGATATAATCACTCCCTACTTAAAGTCTGTCACTGACTTCACTCTGTACTTGAAATACATTCTGACTCCTTATCCTCTTTACAAAGTCCTATAGACTTAGACTCTATCTTTTTTCCAACCTTAACAATAGCAGTCTTTTTGTCAACCATGTTTTTGCATTCCACTGAGTAGCTATTTATTCAATTGTGAAACTTATTTTTTTACCTTATAATTTTTGTACTAACTGATGCCTGTTCCTAGAATATTTTTCCTCCTAACTTTCACATTGCTGGTGCTTTCAAGGCATCCATGTCTTCATTTAAATGTCATTTTTCTTTTTTATAATTAAAAAAATATTACTATCTACAGTGTAATAGCTACAGGCCAACATGCTTAAGATTGATCTGTATCATTAAAAATTTCTCCATCATTTTCTCTGATAGGCAATCCCTGACCACCAATCCCAAGTAGTCACCCAGATGTACACTATAATATCACCTGTTTTAATTATCTGCATGGCATTTGTTTCTATGGAGATATTTTCTTCTTTAATTGTAAATGTTCCCTTTATCTTCTATTGGAATACAAATATCATGCAGACTAGCAACATGTCACTCTTGTTTACTCCTACATCCTCAAGCCCTGAAACAGTGTATAAAAGACTGTGCCCAAAAAGTTGCTATTCTTGTGAAGATTTTTCCCCGGCTTTATTGAAGTACAATGGACAAATGCAACTGTAGAATATTTAAAGTGTATAAAGTGGTGATTCAATATACATATATATTATGAACAAATTCTCCCATCAAGTTAATTAATACATCCATTAGCTCACATACTTATTCTTTGTTTGTTCACTTGGTGAGAAAATTTAAGTTCTACTCTCTTAGCAGAGTTTAATTATACAATGCAGTGTTATCAACTATCATCACCAGGTCATTCATTAGATCCTCAGAACTTATTGTTTTATAACTGAAAGTTTGTACCCTTTTACCAACATCTCTCTATTTCCACCATGCCCCAGCCTGTGGCAAACACTTTTCTACATGGATCACTTTCTTAATTTCCCTTTTTGATAGTTAATTGTTGGTGTATAGAAACACTACTGATTTTTGTATATTGATTTTGTATCATGAATTAGAGTAACTCTGAGATTCTGATTAGTTTAGTTACTGTGCCTCCCAAAATTATTCAGTATTATCAATATCTATGGTTTTCAGCAATATTTTTTAAGATTCTTTTAAGTTTATTCATTAGTTCATAGAGAATGAACATTAATATAAAGTTGTGGCATTGTCAAGTAGTGTTTGCATGACTCTGAGAACAAAAGTCAGTTAAATTTTTTGAGCTTTAGAATCCTTGTTCATGGAAATGAGCATTTAATCTCCTTTCATGGGTATCAATTTGCTGATTAAATAAGATAATATAAGCAATTGCAGTTTAAGCATTTATGTACTACACAAATTTTAATAACATTTACACTCAGGTCTTTAGAGTGACAGATAGGGTCCTTTGTTTCTACCCATCTTGTGAGGTGTTGTCTCCTAGAACTATTCAAGTAAGACCTTTCCCATATCCTCAAAATAACAGTGTCTGTCGCAGCCTCACTTAAAGCTGACCCTTCATAGATTTCAACTACTATTGTTCTCTCTGGATGACAATATTAATATTTTCACATATTATTCTGATATTTTTGTTGAATTTATAAGATGGTGAAGTTTGGGCAATATCTATGTCATATAGGATTGGCATGATGCAAGGTTGGTGAGTCATATTTATACAGTAATATGAATAGAGGTTAAAAAATATATAGCTTATTATTTCCCTATATTTCTCAACTTAGCCTAGCACAAAAATCCCTACATGTACTCAGCAGCTGCAATCATAAGCTTACCATTTCAAGTAACTCAGTTACCACCAGTTTAAAATAGTCTCTTTTGATAACTACTTACCTCAGTTCTAGATTTCCCACTCTTCTTTCTTTTATCTTTTCTCTAAGATGTAACTGAGTTGAGTCAGTGTGCCAATCTAAGTATCATTATGGCATTCTAAACTTAGGATGTAATTCTCATACATGGAAGTTCTTTCCCCTTACCGAGTGTTATTTCCTGATAGGTGTCCTTGGTCCTACAATGTCTTCCATGTGTCTAGTTTACACACATTGTTTCTTCATATTTTCAAACATGAATCTTCATCTGACCTGCCATACCACTCAGGCTCTTTTACATTATTTTCTGTAGGTGTGTGGGGCCCCCAGGAAACTTTGGCTGTGTTCTCCTCACCAAGGTGAATTGCAAGGTACTCTGGGTAGCTCTCCATAGAGGCATTTGTCTGTCCCATCTCCAGTCATAAAAGATTTCAGGAACCATGTTTATGGAGCCATGTTGGAGGAGATAGTTTTCTAAATATTTCTATGTTCCAGGCTATAATTTTTGAGGATAGGAAATCATCCATTCTGCTCTGAGTGGGTTTTATTATTTACCACATAAAGAGGAGGTTGACCCAAGAGAAGAGACTGAAGAGCTACATGTGTTCAGGAAACACCCAGCACTTTAACACTAATCAGATATTTATTACATATCTTCTGATTCTTCTCTCTTGTATTACTATGTGAATAAACTCTCATTTTGGGGCAGAAAAACAATAACTCATATCGATATGTATCCTTCTCTATTACATGCCTTATGGAATAAACTCTACACTTTTAGTCTATACTTTTAGTCTCTTTCAGTCTTTGGCTTCCAATACTTAAGGTCAACTTAGAATAGTAAAATATTTTCTCTAATACATTCCTGCCTCGTGAAAATGAAGGCTATGGATTTCAACACAATTGATTCTACTGTAGATACCTGTAACATCAATATGAACCCAAACTTCAAGAATATATTATCTCCATCCCATTCTTCAATTTAGGAAAAAAAAATTCCTAACACTGTCACTGTTTGAGGATAGTATTGAAGAGTATGATTAACAAACTACAGACCTTGTTTCAAATCCTTCCCATCAGCTGTTTTTATAAATAAGGTTTTTATTGCAATACAGTCATGCATATATTTATGGTCTATGACTGCTCTCATGCTACCTTGGCCAAGTTAGCTATTTGTCACACAGACCATATGGCATGGTGAGCCCAAAATATTTACTATCAGACCCTCTCAAAGAAAAGTGTGTTGGCTGATGTTAAAAGCTTAGTTTATGGCAGAAGGGAAAAGGCAGCACATTGAAAGGTGGGCTTCTGGTGTGTGGAGTTCAGGAGTTTGGAGCCAAGTGGCTGACAGGGTCTTGGTGCTCCTGCCGGGGTTAAGGCTTGTTCCTCTTAAATGGGAGAGACGAGTTCAGGATATTGGTCCACCAGAGATTTCCTGTCTCCACGTAATATCAAAAGGTGAAAGCTCTCCAGAGATCGCCATCTCAAGGCTAAGACCCAGCTCTGCTCAATGACCAGCAAGCTAAGTGATGGACACTCTATGCCAAGCAACTAGCAAGACAAGAACACAACCCCACCCATAAGCAGAGAGTCTGCCTAAAATCAAAATAAGGTCACGGACACCCCAAAACACACCAGTGGACACACTCCTGCCCACCAGAAAGACAAGATCCATCCTCATCTGCTAGAACACAAGTACCAGTACCCTCCACCAGGAAGCCTACACAGCCCACTGAACCAACCTTACCCACTGGGGGCAGACACCAAACACAATGGAAACTACGAACCTGGAGCCTGCAAAAAGGAGACCCCAAACACAGTAAGTTAAGCAAAATGGGAAGACAGAGAAATACACAGCAGATGAAGGAGCAAGGTAAATATCAACCAGACCAAAAAAACTAAGAGGAAATAGGTAGTCTACCTGAAAAGGAATTCAGAGTAATGATACTAAAGATGATCCAAAATCTTGGAAATAGAAAGGAGAAAATACAAGAAACCTTTAACAAAGACTTAGAAGAACTAAAGAGCAAACAAAAAATGATGAACAACACAATAAAAGAAATTAAAAATTCTTTAGAAGGAACCAATAGCAGAATAACTGAGTCAGAAGATAAAATAGTGGAAATAACTACTGCAGAGCAGAATAAAGAAAAAAGAATGAAAAGAATTGAGGACAGTCTCAGACACTTCTGGGACAACATTAAATGCACCAACACTTGAATTATAGGGGTCCCAGAAGAATAAGAGAAAAAAGAAGGGACTGAGAAAATATTTGAAGAGATTATAATTGAAAACTTTCCTAATATGGGAAAGGAAATAGTCAATCAAATCCACGCAGTGCAGAGAGTCCGTACAGGATAAATCAAAGGAGAAACAAGACAAGACACATACTAATTAAACTATCAAAAATTAAATACAAAGAAAAATATTAAAAGCAGTAAGGGAAAAACAACAAATAACATACAAAGGAATCCCCATAAGGTTAAAAGCTGATCATTCAGCAGAAACTCTTCAAGCCAGAAGGGAGTGGCAGGACATATTTAAAGTAATGAAAGGGAAAAGCCTACAAACAAGATTACTCTACACAGCAAGGATCTCATTCAGATTCAACAGAGAAATTAAAAACTTTACAGACAAGCAAAAGCTAAGACAATTCAGCACCACCAAACCAGCTTTACAACAAACGCTAAAGGAACTTCTCTAGGCAGGAAACACAAGAGAAGGAAAAAATCTACAATAACAAAGCCAAAACAATTAAGAAAAAGGTAACAGGAACATATATATTGATAATTACTTTAAACGTAAATGGATTAGAAGCTCGCACCAGAAGACCTAGACTGGCTGAATGGACACAAAAATAAGACCCATATATGTGCTGTCTGTGAAAGACCCACTTCAGACCTAGGTACACATACAGACTGAAAGTGAAGGGATGGAAATAGACAGTCCATGGAAATGGAAATCAAAAGAAAACTGGGGTAGCAATACTCATAACAGACAAAATAGACTTTAAAATAAACACTATTACAAGAGACAAAGAAGGACACTACATAATGATCAAGGGATCGATCCAAGAAGAAGATATAAAAATTGTAAATATTTATGCACCCAACATAGGAGCACCTCAATACATAAGGCAAATACTAACAGCCATAAAAGGGGAAATCAACAGCAGCACAATCGTAGTAGGGGACTTTAACACCTCACTTTCACCAATGGACAGATCATTCAAATGAAAATAAAAAAGGAAACACAAGATTTAAATGACACATTAAACATGATGGACTTAATTGATAATTATAGGACATTCCATCCAAAAGCAACAGAATACACTTTCTTCTCAAGTGCTCATAGAACATTCTCCAGGATAGATCATATCTTGGGTCACAAATCAAGCCTTGGTAAATTTAAGAAAATTGAAATTTTATCAAGTGCCATTTCCAAACACAATGCTATGAGAGTAGATATCAATTAAAGGAAAAAAAATCTGTAAAACATACAAACACTTGGAGGCTAAACAATGCAATACTAAATAGCAAAGATATCACTGAAGAAATCAAACAGGAAACTAAATATACCTAGAAACAAATGACAATGAAAACACAGTGACCCAGAACATATGAGATGCAGCAAAAGCTGTTCTAAGAGGGAAGTTTACAGCAATACAAGCCTGCCTCAAAAACTAAGAAACATCTTAAATAAATAATGTAAACTTACAACTAAAGCAGTTGCAGAAAGAAGAAGGAAAAAAAAGTTAGCAGAAGGAAAGAAATCATAAAGGTCAGATCAGAAATAAATGAAAGGGCTTCCATGGTGGCGCAGTGGTTGAGAGTCCACGTGCCGATGCAGGGGACACGGGTACATGCCCTGGTCTGGGAAGATCCCACATGTGGCAAAGTGGCTAGGCCCGTGAGCCATGGTGGCTGAGCCTGTGCTTCCGGAGCCTGTGGTCCACAACAGGAGAGGCCACAACAGTGAGAGGCCCGCATACAGCAAAAAAAGCCCAAACAAACAAACAAATAAATAAATAAACAAGAAATGAAGGAAACAATAGCAAAGATCAATAAAACTAAAAGCTTGTTCTTTGAGAAGTTAAAGAAAATTGATAAACCATTAGCCAGACTCATCAAGAAAAAAAAAAAAGGAGAAGCCTCAGATCAATAGAATTACAAATGAAAAAAGGGAAGTAATGACTGACACTGCAGAAATGTGAAGAATCATGGGAGATTACCACAAGCAACTATATGCCAATAAAATAGACAACATGGAAGAAACGGACACATTCTTATAAAAGCACAACCTTCTGATGCTGAACCAGGAAGAAATAGAAAATATGAACAGACCAATCACAAGCACTGGAATTGGTACTGTGATTAAAACTCTTTCAACAAACAAAAGCCCAGGACCAGATGGCTTCACAGGCGAATTGTGTCAAGGATTTAGAGAAGAGCTAACACCTATCCTTCTCAAACTCTTCCAAAATATAGCAGAGGGAGGAACACTCCCAAACTCATTCTATGAGGCCACAACCACCCTGATACCAAAACAAGACAAAGATGTCACAAAAAAAGAAAACTACAGATCAATATCACTGATGAATATAGATGCAAAAATCCTCCACAAAATACTAGCAAACAGAACCCAACAGCATATTAAAAGGATCATACACCATGATCACATGGGCTTCATCCCAGGATTGCAAGGATACTTCAATATACACAAATTAATCAATGGGAAAAACTGTAGTAACAAATTAAAGGAGAAAAAACATATGATCATCTCAAAAGATGCAGAAGAAGCTTTTGACAAAATTCAACACCTATTTATGATAAAATCTCTCCAGAAATTAGGCATAGAGGGAAATTACCTAAACATAATAAAGGCCATATATGAAAAACCCATAGCCAACCTCATTCTCAGTGGTGAAATCCTGAAAAATATTCCTCTAAGATCAGGAACAAGACAAGGTTGTCCACTCTCACCATTATTATTCAACATAGTTTTGGAAGTTTTAGCCTCAGCAATCAGATACAAAAAAAGAGATAAAAGGAATACAAATTGGAAAAGAAGATGTAAAACTGTCACTGTTTGAAGATGACATGATACTATACATAGTGACTCCTAAATATGCTACCATAAAACTGCTAGAGCTAATCAATGAACTTGGTAAAGTAGCAGGATAAAAAGTTAATGCACAGAAATCTCTTGCATTCCTGTACACTAATGATGAAAAATCTGAAAGAGAAATTGAGGAAACACTCCCATTTACCATTGCAACAAAAATAATAAAATACCTAGGAATAAACCCACCTAGGGAGACAAAAGACCTGTATGCAGAAAACTATAAGACACTGATGAAAGAAATTAAAGATGATACAGAGAGATGGAGAGATATAAGATGTTCCTGGTTTTGAAGAATCAACATTGAAAATGACTATACTATGCAAAATAATCTACAGATTCAATGCAATCCCTAACAAATTACCAATGGCATTTTTCACAGACTAGAACAAAAATTTTCACAATTTGTATGGAAACACAAAAGACCCTGAATAGCCAAAGTAATATTGAGAAAGAAAAACGGAGCTGGAGGAACCAGGCTCCTAGACTTCAGACTATACTACAAAGCTACAGTAAACAAGACAGTATGATACTGGCACAAAAACAGAAATATAGATCAATGGCACAGGAGAGAAAGCCCAGAGATAAACCCACACACATATGGTAAACTAATCTTTGACAAAGGAGGCAAGGATATACAAGGAAAAAGACAGTCTCTTCAATAAGTGGTACCTGGAAAACCAGACAACTACATGTAAAAGAATGAAATTAGAAAACTCCCTATCACCACACAAAAAAATAAACTCAAATTTGATTAAAGACCTAAATGTAAGGCCAGACACTATAACACTCTTGGAGGAAATCATAGGAAGAAGAGTCTTTGACATAAATCACAGCAAGATCCTTTTTAACCCACCTCCTAGAGAAATGGAAATAAAAAGAAAAATAAACAAAGGGGACCTAATGAAACTTAAAAGCTTTTGCACAGCAAAGGAAACTATAAATTAGACCAAAACATAACACTCAGAATGGGAGAAAATATTTGCAAATGAAGCAACTGACAAAGGATTAAACTCCAATATTTACAAGCACCACATTCAGCTCAATATCCAAAAAACAAACAATCCAATCCAAAAATGGGCAGAAGACCTAAACAAACATTTCTCCAATGAAGATTTACAGTTTGCCAACAAACACATTAAAGGATGCTCAACATCACTAATCATTAGAGAAATGCAAATCAAAACTACAATGACATATCACCGCACACCAGTCAGAATGGCTGTCATCAAAAAATCTACAAACAATAAATTCTGAAGAAGGTGTGGAGAAAAGGGAACCCTCTTGCACTGTTGGTGGGACTGTAAATTGATACAGCCACTATGGAGAACAGTATCACAGTTCCTTTAAAAACTAAAAATAAAACTACCATATGACCCAGCAATCCTACTACTGGGCATATACCCTGAGAAAACCATAATTCAAAAAGTCTCATGTACCACAATGTTCATTGCAGCACTATTTACAATAGCAGGACATGGAAGCAACCTAGTGTCCATCGACAGATGAATGGATACAGAAGATGTGGCACATATATACAATGGAATGTTACTCAGCCATATAAAGAAATGAAATTGAGTTATTTGTAGTGAGGTGGATGGACCTAGAGACTGTCATACAGAATGAAATAAGTCAGAAAGAGAAAAATAAATACTTTATGTTAACACATATATATGGAATCTAAAAAAAAAAAGTTCTGAAGAAACTAGGGGCAGGACAGAAATAAAGACGCAGACGTAAAGAATGGACTTGAGGACACGGAGGGGGAAGGGTAAGCTGGGATGAAGTGAGAGAGTGGCATAGACATATATATACTACAAAATGTAAAACAGATAGTTAGTGGGAAGCAGCCACATAGCACAGGGAGATCAGCTCGGTGCTTTGTGACCACCTAGAGGGGTTGGATAGGGAGAGTGGGTTGGAGACACAAGAGGGAGGATATATGGGGATATATGTATATGTATAGCTGATTCACTTTGTTATAAAGCAGAAACTAACACACAAGAAAATTGCTTGTAAAACAATTTTACTCTGATATAGATGTTAAAAAAAGCTTAGTTTTATATCAAAGTACAACCTGACTGTATAAATAAAACCTACTTCTTGCTTTTTAATATTTTCATCAGCTTAATTTTAATAGTACTTGTCACATCTTTTTCCTTCCCATTCAGTAAGAGAATTCCTAAGTGAGAGCCTCAAAGTTGTAATCAGGAGACTTGGAATATACAAGGGGGATTAAGGTTCATTGGGTCGTACCATGTCCCAGATATTGTGATATGAGAGTTAAATGTTAGCTCTATTAACATGGGTTCTCATCTCATATTTGTCAGATGGACATCATCAGAAAAAAATGTGTCATAAAATATAGTGATTTCTATGTGTACAGGCCCTTCCCCATTCTCAGGCTTTCACACTCATACAGGGTCAATTCATGAGCAGAGACCTCACCATAGCAATGGCAAAATCTGACATAAAAATTGTACTGCATTAGATGTAATGCGATTTTTTTTTCTGTTTAAAATTTCTCCATTGTGTGAAAATATTTTGACATTAATAGTTTTTCAGAGTAAATAGAATTATGGCTTTTGGTCATGTCTTTTCCTACTAATGGAGGGGGCAGAATTACTATGTATCCACAATGTTGTTAGTATTTTTGTCTGTCTTGTTTTTCACATTATCTATAAACTTGAAGTTCGGACAGATTTTCCATCCAAGGTAACTTCCAGCATTAAACTTCAGTGATTTTTAAAAGCAGAACTTTTTAGAGAAGCCAGATGTTATTGAGCAGTCCTGTTTACTCATTAGCAACTAAAAAAACAAATATTTGGTGTTATTCACTTCACTCTTATTTTGGGGCATTCTGTTGCTATAAAGACAAACGACAGAGCAGTTTTTTAGGATGGGAGAAATGAGAACTTTTTGATGAATCCACATTTTCAGTATAGGTTTCTCCCTTATATTTTTAAAATGAGATTCTAAGTTTAGTCACCTTTATCTATGAGATTCTTTTTCTTTTACAATGTACTTATGTAAATGAACTTATCATCATCATTTGAAGTTTATTACTTTCAAAGTCTTCCATACTACTTACAGGTGTCTTTTACCAGTTGAGTGATCAGGGATCAGTAAGTTGATTCAAGGTGAACATATCTGTAAATGATCTAGGAACTTTGAGATTTGCTCACAAGTAATTTCTCAGCACATTAGCCATAATGTCCAGGAAAAAAAGAAGTCTTTTTGACTTTAGACACTCTAAGAAAAATAAGAAAATCTTTTTAAAATAAAAGGAAGAGGAAGTAAGAAAGATAAGGTAAAATTGGGATCACTTGTTTCTAAAGAATATATATAGAGAGAGACACATACATATATATATATATCACCATTGGGCTGTTGTTTCATTGACTATTGTAAACAATGGTTCATAAAGTGAGAAACCATACACTTCATTCTCCCATCTTTAATAGCTTCTTTACAACTTTCCTGATAAGAAATAACTAAATTGGCTCAAAAATTCCAGTACCTGGGAACCACTTATAGAACAACTCCTCCATTACTATACATTTCTTAAAGTGCGTCTTAATATTGATCTAAGAATTTGGTATCCAATAATGTACCCCAGTTTCCTGTATATATTTTTTAACGTGAAAAAGGAACATTTCTATTTCTTCCTTTACATGACAGCCTTACAAATATTGAAAACTAGTATTATGCTTCCTCTTAGTCTTTATTCCCCTAGCTAAACACTCTGTGCTGATACAACATGGTTTGTAAATCCCTCACGTATTCTATTTGGTCTCCTTGGTACACATCAATTTTGTAATATATTCGTTAATATGGACACATTGCTGTATGTAATGCTGTCCACATGTTCTGGTCTCTAAAAATTCACAGTAAAAATTTTACAATATTCTAGATTTCCTTCAGCTTTAATCTTTGTATTCAAAGGAGGCATATCTACAAATCTATTTTTGACAATACTGTATCACATGTCTACACTCACATCCCATTAAAGGAGTAGGTCAAAGAAAATATTTACCTCTATAAACTCTGTGTAGAATACAAACAAATTAGATTAAATATTTTAAAGTTGTTTATTTCATTAAGATTTTGATTCCAAAAGGACAACTAGAACTGGGTGATTTTGTTTCTCTATCATTTCTCAGGTTTTTTTTTTTTTTACCCATGTTCTATTTTAAGCAGACTATCTCTACTTCACAGGAAAGATGAGCACCCAAAGCTCAAAATTAAGTAGTTACAATCACAAAAGAAGGAAGACCTTAACTCTGAATGTTCATAGAGATCACTGAAATTAAATTTTGATTGGCTCTGCTTAGATCATGTGTCTACACCATAATGACCTATTTATTCATGGGAAAGTTTTGATTGAGTAACACTGATCCCACACCCACATCTAGGCTGTAGTCATTGGGGACATTTGATTAATAATCCAGTAGAAGAAAAAGTCTTGCTCTAAAAGTAAAAGATGTTTTGCAGACCAAAATCTAACAAAAGACCATTGTATTCATTTGGTACTAGTGGACAATACTTTCAAATCATTCCATAAATCTTCATTAACTCAAATTAATATCAATCTGCATATATGTCACATTAAGGCCTAATTATCACAATAAGGGAAAAGCAACTATGATCAGAAAATAAGAAGAAATCAATAGAGATTCATTCTGTTATTGTTACATGCACATTTGTGTTACCTACTTTAACACAATTTTTAATTGTTAAAATTAAAGTCTGCTTAGTCAATGTAAGTAGTACCTTTTATTGATAGTAATATGTTCCCAATTTTTAAATTTCAATCATGCATGTTATTCATTTATGTATTCTTCACTTAACAAATATTTGTTGTGTTCTTACTCTTTACTTGGCAGTTTTCCAGGACTTGGAATGTAATATTGAACAATTCCTGCCTAGACCCTGACATGATGGAGTTTAGGTACAATGTGGTCCACAAATCTTAAGAAATTTTTTAGTTGGACTCTGTTGTCATAAAGACTATAAAGTAAAAACATACTATAGGGTGCTAGGCTGGTAAAAAGAGTGAAGACTAGCATATACTGTGAAATCAGAGAAGACTTTTTGGAGAAATTAGATAGGTTTAAGAATAAAAGTAGCTATGTAAAAATGTATCTCTGTCTGCGTGTGTTGGTGTTGCAAGAAGAGCAAGAAAGAGAAAGAGCAGTGGTTAAATTCAGTAGGGAGGCCTGAAGAGGGTGTGGGTACATGACACTATAGAAAGTCCAGAGAGAGAAGTAACATAGGAAACAACAGGGAGGGAAAAAACCAGACTACATAGGTCTTTTAAGGGATTTTTCACTTTATCCTAAGAGCAATGAAAAGCCATTTAATTGCTTGAAGCAGAGGAGTGATGTGGAGAGCTTTGTGGTTTTAAACAATCACAATGTTTGTGTATGGGGAATGCTTTAGGATACCCAGTAGAAGGCTATTACGCTAGTGCTTTAGCGACCGACTTCTTATAATACAGTGGTGGCAGTAGAGTTAAAGGTCTGAGACACACAAGTAAGTAGTCTGAGACCATTTTGAAAGCAGGATCATCAAGACTTAGCGATTGCCTGCTTGTATGTGCACATACAAATGTGACTCACTCAACCTAATGGTAATCATAATGAACATCTTTTAAGATAAAAGTAGCTGATTATGGTATTTATTATATTATCTGAGGAGCCTAATAAGTTGCTGATCTGAATTCTTTCATGGACAATAATTTTTCAAATTAATTTCTTCTCTTGGGAATAATAATTTATTTTTTGGCTTCAATAAATACAATATTTTTAGAGCCAAGAAGCTATAAAATATTTTTAAATGCAACAACCACCATTCTGTTTCACTGGCTTACTGAAAATCCAAAGAAAACACAAACTTGCCCAGAGTAAAGGAATGAGAAAAATTATAAGAAGGAGAAAGACAGTTGATAAAAATAAACAGCAGAACAAGGACACCCAGAGGGAACTAGCAGTCTACACAATTTTCGGTCTTACCTAAATGTGAAATATCCAAGGAGACAACTCTATGTACAGGAGAAACAGGTATCCAAGCATTCCTGACTCTTAAGTTTGCACTGACCTCTTTTAAATGCTTCGTGGTTCACACTTATTCTTCTCTCACTGAAAATGCCTGATTATTCAGCAGCAGCTCCATGAGAAATGACCTCCTTGAGGCTATTTCTCTTTTCCTTTCTGTGTGAGTACATAATAATAGTAGCATATTGAGAACTTATACATGGGAACACGCCATGCCTTGTTCTAAGTGTTTTACTTGTATTAATTCATTTAAACTTTGCAGAAAACCTTTGAGGTGGTTACACAGCTGTCACAACTTTATGGATTGTGGCACAATGAGGTCACCACACTTCCCCCAATGTCACCAAATTAATAACTGGCAAAGCTGTGACCTGATCATACATCGTTTGCCTTCAGAGTCCAAGCAGTTGATCACTTGCTCTTCTAACCCCAATATAGCAGATACAGTAACAATAGCTACAGTCCATGGAGTACTTTTTATTCCAGGTGCTCGTGGTTTAAAAAAATATATATCTTGATTCTTGCAAAAAACAAAAAAAAAAACAATCTAGGCAACACTTTTAAAGTAGGTATTATTTCCCAATTTTCAGACAAAGACTTGGTGGCACAGGGACCTTTATCTGTTTGGTGTAGGTCACATAACCAGTAAAAAGCACAGTCAAACTCTATAGTCAGATATGTCTGAATAAAAAAAAAACTATCCTCTTAATAAGAAGAAAACTCAGATACTAGTTTTAGCTCTATCACTGACAATATGCTCATAAACTTCACTTAATCTCCCTAGCTTCAGTTTACTCAACTGTAAAATAAAAGTGATTCTCAAACTTGAGTAGTCTTAGGATACCCTTGGAATATTGGCTATAAGTGTAAATTTTCCAGTCTTTCATAAAGAACTTGATCAAGCAGATTTAGGGTGAAAGTCCAATTGCTTGAATTTTGAGCAATAATCCCTAGAGATTCTGATTCATGTGATATGTGGACCATGCTTTTGGCTGACCTCACCTTGAAACAGTTATGAAGAATATGCTACTTTTTCTTTGTTCTGTTATGACTTTGAAACTCAACAATCCTACAGTAACCCATACAGCATATAACCCATAACCCATATAGCATATGGGTTACAGTAACCCATATAACATATAACCCATATAGCATAAAACCCATAACCCACCTAGACCACCTGGACACTTAAAAATGTAAGAATAATTGATTTAGAATCTAATTACATGAACTATTGGAGTCGGAAGGAGAGCCCTTCTGAATTCCACAGCTCATGGAATAGGTTAAGCTCCCTCTTCATGATATCTTCATATTTACAAAGCACTTGTGCTCTCATGATCCAGGTCCTATGTTTGTATAGGTTGTTTCTGTTAATTTCCCATGTGACATGCAAGGGTCACATATAGAATTGAAACTCCTGGTGCGGGCTCTGCTTTCTCTTCCCAGTTTTCTGCATTGCTGCCCTGCAGCTAAAATGATTCCATCCCTGACTTCAATAACTATATTCCCTAAGCCAGCTTCATTATCTTCATAGCATTTTTACTATCCAAAATTATTTTATTTGTTCTTTTCAGATATTATCTTTTTCCTTCATTAGAAATTAAGTTTTACAAAACTAGGGACTTTGATTAGTTCACCATTTATTACCAACATATATTACAGTGCTTACTATCAGATGCTTATTATATATTTGTTTAATGAGTGAATATTAATTATATTTTTCTAGATTCTACTCACATAACATCAGAATTACTGCCACAGTGGGTCTTCCTCCCTCTGTGGACTACAGAGGAGTATAATCATTCCTCTATAATTCATTCAGTATATGTTTTCATACTACAATCTTCCTTAAATATCATTTCATCCACACATTTGTAATGATCAAAATCTAGTCTCTCCTATACTAGGTGTAATTTTCTCTCTTACTCTCAGTTATTAGATACCTAACAAACGGTTTCTCTTAAACCAGGATCATCTTGTCACTATTCTGGGAACACAGCCACTTCCTTCCTATAATTTGGGCTTTCCCATTTTTACCTTTATTTTGCCACATTCTTCTTGCTCTTCAAAGTCTAGCTGAAGTTCCGTCTTTTTGAAGACAATCTCACTGACTGTTATATTAAACTATATATATATATATATAGTATTATTCTTCTCTCCTGACCTAGTCACAACCTTTTTTTTTTTTTTTTTTTTTTTCGGTATGCGGGCCTCTCACTGCTGTGGCCTCTCCCGTTGTGGAGCACAGGCTCTGGACGCGCAGGCTCAGTGGCCATGGTTCACGGGCCCAGCTGCTCCACGGCATGTGGGATCTTCCAGGACTGGGGCACGAACCCGTGTTCCCTGCATCAGCAGGCGGACTCTCAACCACTGTGCCACCAGGGAAGCCCATCACAACCTTTTTGAAGACAGAGTCCTTATGTCCTCTTCAGTGGTATTTCTTTTTTTAATCTGCTGGTCCTAGGTCTCAATAAACATTTTTGATGATACAGAATAAAATAGCACAATAGAGTAGAAAGCAAAGACAGCTTCAGAGTGTTTCACAAATATCAACCTGTGTTTTATTTCTTGAAACTTTCTGTCTGTTGAAATGTGTGCATGTAAGCCAGTTCACAATATAAGACATATTTCTTAACTGTGGATATTGGTTTAAAAGTTTGAAAGCTCTTGTTCTATAGAACCAAGCACTTCATTGATCACATTATAGAAAATTAGTAAGCACCTGCCACTTGATTGGTTGAAATGATTCCCAATTAATATGCACAATTAATGGTAGGAAGTCAGGTCCAGCATTAGACAAAATAATCAGATTGGAGCTAAGGCAGTGTACTAAAATATTATTTATTTATTTATTTAACAATTGCAAAGGAGGAATTTAGATTATAAATGTAATACGACTCACTTAGTATCACTTAAACTTTCCATTATTCTAGTTTTTAAATTTAATCTCTCCTCTAATGAAAAATAAACTGCAGGTTGTATACTTGGCAAGAACAGGAAAACTAATGGGTTTGTTTTATTTTTTTAAGCACTAAGTAAGAAAGGGATTTAAAGTTGCCTTGATATGTTTTAGTTTAATGAACTTAAGACTTTGGAACTTGATTTAACTTCACTAAAAACACTTGAATTTTAAATCTAATACTTCTCTCCATGGGATTTTCTATAATCTAGGAAAAAGAATAAAGGTTTTGAGCTTTTAGTGTTGGTATAAAAAGTGCTTAATTTCAGAAACCAGTCGCCATGGAGGCTGAATTAAATGGAATCAGTTTATAATGAAATCCGTATCGTGCATGTTTCATTGGTTTATATTTCAGCATCAACCTTTGAATGAAGCAGAAAAAAATGGGAAGCGGATAAGGGCAGGTCTTTATTAACTAATTTTCAGTAATATATGGAAAAATATGGAGTTGTATGAATCAATGGCAGACTCCTCTGAAATTCCATGAGCGAATGAATTTAATCACTGCAGAATCCTGTCATATTTTTCTAACCAATGTCTTTTTCAGCAATTTTTAAATGATAGCATCTACTGCTAATTTCCTTGCCTAATGTCAACATTTTTAAAAAGAAGGAAAAAAGAGAGGGTTTTGTTTGTTTGTTTTGTTTTGCTTTGGTTTAGAGAGTGAAAATGAGAGTCAAGACAACACAGAGCACATACAAATATTGCAAATACAGCAGAAATTAACTTTTGAGGGTAATAATAACTTGTAAAATAATCAGGGTATTAAAGTCTACCAAGTCGAGGTTAAGAGGAAGTGAGACTAAGCAGGGGTAGTGAGGGCATCCACAGCCATCCCAAGGGTTTTAGATAATTAGGCATGACCAAACACGGGGAAAAAAAAAGTACACAATTCTCAGATCATATTTCACTTGTGAATCTGAGAGTCATAAAACCTTTGCATTTTAAAGCTGGAAGGGACTTAACTCAACACTCTCATTTCACAGAAGAGGAAATTGAATTGTGTTCTGCTAAGTTATACAGTATGTATTCCATGTTTGTAAAAATTGCAAGCAACTTTTCAGAACCAGGCTTACACACTTGATAAAGTATATATTGGTCTTCCTCTCTGACCCCCTCTTCCACTGCTTACCCTGAAAACTCTCTTTATTCTTCTTCTCCAATTACTTTCTATTATTATTTCTTTTATTTTATTCAATAACACACTAAGTGTATTCAAATTTTCAAGTTAAGTACTGGACATTAGAAGTATGGGATCTTTATGAAGTTAATGATCAGATGGGTGAATAAGATGTTACAAGAAACTGTAACAATGCAGGAATGTAAGTTAAATAAAAGGGGATTAATGTGTGATTCTATGATTTTCCATTAAAGTGACAACTCAGCCATTCTCTAGACATATGGAGAATGTGCTGTTGAAGCTGAATCTTAAAGCACTAGTAGAAGTTAATCAGATTTTTATAAAAAAATGTTCAATGGAATAAGTGTTTTATTTCTATTAACATATGTGTGCAGAGGTCAGGGGAGGAGGGAAACTGTTATGTAGGTACTGATTTAGCTACAATAATCTGAATGAAGTCTATCCTACTTAACAGACTTGTTTTCCTATCTGTATTTACTCGCATTCTGCCTCCCGATCTAAATACCACCTATTTGCTGATGACACTCCAAGTTATAACCTTAACCTGTACTTTTCCTTGAACTTCAGACTTGTGTATATGCAACTGCTTACTCAACATCTCCATTTAGAAGTCTAACAGGCATTTTAAATATAATACGTCCAAAAATAGGATCTGTGATTCTCTTCCAAGCCAAAATTTACTGAGAATTCCCCACATATAGTTGCTGAAGTAAAAACCTTAGAGTCAGCCTAACTCCTTTTTCCTTTAATCCATATCTTCTCAAAGAATCTCACTCACCTTTTACCATCTCTGCTGCAATTATTTTAGTCCAAGCCAAGGACAGCAACTTCCTAGAAGGTTTCTCTGTGTCCATTCTTTTCCCTTCTAATCTGTTCTCATTACAGCAGCTAGATAGAGCCCATGAAAAAAATGAGTTTCTGTGCCATTCCTTTGCTCAAAATGCTTGAAAAGCGTCTCATATCACCTAGAGTAAACACCACAGTTATTACTATAACAACATGGCCCTCTGTGATCAGACCTTATGTTATTTCTCTGCCCTAATTGCCAACTCCTCATCCCTGTCTCACTCAGGCCTATCCATATGGTTCTCACTTTTCCTCAAATACAACAGGCACATTCATGCCCAGGGTCTTTGCTCTTGCCACTGTCTCCACGGGGAATACACTGCCTTGGATATCAGCTAGTTTCACTCCCTTGCTTCCTTCAAGTCACAACTCAAATTTTACCTTCTCACTGTCCACTGAGTATTTTTCACTTTCCACCTTACCTAAAATATATTTTACATGTGTATCTTGTTTTTTCTTTTTTTTTTTTCTTTTTTTTGGGGGGAGGGGGTATTTTGTTGTTTTTGCTACCGTGCACTAGAATGTAAGACATACGGGAACAACATTCATTTCCATTAATAATTGGTTCTCGCAAGTTGGTACAAACCAGCTCCAACACACTATTCCTCATGGACATCTGTGATGAGAGTGTGAGAAAATTGCTCCCGCCTAAAGGCACTTTCCCATCATTATAAATTCCATATTGGAAGTGCCTTAGAATAAACATAGACTTTTCATCTCTCTCGAAATGCAAACACTCTTGGGAAGAGAAATATATCAAGTTAAATGAATTATTAATGGATTAGCATAAGATCATTAATTGCTTATTTTGCTTCCATGATAACTTCCTTTAAAAAAGTCACTAAAAATGGGGTTTTGAAGATGGTGAGAAGAAAGGGATAATTTTGAGAAGTGTAGAAATACCTGGGTCAAAGAGATTGGATCACTACAGGAATAAGGAAGCCAGGAAATATATGGTCATATGGATAACTAAAGAGTATGGTTGCTATGCTGAGTATGACCATTTTACCTCTGTGATTCTAAAACAGCTGGGAGAGTAGGACAGCAAGGGAATGAACTTTTGGAGAAGGACTTGTTTTGTTCTCAGGGTGGAAATCCCAATGATAACAGGGGAATTCAACTCATGAAGTTCACTTTGCATGTCAGTAACCTTACCTTGCAGGTTTTTATACTGAAAATATATTGAAAATCTGAATTATATAATAGTTTTAAACATCTAGGTTCATATATAGCAAGCAGTAACTACTTTAAGTAGGACCAGGAATCAGGGTACTTTGAAAATTCAGCTATTCATTGGTGGTTTACAGGGATGCATTTCATTGTCCCCATTGGAGATACCAGATTATATACAGTTTAAATTTTTAAATATAGTGTAACATGGATACACCATAGTGTGGCAGTTTGGTATTGATTTTCAGTAAAGGAATCTTCTTCCATAAAATCATTAATCATTTTCTGGTTTACAATAGTTATTGTTTTATGCAAATGTAGAAATATGATCTCAGAAGATGTAGGATAAGTTCTATTTTTCTATGACTCTCTTAAAATAGATGCTAGAGAAAGTCAACGTGGGATGGATACAAATAAATTATTTCTTTTCCATTTGGCAAATATGTCACTCTTAGTCCTAAATGACATGCAAAAGACAGATGGGCAAAAAATACCATAGATTACAGATATAGTTCAAGAAATAATTTTTAAATGGGAATATAGTCCATTTCTTAATTTTTTTTTTTTTTTAGCTCTAGCAATTAGCCATAGCTAGTGAGTAAAAGTGAAGGTCTTACACTTCTCTGGACCTCCACTCTGATGTTTAAAAAAATCAGCAGTCATTGCGAATTTTACAGTTTGTGTAAATTTCACATTTTATGGCAAAGAAAAACAAGAAATCTTTAATATTTGATACAAAGAAGTCAGAAATAACTAAGAGGAAGCAAAAAGTAGAAAGGCCAGAGATGGGGGAGTTTAATCCAAATGAGTGAACAATTATTAAGGCGTCTGGCTTGAGCAGGACAGTGTCAGCATTGTAGGGGGCATTGGTTGATCTAAGGATTCAGGACTGATTAAGAACAGCTGTTAGAGGGAGGAGCTGAGAACTACAGAATCACCCTATGTGAATTCAGTATAATTGACTCAGATTATGCCAGTAGCCTCAGCTACTTTCTAGCTCTACAAGGCAGCTATTTCTTTTAGAAATAGAATTAACTCTTTGTGTCATTAATTTATTTGATGTCCTGCAGAATTATCTTGCAGTAGCTCACAGATGTGTCTTTGCCAGAAAACATCCAGACTCATTATGAAATACTAGAGGAAACAGCACAACTCAAAGCAACTTGGGAACAAAAGCAGAGATTTAATCTCCCCCTTTTTCCCCAAGAAAATGCCAGAATTTCAAAAGTATAAGTCTGAGAAATTCCATTACCATATTTCATGTTTGTAATATGCTTTGTTTTCAAGAACCGTAAATCATTTCACAGTGTGAATATCTCATTACTACTCAAACTCCAGAGTGCATAGGTAACTGTCTGGGGTGTTTTGGTACTCTACTTAAGGCATCCTGAGACCTGGAGAAATCTGAATTTAACTTGTGAGGGTTATGAGACTTAGTAATTCAGCAGAGCATACATACACATTTGCTCTCAAAATGATAAATTAATATTGTGGATATCTACAGAGAATTTCTAAAGGACTATGCTACTTAGAACAATTTAGCAAAAAATAATTAGAACTTAAATAATACTTGAAAGAAAATTTAAAGCATATCTATATTCACAAATATAGCAGAAAAGAAAGCACATACAAAAAAAGTATCCTCAGCATGAAAAAATGTATTCACAATTGCATAATGACTCCAATTATTTGGAAAAATTATGTAATGCAATTTTTCTTTTAGTTCTTTAGAAATAAAAGAAATAATGATGGACTCATTTCATTTAGTATATTTATTTCATATTTAGACTCACCTTTTATATAAAGCATTCTGTACTAGCTTTAATCATTAGAAATATTACAGAACAAGATAATAATAAAATTCTGTATGACTTGAGAAAAAAGCAGATATTACTAGGTTTCTCTAATGAGCCAGTTACTATAGTTGATACATGTCAGCTGCTATACTTCCCCAAGAAATTAATGCTCATATCACTGGGTTTATAACTGAATTGTGAGGCCATAACACACTTCTTCACATCTACTCCTATACCATTGGCCTGATTCAGCACCTTTTACAGTAAATTTGTACTTTGGTTCTTATTACTTTCTAGGCACATATAGAAAAGGGCCTTCTTATGTCATGATAAATAGTATTTAACTGATGGCAAACTAAGAGTATTTTAGAGTAGTGCTTCTCAGCCTTGACTATGAATACAAATTGCCAGGAGATTTTGTTTAAATGCAAATTATGACATAAGTGTCTAAGGTCAGGCCTCAGAGCCTGCATTTCTGAGCTGCACCCAGGTTGATCCATCACCACACTACGTATATCAAGGCTTTGGAACTGAGTTGCTCTTAACATTTTCTTATCTTTGAAATTGTTTACTTAAATACACAAAATTGAACATTGCCTCACTTTAAGACAACGCTCTGATATACATGTCAGAAACAATGGTGGTAACATATATAAAGGAAAAAACGGTGACAAAAACACTTTGCCTTTTTGTAATTCTACCTCCATATACTTTATTGCTATTCTTCCTTGAAGCTAGAGAACATCTTAACTAGAATGAACCCATAAAAAGAAGTGACATTAATAAAGTTAAGAGTGAAACCTGAAAGGGAAAAAACAAACACCGTATGCTAACACATATACATGGAATCTAAAAAAGAAAAAAGAAAAGAAAAATGATTCTGGTGAACATAGGGGCAGGACAGGAATAAAGATGCAGATGTAGAGGACGGACTTGAGGACATGGGGAGGGGGAAGGGTAAGCTGGGACTAAGTGAGAGAGTGGCATGGACATATATACACTACCAAATGTAAAATAGATAGCTACTGGGAAGCAGCTGCATAGCACAGGGAGATCAGCTCAGTGCTTTGTGTCCACCTAGAGGGGTGGGATAGGGAGGGTGGGAGGGAGATGCAAGAGGGAGGGGATATGGGGATATATGTACACGTATAGCTTATTCACTATGTTATACAGCAGAAAGTAACACACTATTGTAAAGCAATTATAATCCAATAAAGAGGTTAAAAAAAAAAGAGTGAAACATCCACAACAGACTATTAGCTTCGTTTTATTTTAATTTTTTTTTATTTAACAAATTTAATCAGTTATACATATACATCTGTTCCCATATCCCCTACCTTTTGCGTCTCCCTCCCGCCCTCCATATCCCACCCCTCCAGGCGGTCACAAAACACCGAGCTGATCTCCCTGTGCTATGTGGCTGCTTCCCACTAGCTATCTACCTTACGTTTGGTACTCTATATATGTCCATGCCGCTCTTTCACTTTATCACAGCTTACCCTTCCCCCTCCCCATATCCTCAAGTCCATTCTCTAGTAGATCTGTGTCTTTATTCCTGTCTTACCCCTATGTTCTTCATGACATTTTTTTTCTTAAATTCCATATATATGTGTCAGCATACAGTATTTGTCTTTCTCTTTCTGACTTACTTCACTCTGTATGACAGACTCTAGGTCTATCCACCTCATTACAAATAGCTCAATTACGTTTCTTTTTATGGCTGAGTAATATTCCATTGTATATATGTGCCACATCTTCTTTATCCATTCATCCGATGATGGACACTTAGGTTGTTTCCATCTCCGGGCTAATGTAAATAAGGCTGCTATGAAATTTTGGTACATGACTCTTTTTGAATTATGGTTTTCACAGGGTATATGCCTAGTAGTGGGATTGCTGGGTCATATGGTAGTTCTAACTGTAGTTTGTTAAGGAACCTCCATACCGTTCTCCATAGTGGCCGTACCAATTCACATTCCCACCAGCAGTGCAAGAGTGTTCTCTTTTTATCACAACCTCTCCAGCATTTATTGTTTCTAGATTTCTTGATGATGGCCATTCTGACTGGTGTGAGATGATATCTCATTGTAGTTTTGATTTGCATTTCTCTAATGAGTAAAGAAGTTGAGCATCCTTTCATGTGTTTGTTGGCAGTCTGTATATCTTCTGTGGAGAAATGTCTGTTTAAGTCTTCTGCCCATTTTTGAATTGGGTTGTTTGTTTTTTTTTATTATTGAGCAGCATGAGTTGCTTATAAATTTTGGAGATTAATCCTTTGTCAGTTGCTTTATTTGCAAATATTTTCTCCCATTCTGAGGGTTGTCTTTTGGTCTTGTTTACGGTTTCCTATGCTGTGCAAAAGCTTTGAAGTTTCATTAGGTCCCATGTGTTTATTTTTGTCTTTATTTCCATTTCTCTAGGAGGTGGGTCCAAAAGGATCTTGCTGTGATTTATGTCATAGAGTGTTCTGCCTATGTTTTCCTCTAAGAGTTTGATAGTTTCTGGCCTTACATTTAGGTCTTTAATCCATTTTGAGCTTATTTTTGTGTATGGTGTTAGGGAGTGATCTAATCTCATACTTTTACATGTCCCTGTCCAGTTTCCCCAGCACCACCTATTGAAGAGACTGTCCTTTCTCCACAGTACATTCCTGCCTCCTTTATCAAATATAAGGTGACCATATGTGAATGGGTTTATCTCTGGGCTTTCTGTCCTGTTCCATTCATCTATCTTTCTTTTTTGTGCCAGTACCACACTGTCTTGATTACTGTAGCTTTGTAGTATAGTCTGAAGTCAGGGAACCTGATTCCTCCAGCTCTGATTTTCGCTCTCAAGATTGCTTTGGCTATTTGGGGTCTTTTGTGTTTCCATACAAATTGTGAATTTTTTTGTTCTAGTTCTGTGAAAAATACAGGTGGTAGTTTGATAGGGATTGCATTGAATCTGTAGATTGCTTTGGGTAGTAGAGTCATTTTCACAATGTTGATTCTTCCAATCCAAGAACATGGTACATCTCTCCATCTATTTGTATCATCTTTAATTTCTTTCATCAGTGTCTTATAATTTTCTGCATACAGGTCTTTTGTCTCCTTAGGTAGGTTTATTCCTAGATATTTTATTCTTTTTGTTGCAATGGTAAATGGGAGTGTTTTCTTGATTTCACTTTCAGATTTTTCATCATTAGTATATAGGAATGACAGAGATTTCGGTGCATTAATTTTGTATCCTGCTACTTTACCAAATTCATTGATTAGCTCTAGTAGTTTTCTGGTAGCATCTTTAGGATTCTCTATGTATATTATCATGTCATCTGCAAACAGGGACAGCTTTACTTCTTGTTTCCTAATTTGGATTCCTTTTATTTCCTTTTATTCTCTGATTGCTGTGGCTAAAACTTCCAAAACTATGTTGGATAAGAGTGGTGAGAGTGGGCAACCTTGTCTTGTTCCTGATCTTAATGGAAATGGTTTCAGTTTTTCAACATTGAGGACGATGCTGGCTTTGGGTTTGTCATATATGGCCTTGATTATGTTGAGGAAAGTTCCCTCTATGCCTACTTTCTGCAGGGTTTTTATCATGAATGGGTGTTGAATTTTGTTGAAAGCTTTCTCTGCATCTATTGAGATTATCATATGTTTTTTCTCCTTCAACTTGTTAATATGGTGTATCACATTGATTGATTTGAATATATTTAAGAATCCTTGCATTCCTGGAATAAACCCCACTTGATCATGGTGTATGATCCTTTTAATGTGCTGTTGGATTCTGTTTGCTAGTATTTTGTTGAGGATTTTTGCATCTATGTTCATCAGTGATATTGGTCTGTAGTTTTCTTTCTTTGTGACATCCTGTCTGGTTTTGGTATCAAGGTGATGGTGGCCTTGTAGAATGAGTTTGGGAGTGTTCCTCCCTCTGCTATATTTTGGAAGAGTTTGAGGAGAATAGGTGTTAGCTCTTCTCTAAATGCTTGATAGAATTCGCCTGTGAAGCCATCTGGTCCTGGGCTTTTGTTTGTTGGAAGATTTTTTATCACAGTTTCAATTTCAGTGCTTGTGATTGGTCTGTTCATATTTTCTATTTCTTCCTGATTCAGTCTTGGCAGGTTGTGCATTTCTAAGAATTTGTCCATTTCTTCCAGGTTGTCCACTTTATTGGCATAGAGTTGCTTGTAATAATCTCTCATGATCTTTTGTATTTCGGCAGTGTCAGTTGTTACTTCTCCTTTTTCATTTCTAATTCTATTGATTTGAGTCTTCTCCCTTTTTTTCTTGATGAGTCTGGCTAATGGTTTATCAATTTTGTTTATCTTCTCAAAGAACCAGCTTTTAGTTTTATTGATCTTTGCTATCGTTTCCTTCATTTCTTTTTCATTTATTTCTGATCTGATCTTTATGTTTTCTTTCCTTCTGCTAACTTTGGGATGCTTTTGTTCTTCTTTCTGTAATTGCTTTAGGTGCAAGGTTAGGTTGTTTATTCGAGATGTTTCCTGTTTCTTAAGGTAGGATTGTATTGCTATAAACTTCCCCCTTAGAACTGCTTTTGCTGCATCCCATAGGTTTTGGGTCATCGTGTCTCCATTGTCATTTGTTTCTAGGTATTTTTTCATTTCCATTTTGATTTCTTCAGTGATCACTTCGTTATTAAGTAGTGTATTGCTTAGCCTCCATGTGTTTGTATTTTTTACAGCTCTTTTACTGTAATTGATATCTGGTCTCATAGCATTGTGGTCAGAAAAGATACTTGATACAATTTCAATTTTCTTAAATTTACCAAGGCTTGATTTGTGACCTAAGATATGATCTATCCTGTAGAATGTTCCATGAGCACTTGAGAAAAATGTGTATTCTGTTGTTTTTGCATGGAATGTCCTATAAATATCAATTAAGTCTATCTTGTTTAATGTATCATTTAAAGCTTGTGTTTCCTTATTTATTTTCATTTTGGATGATCTGTCCATTGGTGATAGTGGGGTGTTAAAGTCCCCTACTATGATTGTGTTACTGTCGATTTCTCCTTTTATGGCTGTTAGTATTTGCCTTATGTATTGAGGTGCTCCTATGTTGGGTGCATAAATATTTACAATTGTTATATCTTCTTCTTGGATCAATCCCTTGATCATTATGTAGTGTCCTTCTTTGTCTCTTCTAATAGTCTTTATTTTAAAGTCTATTTTGTCTGATATGAGAATTGCTACTCCAGCTTTCTTTTGGTTTCCATTTGCATGGAATATCTTTTTCCATCCCCTTACTTTCAGTCTGTATGTGTCTCTAGGTCTGATGTGGGTCTCTTGTAGACAGCATATATATGGGTCTTGTTTTTGTATCCATTCAGCCAATCTGTGTCTTTTGGTGGAAGTATTTAGTCCATTTACATTTAAAGTAATTATCGATATGTATGTTCCTATTCCCATTTCCTTAAGTGTTTTGGGTTCATTATTGTAGGTCTTTTCCTTCTGTTGTGTTTTTGCCCAGAGAAGTTCCTTTAGCATTTGTTGTAAAGCTGGTTTGGTGATGCTGAACTCTCTCAGCTTTTGCTTTTCTGTAAAGGTTTTAATTTCTCCATCAAATCTGAATGAGATCCTTGCTGGGTAGAGTAATCTTGGTTGCAGGTTTTTCTCTTTCATCACTTTAATTATGTCCTGCCACTCCCTTCTGGCTTGTAGAGTTTCTGCTGAGAGATCAGCTGTTATCCTGATGGGGATTCCCTTGTGTGTTATTTGTTGTTTTTCCCTTGCTGCTTTTCATATGATTTCTTTGTGTTTAATTTTTGACAGTTTGATTAATATGTGTCTTGGCGTATTTCTCCTTGGATTTATTCTGTATGGGACTCTCTGTGCCTCCTGGACTTGATTAACTATTTCCTTTCCCATATTAGGGAAGTTTTCAACTATAATCTCTTCAAATATTTTCTCAGTCCCTTTCTTTTTCTCTTCTTCTTCTGGAACCCCTATAATTCGAATGTTGGTGCATTTAATGTTGTCCCAGAGGTCTCTGCGTCTTCCCTCTGTTCTTTTCATTCTTTTTTCTTTATTTTGCTCTGCATCAGTTATTTCCACTATTTTATCTTCCACCTCACTTATCCATTCTTCTGCCTCAGTTATTCTGCTATTGATCCCATCTAGAGTATTTTTCATTTCATTTATTGTGTTTTTAATCGATGCTTGATTCATCTTTAGTTCTTCTAGGTCCTTGTTAACTGTTTCTTGCCTTTTGTCTATTCTATTTCCAAGATTTTGGATCTTGGAAATAGAATCTTGGATCAGCTTTACTATCATTATTCTGAATTCTTTTTCAGGTAGACTGCCTATTACCTCTTCATTTGTTAGGTCTGGTGGGTTTTTATCTTGCTCCTTCTCCTGCTGTGTGTTTTTCTGTCTTCTCATTTTGCTTATGTTACTGTGTTTGGGGTCTCCTTTTTGCAGGCTGTGGGTTCGTAGTTCCCGTTGTTTTTGGTGTCTGTCCTTAGTGACTAAGGTTGGTTTAGTGGGTTGTGTAGGCTTTCTGGTGGAGGGGACTAGTGCCTGTGTTCTGGTGGATGAGGTTGGATCTTGTCTTTCTGGTGGGCAGGTCCATGTCTGTTGGTGTGTTTTGGGGTGTCTGCGTACTTTTTACGATTTTAGGCAGCCTCTCTGCTAATGGGTGGCATTGTGTTCCTGTCTTGCTAGTTGCTTGGCATAGGGTGTCCAGCACTGTAGCTTGCTGGTCGTTGAATGAAGCTAGGTGCTGGTGTTTAGGTGGAGACCTCTGGAAGATTTTCGCCCTTTGATATTATGTGGAGCTGGGAGGTCTCTTGTGGACCAGTGTCCTGAAGTTGGCTCTCCCACCTCAGAGGCACAGCACTGACTCCTGGCTCCTCAATTATGGATGATTTGTTATCTATTCATGTATTCCACAGATGCAGGGTACATCAAGTTGATTGTGGAGCTTTAATCCACTGCCTCTGAGGCTGCTGGGAGAGATTTTCCTTTCTCTTCTTTGTTCCCACAGCTCCAGATTCTCAGCTTTGGATTTGGCCCTGCCTCTGTGTGTAGGTCGCCGGAGGGCGTCTGTTCTTTGCACAGACAGGACAGTGTTAAAGGAGCAGCCGCTTCGGCGACTCTGGCTCACTCAGGCCGTGGGGGAGGGAGGGGCACGGAGTGTGGGGCGAGCCTGCAGCGGCAGAGGCCGGCATGACGTTACACCAGACCGACTTGCACCGTGTGTTCTCCCAGGGAAGCCGTCTCTGGATCCCGGGACCCCGGCAGTGACGGGCTGTACAGGCTCCCAGAAGGGCGGCGTGGACAGTGACCTGTGCTCACACACAGGCCTCTTGGCGGCGGCAGCAGCAGCCCCAGCGTCCCACACCCGTCTCTGGGCTCCGCGCTTTCAGCCGCAGCTCGTGCCCGTCTGTGGGGCTCCTTTAAGCAGCGCTCTTAATCCCCTCTCCTCACGCACCAGGAAACCAAGAGGGAAGAAATAGTCTCTTGCCTCTTCAGCAGCTCCAGAGTTTTCCCGGACTCCCTCCCTGCTAGTTGTGGCGCATTAGCCCCCTTCAGGCTGAGTTCTTGCCTCCAGCCCCAGTCCTCTCCCTGTGCTCTGACCGAAGCCCGAGCCTCAGCTTCCAGCGCTGCCCGTCCTGGTGGGCAAGCAGACAAGCTTCTCGGGCTGGTCGGCACTGATCCTCTGTGCGGGAATCTCTCCGCTTTGCCCTTCCCAGGTACGTGGGGACTTTCTTGCCTTTTGGGAGGTCTGAGGTCTTCTGCCAGTGTTCAGTAGGTGTTCTGTAGGAGTTGTTCCATGTGTAGCTATATTTCTGATGTATCTGTGGGGAAGAAGGTGAACTCCATGTCTTACTCTTCTGCCATCTTCCCCGGAAGTCCAGCTTGGTTTTTGATGACAGTCTCTATTACCTTCTAAAAATATCTGTTGCAAACAATATTTTGTTCTAAACTTTGACTATAATTTTATAATATAATGTCAATTTTACTATAAAATTTCAGATTTATATTTACAAAATATTTTTAAGATTGAATCTATTAATTTTTTGGTTAAGGTTGGCACTTGCATTCCTCAGGTCTATTATGTATATTGCACCTTGGGTCTCTGAAAAGTCATATTAAATTGCATTAATTTTTTTTTGAAATTTACAAAATTTATGTTATGTACAACTTGTGAACAATGGTTTAGTATACTTTGTATCCTTTCCATAGTTACATACAATATATTGAAGACTCAACTATTGCAATAATATTTGATAATGATCAGATACTGTATCATTCCCTCTCACAGGATCAACAAATACTGCTTCAAATGGCTGCTGATACTAAAGAAAACCAGGAAGTGCTACATATATACTCAGAAAAATATGGACTATGTAGTAGTGAAGAAAGCAAATTATATGAACTCACATACTGATTGTAATTGCTAGCCCTTCAACAATTCAACCATAATCTTAATATTTAGAGAGTACAAAAATAGCAAAGGCAAATCAGTCTTTTTTCTTCCCTGTCCTCAATTTATCTTTTGCATTGCATTTGAAGCCCTAAGCAAAACATCATCCTTATTCAATGTGCTAAGATCTTTTTACCATGGAATAGAAGAGTAAAACTCTAACAAAATGCAGGAGCACACAATGCCAGCTGTGATCTAGGCCATGATCACTTTAAATTAAATGACCCCGGGAAACTAAAGGCACTTTCTACAGAACATCAAAGTAATTGCTTATGAAGTCTTCATGCACACATTCCCAGGAAAAGAGATACGCAGGATCTCTCTAACTGCTTGCTACGAATGAACAAATCTCTGACCTCAGATAATATACCTGAGGCACTAAGGTGAATGTTCCAGCTAGAAGGACAGTGGAGGTGTGGGGAAGAATACAATAAATGTAATAGAAGGGAACCTTACAAATGCTGTTTTCATCAGGAGAAATGATGAAGGTAAGTTACTCATTATTGTGAGAAGAATAATAAAAGAAAGCAGAATAACCTGAATCAAGGAAGTAAATTTAAAATTAAAAAAAAAATTAGAGAATGTTTCCTAAGGTTAGCCAAAAACAAACAAACAAACAAACAAAAAACAAAAAGAAAGACAGTTTTTGTTTTTCTAAAGTGACAGCATAAGAAAATTATACATACTAATAATATATAGCCATTTTGTGACTAGACATTTGTATGTGTATCATTTTAAATATATGGAATGATACAAAACTAGTTTGCTTATGTGTCACTAAAAAAAGCTCAAATTCATGATAGAAGCATTAGCATTACACTACTGGAGAACTAGTCAAACCTTATACTATGCACATGGAAACAGATTCATTTCTACCACTGGCTATGATCTGTTTTGGATTTTGACATTTTCTATATCCTGTTTTAAAAGCTGGTCAAGATGTGCCAGAAAGGTAGATATTTTAGTGCTAGAAAAAGAACTTAATATTTCATGTTGTTCCATCTAATCTAAACGTTTTTTTTAACAAGCAAGACATTAAACAAACAAACAAACAAAAAACCCTTAGATCAAGCAAGGATCAATACACAGCCTAGTATTTATTTAAGATAGAAGTTCATTTTAATTTTGAATTAACAATATTTTATGTTGAGTTGAGTCAAATGTGGAGAATCTCTGTGCTGCATTTCCCTTAATTTTACTTGCCCAATTAGCTGGAGCTGCCTCGTTCATGGGTAACAGGAGCAAGCCAGACCATTTTAGTAACCAGCTCAGTGGTTAGGTCTGGCACTTTATTCATCTGTAACAAGAAAGCAAATTACCCTGCATTCTTCAGAAGTGATATCATAGGGAACCAATATCTAAAAAATCTAAAAGTAATGAATATAAAGGATTGATGTTAAAATTGCATTACTATTTTACTCACTATTTTCCATTATTTTCTGAAAGAACATTATGAAAGAATACACCTCATCATTATAGGCCAGTTAGATGAGAAGCCTTGTGAAAATTACTAACTGCTATGGAAAACAGTCAACATATAAATATTTTTAAACTTTATGAATTTCTGAAGGCAGCAGAGAAACTGAGGCTTCTAGGTCTGCCACAACTGGGGTGGCTTTTATGCACAGTACATAGGGACTCATGCATGGTCATGTAGATAGTTATTGTAGAACATTTCTCATTGAAGAAACATCCCTTGCATAAACAGATTGCATTGAAAAAAATATTTGTTTTTTTAAAAAATAACTATGATACCACTTGTCATTTTTGACAACATGTGTTAAAGAGAGTAGAGACCTTTGTCCTCTGGGGCAACAGTGAAAATGTTTCTATCAGATTTTGCAATATTCCTAAATTCTATATGCATACCAGAAGATTGAAAATGTAGTTAAAAAAAAAAGAAAGAAAGAAAAGAAAATGTAAACATATTATATTAAGAACCAGGAAAGTATACACTTTTCTTAAGTTGAACTTAATTATAACAAATTAAGCATTATAAAGCACAATAGGTATTTAGTATAAATTTGTTTAATGACTAAATGAATAATGTTTTTACTAGTTCAGTTTGAAAGTTAAGATAGAAATAAGAAAGAGCTAATATTAATTAAGTTTTTTTTTTTTTACATAAATGTACTGCATAAGAACATAAAGACACTGGGGCAGTGCTTGCACTGCCAACACCAAATGCAAAAAGAAGTATCAAGGAAAGAAAAGCTCATACAAAATCTATGAATATATAAATGATTTTGAAGCTTGAAGTGAAAAAGAAAAATATGATAAGAAAATAAAAAGCGGCAAATGAAGATTTCAGAAGTTAAGACAAATAGTAAGCCATTTTTCAAGCATTGAAGGAACAAAAGGTCAGTGACAGAGAGAGCAGAGTTTCCTACAGATAACCAGAACAATTTACTGACAGAAAAGACAGCCGTTGCTAAAACAAAAATCAAATGAGTTCATTTGAATCAGAAATAGACATAAATCTCAGGGGAATAAGAAAAAAAAAAATACCAAAGGAGGACTGCACTGTACTGAAACAAATACTGAAATACAAAATCAGTTATTTTTTTACAAGAACTAAAAATTGTTTATATCCCTAACAAATTTGTTATTTTATAGTTTTTATGTTTTATTTGTTTGTTTATTTGTTTTTTGGTACATGGGCCTCTCGCTGTTGTGGCCTCTCCCATTGCGGAGCACAGGCTCCGGACGCACAGGCTCAGCAGCCATGGCTCGCGGGCCCAGCCACTCCGTGGCATGTGGGATCTTCCCGGACTGGGGCACGAACGCATATCCCCTGTATCGGCAGGTGGACTCTCAACCACTGCACCACCAGGGAAGCCCTATTTTATAGTTTTTAATTTTAAATCTATAAGGAGTTTTTGAAGCAAAAATGTAGCAGAATCCCACCATCCTATTTTCCCAAATTTGTGAGGTAAGTGACTAAAATTGGGACTATTAACATTTAAATCAGTGAACTTGAGTGAAGCAGATTACTCTTCATCATGTGGGTGAGCCTTATCCAATCAGTAGAATTCCGTAGTGGAAGAAAGACTGACCTCTCCTGAGCAAAAAATAATTCTGCCAGTAGACTGCCTTCAGACTTGAACTACAAATTTTGCTGAATTTCTAGCCTGCTGGCCTATTCCATCTGATTCTGAACTTACCAAGCCTCCACAATAACATGAGCCCATTCCTTGAAATGAATCTCTCAATAGATAGACAGATAGTACATATACACATACATAAGTAGTAGTTAGAGAGATGATAGAAGATGATGGACAGATGATAGATAGATAGATAGATAGATAGATATCCTATTGGTTCTGTTACTCTGGAGAACTCTCCTAATATAGATGACAAAATTAAACAAATGCTGTATATTACTATGGATTTTAAATCCCTTTGAATAAACCTGGCCTTGTGAACAGTTATGGTCCAGATGTGAGTCATGATGATGGGACCTCTCTAAGTGAGTTGCCCCATTAACTCCTTTACTCTGAAACCCATACCAATTACTGCTTGGCTTGGAAATGATATTACCTCCAAAAGTAGAGGCAACTTGAACACCTCTTGAAACCCTAGTCAAGTAAGGTTGTAAAAGAAAATGTATCCTAGAGAGAAACCAGTGTGGATTTCAAAGCGTGATGAAGATTCAAAGTGAGAAACTAAAGGAATCATGTGAAGAGAGAAAATGCAAAGTCCACATTATAAAGAAGGAAGTATTAGCTCTTTGTTCTTTTGACAGTAAATTCCAACCTAAAGTGATGAATGTAGCTCAATAATCTGGTTTTAAACTGATCCACATCAGGTGTGACTTCTCCTAAAGGTTGGAAAGTAGGTGAAATAGAGCCTTGGGATTCTTCTAGAACAATGATCCTGAAATAATAACAAAGTGTATCAAGATTTACTCAAAGGATGCTTTAAGGTAGTAGATCTAAACTGAGGTCTAAAATTGCATAATTAAAAAAATAATAATTTTGCTATAGGTTTTTGGTGGTAGTATTTCTTTATAATACAGAAAAAGTTAGTTGAAGAAAATTGATTACTAATTTAGGGAAATAAAAAGATTGAAATAAAAAAGAAAAAAGGCACAAGAATAGAAAACATATAAGAAACATGTAAATGCCATATTAGAACTAATAGATGAAAGGTAATAATTCTTGAGTCTTAGACATTAAAAAAAGAAAGAAAAGACAAAAAAAGAAAGGAATAAGGCATAAGCCATTTCAGTCATGAAGTGGAGAAAAGCTAACCATTAAACATAAAATCTACAATGGACTATTATGTAAGGGGGGAAAAATTTTGATATATACCATGAAATATGGACATTTGTTTATTGCAAGTAGCTAGCATTACTCTAATTGATAAAAGCAGTAAATAAACACTAAAACACTGAAGAATATCAAATTAGTGATAACTGTACATGGCACGGTACTTTCTGTGTTTTTTAACTACAATAAAGAAAATAAAAGTTTAGTTTTAAGATAAAGTTGACCATAAAAATTAAAATTTAATTAAAGTTTTCATAAAATAATTACATTTAATATTTTGAATTTTAAAATGTATGTTATGTCCTAAGTTTTGTTCATTAAAATTAATTACATTAAATATATTTCACAGAGCACTGAGCTGATCTCCCTGTGCTATGTGGCTGCTTCCCATGAGCTATCTATTTTATATTTGGTAGTGTATATATGTCCATGCCACTCTCTTCATTCCAGCTTACCCTTCCCACTCCCCTTGTCCTCAAGTCCATTCTCTATGTCTGTGTCTTTAATCCTGTCCTGTCCCTAGGTTCTTCAGAAGCTTTTTTTTTTTTAGATTCCATATATATGTGTTAGAATATGGTATATGTTTTTCTCTTAGATGTTAAAAAATAAATAAAGTAAAATAAAATACATAAAAATAATATAAATTCAAATTTATTTCTGATAATGTTAATTAACCTAAAAGTGAAAATAAAATCTTAAATTTCAAAAACAAAAAGTATTTCAATGTTCAAATAAAAAATGTATGAATAGGGCTTCCCTGGTGGTGCAGTGGTTGGGAGTCCGCCTGCCAATGTGGGGGACAAGGGTTCATGCCCAGTGTGGGAGGATCCCACATGCCATGCAGCGGCTGGGCCCATAAGACATGGCCACTGGACCTGCACGTCCGGAGCCTGTGCTCCGCTACGGGAGAGGCCATGGTGGTGAGAGGTTCGTGTACTGCCAAAAAAAAAAAAAAGTATGAATAAATTTATCATTTAACTCTTAACTAAGAAAAAAGCAGCAAAGCAAGTTTAAGAATAGAAAGGGAAAGCATAATAATGATTAATGTAGAGATTAATAAATTATAAAATTAAAATATACCTGAAACATATCCCAGAGTAAGAACTTTTACATTAAAAGATGGTCAAAATTTTAGTTAGATAAGGAAAACAGGAAAAGCACACACAAATAAAGAATAAGAAAACATATATTAAAATTTGCTGTATATTACTTGGCAAATTTATGCTAACACATTTAAAAGTCATACTAAAATAGATTACTTTATATTAAAAATGAATTTAGGCATTTACCAAAAAATACTATGAAACCAAATACAGATTATTATCCATGAAAGATATCAAAATGCTAGAAAATTTTTAAAAAGGAATCAGAATCCATAAAGTTTTAAATGAGATCTTTGTTGCATTTTTATGAATCTAATAGTTTTTATTTTATTTAAACTCATTCAAAGAAAGCAAAGGCTATAAACTTTACAATAAATTTTATAAAGCTTCTATAGGCAAAAACAGTACAAAAGAATACAGACTAATCTCACTCAGTTTACAGATATTCTAAATAAACTACAAGCAAATCCTGCCAAAAAACAAAAACCATAATCACATAGAATGTATTTCAAGTGTTTAATTTTATTCCAGATAATTCATTACTATAATTCACCATGCTAGTGTTACAAAAATGCCAAAAATGCATTTGATAAATTTCAAAATACATAATTCCTATTTAAAATTACAATAACAGTGAGTAGAAAATAATTTTAAATTTTGATAGTAAATTGCATGCTATTATTTTGAAAAATGAAAGTAAGAGTAAGAGCAGAGACAGGAAGGCACTTCAGCTTAGTGTGAAGGCTCACTTAGAGTGAAGGCTCACTTGGTGTGAAGGCTCACTACCATGGCTGGTAATGCTCTCCAGTCAATAGCCCTCCTGAGTCAATTGACTACTAGATTATGCTGGGGCTCACATCTGTCTACAGATATTTTCTATTTTTCCTGAACCTCTTTCCAATTTCTTTTAGTTGAAGATTTTACAATTAAAAAAAAACATAAATACATAAATAATTGGTTATTATAAAGAGGAAAACAAACTGTGGGAAAATATCCATAGCATATTTGCAAAGTGTTATCTTTAATTTATAATAAATAACAGTAGGTCATGTTTTTTTTAAATGCAATGTCTCAATATAGATAATTGGCAAGACAATGGCTGATCTGCATTTGAACACCTGTTCAAGACAAACAAGTAAAAATGACAAGAAATCATTTTTACTAATTCAGATTGGTAATGATTTAAAAGTCATTTAATCCCAAAGCTGGCCGTGAAATAAGCACTCTCATGCACTCAAGATGGGTGTGTAAATGAGTACAGCCTTTATAGTAAATAACTGGGCAGTAAAAAAGATGGCAATTTAAATTTTTTAAATGTAACTCAAGAAAATAAAATATTTTCAAATTATATTCATCACAGCTATATTTATGTGAGCACAAATTTGAAATTAAATCTCAAATATGGGCAAAGTGTTAAATGGTGGAAATATTGTGTAATTCTTTCAGAAAATTTATATGGAGACATTAAAAATTATGATTTGAAATATTTTTAATGGCCTGAAGAAAATCTAATGCTAAAATGTATAATAAAAAAACACAATACACAAATATATATAAAATATTAATAAGATAGATACTTTAAATCCACAGATACATATATACATGTATATATATACACAAAGAGAGAAATATGAGAGATATGAAGATTAAATATGACAGAGGAGAAGAAATATGACTAAAATATGACTAAAATCTATGCTAAAATTTTAACAGTGACTAATTTTGCTTTTTGTAATTTGGGGTGATTTTTGTAACTTGGGATGGTATTATCTTTATATTTTATACATTTTCTGATTGTCTAAAATAAACTTGTAATTTTCTTTACAATTAGAAAAGTTCGAAGTTGATTTTAAAAAAGTACATAACATTTGAGACAGTAATTACTCCTTTGATATTTGACCCTAATGAAATATTTTCAAGGAAGATTAAATATACATCCAAAAACATGTTCATTAAAATATTGAAAAAAAGGAAAAATTGTAATTTATTTTAAGGTCTTGACCATGGAATTGCCAGCATATGATAACATGGTCAAAGGTGATTTTTCCACAGTATGTTATAGTCAAAAGGGGTTGTAGATAGCTAGAAGACTTGATTGCTTATGTGAAACCCACTAGCAACATAAATGTAGACATTAAGGTTTCTCCATCCCAGATGTAATGGCTTAATTTGGACAACTGTATAAGGCAAAGTTTTCTCCACATTGTAGCATCTTTATGGTGCAGACCATTTTCATTTTTTTCCCCTAAAATTTAGAAGAAGCTTTACCAGGAATTATGGAAGAAGTGAAAAACAGAACTTATTCAAGCCTTGCATTCATAGATAAAACAGGAACTAAAATAATTTACACAGTTGATCCTTCACCATATGTTAATCAAAGAAACTGCAACAAGTTTAAAACAAAAGAAAAATGTTCCACCCTGGAGAAATAACCAAAATTAGGAAAAATAAACATATAAGAATGCCGCAAGCTCAAGCCTGGGACTGGAAGTAGGGAGGTTGACTACAACCATCTTCCTCTTCAGCTGAGCTCAGTGTTTTTCAAATTTCTTAATTAGATTAATCCTCTTTTTAAGTCCCCACTCCTTATAATTTATAGCCATTAATTAAATAAAAATCCATCTCTGGAGAAAAATTAAGGATAGAAATATTGTCTATTTCTAATGACATAGAGTGAATTTGCAAAATCCCAGCCTCAGTTTTTTCACATTTAGAGTGGACAACAGTAGTTCTCACAGGTCTTTTTTTTTTTTTTTTTTTTTCTTGCAGGTTAAAAGTGATACAGAATATGACAACCCAACACTGTGTCTGATACATAGTGGTTTTCACAATTTTGTTATTACTGTTAATCTATTGCATGTGCACTGTCATAATCAAGGCCTGCTTCATGGGCAGGCAATCTGTGCAGTCACACAAGAAACCACAGTCAGAAAAATTCCATGCTTGAGTTAATGCTCTGCTGTCACCAACTTGAAATTCTTAATTTGTAAACAAGGGACTTCAAATTTTCATTTTGTATTTGGTCTCACCAGTTATGTAGCTGGTGCTCGTCAAAATAAGAAGCATTTGACATTATCAGTGCAATTTAACTATTTTGACTTGTCATAGTACTATTTTATGGATTCTCATTCTTATATACTCCATGGCAGTTAAGGAAATTTATGGCTGCCCTTTTATGTAATCTCTATAGGGTAAGAAAACGTGTAATACATATAAGGTGCCTTATGGATTCAATATAATTTCAAAAAACACAGTCTTCACTTTGATCAATATGATTTGGAATCTTCCTGAAGGTTTATGGTAATTTTTGAAAATGACAATTTACAATTTATTACATGGACTGATGTGTGTTGAAAGCACTTTGTAATACACAGTGTTATGCTAAAAATACTGTAATTATTTAATTACTTACAACATAAGAAAGGTTTATGCAATCCCATATGGCAAAACAGGACACTTGCAAATTAGTCATTATAAGAAGTCACAATTGTACAAGCTTCGGCAAAGTCATGAAATTGGATTCTAATTAGTAATAGAGTCAACTTCCATCACTTGAACATATCTACTACTGTGTGTGTGGTTTTATAGAAACCTCTTTGTTAAAAAGCAGAATTCAGTAAAGGGCAGAACTTCTTATCTGCCTCATTGAAGTCGTAAAGGATCAAGATCAGATTTTTGAATTGGATCTGACAAGAAATTGATGGGAAGTACAGAAGAGAGGAGTACTTATTTCTGTTAGAAATCCATAGTGAATGATTTTTTAGGGGCCTCTATCTAGGTCAGCACTTTCAAACAGTATTTCAAAGTTCCAGTTAAAATGTGCTGCTAACATTAAGATACTAAATGGTATTAATCTGAACATTTTTCAAATATATTCCATATGCCATAGCAGTGAATTAATGTCTATATCCCATAATCTGTTTTTTTTCAATTCTTCAATGTATATAAATAATAGAAGATGTGATGATATTTGAACAAATAACCTGAATGACAATAATTCTGGAAATTCCCAGAAATAATCAGCTACAGAACTTAACAACTGTTTACTAGCACTATCATAAAAGGCACTACTCCCTTAAAAGGAGAAGATAATAGATGGATAAAAACACTACCACACATCTTACAGCAGTTTTTGCCCACTACTATGACTGTGTTACTGTCGATTTCCCCTTTTATGGCTGTTAGCATTTGCCTTATGTATTGAGGTGCTCCTACTTTGGGTGCATAATATTTACAATTGTTATATCTGCTTCTTGGATTGGTTCCTGGATCATTATGTAGTGTCCTTCTTTGTCTCTTGTAATAGTCCTTGTTTTAAAGTCTATTTTGTCTAAGATGAGAATTGCTACTCCAGCTTTCTTTTGACCTCCATTTTCATGGAATAACTTTTTCCATCCCCTCACTTTCAGTCCTTATGTGTTCCTGGATCTGAAATTGGTCTCTTGTAGACAGCATATATATGAGTCTTGTTTTTGTATCCATTCAGCCAGTCTTTGTCTTTTGGTTGGAACATTTAATCTATTTAGATTTAAGGTAGTTATTGAAATGTATGTTCCTATTACTATTTTCTTAATTGTCTTGGGTTTGTTATTGTAGGTCTTTTCCCTCTGGTGTTTCCTGCCTAGAGAAGTTCATTTAGCATTTGTCGTAAAGCTAGTTTGGTGGTGCTGAATTCTCTTAGCTTTTTCTTGTCTGTAAATGTTTTAATTTCTGTGTTGAATCTGAACGAAATCCTTGCTGGGTAGAGTAATCTTGGTTGTTGTTTTTTTCCCTTCCATCACTTTAAATATGTCTTGCCACTCCCTTCTGTCTTGCAGAGTTTCTGCTGAAAGATCAGCTGTTAACTTTATGGAGATTCCCTTGTATGTTATTTTTTCCCTTGCTGCTTCTTATATTATTTTCTTTGTATTTAATATTTGATAGTTTGATTAACATGTGTCTTGGTATGTTTCTCCTTGGATTTACTCTGTGTTGGACTCTCTGTGCTTCCTGGACTTGACTGAATATTTCCTTTCCCATATTAGGGAAGTTTTCAACTATAATCTCTTGAAATGTTTTCTCAGTCCCTTTCTTTTTCTCTTATTCTTCTGGGACCCCTATAATTCGAATGTTGGTGCACTTAATGTTGTCCCAGATGTCTCTGAGACTGTCTTGAATTATTTTCATTCTTTTTTTCTTTTTTCTTCTCTGAGGTAGTTATTTCTACTCTTTTATCTTCCAGGTCACTTATGTGTTCTTCTGCCTCAGTTATTCTGCTACTGATTCCTTCTAGAGAATATTTAATTTCATTTATTGTGTTGTTCATCATTGTTTCTTTACTCTTTAGTTCTCCTAGGTCCTTGTGAAACGTTTCTTGTATTTTCTCCATTCTATTTCCAAGATTTTGGATCATCTTTACTATCATTACTTTGAATTTTTTTTCAGGTAGACTGCCTATTTCTTCTTCATTTGTTTGGTCTGGTGGGTGTTTACCTTGCTCCTTCATCTGTTGTCTGTTTTTCTGTCTTCTCATTTTGCTTAACTTACTGCATTTGGGGTCTCCTTTTCACAGGCTGAAGGTTCATCATTCCCATTGTTTTGGTGTCTGCCCCCAGTGGGTAAAGTTGGTTCAGTGGTTTGTGTAGGCTTCATGGTGGAGGGGACTAGTCCCTCTGTTCTGGTGGATGAGGCTGCATCTTGTCTTTCTGGTGGGCAGGTCTGAATCAGGTGGTGTGTTTTGAGGTGTCTGTGACCTTACTATAATTTTAGGCCGCCTGTCTGCTAATGGGTGGGGTTGTGTTCCTGTCTTGCTAGTTGTGTGGCATATGATGTCCAGCACTGCAGCTTGCTGGTTGATGAGTGGAGCTGGGTCTTAGCATTGAGAATGAAATCTCTGGGAGAGCTTTTGTCATTTGTTATTATGTGGAGCTCGGAGGTCTCTGGTGGACCAATGTCCTGAACACGGCTCTCCCCCCACAGAGGCACAAGCCTGACACCCGGCTGGAGCACCAAGACCCTGTCAGCCACACGGCCAGGTACATGGGGGGTTTCTTGTCTTTTGGGAAGTCTGAGGTATTCTGCCAACATTCAGTTGGTGTTCTGTAGAAGTTGTTCCACATGTAGATGTAATTCTGATGTACTTGTGGGGAGGAAGGTGATCTCTACTTCTTTTCCTCCTCCATTTTGAAGGTCTCCCCTCAGTAGATGCTTCTGTGTGAAAACCGGCAAGTGGATGAATTTATAGGCAAAGAAAACAAAGATATGGGATTGATTCTAATTTTTAAAAGTTTACTATATGAGTGCTATATTGAAACTACCTTGAAATACAGCGTGAAGATTAGTGTGTTGGGAACAAAATATGAACAAGAAATACAAAAACTGGAAAGGTTTTAAAAAATAAAGTAACATTAACCACAAATATAAACTCAAAATTTTTATCACTTTAAAATTTTTAAAATTAGTGCTTTGAAAAAATATATATCTATAGCTAGATGACTTTGCTGTGAACTTGAAACTAACAAAATATTGTAAATTACATATGAATCAGTATAAATAGATAAATATATATAGTCAACAACAACAAAAAAAGAAGAGCATTCTTCATATAGCTCATGTGTCATTATTTAAGTTTGTTTGTTTGTTTTCCCCTCTCTATTTTGACAAGGTTATTGTTGTACTTCCATTTCTTGTTATTGTTAATATAGAAAAAAGGTGATTGTTTTGTATACTAATTTTATATCCAGTAATCTTAAGGAATATTTTGTATTTATTCCAACAGATTTTTAATTGAGTTATTGAATATTCTATATATGAAACTATATCAACTTTAAGCAAAACATTATTTTTCTTATTATTCAATATTTATACTTATTATTTGATTTTCACATATTATGCCATATTCTGTAAGATCTGACCATGAATAATCTACTTTTAAGAGTTATAGTAGTGATATCTCTTTTTTATTCTGAATTGACAAGCAAAATTTTTTGTATTTCTTTTGTGCTGTTGCCTTTCTTGTTTTTTTAGGTTAAGATTTTGTTATGTTTCCTTAGTTTGCATCTACTCATTTTTCCTTAGTTTTTTAATTCATTATGCTGGCTAAAGTATACTTATTTTTGGTTTCTGTTGTTAAATCATGTGGATTTTTCCTTTGAGACATGTTGAATTTTTAAGGAAGGGTAATTTAAAAATAATTGCTCATGAGCTTCCTTGGTGTCACAGTGGTTGAGGGTCCACCTGCCAATGCAGGGGATACAGGTTTGTTCCCTGGTCTGGGAGGATCCTACATGCCACAGATCGGCTGGGCCCATGGGCCATGGCCACTGAGCCTGCACGTCCAGAGCCTGTGCTCCACAATGGGAGAGGCCACAGCAGTGAGAGGCCTGCATACCACAAAAAAAAAAAGTAATAATTGCTCATTATGTAAGAAAGATAAAGTTGAATCTTTGAATTTCATTATATAAAAAAGGGAACTCTGGATGATTTAATATATGAATGTACATGATAAAAATATAATAAATGAAATATAGAATAATATTGTATAACTCTGGAACAAAAAATCTACCTAAAGAAAGCCTATTTTGGGGCCTCCCTGGTGGCGCAAGTGGTTGAGAGTCCGCCTGCCGATGCAGGGGATACGGGTTCGTGCCCCGGTCTGGGAGGATCCCACATGCCGCGGAGCGGCTGGGCCCGTGAGCCATGGCCGCTGAGCCTGCGCGTCCGGAGCCTGTGCTCCGCAACGGGGGAGGCCACAACAGTGAGAGGCCCGCATACCGCAAAAAAAAAAAAAAAAAAAAAAAAAAAGAAAGCCTATTTTTTAAGGTAAATGTTAATTTACATGAACATAGTAAAACTAAGGATATCAGTTTCATGTAGTACATAATTGACAAAGTTGACTAATGTGAAGATATTTGTAATATTAAAAATCAACAAGGGGTCTTTCTTATTGTCATTTTGGAAATTAATTTGATAGTATTTAGAGAAATATCCTATACATGCATCTGACAATTTGGCAGTCTCAAACCTAGTTATGTCCAGGAGAATTAATGATTACTGATTACATACACAAACTGGTTCATTGTAGGTCTGTCTATGCCAGTTAGGAATTGGAGGCAACTTAGCTGTCCATCACTAGGAGAAGAGATAGGAAAAGTATTGTGGTTGCTCATGGTAAAATACACAGTAAAATTTAAAAGCAGTGAAGTAGATGAGTATATAAAAAGGATGGGGCTCAAACACTGTTGAGTTTTAAGATGATAGAACACTAAAAGGAATTTATAGAAAAAAGCACTTAAAACATATGCATTTAAAACAACACTGTATAATTTTTATAACATATGTTTCCAAAATATGTGACAGATCACAACATAAAAAAAGACAGTCAGGTGTGGGTGTGATAGGCAGGAGGATCTGCTTAGCTTGACATCAGGGTTGGAGAGTGGATCCCCTTCTCACAAAGTTTAGACAGAATTTTTATAAAATATTTGAGTGCTATTTATTTAGTTAGTTGTGTATTTGGGGAATTCTTTAAAAATCATATCAGTCTTATAACAATTTCAAGAATAGTACAAATAACTCTTTTATCTGCAATTTTCCATTATCCAGAGCCCCCGGTATTCAGGATTTTACCATATTTGACCTCATCAATCATTCATTAGTCACTCATCAAACCTTGGTACTTTAGTACATATTTCCTTAGAAGAGCACTCTCCCACAATCTACAATACAACCATCAATACCAAGAAAGTAACATTAGTTTAATACTACAATCTGATTTATAGATCTCATTCAAATTTTGCTGATTTTCCCAATGGCTTTTATAGATCTAGAATCCAACATAAGACTGCTAGTTGCATGTATTTGTCACAACTCTCTGGTCACCCTCAATCAAGAAGAGTTTCTCAGACTTTTCTTGTTTTTCATAACCTTGACTTTTTTTTTTAAAGAATATAGACCAGTGTCTTTAGAATGTACCTAAATTTGAGTTGCTCTGCTGTTTTCTCATGATCATATTCAATCAAGGTATGCAACCATGGTAGGAATGCCGCAGAAGCAGTGCTATGTTCTCAATGTATCACTTCCTGAAGCACCCTCAGTCAATTTATAATCACTTGATTTCAAGGTATATGTATGCCAGCTTTCTCTACTACTAAGCGATTATTATTAGTTTGCATTCTATTGAATTGGAGAGCTTAATATTCTACACCGTTATTTTATTCATACATATATTCATTTACTTATTTATTTATAACACTAAATGAATTGTAGCTTCCCCAAAAATTCAATGGGCTGCATTCCTAACCTTCATGCCTTAGAATGTGACTGTATTTGGAGACAGGATGTATACAGGGGAAAGTTAAAATTAGGTCATTACAGTTGGCCCTAATTCAATATGACTGATATTCTTATGAGAAGAGGAAATGTGGAAATAATCATGCACAGAGGGAAAAACGTGTGAATGCATGGGGAGAAGATGGCCATATACCAACAGAAGAGATAGGCCTAGAGAAGAGTCTTCATTATTCTCAAAAGGAACCAACCATGCTGACACCTTAATCCTGGACTTCAAGTGTCCAGACCTATGAAAAAATAAATGCATGTCCTTTAAGCCACCAAGTCTGTAGTACTTTGTCATGGAAGCCCTAGCAAGCTAATATACCAAAGACTCATGGATTTGGCTATAATATGTTATTATTATTTATTTTAATCCTTAAATTAAATCTCATATTTCAGACTTCATCAGTAGTAACCTCTTAAAGCTGGTTTCGGCGTTTTTTAGACATCCTCATTCATTGAATACTTTCTTAATTTGTTCCACAATAACGTTTTTCAGGTCCATCTTATACTTTTCTTGACTTGGACCTGGAAGTCCTGGTTCTTTCTAATGGAGAGTTTGCTCCAAAACCACAATCTTTGCTAATCTATGCACTGGGTAATTGGTATATTGCTACTCCCAGGACCTTTCAGTGGATAAAGCAGCTTGGGAATATATCCAAATGTGTACATCATCACTCTCTTTCTCTTCACACACACACACACACACACACACACACACACACATAAACACAATAATATGTAAATATGTATATAGAAATATATACACTTATTTTGATAAGTATTATTTTATTTATGTGAAATACTATACTATAATGCTATTTTTGATCAGCAGCCTCCAAGATAATTCCCAATGATATACCTCATCTTGGTCTTCACTCTGACTCTCTGGGATCATGGACCTTGTGAAAAGCCAACTTCAGTGTCATCAGAAAGCCCTGTGCAGATGCCTACATGAATGCCCTTGGAAGTGGATTTCCTCATTCTCTAATGAGACTTCAGATGAGACATTAGCCTAGACCAACAGTTTAATTACAACCTCATGAGAGACTTAGAGCCCAAAGAACCCAGCTAAGCCATATTCAGATTCCCAACTTCTAGGAAATGTGAAATAATAAATGCTCATTTTTTTAAACCACAAAGCACTGTGGTGATTTTTTAATACAGCAATAGATAACTAATACAAAAGTCCCCAACTTATAATGGTTAGACTTACATTTTTTTTTGATGTTATGATGGTGTTGAAGTGATACACATTTAGTTGAAACTACTTCACATTTTGAATTTTGTTCTTTTCCCAGGCTAGTCATAGGCCTTAGGATACTCTCTTGTGATGCTGAGCAGGGCAGAAGCTGCAGCTCCCAGTCAGCCCCACAGTCACAAAGGTAAACAACCAATACACTTACCACCATTCTGGACTCAGACAACCATTCTGGTTTTCACTTTCAGTACAGTATTCAATAAATTACATGAAATATTCAATACTCTATTATAAAATAGGCTTTGTGTTAGATGATTTTGCCCAACTATAAGCTAATGTAAGGTAGGCTAACCTATCCTGTTCAGTAAGTTAAGAGTATTAAATGCATTTTCAACTTCAGATATTTTCAACTTATGATGGGATTATCCGGATGTAACCCCAACCTCATCATAAGTCAAGGAATATCTGTATATCACTGATGGCAAGTTCAGCAGTCACCTCTTAATTGCAAATATCTAGGGCATTTGTACTTAATTTATATGTTCTACAATATAATATTTAAATATTTAAACGTGGAATTATAAATGATAGATTGAAGCTAAGCTTTGTCATTTACTTGCAAAGTTACCTTCTTTTTATGTACCACAATTTGTTAATATGTTAAATATGGATAATAATAATAGTGATCATCTCAAGGTTTTTATGGTTATTAAATAAGATAATACATGTAAGACACATAATACAGTGTCTGGCACATAGCAATTGCACAATAAATATTAGTTTTACTTTTCATTGTTATTATTTCTTGTCTCTAAAGATTGTCTTCATCTTTTGCTTCTATAAGAGTACTCCTTGATTTTCTTCCTATTTCTGAGTAGCTACCTATACTCCTTTGAGTTATTCCTCATGAAACTTTCTTTGTCCCTTTTAATTTATCACTCAGAATAAACTAATCCTCTAATGACTCACTCTAGATATTTCACAAGCACTTCAAGATTAACAATCCCATCCCTGCAAATCTATGTGTTTTCCAAAATTCTCTATCCTAGTAAATAACTTGGTTATCTACTTGGAAAATCAAAGCATAAACACGAGTTTTAATTTAGTATACATCAGTTAACCAAATATTTTGATTACCAATTATCTATGTAGTTCTAGAATTTCTTAAAAAAGGAAAATGGAAAATGATATGTGTTTTGTTCCCTTGAGAAATGTACTGTCTGATGAGTATGCAGAGAGGTGTGACATCTGTTAGGGTGGTTTCAGGATGTAATAAAGGAAAATGGGTCATGGGGAGCAAGAAAAGAGAATATAAAAGCTAATAGGTGCAAGTGAAAAATGTCCTTGTCTCCCTTTATAATGTATTCAATGGAAATACATTGAAAAGTTATGAGTATGGGATTGCAAAGATTTGATACAGCCTCAGCTCTCCTTCAATCACAAATTAAAATTTTGCTGAGTCCCATTAGAAGTATTTTCTTTGTATTTTTGCAATCAGTTTATTTTTCTCCATAACCACTGCTACTTTTTAAATTCAACTTTGTCATTTATTGCTGGACTTATAGCAATCTGCTTGGCTTTCATTTTTAACTTTTCTTATTCTCCTACTTAGAAGCCTTTAGTGACTACTGAGATCCTTTAGGTTAAAATTCTAGTTCTTAGCTTGCCTTCCACAAAAGAGAGGCCCTTTATTATTATTCATTTACTTGCCTCTCCAGGTTCATCAACTACTTCATCCACACCAGTAACACAATCGTTGTCCACTGCAAGGAACTTCTTCAGATTTCCTGTAGCGACCATACCTTTAAATTATTTTGTGGATACATATATTTTGTTAGCTTTGCTTGGAATTTCTTTCCTTACTCCATTTTCATCTGCTTTTGTTCTTCAAGATCATCTCCCATAATGTTCCCTTTCTCAGTCACCTCCAGTTTTTCTTAGGTTCTCTTTTTCTACACTTAAGTAACATCCTTCCTGTAATGACAGTAATTGTAATAGTGCCTATCTAGTGAAATCTGGGGTTTCTGAGGCATATTAGAATTATCTGTATTTATCTATAGTTGCATAATTAATTACTCTGAAACATAGAAAATGAAAACAACAAACATTTGTTATCTTATAGATTCTGAGGGTCAGGAATTCAGAAGCAGTTTATCCAAGTGATTCAGGTTCAGGTTCTCTCAGGAGGTCACCATCGACATGTGGGTTTGGGCTGAAGTTATCTGAAGCCAACATTTGAACAAGAAGAGTCTCTTCCAGGATAACCCATTCATTGTCTTCTTTTTTTAAATAAATTTATTTATTTATGGCTGTGTTGGGTCTTCGTTGCCGTGCGCGGGCTTTCTCTAGTTGCGGTGAGTGGGGGCTACTCTTCATTGTGGTGCATGGGCTTCTCATTGCCGGGGCTTCTCTTGTTGCGGAGCACAGGCTCTAGGAGCGCAGGCTTCAGTAGTTGTGGCTTGCAGGGTCTAGAGCTCAGGCTCAGTAGTTGTGGTGCACGGGCTTAGTTGCTCTGCAGCATGTGGACCAGGGCTCCCGTGTCCCTTGCATTGGCAGGGAGATTCTTAACTACTGGACCAACAGGGCTCGAACCCGTGTCCCTTGCATTGGCAGGGAGATTCTTAACTACTGCGCCAACAGGGAAGCTGCCATTCAATGTCTTTTGAAAGGAAGACTCAGTTCTATCTGTAGACAGAAGGCTTCAGTTTCTTACCATGTGGCCCTCTCCATAGTGGTAACTTGAATGCCCTCACTACATGGCTGCTGGCTTCTTTGAGAGCAAATAAGCTAAGAGCGAGACAAAAACTGCAGTGTTTTCTATGACCTAGACTTGGAAGTTTGACTCCATTATTTCTTCAATATTTTATTAGGTACACATGTTACAATATTGTATTTGTCATCTGGTGTGAGATAAGACTACACAAGCACATTAATATAGGGAGGTGAGGCTCATTGTGGGCTATCGTGAGGTTATAAATTTGAAAAACTTTAATATTACAAAATATTATATTAATAATATTAACTTAGAACCTCTCCAATTATTCTACTTTAATTGTGGAAGACAGTTTCCCCAAAAATATTTGCCTTCATGGAGATCCCAATTTAAAATAAAGGGCAGTAATTTAAACATTAAAATTTTTCTGTGGTATATTATATATATATATATATATGTTGTACATATATTTCATTTTTACAACTGTATTTTAACTTATGAGCAATTATATATCCAAAGAAAAACTTAATCTATTATGAAGAACAAATAAGAGGACAACATTTTCTTCCAAGCAGCTATGTGGCCTTGAATCATCTATGGAACTTAATTGTGTTTCAGCTTTGCTACCACTCAGATCAGTAATATAACAAATTGTCCCTTATATCTCATGAAACTATTATGAGTGTAAAGAAAGCTACTGATGATAAACAGCAAAGAAAAGTTAAATGGCTCCTGTCTCCGGCTCTGCCTTGGGCTGGCTGCAGTCTCAGTCTGAGGGCTGCCGAAGTGGTTGGCTCGTTTAAGATGAGGTTTCTGCTACTTCTCCTAGTGGCAGCGTCGGCGGTGGTCCGGAGCGATGCCTCCGCCAACCTGGGTGGCGTGCCTGGCGAGAGATTAAAGACACAGTACGCCATGGGGCCGCTGCTCAAGTTCCAGATTTGTGTTTCCTGAGGTTATATGTGGGTGTTTGAGGAGTACGTGTGGATTATTAGCCAGCGGTACCCAGACATCCGCACTGAAGGAGAGAATTACCTCCCTCAACCAATATATAAACACATAGCATCTTTAGTGTCAGTCTTCAAGTTAGTATTAATAGGCTTAATAATTGTTGGCAAGGATCCTTTTGCTTTCTTTGGCATGCAGGCTCCTAGCATCTAGCAGTGGGGCCAAGAAAATAAGGTCTATGTATGTATAATGGTCTTTTTCTTCAGCAACATGGTTGAGAACCAGTGTATTCAACAGGTGCATTTGAGATAACTTTGAATGATGTACCTGTGTGGTCTAAGCTGGAATCTGGTCACCTTCCATCCATGCAACAGCTTGTTCAAATTCTTGACAATGAAATGAAACTCAGTGTGCATATGGATTCAATCCCACACCATCGATCATAGCCCCACCTATAAGCACTACAAGTTCTTTTACATTAAGGGATTTTTGCAAGAGCAGCGTGACTGACATTATGAAGGCCTGTACTGAAGACAGCAATCTGTTCGTACAGACCAGATGCTTTCTTGGCAGGCTCTTTGTACCTCTTGGAAAACCTCAGTGTAAGACTCTTTTTCAGTACTGGCATATTTTGGAATTCTGCACATTCATGGAGTGCAATGATACTGTACACTTTTTCTTTCTTCCCCAAGTCCTCTTGGTTAATAGTTTTTTTTTTTTTTTTTTAATGCAGACATTACTACTTGTACTTTTTTTCTCGGTCATATTTGAAAAAGTAGAAAATTGAGTTGCAATTTGATCTTTTTCTCAAAGATGTCTGTTAAGTCTGTTGTGATTTTATATGAATTTTCCTTCTTTATAGTTTAAAATTGATCCTTTTCGGGACTACAGCTGAAGTTCCCAAATATTTTATAAAAGTTTATCAGACATCTCTAATTTCGTCATGTCCAATTTACATAGTTTTCAAAATATTACAGATTGTGAACAGCACATTATATAAGATTATGCGGGGAAATCCTATATCCAGAGTACTTTACCAATTTGTGTATGTGTGTGTGTGCATGTGTCATTACCAGAGAACTACTAAAAGACCAACCACTTTTTAAATCCTGTTAATGTAGTTCAAGTATCCTGCCTTAACCAATTTAAGGAGTTGATTAACTGGGCCTTTATACTTAACTCAATAAAAATCTAAGCAGATGTCAGTTAAAAAAAAAAGAGAGAGAGAGAAGTTAAATGACTATGAAAAGGTAAGGTGGCTTCATTAAGTGATTTGCAAACATGTCTCATAAATGGTATTTGAATATTTGTAATTACCTAGCATGCATTATATACAAATAATAACCAATCTAGTCATTGTACAATGCTAATTTCAGGTGACTTTTCCCAAGGCGCCTTTTTTTGGTTACCAGATTAGCTCATCAAGGAGGTAGATTTACAACGTCACATGTAAAAACACTATTGACCATCAGGTACCATTTATCTTTATTCAAGCTCAGTGTAGAGGTGCAAATAAAATGGGAAGAAGACTGAGAAGGTATATAAAAATTCTCATCTGTGTCTACAAACCACAGTACTTTTATTTTTTTAATTAATTAATTAATTAATTTTTACTACAGTACTTTTAAAAAGCCTTAAAATATTAGTGGTATTAATCTATTTTAGAATCTAAAAGGTAAACAATGAAGGCCATAAAGGGAATTCCTGGCTCTCAATAAAGCAAATTTTCCATGTATTCAAAGTTCAACTTGTGGACATTCTTCCAAGAAAAAATAAAGTTACTGATGGATTAGGTTTCAAGGCATCTACAATGGGCACACAACTTGGAGCACAGGGAGGTAGCTTTCAGAGGGAACTCAAAGCAATTGCACCAGCTATGTGCAGCACCTTACAGATCACTGTGGAGCTAGAGTGGATTTGATTTTCCCTCTGAAGTCATGTACTCATCTAGAAGGAAGGTTTGGCTCAAACTTTCACTTCATAAAGTACTTTTTAATTTATTCCCAAAAGTATACAATGACCTATTACTAAACATCATTTATAATGATTTATCACTGGTAACTTAATTTGTTCCTCCTTCAATTTTATTTAGAGAGAAAAGTAAGAAACCACTTGACTTACACAAAGATTTGTTAACCTTGAGTCATTTTTGTTTTAAATCCTTGAAATTCTTTGAGACTTTTTTTTAATATGGAATTTGTACATTCTCGTTTGCAACTTCAAGGAAAAAGTTAATTACGGCACTTTCATCTTCTCATATTTCAAGGGGTTATTCAAAATAAACTAAAAGTTTCTGAATTTTTAAAAAATTGCATAGCATAATCAGGGCTGATATGGCTGATATAGAAACTGTAACCCAGACACAGAGTACTGTCAATACAAACATTTTTATGTCATTGGCTTAGTGTCCCTGCTGCGGGTGACAGGAAAATGATATTAAATCTTGAAGGAAAGTGATCCAGTTTAGGCAATGGTGAAATTATTATTAACAAGTCTTCCATCATAATTTGGGAGGTAAATAATGTTGATTTAAGAGCAGAGGTTGGAAAACAGAATGTTAGTAATGGGTGCTAAACATCATTGGGTGGATTTTACCAGATCTTAAAAGAAAGAGATTATTTCAAAAAGAACTGAACATTTCCAGGTGGAAAAGAAAAAAAAAAGTGAAAAATTTAGGAACTTGAAGATTTGGAAAATACAAGTGTATCCAATGTCAAACAGTAAAATATTAAAATTGAAACATTTATAAAAGACAGCTTAGATGCAGGGGGTCCAAACAGTGCTTGCCCTTTTACTCATTATTAAAAGATTGTGAATAGCTAAGGTGGCGCTTAGTAAATCTTTTCATTTAGACAAAAGAGAGAAAAGCTATGCCTCTTCCATGAAAGCTTAATAAAACAAAGTAATTACAATTATTTTGAGTGTATGAGAGAAAGAGAGTTCAGGTGAGGGTGGAGAAGAGAATGCAAGAAAATGATGGCAAAGTTAAGAAGTATGTTCGTTAAAGGATAACATGTAGACACATTATGATGACTGGCATCAAGTAGATAGAAGGCAACTACATGTTTTAGAGTCATTCTTTCAAAGAAGCACTAGCCTAAACTAAAAGTTTGTGACTTTGGGGGAGTGGGATAAAACAATTATCAGGTCCTCAGTCTTCTATAGGCAGAAGGAAGTTCAGTTCTCAAGGAGGCTATGGTCCACAATACTCAATTAAGTTATGGAAATGGAGGATGATAAGAAAGGAAAAAGCTTCTAGAACAATGAACTGAGAACCATCCCTCTCAGGGAGCAGAACTGAGCCCAGTCATAAATCATTCCTCTTACCCAGAGTGGGTGGCCCTTACCAATGTATGCTAAGGATGCCAGATTTTTTTTTCTTTTTACCGTAGGTCTTGGTGGTTATCTGATTTAAATACAGCAGTGTGTACATGCCAATCCCAAACTCCCAATCTATCCTCACCTCCACCACACCTTTCCCTGCAGGTAACCAAAAGTTCAGTTTCTAAATCTGTGAGTCTGTTTCTGTTTTGTAAATAAGTTTATTTGTATCTTTTTTTTTGATTCCACGATATCATATGATATTTGTCTTTCTCTGTCTGACTTACTTCACTTAGTAGGATAATGTCCAGGTCCATCCATGTTGCCACAAATGGCATTATTTCATCCTTTTTAACGGCTGAGTAGTTGACATTACTATTATGTGTCTCCCGTTCTTCTCCTTTCTGTGTGTGTGTTTACTGTTATTATTCTGACCCTATCTAGCCACTGTAAATTGACTGTGTGAAACAGATAACTTGTCTTTTTGCCAATAATTCTCAAGAGGACCCACAAAAGGAACTATCCAGAGATTAACATCCATCATCTTTTATAAAAGGTTATTAACACCCTGAATATTGAGCTTAATGTTATGGCTAGCTGGGACTTTTGGATTGTCTTTCTTGGACAGGGTTGGGAGGGATTTCTATTTGTAAATGAGAGTGAATTGAATATTTGATAAACAGAAAAAGGAACTGTGGTAGTTATTAATATTATTCACAGATACCCTACCTTCTTCTAGCCACACAGCAGGACTGGAATTCCAACTAGTTAAGAATAAATTTTTACTGAGATGAATCAATTTCCATCAATATGTACCTGGTTTCAGGATAATTTTTTAATGCTTATATGTAATAATGTCTTTGCTAATAAAATCTTCTTCTCTGAGTCATATTTTTCCTCTTTTTTAAATGGGGCAATATTCAGTGTTCATCTGTAGCTCTAATTTCATACTATCTGCCCTCCTAGTGACCTTTTCTAATTTTATGGCTTCAGCTATCAACTGTACTTTGGATGAATATTAAATTTCAGTCTAGATTTCTCTACTGAATTTTAAATTCAAATACCCAATACCTAATAGACATTTCAAACCCATTATTGCTCCAAATTGAATTGATTATTTTTATCACTGCAAATATGGCTGTCTTTCTAAATTTACCCTTTAACTGATAGTCATTGAAGGCCAAAACCACAGAATTATGTTAGATTTTTTTTCTATGTCTAATTGCTCACCAAGTCATGCTAATACTATTGACTAAGTATTTCTAGATTGCTTTCACTAGATTGCCCCCACTGTTACTTACCTCACTATCTTATGGCTTTGCCATTCACTGTAATCCCTGATCTAAAGAAGTCAGATTATTTGAGACAGAAAAGGAACTTCAGTGATTATGATAAAAGATAAATTCTGTAATAGACATTTGCAGGAAGTAATATTGAAGAAAAACATCTAAATCAATCTCCCTTCTTCAGGAAACACTTCTAAGAGTATTATGCTGCTTTCATTCATTTCACAGATATTTATGATGTGAATTCTCTATGACAGGTCATGCTTTTCCTTTGTATCAGGTAACTCACTGTACCAACTATGGACAATATAAGACAGCATTTCTTATGAATTCACTGAAGAAAAATGTGGGAAATAATATTGTAGGGTACAGTGTTGGAAAAAACATCATTCTCTAGAAGTGTAATAAGACTGAATTGCAAAGTTCTTATTGGAAACTGTGAAACATGAATTTGGAAATGTCAGTGTTAGACTAGATTAAGACGTTGCATACTGTGTGATATTGTCAGAAGTTTATCCTTATAACAGGAACCCTAAGAAAAATAACCACCTTCTGGACTGCATGACTTGGTAACTGGATCTTCCCTGTGTTTCAGCCCTCAGGGACAAATAAATCTTTTTAGTTTATTTTTAGGCAGGAGTAGGTTTAACTTTAGATAAAGTTTTAATACATTTAGTCAAAATGAAAATTTCAAAGTGAGATTAACTTAAAAAATTCAACTGGAATAAAAGTGAGATTCATACTTTACACAGATCAAAATGTGTCTTATTCAGAAGTGTTCAGAATATAGAAATAAGTAAAAAATTGTAATGATGGGAATCAAGGAATGGAACAGTGAAACTTAACAACATTTTATCTGTTGGATTTTTAATAAATAAAATAACCTTTTTATAAATGTTCATATTTTTGTACATTTTCCCAGAAGCACATGTATTCTTTTATAATTAGGAATAATGAAGATACTAATAAATGTGTTAGTGACCCTCTCATGGACTTTCTGGAAAATAAGTGTTAAATGAAAAATGTCATTTCTTATTATATTTGACATATATTAAGAAACAAATAGTCATATTATAAGAACATGTATGTACTCATGGCCTCCAACCTTCTCTGAATTATGAGCTACTAACTGAAATAATTTATGCCACTGGTTGTTCAAAAGTGCAGATGTCGTAGACTATTTGTCATCTTTCACTATTTTTTTTTTGTTAAATATGGAGACTTCTAATAAACAATGGGTCTAGAAACTTGGAAATAAACAAACAAACCACAGAAATCTTAATACTGAATCCACATGATCGTAAAAAACATTGAGAATCCAACAACACAGTTCTGGTCAAGTTTCTCTTTGTTAGTAAAATAAATGAAATGTCTATAATTATTTGTTAAATCTAGTGAGTTTATACAGGCACTCTAGATACATGGCCAACGTTGTTTGCTAATTATTTTCTTTGAACAGACACTAATAAAAAATTATAAAGGTTTCAATATGTAGACATTTTAAGTCATTCAAATTGGTTGTTTGCTATAATGAAACAAAGCTACTTGGCTGATTATGTGATATGTAGAATTTAACTGTATACCACACAAGTCCTGCAGATGGATGTTTATGGCAACTTTATTCATAATTGCCAAAGCTTGGAAACAACCAAGATGTCCTTCAATAGGTGCATGGACAAATAAATTCTGAGACATCCAGACAATTTAATATTATCTAGAACTAAAGAGCAATGAGCTATCAAGTCATAAAAAGGAAGGAAACTTGGAAGAAAATTAAATGCATAATACCAAGTGAAAGAAGGCAATCTGCAAAGGCTACATACTGAATGATTCCAACTATATGACATTCTGGAAAAAGCAAAACTATGGAGACAGTAAAAAGATCAGTGGCTGCCAGGGTTTGGGGAGGGGAAGGATAAATAGATGCACAGATGATTTTTAGGGTGAAGTACTCCATATGACACCACAGTTATAGATACATGTCATTATACATTTGTCAAAACCTATAGGATGTGCATCAGTGAACTGTAATTTAAACCACAGACTTTGGGTGATTAGGATGTGTTAATGTAACCATCAACCAACAATGTCCAATTGTAACAAATGTACCAAGCTGTGTGTGTGTGGGGGGTCGCAGCATGTTGGTTGTGGGGAGGCTAAACATGTAGGGGAACAGGGAGTATATGGGGAATCTTTGTACATTCCCCTCAGTTTTGCTGTGAAACTAATACCCTTTTAATTTTTTTTTAATTAAAAGAACTATTTAACTGTTTTGAGTGCAAGTATTTTTTCTGAAATACTTTTAATACATTTTCATGTTAATACAAGCATACATCAGATATATTGTGGGTTCAGTTCCAGACCACCCAAATAAAGTGAGTATCACAATAAAGCAATTCATACAGATGTTTTGTTTTCCAGTGCATATGAAAGTTATGTTTACACTACACTGTCATCTGTTGTGTGCAATAGTATTATATCTAAAAAAGCAGTGTAGCTACCTTAATTAAAAATACATTATTGATTAAAAAATGCTAACCATTATCTGATCATTCGATAAGTCATAACCGCTTTGCAATAGTAACATCAGAGGTCACTGAGCACAGATCACTGTAACAAATATAATAATAATGAAAATGTTTGAAATATTGTGAGAATTAACAAAATGTGACACGGAGACACAAAGTAAGCAAATGTTATTGGAAAAATGACATCGACAGACTTGCTTATCACAGGGTTGACACAAAATTTCAATTTGTAAAAAACAAAATATCTGCATAGTGCAATAAAGCAAAGTGCAAGAAAATGAGGTATGCCTGTAGTAAAAACAAAATGCTCAATAACATCTTGTCTTTCAATATTTAAAAAATATTATTTCTTTCTTATTTTACTTTAAGGATGAATAAAATTTGGGTCACTTCTTATTAAAGATGATTTGATATCCCAAACCTAAAAAAAAAAGACAAAAGAAAAAGAAAACTTGAAGTATATTTTAAACATACATGTCATACTTTAATGAGTATGAGACAATGGTAAGCTTTAAGCCATACATCTCCTTGGAAGTATGGCATAGGTCCTAAGCATCTAAGAGAACAAAGCAAGTTTCAGCAGAGTTACAGATTTCAAATTCATCATTATGTTTAAGAATTATAGTTTTGACACTAGGCTAAGGAAACTAGGTAGAGTAAGTCTCCAAGGAACAGCCTTTATTCAGCATGTGACAAGCAGGGAGAAAATACTTATATGTGTATCATTGTATTTGTACACTTCATGTTGTACAGATCTAATTCTACCCAACAGGCCCCAGGATGAAAATACAAGCAAACAACTCCCCTGCCAGCCCCTCCCCGACACAGACACATAAAACAAAAATAAGAGGAAAAAGAGCCAAAGGATAACAGATCATGAAATCCTTCATACTATGATTTTTCTTGATATTCTTTGCTTTCACTTACACCCTGGTATATTTTCAATTTTCCAGATAATAAAATAAGGCTTTTACACTCTTCTTTTGTAAACTATAAATGTTCTGTTTATATTGTTTCCTTTTGACTCTGTCTTAAGAGAGATGGAGAGATGAAAATATGAGTTTTTCATCTTTGACTCTTTCCTCTTTCTGAAGAAAATATACACCGAAAAAAGTAAGGTAAAAATTCTCCTTATCCTAGCGTTAAATAATGATTTCTCATTAACTTATTGCAAATATACTATGTTTAATTTTATTTTATATATGTAGTAACTAATTTATACATTTATATTTTATATGTGATATGTATTTTCAAAGATTATGAGGGCTAGTGAGAACTAATCATATGAGAGACCCTCAAGATGGCAGAGGACTAAGATGTGGAGATCACCTTCCTCCACACAAATACATCAGAAATACATCTACATGTGGAACAACTCCTACAGAACACCTACTGAACACTGACAGAAGGCCTCAGACTTCCCCAAAGGCAGGAAATTCCCCACGTACTTGGGTAGGGTAAAAGAAAACAGAAAAAATAGAGACAAAAGAATAGGGAAGGGACTTGCACCTCTGGGAGGGAGCCATGAAGGAGGAAGGGTTTCCACACACTAGGACAGCCCTTCACTGGCAGAGGTGTGGGGTGGCGGAGGGGAAGCTTCAGAGCCATGGAGGACAGCACAAAAACAGGGGTGCAGAGGGCAAAGCAGAGAGACTCCTGCACAGAGGATCAGTGCTGACCAGCACTCACCAGCCTGAGAGACTTCTCTGCTCACACTCCAGGCTGGGTGGGGGTTTGGGAGCTGGAGATCTGGCTTCCTAGGACAGATCCCAGGAAGGGGACTGGGGTTGACTGCATGAATACAGCCTGAAGAAGGCTAGTGCACCAGAGCTAGCCAGAAGGGAGTCCGGGAAAATGTCTGGAACTGCCTAAGAGGCAATAGACCATTGTTTTGGGGTGCGTGAGGAGAGGAGATTCAGAACACCGCCTAAACGAACCCCAGAGATGGGTGTGACCCGCAGCTATTAGAGAAGACACCAGAGATGAGCATGAAATGCTAAGGCTGCTGCTGCAGCCACCAAGAGGCCTGTGTGCAAGCACAGGTCAATATACAAACCTCCCCTCCCAGGAGCCTGTGCAGCCCACCACTCCCAGGGTGCAGTAATCCAGGGACAACTTCCCCCGGAGAACAAACAGCATGCCTCTGTCGGTTAAAACTTCAAGCTGCCTTCTGCCACCGCAGGCTCGCCCAGCATTCCAGACCCCTCCCTTCTCCTGGCCTGAGTGAGCCAGAGTTCCCAATCAGCTGCTACTTTAACCCCATCCTGTCTGAGTGAAGAACAGACTCCCTCAGGCGACATACTCGCAGAGGCAGAGACAAATCCAAAGCTGAACCCCAGGAGCTGTGTGAGCAAAGAAAAGAAAGGGAAATGTCTCCCAGCAGCCTCAGGAGGAATGGATTAAATCTCGACAACCAACTTGAGGTCCCCAGTAACTCTGGAATACCTGAATAAACAAAGAATTATCCCAATATTGAGCGGTGGATTTTGGGAGCAATTGTATACTTGGGGTTTGCTTTCTACATCTAATTTGTTTCTGGTCTTATGTTTACCTTAGTTTAGTATATACAGTTTATTATCATTGGTAGACTTGTTTATTAATTTGGTTTCTCTCTTCCTTTTTTATTTTTTTATATATAGATATATATTTTTTTCCTTTTTCTCTTTTTGTGAGTGTGTATGTGGATGCTTCTTTGTGTGATTTGTCTGTATAGCTTTGCTTTAAACATTTGTCCTAGGGTTCTGTCTGTCAGCTTTTCTTTTTTTTTTTTCTTTTTTTTTTTAGTATAGTTTTTAGTACTAGTTATCATTGGTGGATTTGTTTTTTGGATTGGTTGTTATCTTCTTTCCTTCTTTCTTTTTAATTACTTTTTAATATTTTTATTTTTAATAATTATTTTTACTTTAATAACTTTATTTTCTTTTTCTTTCTTTCTTTCTTTTTCTCTCACTTTTCTTCTGAGCCATGTGGTGGACAGGGTTTTCATGCTCCAGCTGTGTGTTAGCCCAGTGCCTTGGTGGGGGAGAGTTGTGTTCAGGATATTGGTCCACCAGAGTCCTCCCAACCACATGTAATATCAAACAGTGAAAGATCTCCCAGAGGTCTCCATCTCAATGCTAAAACCAGGTTCCAGTCAATGATCTTCAAGCTACAGTGCTGGACACCCTATGCCAAACAACTAGCAAGACATGAACACAACACCACTCATTAGCAGAGATCTGCCTAACAACATAATAAGGTCACAGACACCTTAAAACACACCACTGGATGTGGACCTGCCCCACAGAAAGACAAGATCCAGCCTCATCCAACAGAACACAGGCACCAGTTCCCTCCACCAGGAAGCCTACACAAGCCACTGAACCAACCTTACTCACTGTGGGCAGACAACAAAAACAATGGGAACTATTAACCTGCAGCCTGTGAAAAGGAGACCCAAACACAGTAAGTTAAGCAAAATGGGAACAGAGAAACACAGCAGATGAAGGAGCAAGGTAAAAATCCACCAGACCAAACAAATGAAGAGGAAATAGACAGTCTACCTGGAAAAGAATTCAAAGTTATGATAGTAAAGATGATCCAAAATCTTGGAAATAGAATGGAGAAAATACAAGAAACTTTTCACAAGGACCTAGAAGAACAAAAGACCAAACAAACAAAGATGAACAACAAAATAAATGAAATTAAAATTTTCCTAGAAGGAATCAATAGCAGAATAACTGGGGCAGAAGAACACATAAGTTACCTGGAAGATGAAATAGTGGAAACAACTACAACAGATCAGAATGAAGAAAAAATAATGAAAAGAATTGAGGAGAATCTCAGAGACTTCTGGGACAACATTAAACACACCAGCATTTGAATTATAGGGGTCCCAGAAAAAGAGGAGAAAAAGAAAGGGACTGAGAAAATATTTCAAGAGATTATAGTTGAAAACTTCCCTAATATGGGAAAGGAAATAGTCAATCAAGTCCAGGAAGTGCAGAGAGTCCCATACAGGATAAATCCAAGGAGAAAAAGACCAAGACACATATTAATCAAACTATTAAAAATTAAATACACAGAAAAAATATTAAAAGCAGTAAGGGAAAAACAACAAATAATATACAAGGAAATCCCCATAAGTTTAACAGCTGATCTTTCAGCAGAAATTCTGCAAGCCAGAAGGGAGTGGCAGGACATATGTAAAGTGATGAAAGGGAAAAACCTATAACCAAGATTACTCTACCCAGCAATGATCTCATTCAGATTTGATGGAGAATATAAAACCCTTAATATAATTTCACTTAGCAAAAGCTAAGAGAATTCAGCAACACAAAACCAGCTTTACAAGAATGCTAAAGGAACTTCTCTAGACAGGAAACACAAGAGAAGGAAAAGACCTACAATAACCAACACAAAACAATTAAGAAAATGGTAATAGGAACACACATATTGATAATTACCTTAAATTTAAATGGATTAAAGGCTCTTACCAAAACACATAGACTGGCTGAATGAATGCAAAACCAAGACCCATATATATGCGGTCTACAAGAGACCCACTTCAGACCTAGGGACACATACAGACTGAAAGTGAAGGGATGGAAAAAGATATTCCATGCAAATGGAAATCAAAATAAAGCTGGAGTAGCAATTCTCATATCAGACAAATGGACTTAAAAAAAAAACGATTAAAAGAGACAAAGAAAGACACTACATAATGATCAAGGGACCAATCCAAGAAGAAGATATAACAATTGTAAATATTTATGTATCCAACACAGGAGCACCTCAGTACATAAGGCAAGTGCTAACAGCAATAACAGGGGAAATCGACAGTAACACAATCATAGTAGTGGACTTTCAAAACCCACTTTCACCAATGGAGAGATCATCCAAAATGAAAATAAATAAAGAAACACAGCTTTAAATGATACATTAGAGAAGATGGACTTAATTGATATTTATGGGACATTCCATCCAAAAACAACAGAATACACTTTCATCTCAAGTGTTCATGGAACATTCTCCAGCATAGATAATATCTTGGATCACAAATCAAGCCTTGGTAAATTTAAGAAAATTGAAATTGTATCAAGTATCTTTTCTGACCACACACTAGGAGGCTAGATATTAATTACAGGGGAAAAAAAGCTGTAAAAAATACAAATACATGGAGGCTAAACAGTATACTACTAAATAACCAAGAGAACACTGAGGAAATCAAAATATACCTATAAACAAATGACAATGAAAACACAACAACTCAAAACCTATGGGATGCAGCAAAAGCAGTTCTAAGAGGGAAGTTTACAATATAATCCTACCTCAAGAAACAAGAAACATCTCAAGTAAACAACCTAACCTTACAGCTAAATCAATTAGAGAAAGAAGAACAAAAAAAGCTAAAGTTAGTAGAAGGAAAGAAATCATAAAGATCAGATCAGAGATAAATTACAAAGAAATGAATGAAACAATAGCAAAGATCAATAAAATGAAAATCTGGTTCTTTGAGAAGATAAACAAAATTGATAAACCATTAGCCAGACTCATCAAGAAAAAAGGGGAAAAGGCTCAAATCAATAGACATAGAAACAAAAGAGGAGAAGTAACAACTGACACAGCAGAAATAAAGGATCATGAGAGATTACTACAAGTAACCACATGCCAATAAAATGGACAACCTAGAAGAAATAGACCAATTCTTGGAAAAGCACAACCTTCTGAGGGTGAATCAGGAAGAAATAGAAAATATAAACAGACCAATCACAAGAACTGAAATTGAGAATGTGATTAAAAATTTTCAAACAAACAAAAACTCAGGACCACAAGACTTCACAGGCGAATTCTATCAAACATTTTGAGAAGAACTAACACCTAATTTCTCAAATTCTTCCAAAATATAGCAGAGGGAGGAACACTCCCAAACTCATTCTACGAGTCCACCATCACCCTGATAACATTACTAGACACAGATGTCACAAAGAAAGAAAACTATAGGCCAATATCACTGATGAACATAGATGCAAAAATCCTCAACAAAATAGCAGCAAACAGAATCCAACAGCACATTCAGAGGATCATGCAACATGATCAAGTGGGGTTTATCCCAGGAATGCAAGGATACTTCAATATACACAAATCAATCAATGGGAAAAACCATAGTAAAAAACTGAAGGAGAAAAACCATATGATAATCTCAATAAATGCAGAAAAATCTTTTGACAATATTCAGCAGCCATTTATGATAAAAACCCTTCAGAAAGTAGACGTAAAGGGAACTAACCTCAACATAATAAAGGCCATATATGACAAACCCACAGCCAACCTCATTCTCAGTGGTGAAATCCTGAAAAAAATTTCCTCTAAGATCAGGAACAAGACAAGGTTATCCACTCTCACCATTATTATTCAACATAGTTTTGGAAGTTTTAGCCTCAGCAATCAGATAAGAAAAAGAAATAAAAGGAATACAAATTGGAAAAGAAGAAGTAAAGCTGTCACTGTTTGCAGATGACATGATACTATACATAGAGAATCCTAAAGATGCTACCAGAAAACTACTATAGCTAATCAATCAATTAGGTAAAGTAGCAGGTTACAAAAGTAATGAACAGAAGTGTCTTGCATTCCTATACACTAAGGATGAAAAATCTGAAAGAGAAATTAAGGAAAAACTCCCATTTACCATTACAACAAAAAGAATAAAATACCTAGGAATAAACCTACCTAAGGAGACAAAAGACTTGCATGCAGAAAACTATAAGACATTAATGAAAGAAATTAAAGATGATACCAACAGATGGAGAGATATACCATGTTCTTGGATATGAAGAATCAACATTGTGAAAATGACTATACTACCCAAAGCAATCTACAGATCCAATGCAATCTTTGTCAAACTACCAAAGGCATTTTTCACAAAACTTGAACAAAACAATTCACAATTTGTATGAAAACACAAAGAACCTCAAATAGCTAAAGCAATCTTGAGAAAGAAAAACAGAGGTTTTTCTGTAGTATAGTCTGAAGTCAGGAATCAGGCTCCCTGACTTCAGACTATACTAAAAATCTACAGTAATCAAGACAGTCTGGTACCGGCACAAAAACAGAAATATAAATCAATGGAACAGAATAGAAAGTCCAGAGATAAACCCACGCACATATGGTCACCTTATTTGTGATGAAGGAGGCAAGAGTATACAATGGAGAAGACAGCCTCTTCAATAAGTGGTGCTGGGAAAGCTGGACAGCTACAAGTAAAAGAATGAAATTAGAACACTCCCTAACAGTATACACAAAAATAAACTCAAAATGAATTAAAGACCTAAATGTAAGGCCAGACACTATAAAACTCTTAGAGGAAAACATAGGCAGAACACTCTATGACATAAATCACAGGATGAATCTTTCTGACCCACCTCATAGAGAAATGGAAATTAATACAAAAATAAACAAATGGGACCTAATGAAACTTAAAAGCTTTTGCACAGCAAAGGAATCCATAAACAAGATGAAAAGACAACCCTCCTAATGTTTGCAAATGTTTGCAAATATTTGCAAATGAAGCAATTGACAAAGGTTTAATCTCCGAACTTTATAAGCAGCTCATGCAGGTCAATATCAAAAAAACAAAAAACCCAATCCAAAAATAAGAAGACCTAAATAGACATTTATCCAAAGAAGATATACAGATTGCCAACAAACACATGAAAGGATGCTCAACATCACTAATCATTAGAGAAATGCAAATCAAAACTACAATGAGGTATCACCTCACACCATTCAGAATGGCTATCATCAAAACATCTACAAACAGTAAATGCTGGAGTGGGTGTGGAGAAAAGGGAACCCTCTTGCACTGTTAGTGAGAATGTAAATTGATATAGCCACTATGGAGAACAGTATGGAGGTTCTTAAAAAACTAAAAATAGAACTACCATATGACCCAGCAATCCCACTACTGGGCATATACCCTGAGAAAACCAGAATTCAAAAAGAGTCATATACCACAATGTTCATTGCAGCTCTATTTGCAATAGCAAGGACATGGAATCAACCTAAGTGTCTATCGACAGATGAATGGATAAAGAAGTTGTGGCACATATATTCAATGGAATATTACTCAGCCATATAAAGAAATGAAATTGAGTTATTTGTAGTGAGGTGGATGGACCTAGAGACTGTAATACTGAGTGAAGTAAGTCAGGAAGAGGAAAACAAATACCGTATGCTAACACATATATATGGATCTAAAAAAAAAAAAAGATTGTTGGAAGAATCTAGGGGCAGGAGAGGAATAAAGATGCAGATATAGAAAATGGACTTGAAAACACGGGGAGGGGCAAGGGTAAGCTGGGACGAAGTCACTTGTACATATATACACTACCAAATGTAAAATAGATAGCTAGTGGGAAGCAGCTGCATAGCACAGGGAGATCAGCTCGGTGCTTTGTGACCACCTAGAGGGGTGGGATAAGGAAGATGGGAGCGAGATACAAGGCAGAGGAGATATGGGGATATATGTATATGTATAGCTGATTCACTTTGTTATAAAGCAGACACTAACACACCATTGTAAAGCAATTATATTCAAATAAAGTTGTTAAAAATAAAAATTAAATTAAAATAAAAATATATAAAAAATCTAATCATACGTAGATTATTGATCACTTAAGGAATTATGACACCCATATTCCTGGAATCACACACAAATACACAGGAAAAAAAAAACTACTGGTTTATTGGAAGCTCCAACAATGAGTACAGTGGTTGCTGTTCCTTGTGTTCTGCCTTCTTGCCTATATCAGATTGATCGAAAGGGAAGAGTTCGGATTTGCCTAATTTGTTGGCATGCCATAGCATCCTATTAAAGGTGAAAAATTCAATATTTTGTTTCTGATTTATTTTTAACCTTTTGTTTCTTATTTAATTGATCAGGTTTTTTTTTTTTTCTTTTTTTTTTTTAGCGGTACATGGGACTCTCACTGTTGTGGCCTCTCCCATTGCAGAGCACAGGCTCCGGATGCACAGGCCCAGCAGCCATGGCTCATGGGCCTAGCCGCTCTGCGGCATGTGGGATCCTCCCGGACTGGGGCACAAACCCATGTCCCCTGCATCGGCAGGTACCCTCTCAACCACTGTGCCACCAGGGAAGACCCTTGACCAGTTTTTTTTATTCAGTGATTTAATCAAATAAAAATAAAAGTCGCTGCTCTTATAGCTAGTATCTTAACAAATAAAACTGGAAATTGGCAAAAAATGCCAACATATAGTTTTGCCTGATTTTCACTGAGTTGGTAATGTATGTTCCTATGCCATTGTATCCCTTATTTCATTGGCAGTTGTTCTCCACTTATTCCTGCAAGACCCTAACCTTCTGTCAAACCCTGCATATGATTTCTTGGATTTAACAGAGGTTTAAATTTGCTCATAAGAAAGTACACTTACTTCTTACCTGTTCATACATGTTCTCTCTGTTTAATACAAGTGCAACCTCATGTTTCCACGTTTGTTTAGTTATTGTGATGAAGAAGCTGAAACATTTTCTTTCTTTATATTGTCTTCATTTAACAGATTGTTAAAGCTACCCTGGCTTCTTCTCCAGCATTTTAGAATTCCAATGATAATTGCTTTCTCTGATCTTACTGATGGATCTCTGGGCTCAGAGAGAAGTTTGAGTGTTAGGTACATCATGTTGTATTTAGAATCACTCTTTTTTCATGAGAGTATTTCTGTTATTCTGCTAACTTTTCTCCCTTACCTCTTTCTCTTAGGAAGACTTTTTTTTTTCCTAGGTAATAGAAATGCAAAAGTCCATCTGGTTGGCTTATTTCATAAATCCTTGAGACATGAGTAAGTACTTTGGCTTTGCTTTGGTGGACACAGCTGTAATTGTCTACTACATATATCTGAGATGTTAGATTTCTTAAATAAAGATGATGAGCATGTTTACAAATAAATATATGACAATTTGTCCCTCTTCACATGTATACACTTTCCACTGGAAATGTAGTCTCCCTAGTGAGCATAACCAGAACTGACTGGCTTTATCATCTGATATTCTACCTGCATTTAGTTTATCTCACTTATATATATATATAATTTCTCTGGTAACATTGTATATAATTTATAAGCATTATGAATATAATCCTAGCAAATAAAAAAAAAGAATGACTAAGCATGTTTTCTTAACGAATTTCAATGTCACATAATAGTTCAATTTACCTACAGATAATATGTTAATAACAAGTGGACATATAGTTAAAATATGAGAATATTATTGCTTGGGATTTAAGCTTCAGTATATAAACTTCTCTCATGATATGATTAAATTTTACCGGCAGTATGTCAGTAAATGTTTAATAACTAGTTTTCAGTGGAAAAAAAACCCTGATTTATAACATTTGCCAATTTCCATGGTGTAAATACTCTCACAGTGACTGATTTTAAGCTACAAAAATTACGTCCCCAAACATGCAGTTGGGAGGAAATGTAGAAAATCAGCTCTGTCTCACTAGCTGGTACAAGCTAGTATGAGCCTTCTACAAAGCACTATTACTTGTTTTTATGTATCTTACAATAAGTACTTGAAAAGTTTCTATTTCTAAGGTAATATATTTTAAATTTTGAACTAAAATTTGGTATATTTTAAGTGCAACTGTTATATAATAGCCTTAAAATGTCAATCACTAGGAACTTGCACTGCAGATAGTAAGAATCATGTATCTTGGCCATCAAAGATATTTCTGTAATAAGCAAAAAGAGTGGGACAAAACTCTGTAAGAACCATAATGCATATGATGATAGAAAGACATGGGTAGGGGTATTCCTTAGGAAATGTTTCCTTAACAGATTTAAGAATGGCCTAGATAAAAAATTACATTGCTTAAAAAAGAATTTAATATTGAACTCAGTTCATTTTACAGGAGAAAAAAAAATCCACTATGTTTACTAAAATCTTTAAAACTTCATTGTTCATAAAACCCTGGCTTTGACTTTTGCAAAATATATATATTTCAATTTTATGATTCAAGTTCAGTCTTTCAACTATTTCTGTCAGAAAGTTTATAATACATGAGATAAAGCAATAAACTAGAAACTTTGATTTCATATCCCTCTCACACTAACTTCCTTCAGTAAGTCTATTGTATGGTAAGATATAATTGTATAGGACTTAAGATATCAAAGAAAGACATTACCAAAATAATACTGATTCATAAGAAGATCATAGCCTCTCAGGATTAGAAAAGGTCACACATTTATTACATCTATTTACTTCATATTTAAATAAACTCAACAAAAATATTTCTAGTTTAGAACACCAGTGTTGACTGGCAACTTTTGTTCTACCTTTGCACAGTTCTGAATATCATAAATGTCTTCACATATTGTCTTCTTTTTGTTCTTAGGTTTATCCAATAGAACAACATAAAACAGTGTCCTTAGTCTAAGTCCATCAAGTACTGGCAATAGCTTAATATTATTTAGTCTTTTCTCACCTATGTAAATCCATTTTCATCAACCATTAGTAACACAAGTTAGTTTTGTATTCTTTTAATATCCTGATTACATTTTTTCTAAGTGCTTTCCAATTTTTGATATTATTTTTAATGTTTTCTAGAACTGAACATAAATTTCCAGATGTGGTAGTGCCACTGATGATTAGAAAAGGACTTACATCTTATTTATTATAGACAACTTCTAGCAGTTCAGCTTAAGAAAACTACTAGGCTGCTAAGTGTATTTTAAGCATTCATCACGCAAATACACCCCCCCCACACACACACACAGAGTACCGTACACACAAAAAAAGTTTATATTCACATTTTTTCTAAGACAGATTGCACACCACACTCTTTTCTCTTGCAATTGGGACTTTATAACAATGAAAATGGCTGTGTAATCAAACCAAAGACATAGTTGAAGCTATGTACAGCAAAATATAAAGAATAAGAATAGAGTGTTCTTTCTCCTAAATCCCCCTGTCTTTTCAATAATACTCTCTCAAATATGAATATTTCAATATCCTTCCCAAAGAAGGCCAAAGAAATTTTAAATGATCACAGCTATACCCATGGTTTCTTTTATGCAAGATAGTAAGCAAATTGATAAGTTCACCTCTATTCTAGCTGGTAATTTTATCACTTGCTGCTTTAGATACATGAAACTATTTTTGAATGACTGAGATTTAGCAGAGATTATAAAACAGACCTACCCAAAATACTGATCATTCATGTTATAGAATACAAATATCATATTTCAAAAGATCAAAACAATGTCATCATCCTCTTTTCCTCTTTTTCCCCACTTTGGCTCTGCTCCTGAGGGGTCAGATACAAGATGTATGATGAAAGGGGTAAGGTCTTACTTCTCTCTCTGTATAGTATTTCTCCCTTGGGATTCTTTCCTCTACTCTACTATTACACCCTTGCTTTATGTACTTCTTTAATCTATTTTCTATTTATCCATGAATATTTAGCTTCAACACTATTTGATTCAGACAGGATACCATAATATTTCCCTTATGTATGGGTGTGTGTATAAGGAGAAATGGCTGACAAATGTCTCCTTAATAAGGTTATGTGGCAGATAATTCAAGAACATTTGAAGATAATGATCAGAAAATTCTTATGTTCTTTTTTCTACATAAGGTTTCCTGTGTAATACATGGTAAATATTAAGTGTGATTTGTCCACTAGCTAAATTAAATACATGTATGAAACCCAAATTTCAGGATTTGTTAATTATTGCTAAAAGATCTTGAATTTCCAATGCAAATTCCAGTGGGTTGATTACATTATGAATCCAGGATTCCCTGACTAAAAAGTGACCACATGTCACTGACCATTGCTTGTACCTAAGAGAAAGAGATCATGGATCAACTCATTATCTTCCACACTTTTTGGAAATGTTAGCTTACTCTTCCTGCCAGTTTTTAGCCACAATTCCATTAAAATATTTCTGTGCAATTTATATCATAAATTAAATCATATAAAATGTGACAGCAGTGTTATTTCACATCTTGATGCCATGTAAAGATGATCTATGTGAAGATGAGGGTAAAGATTGGGGTATATTTTGATAAGTGTTTCTGACACAATTAATGGTGCCAATTTTTTTTTAATGGTACATTTTTTTTCTTTTTTAGATTTAAAAATTTTTAATTCTAGATTTGTTTCCTTCATGTTCTGTTGCTCTATTGCAGTCCTAGTCAGCCAGCTCTCTGCACTGACCCTGGGTAGATAGCCTTTGAAAACTGGGAGGTGCAAGGAGAGGGTTAAAATTTAGAATTTCCCTGGTGGCGCAGTGGTTGAGAGTCTGCCTGCCAATGCAGGGGACACGGCTTTGTGCCCCAGTCCAAGAAGATCCCAAGTGGTGTGAAGCGGCTGGGCCCATGAGCCATGGCCGCTGAGCCTGAGTGTCCGGAGCCTGTACTCCACAACGGGAGAGGCCACAGCAGTGAGAGGCCCACATACCGCACAAAAACAAACAAACAAAAAAAAAACAACTTAGAATTTCAAAAAGACTTCAGAGAAATGGTGTACTTCTAATCAGTGTTGAATAGCACTCCTGCATGTCTCCTGGCCCTTTACAACAGTATTCATTTGACTTTTGATGTACTTTTTTTCTGTCTTCTCTACTTCCCTCTTTACTGCCATCTGCCATGTTGGTTATAAGTGTATGTTTCAATCAATCTGTTTCTTTTCCACATTCCTGGTGTTGACATTTCTCACTGTGATCCATGCTGACCTTCTTACTACCTGTATCTTCTGCCACAGAACCCTTATTTCTCATATAAAGATAAGCCATCCATTTGCTCTGATTCAACCCAAAGAAAGATTCTTGGGAATGCTTACAGAAGCCAGTGGGAAAAATATGTGAGCATCCTGCTTACGGTTTTGTTCCACAGTTATAATAGCTGTCTTGCTAAAATTTTGACTTTGCTCATGTTTTAAAATCTTTACAAAAATGTTAGGATGAATTAAAAGCAAGAGGGAGGAAGTGAGATCATTAGGATGACTCCTATATGATAGTATTCTTAGTTCAACTGTAGATTATTTTGTATGTAAAAATTCAACAATGGTCATTGAAATAATACATAAAATTTCAGTTCACTGTTTAACTGTACATTGATGTTTTGGGACTTTATCCACAGTTTAAAATACATGAGCCTAAAGCAGCCTTTTGCCAGAAAAAATAATTAAGTGTGAAAAATTGCATTTGTAAACTGAAAAAAATGTAAGGTATTCTTCTTTCTTTATTTGCAGGGGAGCACTGGTAAAAATCTGTACTAGAGATTTACCCTCTTATGTTATTTTTCCAGCATGATCTTTTAGCCATGATCTTTCAATTGTATAATGTGGCAATTTTTAATAAGGTAATTCAACTATTAGAATGTGCAATCTGGGGGCTTATTTGATTTTCTTTCAACAGTTTAAACAACTATGTAGGCAATGGTATTACCTTTACCATCTCCTCACTAGTTTGAAATCTAAAAAAACAAACAAAAAAGAAAAAAGCAGAATTTTTACACCACAATGGTAAGGTGTGGTAAAGAAACCAATGCAGAAAGCTGAATGAGTTCTCACATGTGCCAAAATATAATATTATTTGAGCCAATGCAACTCAAGCAGACCATAATAACCTGTTGAGGTTAGAAAAGCTCATGCCAAAAACGGATGATTTCCCTAGAGCCAATCAAAATGATGGAAACATTGGTGCAAAATCACAGCTGAGCAGGTTTAGTCCTCTCTTCACTAACTACAGATGGCATGTAATTTAGGAATGCCCATTTGGTGAAATTTACCAGTTCCTCTAGAGATCACACATATGGGTTTGCATTTAAAAAGAAATTGCACCACGAATAGCTTTTTAAACAACAGATGTATGTATTGACAGTAAAAGGATGTCCAAAAAGTAAAGTATGTCCACATAAGAGAAAAAAAAGAGCGTATACTATACTTTATAGCACTGTAAGTGGCCTTTTAACTTAAAAAAAAAACAGAAAATAATTATGAAATCAATGCATACAATGCTTGCCAAGGCATGAATTGAACGGGAGATTCTGTCTTACACTATGTTACTTTCCAGTATTTTACTCCTTTTTTTCCACACCTTTGTATATTACAACCATACTCTTAAATCCCCAAAGAATACTGAAGTACCTTAAGAGGAGTTTTGAGATCTGTGAGTCAGTCTGTGCTCTCTGCTTCTCACAGCGCTGTTGTTTGTAGTTGTTGTTTGTTTGTTTCTTACAAGGAATTCATAATGGATCTGTGAAAACCCCAACATCATTTAAAAATTGAATGCACGTGTGTAAGCGTACACAAAGGGAGATACTTTTTGCAGATGTGTGTACTAGTTAGTAAAGGATGTCATTACAAGTTGTGAGGTTTCCAATTGCCTGTCCTTTATTGTTTCCTTTAAAGAAGAAATTAATTGTGTGAAATTGCCTTGCTGGTAAAGTGATACCAGGTTGCAATGTCAGCATTGACCTAATCTAGCAGTAAAACAGGCAATCACATACTCAGTGAACACTCGTAGAAATATTTGATTTCAGAAGTGTGCAAGACCAAAGTTTCCCTGGAGAAACATGCACATAATTTCCATTCTTGTATTCAAAGGTAGTCCTGTTGTGGATTTCTCCCGTACAGTGTAAGTCTTTGTTTTTATTGAAGGATAATGCTTTGTACCTCACAGTACAGTCCCATATGCAAGGAAACTACAATTAAAAGTTTAGGTATGGACATCAGGCATTTGACACTGTTTCTTGATTGAATAAAACACAGTGTTACTTTTCTCTCATTCTCTAATGCAATGATGCCCTGGAATACTAACAGCTATGCAAATGATGACATTAACAGGAAGATACTATTTTTCTGGCTGCTTATGACTAGCATCAGGTGAAAAAATTGTGGGAGATTGAATTGCTTTTGTTTAGAGGTGCAAAGACAGGCAACTGGTACTATCCCAGGAAGCAAAGGAAAATGAAATCGCTTGTACAAAGGGATGAACAGATGCAGATTAGTATTCAAATATTTATGTCACCATTAAATGGATGCAGTGAGGATGCAAAATATGGAATACCCATAAAGTACATATTCAAATAAGAGAACTGGTGTTATCATGAATATTCTTCTATATTCAGCTTTAGTTTTGAACTGGATATTTACAAAGAAACTACAGCATTGCCCAAGCTGTATTAAATTTGTGTATTAAATTAATTCAAGTGTTTTTTTTATTTCACATAACTGATGATATTAGAAGTATAAATGATCATATATATTACATATATAACCATAAATGCATTTGATTATTGTATTCCCACAGTGTGCTAACTGCCACTGTACAATTAGACAAAGAGCTCTGACTTTAGAAATTTACAGTTTGATAAAACAAAGAAAATAAATTCAGGCTTTCACAAAATTATCAATTGTTTTCATTAGAAATGGAATAACTTATGTGTGATTTCCTGCATACAAGAATGTGCATTAAAGACAATTTTGAAGGAAGAGGGTGTCTACAGAGAGGAAGCAAACAAATTTCCAGGTGTACAGAAACCACCAAAGGTGAAACCCAGAAACAAATTGCATGAGTAATTGGGGAGGAGTGATGACAGTAGGAGGAAGTATAGTAAAGTTGGTCCATTGTGACCATATGCTGCAAGGGGCTTTGTGGAGGGTTTGTAGATCTGATTTTTCCTGTACTTCTGATTACTCTGGGCTCTCTCCATTGCTTAGGAACAGGCATTAAAGCAGACCCTCAAGTGATTATGTTTGGACTTTAGACTTAAAAAAATGACATTTTAGGTGTAGGAAAAGACATAGGTTTCAGAAGTGGCATTCCAGGTGTAGGGAAAGGCTAGAAAATAGGCAGAACAAATATTTGCTACCAATCTCCTTTTCTCTACTCCCCTCCGCCATACACACACACACAAGACACTCCAGGCCCTGTGAAAATCATATCAAATAGAATGAGAATTAAAGAGAAAAGTAAAACAATGTAGGTAGGTGCTGGGGAGTGTCCTGGAGAAGAGATCACATGTCCACCCACCATGGAGAAGGGTCAACCATGGCACAGAGGGTAGAGTATAAGACAAGGCATGTATAGGGCAGCCTCATGGACTCTCGCTGCTCCTTGATGGGGAATAAGAAGAGCCCACTCTTTCTTATGCCTGAATGTGGCCTGAACTAGCAAACTATATTATTTTAGCTGAGAGGAGGAAATCATGAGTTGATCAGACATCTGTACCTACCCTGCCCCTCCCCCCCAGGTCACATAAATATTCCAGAAGCTAGACGGCTTACTAGGGAGAAGTTTGGAAGGTATAAGAGCTGCCATTGATCAAATTTATCCTGAAACAAGTGGGGAAACTCTCAAGCAATTGAATTTATCCTGAATTGATGACATTAAGTTTTCCATTACCAGATAAAATGACTCACTATAAAAATTTACTTCAGTTAGATTTTTAAAATGCTAGACTTTTGCACATCTAAGAGCATGAATGGAGAATTCATACTTGTTATGTAAATTAATCAATAAATAAGGATTTTGGAAAATAGCTGTGATTTCTAATCAAGATTTTTTGTGGAGATAACACTCGTGTACCTAAAGCAATTAGTGAACAATCCATGATTGTAAGTAAGTACTAAAATATATGACACAGACTACTAGTTGTGCGGGCATTTTGAAAAGAGAAGATAAGTAAAGACTGGAGAGGTCACAAATGGCTTCCCAGAAGTTCTGAAAAGGTGACTATGACCTGAGAGAAAGAACATTTGATGATAGGAGAGGGACAGGAAAAGGACAGCATACAAAGTACACTTTAATCACCATGAAGAAAAGGGCCTTGCCTTCTAAACACTCTATTAATAATACTTAGTCTGACATATGGTGGGCACTCAATAAATATTGAATTGTTGATTCAATATGATCAATATAAATTCCAAATACTATGAGTTTAGTCCAGGGTCTCCCAATGTCTGCAGTATTGACATTCTGGAGCAGATGATTACTTGCTGGGTGAAGCTGTCCTATGCATTGTAGCATATTTAGCATCATCTCTGGCCTCTACCTACTGGATGAAAGCAGCAACCACTCATTTTTGCAAAATGACATTGCCAAAAGTCATTTAGGAGGCAAAATCATCCCCTATTAAGAACAACTAGATTGGCCTGATTACATCCTGGCAAGGGAGTGAAGAAAGGATCTGTGACAGGTAGAGTAACTGAATATATTTTTATACATTTACATGTTTTATTGGACTGAGTCACTGCTCTGTTTTCTTAATGTGGCACCATTTGTTGAGTTCATATTCTGTCCTGGCATTGTATTAGAAGCTTTAGTAAATATTTAAACTCTAAAATAGGTATTACTATCTTTGTTTTGCATGTAATGAATTGCCAAAAGTCAGTTTGTACCCAAATCTGTCTGACTCATATTTAACATTAGGCTATACTATTTCTTTATTTTTTCCTTTTTTTCTCTTTTTTTTAATTTTTTTTTTTTTTTTTGCAGTACGTGGAGATCTCACTGTTGTGGCCTCTACCATTGCAGAGCACAGGCTCCGGAAACACAGGCTCAGTGGACATGGCTCACGGACCCAGCCGCTCTGCGGCATGTGGGATGTTCCTGGACCGGGGCACAAACCCGTGTCCCCTGCATTGGCAGGCAGACTCTCAACCACTGTGCCACCAGGGAAGCCCTATACTATTTCTTTATAATGCTGTAAGCTTATGGTGCAGTCATATTCTTAGATAATATGTTTACACACATATGTAGGCATATCTATAGAGAGGTGGATAGATACATATACTCATAAAGATACTTGCTCATTCTTATGACTTAAAACACATTGATTACTTTGAAAATGAGATTATCTGGAATGAGATGTGTATTTCAATTATTACCTAAGTCATATTAATCTTGCTTTATTCAATTTGAGTACACTGTTGACTAACACTTCAATTAGTTCCAGTTTGCTTGATTTCACACCCCATAAAATTAATGCTGACTGTGTCTACATAGGCAAAGTGGAGGTGCAGTAATTATTGCAAAATCACAAGTAGCAAACACATTCTGTTATTGAAGAAAGGTAGCCCGATAATTCTGAACTATTCAGATTGGCTTTCAATATTCAGGACATAATATTAAAAGACAGTAAAATGTTAATTGACCCTTAGTGAACCCTTGTGTGTGATATTCATCTCAGTGAAAGATAGAGAATTTCCCATCCTACTTTACAACTAATCTTAAAGTAACACAACTCTCAATCAAACTTTCAAATGCAAAATAAGGATGTTGTGAGATGTAAAGAAATTTGAAAGGCTCCCCTTAACTGTGTAGTCCTGTTTCCTCCTGCTGCCGCATGAAGCAAGATGGCTGCTGTCTCCTCCAGTTATCTAGAGGCTGCCTTCAAGATCCTCATGCCTCCGAGGTCAGACAAGTTTAGTCTTTTGATGTGGAATGACCACAGAAGACATTTTTGTGTACATGACACAATGGTCATTCACATTACAAGTTTAAAAGGTGGTACGGGCATTGCAGCTCTCCACCTTGAGTTCAGAGGGTTCAGTTATGCCATCCTTGAGTTCCTTTACTTAATTCTCAAGCTTTGTGCCTCTTCTCCAGTTTTGTCTCTTCAAGCAAAGAATCTAATCAGAATCTGTTCCAAATGCCAAAAAAAGTCATGTTATTTATTATTTCTCCTTTCATTTACCTATTAGTCTAAATTGGTTATCATGAAGCCAAATTTATATCACCTCTCTTTTCATAGAGGTAGTGATATACAGCAATTAAGAGGATAACTGCCACACTTTCACTGGGTAGATGTTAATTGTGTTTTCATCCTTACTTTTTTTTTTCTTCTTTTTTTATTTTTTGTTTTTGTTAAGAGTTACAGAAGTGTTAGCTGTTATTTTTTTTTAATTGAGGTATACTTGCTTTACAATGTTGTGTTAGTTTCTGCTTTACGATGTTGTGTCAGCTACATGTATACATATATTCTCTCTTTTCTGTGTATCCTGTTGCAAGTTTTGAAAGCTCTGAACTTCAGTTTTACTCATTGATACAATTAAAGTAATAATAACACATAACTACACAGGAATATTGTAAGGAATAAATAACTGAAAACAAAAAAGCACTTATAACTGTACCTAATAATACATAGTAAACCTTTACTCAGCAATTGCTACTTTATGTTATATCATACTATTAGAGAAATAGAAGTTCCAGGGAAGAGATACATATATAGCTGAAGGGTTATAAGAGCAAACATTTCATATTATAAGATTACTAAGCTCTAAGCACATACAGCATCATGTCTATTCTTTTATTCCAACAAATATATGTGTGCAAAATCATTTTATAAACTTCAAATGCTATGAAGGCTGATACAAAAATACTAATTATTTTCAATACCGTGGAAAGCTTTAACACCTAATATTTATTTTTAAATCACCACTTTAGTGGCATTAATATACTTCTTTCATATTCTTCCAAATTCCTTCAAAATATTTATTCTTTAGGGAAAGTGAATAATATAGGTATTTTATTAAATGATAAACTGTTTTTATTTACAAGGTTGTTTTCTTACTCAACTCACTGTTTCTTGACAATACATTTATGAAGCAGAAATTACAGTCCTTTTGTCTTTGTATGAAAGTTCCCAAGGTTATTGGTTTCTGTAAAGAAAAATTAGAAAAATTTTTTATTCATAAAATAAACACAAGAGGTGCTTTCACAGTGCATGGGAATTTTGGTGCCTAGTTAGTAACTCCACGTCGTGACTTGCTTAACATTGTTTGGCCCCCTTATTTCTCATATCCAGCTTTCTTACTGTCTATTCTTTTTGCCCATTTCAAATTTAAAAAAATTTTGAAAAACAAATATGTAAGCCAAGACTAAACCAAGACTTTAAATAAGTGAAGGTTTTAACCAAATTGATGTCCAGAAGAAAGAGTTCAATGTACCTGAAAACAGGGGAAGAGGAAAGTACAGTAGTGTGTAAAAGAAAGGCAGTAAAGAGCACACTCACCTTGTAAGCCCTTATAAGGTCTTTTTTTTTTTCTCTAAGTGACATGGAGAATTGCTTGCAGATTATGATTTCAAAGGATCACTCTGCATTTAGGTTGAGAACAATCACTTAAAAGGACAAAGCTAGAAGCAGAAAGACATGTGAGGAGATTATAAAGTAATTTGAGCTAGAACCAATGGTGTCTTGGACTGGGGTAGTTTAGTGGAAGCCACGGAGAGTGGAAGGTTTATGCCTACTTTGTAAAAAAGTACCAACAGGTTACCTGACAATTTAAATGGATTTGAAAGAAAAAATAAATACATTAAAGGAGGCCTCTGTAGTTAGGTCCTGAGCAACTGAAAGGATAGAGTTGGCATCAACTGAGATGTAGAAGGTTACAAATGGTTTCTTTTGTTTTGTTTGTTTCATTTTATTTTAATTGTGAAGATCAGAGTTCAATTTTTGGAGATGTTGATTTAGACATAGCAAGAGGATTTCTCAAGGAAGGAATTGGACATATGGAATTGGAAATTAGAAAAAGAGGTCTAGACTAGAAATATAAATTTAGGAATAATTTGCACGTTGATTAAAGCCATGAGACCAGCAGAGACTACAAAAGGAATGTATATAGGTAGAGAATATAAGTGATGGAAAGACTGAATTCTTGGTTGCTCCAAAATTAAGAGGTTATGAAGAAAAGGGAGATTCAGGATACTGAAGAATCGATCCATGTCAGAAAGAAAACCAAGGGAGTCTTGGAATCCAAGTAAAGAAATATATTAATGAGAAAGGAGTGATCAACTCCTTGTAAAGTTGCTCATGCAATTGACTATTGCATTCAGCAACCTGGAAGTCAGCCTTGGTTTCAGCAACCTTGATAAGAGCAATGTCTCAAGAATGAGAAGGGAGCAAAAGCCTAATTGGATTGGACTTTGGAGAGAACAGGGGGAGAAGATTTGAAGATAAGAGTACAGAAAATTTGTTCAAGGACTTCCATTGTAAATGGGAAAACACCACCGCCAAAATATGCAGTAGCAGGTGGGGCAAGTGGGTCAAGAGAAATGTGTGTGTGTGTGTGTGTGTGTGTGTGTGTGTGTGTGTGTGTGTTTATAAATAACAACACATTTGTTTGCTAATTGCAATGCTCAACAGAGAGCCAAGCTATTGAGAATTCAGAAGAAGTGACAAGAATTGCCTAGAGTGCAGAACCTGAAAGGATGGGAGTTGGTGCAGAAAGGGAGAAACTGATTTGCTTGGGAGAACAGAGGTCTCATCCACGGTGACATTGGAGGAGGCAGAGGATGTGGGTGCATATGTTATTTTCTCTTTTGATTGCTTCAATTTTCTCATGAAGTTGGAAGCAACATTATGAGATTTGAGAATGTATGTTGATATCTGTAAAGAACTGTTCAGGTTATTATAATTTCCTATCAGGACAATTTGCTCATCAATTCATTCTATTTTTTACTCTATTATACATTATGTTTCTGATTGGCAGTTTCAGAAATCTCTCATTATCATCTTTGGTAAGAAGTACAAACTCAAAGCATTCAAGGTACTCCAAATCTAGTACGTTTTGAATATCACATTCTAGTTCATTCTTCCCCATTCCATATTCCAACCATATGTATGTACCTCCCAATACCCAAATGATGTATGAAATATTAGCCATATGTGCCTTTGCTCTTGATGTTCCCTTATCCTTAAATTCTCTTCCATCTTCCTACTCATTTAATTTCATGATGGTCTAGTTTGAATGATACAGGCATGCCTTGGATATATTGCGGTTCAGTTCCAGAACACCTCAATAAAGTGAATATCACAATAAGCAAGCCACACAAACTTTTTAGTCTCCCAGTGCATGAAAACGTTATATTTACACTGTGTTGTATTCTATATACATTGAGTGCAATAGCATTATATCTAAAAAAAAAATTCAGACCTTAATTAAAAAATACTTTATTGTTAAAATACTACTAATCATCATCTGAGCCTTTAACGAGTCAATGTTTTTGCTGGTGGAGGGTTTGACATATTGTGAGAATTACCAAGTGTGACACTGATGCACATGAAGTGAGTAAGTGCTGTTGGAAAAATGGCACCAATAGACTTGCTTGATGAAGGGTTAAAACAAATATTTCATTTGTAAAAAAAACAAAAAAACTAAAACAAAGCAAAACAAAACAAAACAACAACAACAAAAATCCCGCAATAGTCACAAAGTGCAATGAAGCAAAACACAATAAAATGAGGTATGCCTGTATATCCTTCAAAACATGAAGGCATTCCCCAGCCCCTTGAGTGGAATTCACTCAGATGAAACAACTTATTGGTGAGAAGGCATGTATTTCAAAACTAGATCTTGGTTAAAATCCTGCACGGAATGTGTCCAGGCTTCAGTTTTCTAATGCATTAAAAAGGAGATAGTGATAATAATATATAACAAAGTATTTTTAATTAAATAGATAAAATATATTAAATTAATTGTAAAAAAGTATGTGTCTGTTTTCACCTTCCTTAGAACTTCCATATTCACTCATGTATCTAAGACCCTCTTGTATTAGTTATCTTTTTACTTACACAGGAACTAGCATTTTTATTTCAAAGCCAAATAATTGTCTTACATTTTGAAGTAATGAATAATAAAAGTATTTCTTAAAACTCAGCACTAACATTTAAAGACAAATTAATATGAGCCAGACATTGTTGTATATACATATCATAAACGTAATCACTTTTATCTTCGCAGTAACCTAATGAATTAGGCATAATTGTACAAATGAGTAAATGTAACTCAGATAATTTATAATTTCCCAAGTTCACCCAGATTACAAGAGTTTGAAGTTGATTTGAACATATATATTTCTGACTTCAAAGCCTGTGCTCTTAATAAGTGATATCTAATTAAGTATATCTCAAATTTGAAGTAGAGAAATTTTGGATGAGAATAAAGGAAAAGAAGTGAGGATTTTAGGACTAATCACATAATGAATTGCAAATATATTCGTTCTCCTTATTTGCTTCTAGCCCCATGTTGGGATTGACGAAATAAATGTATATAAATATGCATGCTGTGCAACATACATAAATAATGCAACCCAATCTTTTAAAACTAATTCTATACAAGAAAACAAAATTTAAAATGTGTAGGGCAAAGAGAGAACAAGGCACCATCCAAAATTCTATCTCACAAATGAAATCCAAGGGCACAAGCCAACAATGGCAAAGGTTATAATTTTGATAACATACAAATATTTGGTAGAAACCCTCACTAAATGTAACACAATGAACTAGTTTGGTATAAATATATATATTTTTTTCCTGAAATGTTCCCTTAGGGACGGTCAGATCTGTTGTTCAAACACTGCCACCCATATCCATATGTATTGTCTTCCCTGCCAATGTTTTTTTAGTTTTTGCTTTGTTGTGTTTTGCTTTTAGCCACCGTGTAGACCTTAAACAGCCATATATATATACACACACATGTACCATGAGACATATGTGGCACATATGATATAACTTGAGGAAAAGTGCTTTCAATTAAAGTGTAATTGGGCAATGCTTGCCATACTGAGGACACTTGAATTCATTGCTAGTTACCAAGTTTCTTGGTAACATGAAGACCTTCTAGAATCTAGATAATTAATACAAATAACACATTGGGAAAACAAACCAAATTATCACTTCTTTTTGAAGGAAATCACTTATTCCCTTGGAAAAATATCTGTCTTCATGGAATAACTCTTTCATTCTAGTTTTAGCATATTGTTTTGGCAGTTTATTAAAACTTCAAGTGGGAGTCATTCAGTCTAATTATAAGTCTATATAATATATATAAGTCTAAATATCTTGTTTTAACACTAGATTTCTGTTAGAACACTTCATTATGTTTATTCATCATCATTTGACTGTGAGGCTGCTGTAAGTCAAAAATAGTAAACACTTGTGGAATGTATAGTAATTGAGAGCAACAGTAAATTACATTTTAAGGGCTCATCAAGGTGAGAATGAGACACTTCAATGCCACTTCTTGCTTCCTTGTTGGGAACTTTGCCAAAATGGAGAAATTTAAAGACTTGTTAAGCAGTGCCTTATCTCATTGACCTTTCTTCATTTGGAAGATTATCACTCCACCTAACCATGATCTCATGTTGTGGAGGTTCCCTGGATGGCACTGATTTGCTTTTTCTCAAATCATCTGTGGATAAGGGCAGACACTTATTTAGAATCATAAAATCAAATACATTTCTGAACCTGGATCATATGTCTCATGATATTTCTATGGTGCATTCTGGTGCATCTCACAATTTAATGCTTACATTCTGGAGAAAAAATATGGGGAATGGGATAAGGAAAAAAAATATTTTGGACAAAAAAAATCCCAGGATAATAAATGACCACAATAAAATATTCTTCTATAATAGTTTCAAATGGAGCCCATATGTTCTCTGAAATATTCAAACATATCCTTGAGTACCACAACATTTTCTACCAGAGCTTTCAAAGTATAAGCTTTCATTTTTAAAATCAGAAAATTTTAGTTATTAAACTAAGACCTAATTTATTGCAGTAGGCTAAAGAGAAAAGAATAGAGACAGAAGTAATATGTAAATGAAGCATTCATTCAAAAGGTATCAGGGTATGTGTACTAATGAATGTTTTATAAAAGGTCAAAAAGAGATAACTGGTAGGAGATTTGTGTCATTATAAGATGCACAGGAATTTAACGATGCCAAACTTGCAACCACCTGCAGTCAGTCCCATACTCATGTTTCTAGCAGCAATTTAGTTTCAGCAAAACACAATCATTTACCATCTTAACTGTGGTTAATTTGAATTATAGAGGATTTGTATTCCTGTTTGTATGTTATTTATTTATTTTTTCCAGTTAAAAATGATCAATGTACGGAATTCATATTTAGTTTATATTTAATTTTGTACACAGTTAACTAACATAATAATAAAAACAATTTGTTAATAACTGAGGACATTTGGAAATGTTTTCCTTTAAGGAAGTAGAGGTGCTCCAAGGAGATATTGAGAAATCTTTCTCTATACCATACTTGCCAAGAAATCATTCTATGGGCTGATGATAATTTTGACAGTAATCAGTCATTCTAGTATAAAATTTCCTATCAGTATATTTTTCTAAACCAGTCACAATTTTGGGGGCATTTGCTAGAACTCCATTCTTCCCACCAATTTCTCTATCCCTTTGTTCACTGTACAGACTTCTACTTAACCTCGAGAATAGCGAGGTAGTTATTATTTTCTGTGGCAAGCCTTTTGATGAAGACATTTGGGAGAATCAACTTATACATGCCTTGGGCATGAAATTAATTCAGGCTACATTTCTCAACACGGTCCTTGACTGTCTTAAACCAAACCTACCATTAAGCAAATTGGCTCCAAGCACTGACAATATTATGGTACACCACTTGCATTGGTTAGGGTTCTCTAGAGAAGGAGAACCAATAGGATATAGATAGATAGATGATAGATAGAAAGATAGATAGAAATAGATATTGTATGGAATTGTCATATAAAATTAAATCTTTCACTCCATATACATTTCAAAATAAACATATTATGGAAACAGAACATATTTGTGAGATCCAGTACTTATTTTATTATCCCCATAATCAATTTGATTCTTTAAAAATATCAAATATGACAATCACTTTAAAGCTTATTTTTAATTTTATACCACTGCTTTTCTGATGTTCTGAACATGAACATAGACTATTCACTGGGAGATCCAGGTACCATCTATACCCCCAACTGATCTTCCACATGTAGGTACATTAAGTTCTCAAGTACTTAATATTAAGTTATGAACTGCATGTCAAATTTAGCTATTATTTATTGAGATCTCTGAAATGAAACAGTAATGAGAATTGAACCGGCATAGTTTCCTGAGAAACACCTAAGCCACCACACTGAAATGAAGTAAAGGAAAAGAGCAAAAGAATGTAATGTTTAATAAGAGATAGTATATGGTTTTGAGATAGTATAAGAGATAGTATATGGCTCTTACATTGTCAAAGTATTCAGTTGAGTTTATTGTGGATATTTAAAAGTGCAATAACATTCAGGTTCTGTTTTTGTCCTGTAAGGTGTGGAGTTCTGATTTTATTTTGACACCCCCTCTACTCCCCTCCCCCAGTGTTCAATAATGCCTAAATGTTTTCTGGTTGGTGGATATGAGAGCACTGTAAGAATTAAAGAGGAATATTTCTGAGACCGTTTGTTTTCTTAGGTGGTCATTTTTTTTTAAATCTTGGGGCTTGCCTTGTAGGCACGTGTGCATTGAGACTTTTTTTTTTAGGACAATTTGGTGTTAAATGAAACTAAAAGGACTACTTTTATTGAATAAAAGTATTACTAAAATATGTGTATCTCTTAAACATAAATTATATTTTAAATTTTCAGGTTTTTTTTATACTTGATATACGTTTGTAAAATGCTTTTGAAATTGTATGGTTATATTACATTTTATATTTGGGTTAAAAAATCTTTCATTTAACATTTCATTTTTATTTAAAATAAGTCACATATAAATTGCTCCAGTGTGGGCTATTACCAAGATTTCTTCCTGTGGAATCCTGATGGTTCAGATATGCTAAAAATACAAGAAATTTCTCATGAGAATTTTGTTCTTTCTGGATAAGATGTAAAAATATTTTACTTTCTTATGAAAAACACAATGGAACAGGTTTTAGGTTTCAGGATTTGGGGGGAATTAGAAATTAAGTTGCTTTATCCAGATTAGATACTGATTTTTAAAAAAATAATGCTGACTTTTCCTGTGGAAATTTAACTTAATCCTATGCCATTATTTTAGATAGGCATTAAAAGCTGTTTTAATGAGATTTGAAAGAAAGCTAAACACTTACATTTTTTTCCTTGAATTTTCTCTCCTTTAGCATATTTTCTACTTATTTAAAAATAATTTTATTGATCTCCAAGAAAAATTTTTGAGCTTTCTTTGGAGCTATTTTTTTAAGAATTCAAAATATAGACTGATTTCTTTTTCTTCTAATAAATTGTTCTTCTCCAATTGTTTTTACCCTCTCACCCTTTTCACTTCTAAGCATGTCTTTTCAAGTTCTTCTCACAGTTGCCACTTCAGACATTTGTGATTCCCGTTGTAATTTCCAGGTGCTTGGTTTCATGGATTACATATGCTGCACAAAGCTAAAATCACTATAATCAAATGTTTAACACAGTGCTTTCAGTGGAACACAATAACAGATGATTCTGAGCATAATCTGAGGAAAGGTCAATTCACTATTTTAAACTGGAAATACTTGCAATAATGATACATATTTTTCTAAAATTCCATTACAGCAATAGTCTTTTCTGCATGTTGACTTGACTTTGATAAAAGATCCATAGTTTTAACAACTATCTGAGTTACATAACAAGACTCAATTACACCAGCTGGTATTGACTAATGTATTTAATAATGTAATAAAGATGTCAACCATGACAGAATTGGTTAGTTTGGTTTTAGGGCAAAGTGCCATTTCTTTCACAAAGTTGGCTAATAAAAATACGGCCTACTATATGATGAGACCTGTCAAGTAAATTTATGATATGCCAAATTCATAATCTTTCAAGAATTTCTTTGGAGTTTGGCAGAAGGGGCAGTCTATAGTGTGCTCTCTGTTTGTGTAAGAAACAAATACATTGAATGGAGGGTGAGCTGGCTAGTAAGTGGTCCACATTACAAGTGATTAATTGGAAATATTTCATGTTCTATATCCATCTTTTATCAAGAATATTTTTCTTTGGAGAGTTCTATATTTCACATTTAATTTTTATGTTCACTTGCAAGTTCCTCTGGTCCCACAATTCAAAGAGAGTCTGTTGAAGGGAAAATTAGAGGCTGTGATTCAGAATTCAGTGAGTCTAGTCCCTGCAGAAACTTGGCAGAGGATAGAATCAGTTCTTAGTATGCCAAATTGAGTGGCCCTGGGCCAGATGCTAATTTTGAATGCACGGCACACATCACTTTGTGTCTCGATTAAGCCATGTCTGTGAATCACATGCAAGCCCAGCAACACATTTTGTGTAACATATATATTAGCGTTCAGCACATCATAGATTTAATTCTGGCTTTAAACATGTAAGAAAAATCATTTCTTTTAGGCTAATAAATTCTACCTCTTTGAAAGAAAATGAATAAGGAATTTTAATTGACTTTTTGTCCATGCTTCCTTATTTAAAATTTAATAATCTCAATTTTGGTCATTTCTTAAGAAAGCACATTCAAGAAGAGAGATTTAATCTTACACAAATGTAAAAATGTGAGAAGAATAGCATAAGATTATTTTCCACTTACTTTCTTCTTTAGTATATATTAGACAGAAATGTATTCATGAATGTGGATTTGTTCATTAAGCTAGTTCAATCATTTTAGAGAAGACTAATAAAAACTGTGGAGCACAAAAAATTAAATGTCAGTGTGTAAAACTGGATTAAAAAGTTTTATTTGATTATCAGTATTTTCACCTTATTTGAATCATACTGCTGTTTTATCATCTGGCGACCTCACCAGAATGTTCCTGTCTGTTTTTTACATTGGAAAAATAAAGCCGTCAGTGTATATAGCCTTCAGAAACATGACCCTTTCCATGGAAGTAGTTTTAGCATTGTTCTTGTTTGAAGTCATTTGTAAAGAAAGAAATAAATAATTTTTAAATGTAAAAAATATAAAGTTACTGATGTAGGTTTCTTGTTTTTTTTTCTTTTTTTAAATGGGAGTTGGAGCTACTGAGTGATAGACAGGATTAATGTACTGACCTTGATCTTGAACTGTGCTAACTTGCGCTGTTTTCAGTCAGATTAAAAAGACCATGGTGAATCAGATACAACTGGCTCTGTGAGTTACAATAAAACATAATATTCTTGTAAATCTATTGTCTGAGAAGTATACACAGAAGTCTTCTATCTATACTAATAAGTTTAAAAATAAAACCAATATATGAGAAGCGTTGACCTTTTGTTCAGAGAAAAAAGTCCATTAGTTAAATTATTGATTTTGTGCTTATTTTTTTTCTCTGCAGCATTTTATTTCCTTTCTGTATTCCTTTTTAGTTTGTTTTATGCCACTCTGAGTATTTAGTCACCATTGGATACTTAACAGAGAAAGGAGAGGAAAAGGCAAGGACCAAATTAGAAACTCTTTTTGAATCGCTGGCAATTATTCCAGCCAGTCTTCTTCTGGAGTTGGAAATAATGTTGTTTTCTTTTTTTTCTTTTTTTTTTTTTGAATTAAAGAGGAAAAAAAAGAGTTTAGTGTAAATTGTATTGTTATTTTACAGCATGCTTGCTTCAGCCTAAGGGAAACACAAATTGAAATAAAAGAAACTTTTGAAGCACAGTACGAAAAAATCTTGTTTTTTTTCAACACTGGTTGACTTTGAATGGATCTAGTCTAAATTATGGGTACCGTGGTCATATATAATGGAGATGAGATTGAGGAGGTCTGACATCTCTTAATTTATTTATTCTACCAGTGTAATGCTAGCCACCCCCTGTTTTTATTATACCAATTTAATGCCAGCCATTTCCTGTTTTCATTAGACCATTGTAATGCTAGACTCCTACTGTTCTCATTAGTGCAGGACTGTGTAATGGCAGCCACCTCATGTTTTCATTATAACAGAGCTGTATGGTGCCAGCTGCCACTTGTTTAACTTTACTGAGAAGCATTTGACCATGGATTACATATTTCTACAAGCTAGCGGCAAACAAGGTAAAGGCATCCCAGTTTCTGGTAAAATAGTTGTAAGTGCTTAAATGACTTATTAGCTATTAATGTGCAAGGACCAGTTGTTGCTGATGACTGGGAAACTACAATAAACTGAGTAAACCTTTGAACTGTGTTGTTATCATTGTTTTGTTGTGCTTTGTTGTGCTTAGAATTTTCTGTCTGACAATGACCTTCAACAAGATTTTGAAATGATGTATTGTGATTACGTGTAGATAGATTTGTATTGCTCAGATGAGTCCATTTTCAATAATGGATAGCATTCATTGAGAGTTTTCTATGTGTCCAAAATGCTTCTAGGCTTTTTATGTCTTATCTCATTTATTCCTTACAATTACTTTAGAAGTTACTCTTGCACACATTTTACAGATGGAAAAACTGAAGTATATAGTAGTTATACAATGCAAATTTCCTCTGTAAAGAGCCAGATAGTAAATATTTTGTTTTACTTTGTGTACAAAACATACAGTTTTGTCCCAACTACTCAACTCTACTGTTGTTCTAGAAAACAGCCATAGATGGTCTTCCCTGGTGGTGCAGTGGTTGAGAGTCCACCTGCCGATGCAGGGAACACGGGTTCGTGCCCTGGTCTGGGAAGATCCCACATGCTGTGGAGTGGCTGGGCCCGTGAGCCATGGCCGTTGAGCCTGTGTGTCCGGAGCCTGTGCTCCGCAACGGGAGAGGCCAAAACAGTGAGAGGCCTGCGTACAGCAAAAAAAAAAAAAAAGAAAAAAGAAAAAAGAAAACAGCCATAGACATATAAATTATAGTGTGGCTGGCTTCCAATAAATATTTATTTACCAAAATAAGCTGGGAATTGGATTTGATCCAAAGGCCATAGTTTGCCCACTCATGACATAAGGCCACATTGCTAGAGGGTGGTAGGTGAGAGTTATGGCTCTGAGGTAAGAGTCTATGACTTTTAACCACTATACTTCCTCTCTGTAACTTTGTAAGTGGAAATACTTCCAATTTAATTTATTTGGGAAACTTTATTATGTAATTATAAAAGTTTTCAAAGAGAAAAATGACTGCTTAACTGTGCTTAAAATTTTTTTCTTTATATTTTCATAGTTTTCTCCCTAATGCTTTTTATATGAAGCATCTATGAATTCTTCTGAATAATAACCTAAATATAAAATTTATTATTGAAAATAAAAGGAGTTTTTTCCTATGGGTAAAAAATAAACTTTCAAATTTATCTGACCTATATTTTCTTTTCTTTATGTAAAATTGTTATGGAATAAATTGTTTTTACGGCTTCCCTGTTGGTGCAGTGGTTGAGAGTCCACCTGCCGATGCAGGGGACACGGGTTCGTGCCCTGGTCGGGGAGGATCCCACATGCCATGGAGTGGCTAGGCCCGTGAGCCATGGCCGCTGAGCCTGCACGTCCGGAGCCTGTGCTCCACAATGGGAGAGGCCACAACAGTGAGAAGCCCGTGTAGAGCAAAAAAAAAAAAAAAAAAAAAAAAAAAATTGTTTTTAAAAATCCATCACTTTGTCACCCTCAGATTGCTGCATTATTAACTTTACCAAATAGGGTGATTGACGGATGTGTATAAGTTGGTTGAAATGATTAAAAACTCTTGCGACTTGTAACCTGTCAGTGTTTCCTGGGAAACAAAGTCCTATCCACCTGTTAGGAGACTCTCTAAATGACTGTAATGAGTCACCTTTAAAATGGCAGCTGTCACCCTAGGATTTGAACCTTGAAGCCCCCAAAGAAAATGCATGTGTATAATGATTCATGTGCTTCAATGAAAAAGGAAAGTATATTGCCAAGTTTCATGTTCTTGATCACAGAAGGAGGTCAGAAAGCAGTGCTTAGTTACATTACGTTGTGATCTACACTTAGCACCCCCATCTGTCTGAAGCCAATAACAGTCAGATAAGCAGGAGTGACGTTGAAGGTTGATAAGTCATTCTATGTCTCACTTGTCTTTTACATTTCCCAAAATGAATATACCCTCACGATGAACTTTGTAGGGCTCAATATCACCTGTGGAAATTACCTTTATTGAACTGCAAGCACTGTAAAGACAAAGGAAGAGAGAAGATTGAAACAGAAAGTCAGTGCGCTAGTCACGAGGGTCGAAAGCGCCGGGGTCTTTCATGCTCTCCAGACTGCTGCGTTCGGTATTGCTAAGTGAGGATGGGTGGGTGAGAAGTTTCTTATATTCATTCTTTTCTTTAACTGTTTCTATTTCTCTCTTGTTTTGGTGTTTCATCTAAAATAGGGCAGGTGGAGTCATAACATTTGCTGTGAAATAAAATGCAAATTCCACTATGCAAATAAACCATTAGAAAGTAAACTAACTTGAACGGTAGTAGTATTTCAGTGATTATATTGTTTTTTTTTTTTTTAATATAGAAAGATCCCAGCATAAATAAAACCCAGCAAGTTTCTGTATGTGCTGGGGTGAGGGTGACTGAATCTCACTGGAAATAACACCTCAGAGGCTGAGGTTATGGTTTTCTCTCACCCCTCGAGTGCTTTTCAACATGTTCCTGGCCTGTTAGTAACACCAGCATTCACTACAGTGTATACTAACTTTCGTTTTAACACACTTAGTGCATATTTAGCCAAGTTGTACCAAATAAAATCTCATGTATGGATTGGCTATGGTAAGTACTGTTTATATTAATTATCCTGTCAATGTGCAGACTTTCAACTTTGCCACTGGAGTTCCTGTCACCCTTTTAACACATTACCATTATTATTTTTAAACCAGAGTCATTTCAAGTTCAAATTCATAAAATGTGCATTGGAACCGCCCACCCTGCCTTACAGATGGTAAAACAGAATATGTGTCAAGAGAAATAAAACTTTTAAGAAACCATTTGCACTCACCTTCCCCTCACCTCATTTCAAAAGTCAATCTGAAATTTTTGGCATTCCACATATTACTCTGAAAGATTCAGGTAGGAAGATGCCTAAGAAATCAATAGAGGCATTCATTCTACAGCATCCAGACATATTTATGGTCACTTAGCTTCTGTTTAAACATTGCCATTCCTTGATCTGACACCTTCTACCACCATCACATTTTTTAATACCTCGCCCCACAAAGTCCCAATGTCACGGGAGAGACAGATTTCACACACACGTTAAGGACAGGTGACTTGAGGTTGAAAGATAAATTGATCACATCATTTGATCTCTAAGGCAACAGTAGACCAGACCTTTGAGATAGTCCCAGAGACAGACTCTTCCCTCCCTTTACAGCTGAGGAATTTTGTTTTACCTTTCCTGCTTAGGAAATCAGCTTTCAACTGCTTCAGGAGGAGTAAACAGCCATCCCAAGCAACACCTTTCCATTCCATGGAGATTCTTCCAATATATGTGTTACTGGTACTGATTACAGTATGAGATAATACTCCCAGCTGCAAGAGATACTAGTCTGCCAATCTCCAGAGCAGAATATATGCACAAGAAATTGGAAATAAGTCCTTATGCTAAGTAAGTTAGGAGAATTTCCAGAACTTTTCTCAAAACTCAGGAAGAAAACATGTCAATCCATTTAATAGTCAATGTCCATTACCCAAAACCTAAGGTTGTTCACTGTTCTTTTCCTAAACACCTCCTTTCTAAGGCAGAATTTCTCAACCTGGACATTAGTGATATTTTTGACAGAATAAATCTTTGTTAGTTGAGGGAAGCACTGTATTGTGTACTGCAGGGTGTTTAGTTGCTACAGATGCCAGTAGCAACCCAACTCCCCCACCTCTTAACAAGCCAAATTGCCTCTATATACTGCCAAATATCCCTGCGGGGCACAACAGCCCCCAGTTGGGAACCACTAATCTAAGGCCATTACTCCTTATTTCAGTGCCTAAATAATCAATAATTTAGAGCTCCTCTCTGATAGGAATGGAACATTATAGAAGCATTAAGATAGTACACCTATATTAGCCTGGAGGGCCCTGGATGAGTGGACTCAGACAAAAATATTTAGAAATAGAATTATTCTGCCTAACAGAATTCACACAGATACCAGACTGGAAAATCTGGGAATGTTAAAAAGCCACTCTTCCATGGGATGAAAATCACCCATGCACTTGGTCTTCCCCTTTCTTTTTTGTCTCTCTTTGCTTCCGAAAGCTTCAAACATGATTACAGATTTCAAAGGAAGAATTATTTCTGGGAAGTTGGAGACATACACATAAATACTCTGCTGAGGGCCTGAAGCTGAGAATTGCAATATTCAGCAAAGTTGGCATTGCCCCTAGATGGTTGGACCCGACCCAAGAACAAGGTGCTATTAGGCAGCATCTTATAAAGAATGGATCACCAGGCAGCAGCAAGCTGTCCTAGTGTTATTTTCCTGAATTCACATTCAGCTTGGCAAGTCTTTCACAGAGCTCTCCCAGCTGGTGAGCCTAATTCAGGTATCCTCAAGTTTCTTTTTCCTTGGAATAGAAATTCACATGACACGTCATAAACTCAGCATTCAGGGCAATCCCCATCTTGACCTAACCCACCTTCCCAATCCTTTCTAGCTTTCTGATCAGAAAATACTTTGACTTTATTTAAATGTTTTTGCACACACTTCCTCTCTCTCCTTCCAGAATGCATTTCCTGTACATCTCCACTGCCAAAATCCTGTCCCACCTTAAATGCTCAATTCAAATGCTGCCTTCCCCAAGAAGCTGTTACTGATTCCCTCCCCACCTCTCATTTCCTCTGCTGAGAGTACTTGCTCTCTCTCTCTGTCACTCTCAGTTTTTACCCACTGCAACTTGTACTTCTTTCACAGTACCAACTACAAACTGTGTTTGTGTAAATAACTTCATTTCCCAGTATACTTTAAATTCTATAGAGACAGAGACTGCATTTTGTGAATATCTGTATGCTCCATTGTATTCAAAAACACTATACATGCTCCATAAATTAATGTTGAATTGAATTGAAATGTCACATTCTCAGGAAGGAAAATCACCAGAGAGGTCACTTTTGACCCATTCATTTATTTCCTTTTCTCCTTAGCATTATGAACACAGATTAAATTTTAGTAGTTATCCAAAATGAAAGAAATGATGAAATACATACAATATTTGAATTTTTGAGGTGTTTGGGGAAAAAAGGCAGATTGAGAAACCATAAGCACATCTCAGAAGTAAGGGTCTTTTCTTATCTTCAGTCAAAGCCAAACATTTCACATGATGAGCTTTTAAAATGAGAATTTCTTAACATATAGGAATTACTAATAATAGAGTAAGATAATTCACTTTCTCTCACTTTTTCAACTTTTCAATGAAGTAGCTAGGCACTCTTGCATAAAGATTTTAACTAAGACCCTGCATCCTAACTTATTTACCATTGTTTATACTGTTATATTCTATTATGCATTTTGTCAATTTTAACACTCCATGTAGGTTACATCTAAAAAATAGCTAATTTTTCTATAGGTTAATAAAAGCAGTTTGAACATTTTGATGAGACCATTGGGTGAAACATCACTACCTCCATAATTGATCCATAAATATGAAGACATATGGAAAATACTTATATCTATATGAACATATCTAATGGAAAAACAAATAGATGAGAAAGACTATATAATAGTTGATGTTGAGATAAAATTATGAAATTAAGATGAGAATAAGAGACTAGTCACATGCAAGTCAGTAGATAATATTATAAAAATCAATGCTATAAAGATATATATATATATATCTGATTTATAATGGAAATAATAAAATAAAAATTCAAAAATCTTACATCAAAGCAAATTATTATATTGAAGACATTGTCTTTCAACTGCAAAAGTAAGGAGGGATAATATCAAAATATGATTTAATATTGCTAAAGAGATAGTGTTGAGATATTCAGCCGATCAATAAAATGAATGAATGAATATCTCATATCATCTATTTGAATTAAAATTTTCAAAACATAAAATAGTGCTAAAGGTACATTAAAATTTATTTCTGGACCTCTTGAAAGTCAAGTCAGTTTTCTGTATATTGGAAAGAGAGATATTTAAAAATGTATGAGTAAGCAAAATTCAGGAAGAATCAGAACATTTCACTTTTGATTAACCAGCCTGAAAATGATAGCAATTGCTATCTCTCTTTTTCATCAGATCATTGAAGATGGCAGTGGTATAATATTTCATCAAATGAGGATGAGGTAAGTCATAAATAAAACAACATGTTTTTTATCCCTTAGCCACATTTTTTTTTTTTTTTTTGCGGTACGCGGACCTCTCACTGTTGTGGCCTCTCCCTTTGCGGAGCACAGGCTCCAGACGCACAGGCCCAGCGGCCATGGCTCATGGGCCTAGCCGCTCCACGGCATGTGGGATCTTCCCGGACCAGGGCACGAACCCGTGGTCCCTGCATCAGCAGGCAGACTCTCAACCACTGCGCCACCAGGGAAGCTCAGCCACAATGTTACTACTCAAATTCTGTCTTTTATTTTGTGATACTGGCTTTTGAAATGATTTGACTCTCACATCTCTATATGTGCATATGAATCCATATATATATGAATGTAATATTTAAATGTCCTTTCAATATTATTAGAGTTTATGTAAAGAAGCCAATGAATAATCTTATTAATTTAATATATGCAAAATTTCATAATATAAAGGAATTAAATAAAGTCTATGGATTTCTTCCAGGTGAGAATGTACCAAGTTCATGGAAAAACAAATCTTCCATAATATCGTTTCAGAATATTTTGGAGATCATACCATCAATGCTGTGAAACATTTTTATAAATGACAGTAAAAAATTGAGGACGATCTTAGAGGCTCAATTCTTGTGATGTCTTTTCCTTTTCTTGGAGACTACAATCCCTATTCTCTATTTTCAAATTATTTAATGTTGTTATGAACTATTAACATAGAGGGGATCTAAATTATACAATGTGAGAGTCAGTTTTTAAACTTCCCCTTTAGGGGAAGGCACATTACTGGCATAATTTAATGTTTTAGGGATGAAAAATTTAAGATATTAGAAAGATAAGATATTAGATAGGGCAAGATTGCAGAATTCATAAAATCTGGAACAAATAGAAGAACTGGTCATTAAGTTCAAGTGTGGGCTTAAGGCTTCCAAGCTCATTGCCCTTGGATAAAAGTCCATTGACCTCCTTGAGCTTCAGAATCCTTAATTCTGTAATGCCTTGTAAATTTGTGAAAGTTCTCTGGGAATTGGAAAATTCTCTATAAACAGAATTTATCAGTATTAATTTAGGCTTGTGTAATTATTCTTGTATTTGGCCTGCCTGATGCTATAAACCCTTAGGGAAATAAGAACAATTTTTATATAAGCAGTGTTGAACACCAATATTTTATACAAAATATCATGATAATCTGGGTAACTTGAACAAAAAGAGGGTTCCAAACTTGATTCTGTTTCTTCACAATTGACAATCTTTGAAAAGTATTATGAAGCAACTTGACTGAGTATTGTAACTTCAGGAAACTAGATTTTGAAATATATATCACAATCAAAATATAGTTCATTAGAATGTTATAGATCACTTATAAGTTGTTCCTCTCAAAGTGAAATGTTTCATTTGTAAGATCAAAAATAGAACACTTATTCCATCTAATGGGGGAGGTCAGCCTGCGTGATACAGAATTTGTAAAATCTCACTAAAATTTTCCCTCCTTTAATCAACCTTTGTACATAAGATACTCATTAACATCTAAAATAGTTTGAAAAAAACTGTTACTTTTTGATAACTTTCTGAAATATTAAAAAGGGGGAACAATGAAAGAAGTTGCACCCTCTTTTATAAATATTGAGAATTTAATCCCTAGTGTATAGTGGATTATCCAGCATTATTAATGTCTAACATGAACAGAAAATGATATATTTCCTTGGTGAACCATGTGCAACCATCTCCAAAAGGATCGAATAAAGAGTTTGAAGATGGCCTATCAACTTAATGATCTATTTCTCTGTGCTGTATTGATGCTATAGTGATGTTCAAGAATTTGTTCTCTTCATATCCTACAAATGATTGTTCTCTGTGATTGTCAAATAATTGTATTTTTGAGCATATCTATTTTAAAAAATACCATAATTTGAGGGGATTTAATAGTTCACTGACATGGAGTAAGCCTGTGATACATGTTCCACTCATGACTTCGTCCTCATCGCAGCCTGGCCATGTAGGGTTGTTCATTTGCATGACTCCCTATTCTCTCAGCCCTGGTCAGATGGTTCAGGTGAGTCAATTAACAGCTTGTTTGACTCTTACACTTGAAAGCAATGAATGTCATGGTAGCATATGGTTTTTCTCTTCTTAAAAGTTAAATTATTTTTTTCATAAAAAGATAACAGTATCCAGGCAATATAAAGTCAATTTCTATGTTAGCATATATCACCTAGGCACAAGCTATAAATTCTCTGAGGATAAAATGTAATTGGCTTAGTTCCTTTTCCCTGGAGATCCTAGAACACAACCTGATTCCTCAGTGGTGCTCAATGAAAAAGAAAGACATGGTAACAAATAAATGAGCAAAATAAAGAATAGATAAGCCATTTAGTATATCCCAATAAGTGTAAACCATAAAGATCTTCTTAAATATGGAAAAACAATGTGCTCTTCTTGATTTAATTTATATTGTCAGAAGAAAAGTAAAATTAAAAGAAAAATGATCAGATTGACAGGGGCAGAATATTATGTTGGTTTGTAATTTAGGAGGTGCCGCTCACTGAGTGTGAGATGGCAGACATATGGGGTGTGTGGAGTAGCTGAAGGAAAATGCAAACAAGCAAGAGTAATGTGTATTAGAACTTACCTCTTTGTTTCTCCCTCCAGACTGTGACCCAGGCACTATTCCTTGTTTACTGTTTACTCCTGAGCGTAATAGCCCAGGGAAAATAAACAGAAGGAATTCAATAAACGTTTGTTGAATGGGGAGAAAGAGAGGCTTATTATTTTAAGATGCCACAATAAACACGTACTTACTTTAAAATGCCATTTATAAATATGCCGTTTCATTAGTCATGTAAGCTTATGAGAGGTAAAAATTATTTTTCTGAAATCCTTTAGGGCCTTGTACAAAATTATCTTCAAACCAATCATAAATATAAAAAGCCACTACTATCATTAGGCTATGACTCCATGGTAATTATCTGACTAACCAACTTATCTAAGCTATCTGAAAGCCAGGTAACCCATTCCCACTGAGGACCTAGTGACAGTATTGTTAAATAAATTTTTCCAAAAGTTTATTTTACTGGCAAATAAAGAACTAGAGCACAAACAGTTGTGATGCCACAGTTGCTTTCCAAAATAATTATGATCAGGGTCCCTGAAGTATGCAGTGTATTAATGAATTCAAGGGAAGGCAACACCACTATTAGTAATAGCTTTTTATTCAGAGTCCTCATTTTCCAGATAGGTCACATTAAACACAGCCATTAAACAATAGCACTGAGATAAATCCATACAATGTATGCTGCTTTGTTGTTGTTATTCTTGTTCACCAATCACTTGGTGCAGCTAAGAACCTTATGGAGTGATGGGACTGATAAATGAGAATAGCCAACCTGCAAAACACTGGGGCCAGGAAAGTCAGACTTTATTCAGGTCTCATTCAATTATGTTTCGAATCAACACATCTTGATAGCCAAAACTCTCATTTGAATTAGTGCTCCGATAAATGCTGCGTGTTGTCAAAAGAATATAATTAGGCAGTAATGAGTGGGCATATATTATGCCAAACCTCAGTCTACTTGTTGACCTCAGCAACTTCTAGTCCATTAGGCAACAAACAGCTTTTAACCTGGTGGTAATAAAGCATACTGCTCTATTACTACATGACTTTTTTTATGGTGTCATTTTTTAAATTGAGCAATACCTAGATCCGTTAAAGCGAAGTCACGTTTTACAAGATCTCAACTAATTTAGAAAAACAAAACAAGTCAATTTTCCAAACCGGAATTCAATTAATTTACAGAGTAGTGAGCCAATATTTGCATATTGCCTGCAGTAAGGATAAGTATGTCAGGTTAAGAAATAATATGAAAGCATTCTTTGAAATTGCATGATATGTTTCTTTAATGTTTATTTTCCTATAGGTATAACTAACTGATTCTCACTACTTTTAATTTTGATGAAAAGATCTTTCATCATTAACATTTAATGAAAAAACTGTTGTTACTGATATATTTTTTAGTTCATCAGTAAACAATTTTTAGAACTTTAACTTTCTTATGAAAATTTCTATAAATTCTTTTTCTGTGCTTGACTTCAGTTATTTAGGGACCTAAAAGACAAAGCATTCAATATTATTATTCAATTTGAATGTGTGGGATTTTTTTGAGGGGTTAGTAATTGGAGGATGTGAATTAAGATAATTTTTTCACATTCTGAATTGTGATAAAAACACCTTGAAATATCACTGTTTGATCATGCATCACCCCTTAGAGAAAGTTGCTCCCCAAAGGGGTAATTTTGGTATCTCGTAGACTTCCATGGAAGCTGAGCACCAGAGGTCTGTGGTAAAGGCAGTTGACAGCCAAATTAATAAAAGCAAGATTCCCTCAACTCAACTATAAAACTTAGAGTCCTGACTGCTGAATTACCACCAACTTGTAAATAAATAATCACTACTAAATACAGATAATGAGTTAAACAGCTAACACTAGTAAATCACTGGTGACAGAGAGCCTAAAGGTAATCCCTCACACATTGGCACAAACAATTCTTAAAATCTGAGAGTGTTTTAATGTCTTCAGACACATATAATAAATTGAACAACTGGTTACTCAGCATTAAGAATGTTTTAAAAATAAATCCTACTCTCTTTGTTGATTTCATTTACATACTGCCTTAGATTTTACTACTTGGCTATCTGTCTAGTAAGAGAGAGGCAACACTTGGTAAGACTAAATGGAAATCAATTTTCCATCAAATTTCAGCTATCAAGCTAAATCAACCTGTAGTCTCCTGGCAAAAAAAATAACATCATATAATAGAGACAACACATTTAATATACATAAATTGTCCAAAATATAGAGAGTCAATTAGGTTTCACATGTACAAGATCCCTTCTTTTCTGACTTAAACATTTACAAATAATAAAAACCAAGAGTAGAGCTTTGGAAAGGCTGTTACTGGGAACCAAATACAGTTCTCAAGAGAATAAGGCTGATGGGAGTTGTCCATTCTTCCCTTTCAAAGCAGTTTTGCAAACGAGGTGCAGTCTAAAATCTTGACAACATTTGATGGAAATATTTTCAGTTGGATTTTTTGAGGTTTAAAATTACAAACTGAACTCACTTCAGTGTTTGCTTTTGCTTTTGTTTTTATTTTTAATATAAGGATTTTATGACATTTATGTTGTTTCTACACTGGCTTGGTGGCCAGGAAAGAAGGCACAGAATTCTCCACCAGTTTGCAAATAATGCATTTTTCTGCTCCCGTGCACAAACAGCCTTTATTTAACTCAGCACCACATTTTCTAAGGTATGGGCTGGAAACTGTTTGTCATGAAGCTGTAAAATGCAAAAAAATTTAAACGCTGAAGGAAAATGTCAATCAAGGCATTTTCCCATCTACTGCTACTTCTGCAAGTGCTAATTTTATTTTTCCCAATTCCTGAAATTCGAGGTTTCCTAGCCTCATATGGAAGTAAGTTTGAAACATGTTAAATGTCACAAGGAAAGGTGCAACAAAATGAAGGAATAGACGGTGTACTGTTCTCAAGGGACACCAATAAAAAGAGACAGAAGAGCATGGGAAAAAAAGGCAAACTTTTTGTTAAGACCCAGACCTCTTGTAAAACACTATACAATGCAAGTAACCAGTGGTGGTACCACACATTCATTAAAGCATTTTGCATGGTTTTGAAATATAATGGGAACACACATCTTGAACCATTTAAGATACTTTTGAGAACTAATCAACAATATGATATCTACATAGGCAGCAGCTCTATGCTATTGAAAAAACATGAAGAAGTTTCAGGTATTGGTACAAATGTAATTCTTGTAATTTAGCATGACTTTAATAAACGCTCCCATGAAGGACTTGCACATAGCCATGACTGACAGATGTATTTTTTGACCTTTCAGTTATCTCCATCAGCTCACTCAAACACATTTTGAACAGATTATGTACTGTAGTACTTGGTAGACTCTACATTAAACAAGAGACTTTGCTCTGAGGCACTGCTTCCAACACTCCATGGGGAAATGGAAGCAGGAAAAAACAAAACTCATAGAGTTCGACAGCTACCAAGGCAACACTTGCCATTTACAATATAAGCCCAAATATTTTTGCAACACAACTATATATTAATTTAATAAAATACACAATATAGCTCTTATACACTCAACAATTTGGCTCATATGCACTGAATCTGTAATAAATCAATAAAAATATGTCATTTGATGTAAACACATTGAATCTTCTTACATTTGCACATTTAAATGGTCATGTGATTTGTGTATGTCTAAGACGTTTTTGCTTTCCTGAGCTATTTTAGTGTCCACAAATGAATAAAACATATCATTCATGTTAATTGTCTCTGAATATCATTACTCAATGGTAACTATTTTTCAGAATTTTTATAGGTCAAATTTAAAACATATCCATCATTATTTATACGTTTGTTGGACACTAAAATGCTAAAGAGGCATTTTAAACCTTTAAATTTTCTTCTCCTTTCATGAAATGAATTAGTCTACATGTGTGCAGGACAAAATGGACTATACCTTTTTACATTGAACTTTTATACGATATGAGTTGTTTTACAAATGAGTCAGTTTTTAATTTTTTTTTTTTGACTAATGATATGGAATGTTTTCCGTGTTTCTATGTGTGGCAGGTAACTTTATACAGAAATGTTTACCACAAATATGTGTTAATGTTTGGTGTAGCTTGGACTACTGCAAGGTCTTTTCAGGACTTTCAGTAGAAGCCTGTGGTGACTGCTAGAAATTCTACCACAGATCACAAATTATGACCCTGCTTTGTATGGGGTTTATAGGTAAAGAGTTACGTCAGAATAAATCACGGAGGACAGTCTTAGGGCAATGAGAAAACAACTTCCATTCTCACACTGCATACCTTCCTAACAGATTGTCACAAGGTAACTCGCCTCCTCATACTCCTTTTTCTTCTCTCCTTTTTCTTCTCTGTTTTTCTTTTCTCTTTGAACATCGTTAATTCTGTCCTAATATAAGTTTGGTCAAAACAAAGCCATTGTTATTTCTGAAAAAGGAACAGCACTGAAAAGAACATACTTGTGGGCACTTCAGATGTTCACTAAAAGCCTTAAAGCAGCATCGGTCTTTCTTTATCCCTGTAAAATGGGGTTTTCACCAGGAGGGGTCATTTTTAAATCAACAGAAGAGACAAGAAAATGCCAATGCTTTTTTTTTTTTTTTTTCACTTTCTCACAGCCACAGAGTCATTTCCCCGGCAGTCCTGCAGAAGCTTGTCGATTTCTCTCACGACTTCCTCTGCATCCACCGGCTCTCTGGCCAGATCCCTGTTGGAGTGGTCAAGCTGCTCCAGGACAGCACCCATCTCACTGGAATCCCGGCTGGCTCTTGAATGCACATCGGCGAAGACCCTTGCCATCTGGTCAGAAGCCAGGAAGGGAGGGTCTCTCGGTTGCTTGCTAGGGGACAGATACTGACTGTTAGTGGGCAAGTACTGGCTGCTCGCCTCGGCCAGAGCTCCTGGCTTTGCTTCACAACCATCCAGGGAGCCTTTCGTTGAGGTGCAAGGCTCGATGCATGCCTTGGTTGGGCTGCTTGATGCTGAGGGGACCTCTTGGAGGAGAGGGCTCAGGGCACGTTTGGCTTTTAAATAAGGTTTCACATTGGCAATGAGAATCGTGTGCTCTCGCTTGTCTTTTCCAAATGTACAAAAAGTCTTTTTCCCAGTGGGATTCACAGTTTCGTAAGTCTCAGTCTCAACATTAGCTTCAACTGTGGGTACAAAGAGATTTGTGCGGTAATCTGCGTTTTCAGCCTGATTGGTTGCAGGGAACTGTGGCATCCAACACCTGTCAGAATGACCAAGCACTCGGCATTCATCTGTGCAATTAACACACTCTTCTGGTTCTGCAAAACAAAAGAGAGGACAGCAAATCCAATCATTAGGGTTTCCTTTACAGTTCTACAAAGGCTGCGATCAGCTCTCCCTGGGTTTGCTTGACCGCTGGTCTCTAAATTAAAAAGGAAAAGAAAACAATAATTAAAACATTTCAGGATGGTTGCATAAACCTGCTGGTTGAGACAACGGTTTTATTTAAGTCTATTCTCTAGGTATTAACGAATTCCCATAACCTGGGAAGAAGTAAAAAGTGGCCACTGGAGAATCATTCTAAGTAGAGTAGAATATCACTGTGAACTAATCTGGGGATATCAGTTAGTCTTTGTTCTGTATAACCCATCCTGGAAACAGGGAACTTCAAAAAGGATTACCAGGTTTAATTTTTGAAATCAAATAACAGTGCAAAAACTGAATCACAAACTTCCATAACTAGTCCTAAGCTGCTATTTTTTAAAAATGTTTTATCCCTATTTTGCTTGTAATTGTTATTTTGGTGACAGTCATGAAATAAAGTTTTCCTTTAAAAGCCTGCTTTTCCTACTGAAGAGTAGCAAATGGAATTTTCTATCTGAACGTGTTATGAATAAGCTTGTCAAAAAGTGCACATTGTTATTGTAGTAGATTTGCTTGTGGATCATGTAATCAGTTTTCTTCACTTCAGCTTTTTGTTTTTGGTGTAAGTAGGTGAAAATGTATTTTTTCAACAGATATAGTTCAGAATGAATGGCAAATCATGATTTCAATTCTAAATGATAATGATTTCTGTGAGAATGTTTGCTTCTCTCTTTTGTGATAAGCATGTAGATAATCTAAATAAAGTACTGTTTAACGATCACTATTTCAAAGATGCTGAACAAGAAAATATGAAAGAAAATTCCTTCATTATGACAAAACTGCATATGTCCATGAACTCAGTATTTTAAAAGATAACTTTGAACTACATCTTCCTAGTTGACCCTTTCATCTACAAATCGTTGTCTTCCTTATATTTAATGATCCTTTTTAAATCAGGGACATTTTTTTCAGGAGAGGATATTTACAGTTTAACTCTATGTGATAGGAATAGAATTCCCTACTCATTTGGGAACCCTTGGGATTGGCATTTAATTGGTGCGAGAGGATCTCCATAATGTATAATGTCCTGTGTGCAAGGGAAAAAGCAGCAAATTTAATAGTGCTGATAAATTTATACAGTTACTTTTCAAGGTCATGTACAAAATCTGATTTTGTACTTGAAGCACACAAAAAATTCCTTATCCAAAAAGAAAAAAAAAAAATAAACCACACCTTAATTATCTCAAAAGGTTTTAGGATAAAATAATTTCCTATGAAACTAAACTCTTTTAGAAAAGAATCAAAATGGTGTTTTGACAGAACAAAAATTCTGTGGTATTTCATAGCATGTATCATTATTCACACTTGAAATGTTAAAAAGAAGTATCTAGGTGGCTTGTCTCTATTTTAATTTTGTCTTGCTTTTAAACATATATTTACCTAGGAGTGAATAAAATATGTTAAGTTTATTATGTAATGCAGGCAAGAATGCTGAAATGTAGTCTCAAACTGAACTATCTACTCAGACTCAAATACTGTCTATGATTTGAAAGGTTGTCAGACAGATGGAAACAAACAGAAGCAGAAGAATCTAGGCATGTAAAATTTTCTTGAAGCCTCCCTGTGCAGATTTAAAGTAGAGCAGAATTTAAACAACAGGATATCAGGAAAGTTTAATATCAGGTATCTGTTTTCATTACCTATTCTGAAAGTGAATCTTCAATATTATGCCTGTGTCAGTAAGTGTGAGAAAAAAATAATACATATCATTTCATTCAACTAATCTTATCCTTCAAAAATACAGTAGAAAACTTTACTATCCATTTCACTTGGTAATATTTTTGTATCTTTTAGATTTGTGATTTTTAAAAACTTCATTTACAACTCATACACTCTCTTTGAAAGACACTAACATAATTTTATTTTTCAATATTGACTGGCTTCAATTTCAGCAATTTCGAAAGCCCAGCTTTGAATGAATTCAATATGAATTTAAGAATAGAGTGAACAGGACAGAATAATGCAGATTTATGAAAGTGTAAATTGACCTTGAATTTGAAACCATCAACATAAAATTATTGTTTGCACTTCACTACTGAAACTCTGCAGCTTTTTTTACTTGACTTCATGTCACATCCTAGGGAGCAAATTTTGAGTATTGATTATGACACAGTATATGCTGTTCACCTTGTGATTAGACTGTAATTTTGACAGCAGCAGTTCACAGACAGTGAAGAAAATCAAATGGACCCTTCAGTACAAGCTGCAGAAACTAAGAACATAAAATGAACTATAACTGCCAAGGGTCAAATAAGAATTTTTGAGAGAGTAGAATTATTTCTGAAGTGACATAAATAAATAGATGAGTAGGTAGACACATAAAAGAGACATAGGTAGTACATAATGAATTACTAGCTAGACTAAAAACGTAGACAAAATTGAAAAAATGAAAGAAAAAGAGAGGGAAGAAGAAAAGCAAAGTGAGGGGAGAGAGGGAAGGAGGGAAGGAGGAGGGGCTTAAAGCAAGGGGAGTCATATTGGGAGGATTTCTGCTATGTGCACCTTCTATTATATTTTTAATAATCCACTCCATAAACTAAGTGTGTATAATAAAGGATAATAGTGTGGAGGATTTTCTCAATCCCTAGGTAAATCCCTAGGTAAATACTAGCTTCTTTCTGTACCTTAGGGAAAACGAATCCCGGAACAGATATGTTGAATTATGAACTATAAAAATGAAAAAGAAGAAAATTACACAGACAGCCACTATTTGCATAGATTAGATATTTGTATCTAAAAACAAATTTAGGGATCCTGGACAGAAAACAAATTTAGAGACGCTTGACACAAGATTCATTTTTTCTTCTGGACCAATCTGGGATTACAAAGAAATTATTTACCTTATTTTTGTCCTTTCCTTAGTATAACATGGTAACCTTTTCACAGACTGCACCCCTTGCCAAGAAAGATGGGATAATCCAAATGGTATATAGATGAGAGAAACTGAGAGATAAGCATATTTATATTGCAAAGTGAAAACAACTCTGAAGTCTGACAGCTAGAAATCTGAGCAGTTCTGTCTATAGAGAAAGTTTACAGTGTCTAATATTTTAAGTGTAAAATTCCCTGAAGGATCATGTGACAATCAGAAATTTAAATACTTGTTTAACATTAAGAATCATTTTCTATACTACTATAGTCACATCTGACTATTATAAAAGCTCCCAAGGGGAGGGATCTAAACACAGTCATCTTAATTAGTTCAATTTTACTTCTTAATTTATATGATATTTTTCAAAAGATATAGCCACTCAAATTACTGTAAGTACTTGCAGTTCAGCTGCCACCATAACTTATACATGCACGCACACACACACACACACACACACACACACACACACACATAGATCTTTATTTGCATGTGTGTAATAAAATTGAGCTTTCTCCAGGAAATAGTCCAAACAAAATTTAAAAACTCAAATGCATGTCCAATGCATTCTTGAAAATTAAAAATCAGTAACTACCATAAGAGAAATATAGATGAATGAATAAAACACACAGGAAAGTTATATATTTGTAATATAAAGGATAGCAGATATATATAAAACATATATATAAATATATTTATGAATATAAAACCTTGTATATAATTTACATGTATGTATAAATCTTTTTATTTAAGATCACCAATAAACAACATTTTAATATTTCCCTATGCCCTTCAACTATGAGTGTGAAACCTCTGACTGGATAAACAACTTGACTACTGATTTTAGAATTTTATATAATTCAAGTTGATTTAGGCATAAAGATGTATGAAATCTGCAAATTCATATTAGCCAAGAAATCTGAAAGCTCTCTCTCTTTTTTGTAACCTAGATTATACTGTTTAATAACTTAAAGATATTAAGCAAGCAAACATTTTTTGCCAAAATATACCTTCAAAGGAACAGGCATTGTGAAAGTTACATATATATGAGGAAAAACAATATTTAGGTAAAACATCAAATTATCTGTTCCCAAATTATTGGATTTTAGTGATCTTCCACAAAGGTTACCAGAACTTAATGTCCACAATGTGATTTTAACCTTGTAATGTCACTACATCACGAAGAGTACACAGTCTTTTCAAGATGGGTAAGAGGTGCCAATAATTACAATGTAAAAGATTAAAATTTGAAGTCAAAACACTATTTAAACCATCAAAACACTATTTAAACCATCAAACCACTATTTAAACCCTTAACAAAGATTAAGGGGCCTCTATTGAACATAGCTATTTTGGGAAAAGTCAGGGGAAAACCCTTGCGTGTTGTGACTCGGAACTGTTCACTGCAGAGGAAACACAGTTCGAGGAGCCAGGTCATGAAATTTCTTTAGAGTAAATCTATGTCTTTACTACAGTCTGTCTCACTCTCAGGAAGGAATTTATCACAAATCAAAAGATAAGCTTATTTTCCCTGTCTTCAAAGCACTATACCACATAACCCAAAGAGAGATACTTAGCAACTAATTTGTTAACACTTAGGGAAATATTAGAAAACATAAAAGGATTTCCTCCCCTTAGTTTCATTGCCTGTTTCCTCCAGAGCCCACATATCTGTAAATCTGAAAACATGCATATTATTTCTAGAATAAGAGTTTCAAATATGCATCTGATTTAATTTTTATAATGAAGAAATAGATATCTGTGTCGTAGAAATCTGAAAACAAAACTCCATTAATCAGAACATCAGTGAGGAAGTTCTAAATTGCTGTGGCTGAGGGGAAGGCTATTTGAGAGAGTTTTCTGTGCTTTACGACTGTCAACAAAATGGTTTTATTTCAGCTCTGTAAATAGCTTTAAATAGGAATAGTGCTCTTCTGTTAGTGTCGTGGTTGCTCCTGTTTCTAACAGCACCTTAAAATTGGAGTTGTTTCCAAGTAGACAGCTCTATAAATGAAGTTCATTTTTTATTTGTTCTCACTTTTCTTTCGTATTTCTACTTTACCTTCTTTCACCAATGTAAGCTTTCATAACACCTAATTAACTGTCTGGGAAAGCAGAGAGCTGGCACCCATCTATATTTATGGCTGGCCCATATGTTTTGGAGATTAACTCTACAGAACTTGAAGTTGACGCCCATCACAGATTATCTACCAGTAAACAATGACAAGCCAGGACCTTAGACTGACAGTTCGTGTATGCCAGTTTTCTACTGAAAGGTTTTAATGATGTAACCACAGCTTGCTTCACTGCCTTTTTCTTTCTTCAGTGCACACACAAACACACACACAATTTTACACATGTACACAAACTTCTCTATGAGCACAGCAAATTACAATTAATCCAAATATATTCTAACATATCAGAGAAAAAAACAATACTAAAATAGAAATCTCATCAGAATACAGTCCAACAAACCTCTAATAAAATGTTTCTTCAGTAAATTGACATAATTCATAACATCCTGCAAACTGACAGTTTTCTACCACATACAGTTCTCTCCTTTTTTGGCAATGTTGATGATTATTCACTTACTTCCCTTTACCATCCTATAAACCCCTTACACTTGTTATGATGATAGGGTGAGTCATTCCATATAAATGACAATCTATACTCATTCAAATTATTTCCATTTTTTATTTCTATGTCTCATTTACTAGCATATTAGTTAAAAATAAACCTTCTGATTTCACTCTGACTATGAGGGGGTAAAAATTTCACTTTCAATATTACTTCTAGAGACAGTGTTGGAAAGTTGTCTCAAATGTCTTTCTCTGTGTCGGGGAAAAAAAAGAAACAAGTATTCTAATGTTATAATTTTATCACATGCTTTTTCTTCTGCTAGTATTCACATGACCGCCAGGCTTAATTTTAGCACAATTTTTAATAACTTTGGTGTATCCCTTATTCAGGAAAGAAAAGAGAAGGGTAAGGGAAAATGTGGCATCAGAGTACAATCACTTTATTTAGCCAAGTGATCTTTCATCTATTGCCTTGTATTTCCCATGTTTCTCACTTGTGCACAGTGATCTAGGCTGTTCTACTAATCAAATAACTGATATAGAAATACACAGATGTGGGATATGTTTTTGCTTCTTTTATTTTTTAATGTAAGATCACATATCTTGTTACAATATGCTCATTTCATGAGTATGCTTGTTCACGTGTTGGCAGTGATATAATGATAAAACACTTGGTACTGGACTCCAGGAACTTAAAATATTTCCTAATAATTGGTCATAAGAAATCATAATTTAGAAACATAGTTCATGGAATAAAAATACTATGAGAGAAATGTATATATTTTTAGGTGTATGTACTGCTGATCTGGCTTCCAGAATTTACCTCAGTTGTGAAATGCCATTCTACCTGCTTTTGATAGGCAGAGAGCACATTTTGAAGAGGAGGTTATTATAATGCTATCAAATAGTCAAATCGTGGAAGCTTTGAAGTACCAATCCTCTGGCGTGAAATTACATCACACAACGCTTCTGAATGTATCGCCACAACTTCATTCAGACACCAGAAACAACTGGCCTATATCACATTCGACTGAATCTAATTGAACTGGGTATTTGGAATGCTGGGGGCATTTACACTTACTATTCAATGCACCTGCACACCTTCGGGGATGGTTTCAAGTGTTTGTGACCCTTTGGACATAATAATAGGTCTACCAGAATGAATTTTATGGCATAAATACTGAGAACCACAGATAATGCTCTGAGATGAAGAAAAATGAAATTAAATGGAAACATATATTAAGGAATGAAAGCAAAAGGATATAAGGAAATCTGATATGGAAGCACCAGGAAAAAAATAAAAAATGAGAATCTAAACCATGCATTGAGAAACTATGGCACAAATATAATTGTGTCCTGTGGTACAATTTTCTGAAATTAACATTCAAAATTTAGCTGTCACCCTTCTCCAATCCCATACTGTAGGTGCAGCCATCACCTGGGGCAGTAGCAGATGCTTAGAAATGAAGGCACAGATAAATAGGGCCATCTCTTTCTTAACAGATACCCTCAGAAGAACTGGTTCTGCAACTCAATTCTATACTAAATGGAACAAGTTTTTTTTGTTTTGTTTTGTTTTTTTGAGAAAAGGACTCTGACATAACCTCTCATGGGAAAACAATATAACTCGAATGCCCCACCAGAGTAAAGACAGTTCAAATTCATTGGGAGTAGTAAATGTGTGTAATTCAGCAGTTAAAGGAATAATACTCAATCATTCATAAGGTAAGAATGAACTAAACATCAACTTTATGAATTGGAAGTTTTCAAGCAAAGGCATCTTTGAAAGAATGCGTCAAGTAAATGTTTGTGGTAAATGAACCCACGTTTAACCAGCTCTAAAATTCTCCAGTCTGGAAGGCTGTATCTCTTTACCAAGGAGTTTACAGTTTCATTAGAAACTAGAAACTTGATTTGAAACCACCATAAGAGAAATAATTCATGATTAGTTACATTTTGATCTATGTTATATGAATGTCAAACAACAGAAATACAGAGAAAAGTGTAGATTGTAATATTGTGAAAGGCTTTTTAGAAGAAGTGGTGCTCGATTTGCAATTCAAGAGATGATCAGGGTTTCAACAGACAGTGGATAGCAGGGGTAGGGTGATCTAGGTAAATAGATTAGAAAGTGAAATGATTACCACAGAGAAATGTGTGTTTCACAGGGTGATAAGATAGCAGATTTGTAGGTCAAAGACGTATATTGCAATGCCTAAAAATAAAGTAACATGGGAAAAACTGGCTAAAATGGAAAAGCTCTGAATAAAAGACTGAATTTAATTTAATGGGTAATGGAACACTAATATAGGTATTTGATCAATGTATTGTACATCTCAGAAGATTCTTGAAATACTTAGGAGCTTGACTGAGCGGTACTGAACAACATTTATGAGCTTAAAAAAATGCTTGGCCACAGAGCAAATAGTATTCAAATCAACATTACTTCTGGTACAGGTATCTAGCATTTTGGCTCCAACCGGGATTATCTCCAACAGAGCACAAAGGACCTGTCATACCTCTGGCACCATTGTTCCAACTCCAGTCCTACCCTATTCTGCTTGTGTCTCACCCCACTTCTCCTAAACTAAAGAAAGACTTAATGTATGTTGATTCAACTAATATTGTATATTAACAATATAAATCCTGAATTTTATAGTTCTGCATTACAGAACTATTTTTTTCTTCCTACATCTACTTTATCTCCCATCCTGCTTTCTCAAATTTGCTATTATTATTAACCAACCATAATATTGCATATGATCACGTATCAGAAATATTAAAGGATTCTAGAAGGCCAGAAGAGGGAAGGTCTGGAAGAAAGAAGATCATTATATGTATCTAGAAGAGAAGTAATAAGCACTCCTACAGGCAAGGAACATGGCCACAAATAAGATAGGTAGATGTTGGATCTCAGAAACCTTTCAAAATTTATTCTGGATCTCAAGAAGAATAAATAATTAATGAAAATATTCTCCAAAATACTCATTTCTATTTTGGACAAAGATTATGCCACAATTTTCCAATTGCATTATATACTCTAGCGTTGTTCCCTGACTCTTATTTTTTTAATCTGTTTGCCTCATCAATCTCCTTATGCCCCTGGAGGATCAAGACTTTGAGGTCCTGGTATATTCTTACATGCTCTATTCCTTGAGAATACACTAAATAGTCACACTTATGAATTTGAACAGAATGCTACCATTGATATAAAGGAAGATGAAATTTAAAAGGTATCAAATACTATTGGTAAGCTATAATAAGAATGACCACCCCTACAAATTACTCAATTCATTTATGAGAGTGTAGCATAAGTTTTCAGAATGATCCCACGACCTAAACAAATTTATACATAATAGCTCTCTTTTGCTATGAGATACACAGTATTTAAAGTAACATCAGATCTGTCTGTTAAATACCATATTTATATAAAATTCTGAAGTTCTCTATTTATTATTGATGGTACCATTTTCAATAAAATAAATAAATCCTACTTGACATATATCCACAGAAACATGGAGGTCAGAATATTTTCTGCTTAAGGGAAATTTTTAAACAAGGGGCAGTGTTACTGAAATTAAAATCTATGTTTAAATAATCATCTCTTTATAATTTTAAATTATGAAAACAGTGAGTATTCTAAAAAACCTACACCTCAGCATCTATTAAATTTCTTTCATCTCTCCTAGGTTTCTCCTTTTGGCATTTTTTTTTTTTTTTGATTCTACTGCATTGTTGGGTCAAATGTGCCAGTTTCTCTCTTTTGTTTTAAGGTACTTGCCTCTGTATTTTATGCTTTATCTGACAACTACCATCAACATAGGAATTAATTAATAAGTCCTTGTAATTTTAGATTCTTGAAAGGGTTAATGCAGCTTCCAAAAAAGCCTGATTTATATGCAGTGAGAAACCTATGCTCTGGCATGCAGTAAGTAAAAACGGTTTGGTTTACAAGGACAAATTTAAAATTCTAGCAATTTAAATAATTCTGTGAGTTTCAGACCCAAAACTATTTAAATATACTACTATGGAGGAGATGTTTTCCTTATGTTTTTATCGCCAATGTAAGATAACCCCATCTCTGATAATGACACCAGTTTTGATGACATGGATGAATACATCTAAAATTCAAGTCATTCTCCTAGCAAAGTGGTAATTATTAAGGAAGGTCAATGAAAATATGCCTATTAAGCTGAACTATTTGTAAGAAGGAAGGAAGATCGTCTTATTAATTTTCTCTCCTGCCAGCTATCTGATTTCTGTCAGATTGTATTTCTATTTACTAGTTTAAATCTTACTGTTCACCTTGTTTCTAGCACTTGTTTGTTTTCAATTGCTAGAGACAAGTAAACGGAATCAGTATCATTTTTAGCATTCTCAGAAAACAGAGTTAATTCAGATGCAACTAATCTTCTCTTACTTATTATTTAGTAATCAATGTTTACCAATAGGATTTGGGAGTCCCAGAAGATGGATTTTTTTAAAAAAGATTTTAATATTATAATATTTTAATGATATTCTGGTCTCCAAAGTCTATTCATTAAATTCATAGAACTCTACTCTAGAGATAGATCTAAAGTTTCAATTAAGTTACCTTAAATTAGATGGACATGGCTCCAAAAGAACAGATGGGTGCCTTGCTCAGATGAGTATTTTTAAAAATGTAATTTTTTTAAAGAAATAAGTAAAACAAAAGGTGCTTTCTTCAAGATTTAAAGCTGTGGGGAAAATATATGAAACTATACTTTTCCATAAATAATTCTAACAAAAATTACTTATATTACAATAATTTAAAAATAAACTGAGGAGAGACCTTCAAGATGGTGGAGGAGTAAGACATGGGGATCAACTTCCTCCCCACAAATACATCAGAAATACATCTACATGTGCAACAACTCCTGGAGAATATACCATTATGAGAGAAAAAAATAAGATACTTTTATTTAGAACAAAAATAGGCAAATTACCACCTATTTTATTAAATGAAATTTTATTAGAATACGGGGCCACAGTCAGTCATTTTTTTACATATTGTCTATGTCTATGTTTATGATACAAGGGCAGAAGTGAATAGCTGTAAAAGAGATTGTATGGCCTACAAAGCCTAAAATGTTTACCATCTGGACCTTTAAGAAAAAGTTTGTAGACCTCTGACTTGGAATAGATATTTTGAGTCTCAAGCTGGATCTTAATACTTTTATATTCCCTCTTTTAGCAAGATAATATCTGTGAAAGCCAGGTGTTGAGGATTTTTTAAGAATTATCTTTAAGAATTTCCTTAAACTTCATATACAAACCAAGATCTAAATCTGCTGGTCTATTATATAGTAGAGTTTGTTCTAATTAGAGCTAAACTATGAACCTTCTTGATCTATGGTAGTAGGATGGTGTGATTTTCTAAACCATGATAGAGACTCATCAATAGATCTTGAAATCAATTTTCTGGTTGTAACTAAAATTTTTTAAGTGAAATAGACAAAGACAGAAAAAGAGAGAGTAAAGGCAAGATCGCTTATAAAAGCTTTGTTTCAATTTGATAACACACACGCACACACACACACACGTTCTGGTTTACCAAATATCGACATCAATTAGAAAATGTTTGAAAGTCATTGCTTAATGAAATATGAAGCTTGTAGCCCAAGTGTTGTGGAGCATTAAGGGTTATGGAGTTAAGTGTGACTATACTGTTCCCATCTCATCCTTAGGGACCAAAGATTGGGAGAAGGAGAAGAGTAGAGGATATTTAATGGAGGACTTTGACACCCCTTCTGATCTAGTATTCTAGAAGGAGATCTCTTTGAAGACTTCTCTGGGCAAAAAAAACAAGGGCATGCCAAGGAGAGTTAGAAAGGCTGTGGGTATATTCTGCAATTATTCACTTCTAAAATGACCTGGATTATTGTACTAGAGTATAGATGAGTTTGGGAGCTGAGTCTGAAGCAGTATTCTTGTTTCCCCAAGGTCTGCTTTGTGTTTTACAAATTTATCCACATGATTCATGGAGGGGAGGTAGAAGTATAGAGGGGCCAATATACTGTTAAGCAAATAGTCCACCATGTTCAGTTACTTTGAGACTGAAAATAAATGGTAGATATATAGTTCTGACACTCCCTTTCCCCTCTCCCAAAGCCAGATGACAATAGTGATCCCCAAAATGACCAGTGTAGGGGGGAGATCTTCAAGATGGTGGAGGAGTAAGACGTGGAGATCACCTTCCTCCCCACAAATACATCAGAAATACATCTACATGTGGAACAACTCCTATAGAACAACTACTGAATGCTGACAGAAGACCTAAGACTTCCCAAAAGGCACCTCCCCACGTACCTGGGTAGGGTAAAAGAAAAAAGGAAAAACAGAGACAAAACAATAGGGGTGGGACCTGCACCTTTGGGAGGGAGCTGTGAAGGAGGAAATGTTTCCACACACTAGGAAGCCCCTTCACGGGCGGAGACTGTGGGTGGCAGAGGGGAAGCTTCAGAGCCATGGAGGAGAGCACAGCAACCGGGGTGCAAAGGGCAAAGTGGAGAGACTCCTGCACAGAGGATCAGTGCCGACCAGCACTCACCAGCCTGAGAGTCTTGTCTACCCACCCTCCATGCCGGGTGGGGGCTGGGAGCTGAGGCTCAGGCTTCAGAGGTCAGATCCCAATTAGAGGACTGGGGTTGGTTGCATGAACACAGCCTGAAGCGGGCTAGCACACCACAGCTAGCCGGAGGGAGTCCGAGAAAAAGTCTGGAGCTGCCTAAGAGGCAAGAGACCATTGTTTCGGGGTGTCCAAGTAGAGGGGATTCAGAGCACCACCCAAATGAGCTCCAGAGACTGTCACAAGCTGCGACTATCAGCGTGGACACCAGAGATGGGCATGAAATGCTAAGGCTACTACTTCAGCCACCAGGAAGCTTGTGTGCAAGCATAGGACACTATCCACAACTCCCCTCCGGGGAGCATGTGCATCCCACCACTGCCAGGGTACCGTAATACAGGGACAACTTCCCCAGGAGAACACACGGAGCGCCTCAGGCGGTTGCAACATCATGCCAGCCTCTGCTTCGCAGGCTCCACCTGCATTACATACCCATCCCTCCCTCCAGCCTCAGTGAGCCAGAGCCCCTTAATCAGCTGATCCTTTAACCCCATTGGGTCTGAGCGAAGAACAGATGCTCTCAAGTGACATGCCTGCAGGGGAGGGACTAAATACAAAGCTGAACACCAGGAGCTGTGTGACCAAAGAAAAGAAAGGGAAATTTCTCCTAGCAGCCTCAGGAGCAGTGGATTAAATCTGCACAATCAATTTGATGTACCCATCATCTCTGGAATACCTGAATAGACAACAAATCATTCCAAAATTGAGGCTGTGGACTGTGGGAGCAACTGTAGGCTTGGGGTTTGCTTTCTATATCTAATTTGTTTCTGGTCTTATGTTTATCTTAGTTTAGTATTTAGAGTTTATTATGATTGGTAGATTTGTTTATTGATTTGGTTGCTCTCTTCCTTTTTTAATGTGTATATATATATATATATATATATATATATATATATATATATATATATATATCCTTTTTCTCTTTTTCTGAGTGTGCATGTGTTTGCTTCTTTGTGTGATTTTGTCTTTATAGCTTTGCTTTCACCATTTGTCTTAGGGTTCTGTCTGTCCGTTTTATTTTATTTTATTTTTCTTACTATAGTTTTTAGTGGATGTTATCATTGGTGGACTTGTTTGTTTGTTTTTTTTTTTGGTTTGGCCGCTCACTTCTTTCTTTTTTCCTTTATTAATTTTTAATATTTTTAAATTTAATATATTTTAATTCTTATTTTAAAAAATTTATTTTATATTATATTATGATTTCTTTCTTTAGTTTTTCCTCCACTCTCTTCAGAGCTGTGTGACTGACAGGGTCTTGGTGTCAGGTCTGTGCCTCTGATGGGAGAGAGCTGAGTTCAGGATGTTGATTCACCAGAGACATCCTGGCTCCAGGTAATATCAAATGATGAAAGCGCTCTCAGAGATCTCAATCTAAATGCTAAGACCCAGCTCCACTGAATGATCAGAAAGCTACAGTGCTGGACACCCTATGGGAAACAACTAGCAAGACAGGAGCACAACCCCATCCATTAGCAGAGAGGCCACCTGATATCATAATAAGGTCACAGATGCCCCAAAACACACCACCAGTTACAGTCCTGGCCACCAGAAAGACAAGATCCAGCCTCATCCACAAGAGCACAAGCACAGTCCTCTCCACAAGGAAGCCTACACAAGCCACTGAACCAACCTCAGCCACTGGGTGCAGACACCAAAAACAACGGGAAATATGAACCTGCAGTCTGTTGAAAGGAGACCTCAAACACAGTAAGTTAAGCAAAATGAGAAGACAGAAAAACACAAAACAGACGAGGGAGAAAGGGAAAAACCCACCAGACCACACAAATGAAGAGGAAATAGGCAGTTTACCTGAAAAAGAATTCAAAGTAATGATAGTAAAGATGATTCAAACCATGGAACTAGAATGCAGAAAATACAGGAAACATTTCACAAGGACCTAGAAGAACTAAAGAACAAACAATGATGCACAACACAATAAATGAAATTAAAAATTCTCTAGAAGGAATCAAGAGCAGAATAACTGAGGCAGAAGAATGGAGGAGTTCCTGGAAGCTAAAATAGATGAAATAACTACCACAGATAAGAATAAAGAAAAAAGAATGAAAAGAACTGAGGACAGCCTTAGAGACCTCTGGGAAATATTAAACACACCAACAGATGATAAACCATTAGCCAGACTCATCAAGAAAAAAAGGCAGAATACGCAAATCAATAGAATTAGAAATTAAAAAGAAGTAACAACTGACACTGCAGAAATAAAAAGGATTGTGAAAGACTACTACAAGCAACTATATGTCAAGAAAATGGACAACCTGGAAGAAATGGACAAATTCTTAGAAAAGCACAAGTGTCAGACTCAACCAGGAAGAAACAGAAAATATAAGCAGACCAATTACCATCACTTTAATTAAGATTGTGATAAAAATCTTCCAACGAATAAAAGGCACAGGACCAGATGGCTTCACAGGCAAATTCTATCAAGATTTAGAGAAAAGCTAACACCTATACTTCTCAAACTCTACCAAAATATAGCAGAGAGAGGAACACTCCCAAACTCATTCTACGAGGGCAACACTGCCCTGATACGAAAACCAGACAAAGATGTTAAAAAAGAAAGAAAACTACAGGCCAATATCACTGATGAACATAGATGCAAAAATCCTCAACAAAATACTAGCAAACAGAATCTAACAGTATTTTAAAAGGATCATACACCATGATCAAGTGGGGTTTATCCCAGGAATGCAAAAATTCTTCAATATATGCAAATCAAACAATGTGATAAACCATACTAACAATTGAAGGAGAAAAACCATATGATCATCTCAATAGATGAAGAAAAAGGTTTCAACAAAGTTCAACACCAATTTATGATAGAAAACCTCCAGAAAGAAGGCATAGAGGGAACTTACCTCAACATAATAAAGGCCATATATGATAAACCCACAGCCAACATCATCCTCAATGGTGAAAAACTGAAACCATTTCTCTAAGATCAGGTACAAGACAAGGTTGTCCACTCTCACCACTATTTTTCAAGCTAGTTTTGGAAGTTTTTGTCACAGCAATCAGAAAAGAACAAGAAATAAAAGGAATCCAAATTGGAAAAGAAGAAGTATAACTGTCACTCTTTGTAGATGACATGATATTATACATAGAGAATCCTAAAGATGCTACCAGAAAACTACTAGAGCTAATAAATGAGCTAATCAATGAATTTGGTAAAGTAGCAGAATACAAAATTAATGCACATAAACCTCTTGCATTCCTACACACTAATGATGAAAAATCTGAAAGAGAAATTAAAGAAACACTCCTATTTACCATTGTATTAAAAAGAATAAAATACCTAGGAATAAACCTACCTAAGGAGACAAAAGACCTGTATGCAGAAAGCTATAAGACACTGATAAAATTAAAGATGATACAAACAGATGGAAAGATATACCATGTTCTTAGATTGGAAGAATAAACTTTGTGAAAATGACAATACTACCCAAAGCAATCTACAGATTCAATGCAATCCCTATCAAACTACTAATGGCATTTTTCAAAAAATTAAAATAAAAAAATTTCACAATTTGTATGGAAACACAAAAGACCCCCAAAAGACAAAGCAATCTTGAGAAAGAATAACGGAACTGGAGAAATCGGGCTCCTGGATTTCAGATTATACTACAAAGCTACAGTAATCAAGACAGTATGGTACTGGCCCAAAAACAGAAATATAGGTCACTGGAACAGGATGGAAAAACCCATGCACATATGGTCAACTTATCTTTGATAAAGGAAGCAAGAATATACAATGGTGAAAAGACAGCCTCTTCAATAAGTGGTTCTGGGAAAACTGGACAACTACAGGTAGAATGAAATTAGAACACTCCCTAACACCATACACAAAACTAAACTCAAAATGGATTAAAGATCTAAATTTAAGGCCAGACAGTACAAAACTCTTAGAGGAAAACATAGGCAAAACACTCTATGACATACATCACAGCAAGATCCTTTTTGACCCACCTCCTAGAGGAATGGGAAGAGAAACAAAAATAAACAAATGAGACCTGATAAAACTTAAAATCTTTTTCACAACAAAGGAAAACCTAAACAAGAGGAAAAGGCAACCCTCAGAATGGGAGAAAATATTTGCAAATGAAGCAACTGACAAAGGATTAAACTCCAAAGTTTACAAGCAGCTCAATATTAAAAAAAATCAAACAACCCAATCCAAAAATGGGCAGAAGACTTTAACAGACATTTCTCTGAAGAAGGTATACAGATTTTCAGTAGTAAACACGTGAAAGAATGCTCAACATCACTAATCATTAGGGAAATGCAAATTGAAACTACAATGAGGTATCATCTCACACCATTCAGAATGGCCATCATCAAAAAATCTACAAACAATAAGTGCTGGAGAGGGTGTGGAGAAAATGGAACCCTCTTGCACTGTTGGTGGGAGTGTAAATTGATACAGCCACTATGGAGAAGAGTATGGAGGTTCCTTAAAAAACTAAAAATAGAACTACCATATGACCCAACAATCCTACTACTGGTCATATTCCCTGAGAAAACCATAATTCAAAAAAAGTCATGTACCACAATGTTTATTTCATCTCTATTTACAATAACCAGGACATGGAAGCAACCTTAGTGTCCATCAACAGATAAATGGTTAAAGAAGATGTGGCACATGTATTCAATGGAATATTACTCAGCCATAAAAGGAAATGAAATTGAGTTATTTGTAGTGAGGTGGATGGACATAGAGCCTGCCATACGGAGTGAAGTAAGTCAGAAAGAGAAAAACAAATACCATATGCTAACACATATATATGGAATCTAAAAAATTGGTTCTGAAGAACCTAGCAGAAAGACAGGAATAAAGACTCAGATGTAGAGAATGGACTTGAGGACACGGGGAGGGGGAAGGGTAAGCTAGGGCAAAGTGAAAGAGTGGCAAGAGAGTTTACATTTGGTATACCAAATATAAAACAGACAGGTAGTGGGAAGCAGCTACATAGCACAGGGACATCAGCTTGGTGCTTTGTGACCACCTAGAGGGATGGGAGAGGGAGGGTGGGAGAGAGATGCAAGGAGGGAGGAGATATGGGGATATATGTATATGTATAGCTGATTCACTTTGCTATAAAGCAGAAACTAACACACCATTGTAAAGCAATTATACTCCAATAAAGATGTTAAAAATTTTAAAAAAATAAACTGAATCTAAATATCCTCAGTGTGCATCTACGCACATACACAAATGATAATAAATATGTATTTTCACCAATAATGCCTCCTGTGAAATGAAACCTTTCTGAGAGAATTATTAAAATTGATAGTGTCCCAAAGTTTACTTTAGAAATAAAATATAGGCTGTTTGAAAACAAACAATTTGGTCTTCATCTTACTAAAACAAACCCTACCATAGCATATTGTTGCTACTATTATTACAGTTCAAAAATATATAAATAGTAGGAAACGAGAGAGTGACATTTTAATTGACATTTTAAATAAACTTGTTTTCAAAATTACTTCTCAAAAACTCTTCAGTCCTTATTACTTTTACTGTGTTGTAAGTTTATCGGAAGCTGGTGTTTTTTCACCCTGTAAGAGTGGGTCATCTCAAGAATGATAATTTAAGCAAAATCAATATACTCAATATCCATGTTCTAGAGTAAATACACAGAAATGTAAGTTGTAATGTGTTTTACTGGCAATTACAAGCCATTTTTCTACTAACGGCTTTAACATTTTGTAATCATTAAAACACACTGAAGTATAGAAGAAATTGGGGAAAAAAGGCCATGAAACTCATATATAGGAGAGGATGTGAGGCCTTCTGGATCACCCTGCTATATAATGTAACTGTGGGTCAAAACACTATTGGAGAAGGCTATCCTTGAATCAGAGCAAAGATAAAAAGGTGTTTTAAAAAAATATGAAGTTGGGCTTCCCTGGTGGCGCAGTGGTTGAGAGTCCGCCTGATGATGCAGGGGACACGGGTTCGTGCCACAGTCCGGGAGAATCCCACATGCTGCGGAGCGGCTAGGCCTGTGAGCCTGCGCGTCCAGAGCCTGTGCTCCACAATGGGAGAGGCCACAACAGTGAGAGGCTCGCGTACTGCAAAAAAAAAAAAAAAAAAAAAAAAGAATGTGAAGTCTATCCATACATAATGCAGTATAAACATAAAAAAGTGTCTATAATGGTGTTTTAAATACTTTCTTATCTTGGAGAGCACTTTCTGAGCTCTGATAACCATACCCAAAGCAAAGAACAGATGATAAAAGTAAAGTGCATCTCCCTTGAGTAATAACAACAGGGAAATAAACATAAGTGTATGAGAATTTATTTTATTTTCAGACTTGTAATCTAAACTAATCTAAAAGAAAATCCATATTGATATCACAGGGAGAATTCATTGAGATGGTCTTTTCTAATTCAGGCATGTTCTTGTTTGAGTTTTTCCCTTTAAAAATATGTATGCTCAGTCTCAGAAAGAAGTGATCCTTTGTGCTGTGAAAGTCATTTTTGAGTAGCTGCTTAACATTTCCATGATCATAATGAAATTAGTCATAATCTGGACTATTTGGGGCCTTTTTAATCTGGCCCAAAGATATTTGCTAGACAATACTATCATTAAAAATAATAATAACAAGTCAAATTTGTATACATTTTTTCACAGCAAATTTCTTTGTAATCTTTAGGAAAATGGCAGCAATCTTGTAATTGAAGTCTAAAATTTGTTTAGAGCACTGTAGGATTTAAGTTAGTTGGAGAATGCAGAACCTGTTACTGGACACATAGTTGGGATTATAACTTGTCTGCCTGAAGGACAAAAAACTTGAATTAGAGAAAGTATAACTCTAACCTTAAATTTTTAGGTGACTTTTTTTTGCCGTACACGGGCCTCTCATTGCTGTGGCCTCTTCTGTTGCGGAGCACAGGCTCCGGACACGCAGGCTCAGCGGCCATGGCTCAAGGGCCCAGCCTCTCCACTGCATGTGGGATCTTCCTGGACCGGGGCACAAACCCCTGTCCCCTGCATCAGCAGGCGGACTCTCAACCACTGCGCCACCAGGGAAGCCCAACGTGACTTAATTTTTGAGGTTCAGATGAGTGTGTTCCTGGATCTAAGACTATCTAGTATTAAAATCCAAGTTCCATGCTAAATTAAAATTAAATTTAACTACTTGATTGGGCAGATTTCTAATAAAATATTTATTTTAATGTTTATTCATTGAATTGGTAAAAGTATACATGATCACAAAAGAAAATTACCTAGCTAATTATTGTAAATATGGTCACTGTGGTAAGTACTACTGCATACTGGAAAAACTACTAAGTTAGAAGTACTTGGAAAATAGAACCTTCCTATCTGTTGGGTGGTTCTTTTATTATTAAAAACATATATGTATGTACATAATTATACATAAAATTCCAAATATAAATGATGTGTTGTGAGATTAAGCACTTATTTTAAAAGTACACAGTCTAACATTAACTCACTGAACCATAAACGTAAGAACTGTAGCTATAGAAACCACATATTTTGGACATAGTGATTTAAACAGAAAGATATAGTTATTCTGATTATTTTATAACATACATATACAATGATTATATTATATATAATAATTCTATTATAATAATAATCAAAGATATATATATGTATATAAATAGAAAAATATTGCATTCAGTAAGGTCCAATAACTGAGTTCTAAATTGAAGAATTCTATGACAACATATATGTTAATGGAAAATATTCACTAGGTTCACTAGCTTGATACTTTAAAAAAGTATACGAGTTTGAAATAGTAAGGCGACTCCGATATGCCAGATAACTATCAACAAAGAAATACAGCTAAAAAGCAAGCATGCATACACTTAAGCATGCACCCTTTGTACACATGATGAAAAAACACATCATTCTTTTCTTTCTTTTCTTTTCTTTTTTTTTTTTTTCGGTATGTGGCCTCTCACTGTTGTGGCCTCTCCCGTTGCGGAGCACAGGCTCCGGACACGCAGGCTCAACGGCCATGGCTCACGGGTCCAGCCTCTCCGCGGCATGTGGGATCTTCCCTGACCGGGGCACGAACCCGTGTCTCCTGCATTGGCAGGCGGACTCTCAACCACTGCGCCACCAGCGAAGCCCAAAAAACACATAATTCTTGTACCAGACAGAAATGAATAGAAGGAGCCTAGCCTAAGGGCAAAAATCTTAAGGAACTATTTAGTGGATATTAAGCAAAAAAGGCTTAATCCACCTCACAGTACCTACCGGTTTTCCTGGTGCTCAGTCACAGCACCCAGATGACTTTGTGTTTCAAGTTGCAAGCTGGCCATAATAAAGCACACGTTTGTACATATATACACACACACACAGGGAACACACACGTGCACATGAACAGAAAATGGATCTCAGATTGAGAGAAAGTTTTAAGACTACACAAAATAATGGATAGAAATTTACATTATAAAAGCTAAAATGCTCTATGGGGATAAATGTTGATTTGATTTTTATAGAATTGAAAAATAAAACTTTTCCCCAACTGATTATAATTTAATGAACGTGAAATCACAACTATTTAAGGGTAATAAGAAAGATTGTATACAGGTGTGTGTGTGTGTATGTATATGTGTGTGTGTATATGTGTGTGTGTATGCCTACATTGTCAAACTTCCCAGCTTAGCCTCCAAAATCAGGAACAAATAAAACATTTTTGATTCTATGTATCTAAGGTCTTTGCTTTTATTTTCTCTCCAATCTCCATTCATTTCCATACAAAAATAATGCTACCTCTTCTTTTTCTGGCATGAGTAAAGCTACATAAATAAATATAACAGTGATTGATAGATTGCTATAACATACCTGTATATTTTTCAAGCACAGAAATATATATGTGTATATATATATATATATATATATATGTGTGTGTGTGTGTGTGTGTGTGTGTGAATCTATATTAGGGTGATGTGCAAAGATTTTACAAAGTAATGTGTAAAGCAGCCTTTAAAATATTTCTGCAAAATAACACTTATCTACTACAAAGTATAATTGCCTGTCCAAAAGGAAAAAATAATTTGGGGACCCAGTTTCTCAGGTGAAACACAGTTCTTTAGGCTATTGAACCGTGAAGCAGTTTGCTCTATACCCACAACATCCAAGAAAAAAAATCAATTCTGCTTTCCTGTCCCAGCCCACTTTTCATTCCATCTATTTATTCCTTAGCATTTCCTACACAATCTCCTAAGTGAAATTAATACAAGTGGTAGATATTTTATATTAAATCATTAAGAATTAAGCCACTTACACTCAATAATAAATATGAAAAAAAACAATCTAAATAAATATTTAGATTCTCTTTTGAACCCTTAATATTTCACAGCTTTTTCTGATATACTAACAGTACCAAAGCAGATATAATAGAATGAATTATCAATACTTATTTACTATGCTACTTTCTTTTAAAAATAAAATTTACAAGTTCTACATGGATATATATGTGCACATATATATGTTTATATATGTATATGTATATACATATATATATATATATAATGTATGTGTGTATAGTCCTCTGAGTGCCATCATCTAACAAGTAAGCTACAGATCAAAGAGAAGAAAGCTAGCAGTTGAATAAATTGCTCACCTGGAGGAAGCAGATCAGCAGACTGAAGTCTACTTGTGATGGTGTGTAGGGTGAGGATAGCAAAGGAAAGCAAAGTCAGGAATGCTTGAAAAATAAAATATTTTTAGTTAACAAATAGAAAAACCAAGTGAATGATGAATCCTTCTCTATTGATTTCAAATTTTATATTAAAATTCTTTAGATTGATCAATCCCTAAACATATGGTTTTTGGCATTTCTCCAGATAAAAAGACTTAGTCTTAGTCTTCTTAGAAGAAGATTACTTGTTTAGAGTATTCCAGTTTGGATGAGATAGAAACAATGCAAATTAACTATATGAATGCCTAGGTCAATGAGGAAAATAATCTCATGATGATGATGGATTCATTTTTCCTAAATAAAGTACTTTTCTTCAATAGTGAGTAGACGATGTAAACAAGCAGGACCAAAATTAAACTTGCATGAGAGCAAGGCTTTAATAATTTTTTTACTGCATTTTTTTCTCCATGTTAGTTACACAATGTATATTGTCTGAAAACAACATACTATTTGTAATTTATTTAACGCTTTACTCAGTTGCCTATAATCATTCAATTTTTAAAACTGCACTGACAGTATTAATGATAATTATATATATTTCTGTAACAATTTCTGCTCCTTTTCCACACAGCATAAAAGAAGTTATTTAATATGACATTAAGGACATGCAACATTTTTTTGGTTTGGTTTTGTTTTCTCTGAAACTTTAACTAACTTAGGTATATTATGGAAGTGTATAGTTGATCAATTTCTTACACTAAAAAAAGAACATTTTGCTGGCATTAATGTTATTGAAATATGCAGTGAATATTTGAAACCAATTGCTTTCTAAAAGTTCTGCCAAAAAAAAGTCTGTTGGTGAGCAAACGTTGCTTTACTTTCAAAGTAGTCTCACTTTCTTAGTTTTAGCCTTTATTCAACCTCTGTCATTTGCCCCTCCCTGGAATGTAATTATGCAGAATTCCAATGTAAAACAGGTTGAGTTGTTAATAACAGGCAGCTCAAACATTTTTGTCACACTGTTGCCCTGCCGATGTTTCTTTTTTTTTTTTTTTTTAATTTTTTTCCCCCTGGCTTCGTGTTTAATTTGTGTATGTTTCTCTCCTTTTTTTTTTTTTTTTTTTTAAGTACACGGGCCTCTCACTCTTGTGGCCTCTCCAGTTGCAGAGCACAGGCTCCGGACGCGCAGGCTCAGCGGCCATGGCTCAGAGACGTGGGATCTTCCTGGACCAGGGCACGAACCCGTGTCCTCTACATCTGCAGGCAGACTCTCAACCACTGCGTCACCAGGGAAGCCCTCTCTCCTATTTATAAAGTATATTCCCACAACAGATGGAAACACCTGAAAATAAGTCTGCCTCTTGCATATGTTTAAATAATGCCTATTGTGACATTTAACACAGTAAAGAGAACACAGAACGCACAGAATATTTGTTTAGGGGAAAGAAAATAATTAATCTGTAAGTCATCTTGTTACTATATTCAATTTAAAATTCTGAAGAGACAATCTGGTTCTTGCCGAAGACATATGAGAAAAAGTTAGTCTACAGCCTTCATTTATTCTTATTTTGTTACCAGATTCATTTGTCTTTTATGCGTTTGACATGATTCTCTTAAATTTTCAGTCCTACAAGAAACTGAACTTTTTTCTATCCACTGACCAATTTACTATGTAAAAGGCACTTTACATTCACTTGATAATAATCTAAACTCAGAAATCAATATCTAACATTTTTGTGGTATATTCAAAATATATCTTATATTATTGAAATAGTATAACCAAAGTCATATAACCTACATATAAGGTGTAGGATTTTTTTATTCATAAAAATACATTTCATCCAAACTGGAGAAAAAAAAAAACAGCTATAGGTTGTGCACTAGGTTGGAAATTGTCCCTCAAATATTCATGTTTACCCAGAACATATGACCTTGGGAAAATTGGTCCTTGCAGATGTAATTACGTAAGATGAGGCCATACTGGATTAGAGTGGGCCCTACTCCAAAATCTGGTGTCCATGTAAGAGAAAAAAGAGATACAGAGACAGTCACACAAGGGGAACAGCATGGGAAAGTGGAAATTAAGGTTAAAGTACTGTGTCTAAGATAGTTGGCGACCACAAAAACTAGTTAAAGACAAGGAAAAGTCCTCCCCTAGAACCGTCAGAGGGCATGGCCCTGCTGACACCTTGATTTTAGAATTCTGGCCTCCAGAAATGGGAGATAATACATTTCTATTATTTTAAGCCACTTTGTTTATTAGTTTTGTTATGGCAGCTTTAGGAAGCCACTTCTGATTCTGGTACCAGAAGTAAGGTGTTACTGTAACAAATACCTAAAAATGTAAAAGTGACTTTGAAATTGGGTGATGGATAGAAGATGGAAGAGTTTTGAGATGTGTGTATTTTAAAAAGCCTAGATTACCTTAAGGAAACTATTGGAAGAAATATGGACATTAAAGGTGATTTTGCTGAGAGCTCAGAAAGAAGCCAGGAGATCTCTAGAGAAAGTATCTATCATCTTCGAGGATACCTATATGGTTAACATGAACAGAATGTAGATAGGAATATAAACAGTACAGTTGCTTCTTGTGAGAGCTCAGACGGAAATGTTATTGGACTCTGAAAGGCAATCCTTGTTATAAGTGGCAGAAAACCTGGCCAAATTATTGTGTGCAAAGTAGAATCAATGAACTTGTATATTTAGCTGAAGAGATTTCCAAGCAAAGTATAGCAGGTGTGGCCTGGTTTCTCCTTGCTGGTTATAGTAACATGTGAAACGAAAAAAGATTAACTGAGGAATGAAATTTTAAGCAAAAAGGAATTACCACATGATTTAGAAAATTCTCTGCCTATCCAATAGCATGCTCTGGAAATAAGGACAAATGTGGACAGTCATTTGCTACAGATTTTGTATATGGTTTATGGATCCAATCAACCATCTCAAGAGAAGTCAGGATTAGAGATGGGATGGGATTATCAAGGAAGAATCTGTAGATGCTTATCAAATGACATGGATCTCCTCAACATCCACAGGAGATGAACAAAATTTTTTAGAATTTCATTCTAATAGAAACATTGCCAAATTGAACTTAAAGGGACAGATATGGGATGAAATGAAAGGGCAATGACTCCAAGAACACAGTCACAGATGCAGGGACCAGGAAGGGTGAGCTACTGTGAGGAGGGTCAGAAAGGCTTAAAGAACAGAGCATTGAGACACAATTCAGGCCTTGAAACCTAATGGAAATTGCTCTGCTGTGCCACCAACTTCCTTTAGACAAGTAACTCCTTATACCTTCTATTTTCTCCTTCAGAAGGAGAATGTCTAGGTTGCGCCTCTTCCACCACTGTATTTTAGAAGCAGATAACTTGTTTTCTAGTTTGATAGGTCTGTGGAAAGAGAGGAATACTGCTCCAGGATGGACCATGCCATGCCTGATTTAGATGCTGAGATTTGGGACTACTTGAGTTGATATCTATAAGAGATTTGGGAATTAGAGTTCATGCTGGAAAGGGTTAAGACATTGGGATGATGTTGAAAGGGGTTGAATGGATTTTGTAAATGTGATGGACATGAACTGGGAGTCAGAGGGTAGACTGGGTTAAATTATCATCCCCTCAAAATTCATGTCCACCTAGAAACTCAGAATGTAATTTTATTTAAAAATAGAATCTTTGTAGATATAATTACTCAAGATGACCCTGATCCAGTGATAGTGTCCTTATAGGAAGAAAAAAAAGAGACACAGAGACAGGCATACAAGGAGAACACCATATCACCATGGAGGCAGACATGGGAGTGATGTGTCTTGGATTGCCAGCAACCACAAGAAGCTAGGAAGAGTCAAGAAAGGTCCCTGCTCTAGAGCTGTAAGAGTGCACGGCCCTGCTGACAGCTTGATTTTGGACTCTGCTCTCCAGAACTGTAAAAGATTTAATTTCTTCTGTTGTAAGTCACCCAGTTAGTATATTTTGTTACAAGAACCCTAGGGAACTAATACATACCATCAAAAAAATAAACAAAAATATAAAGCACCCAGACAGCTGTCGAGAATGACAATGGGGCAAATTAAAATGTCGATTCCAGAAAAGTAAAGCAAGATTGATATTAATAAATTAAAATGTCTTCAATATTATGGCTCATAAATAAACTAAATTTAGCATAAGAGATAAGTACATAAGTCAATAAAATTGATGCCAGGAGTAAAAGACTAAATTGAAATCACCCAGGAAAAATGTGTGCGTGTGTGTGTGTGTGTGTGTAAGATTGTTCCAAATCTTACCAAAACTTTGAAACAGAATATTTTTTTAAATGCTTGCAAAATAGTAGCTTTTTGTGCTTATTTCCTAAGATTGCTAAAATTTCTCATCTCAATTTGCATTACTTTTAATTTGTATGTATAATAATCACATTTTAATACCATCTGCATGGCAACTTTGCTTAAAGTTTCTATGTATACTAGAGGACTATTAAACAAAATGTATGACTGTATGTAGGTGCACATATGTGCATGAGTATTTAGATTAACAATGAAAAAAGAAATAGTCTCTTACAAGAAAATATATCTCCATATTTGTAAATGTAGCTTCAAAACCATGCATATTTTTAGTGAGAAACTTACTATGGATAGCATGAATAGGTGATTCAAATCCACAGATACTCAGCATTCTCTCAAGTCATATATTAATATATTTTTCTACTTCTTTGGGAAATGAATATGTAAACATTAAAATATTCAATTTTTATACATTTGTCAAAAGGCATTTGACTGCACTTTTCATCTAGATAGAAAAAAGAAGGAAGAAATATATTTCCTTTAAGAAATATGATACTGAATTTCACTAAACTATACTGTACATTAGCAATAGGCATATGCATTATTAGCAAAGGCATTTCTTTTTAATTCAGTACACACATGCATAGTGTGTTTCTTTAGGGCTTTATGTTCCAATATATTAATATTAAATCATTTTTTAGGGAATTCCCAGGTGGTCCAGTGGTTAGGACTTGGCGCTTTCACTGTCATGGGCCCAGGTTCCATCCCTGGTCAGGAAATTAAGGTCCCACAACCTGCATGGAGCAGCCAAAAAAAAATTTTTTTTAAAGAAGGAGAATTTTAAAATTTAAATAAATAAATCATTTTTATAAGGCGTTTGTCTTAGGCTGTTTGGGCTGCTACAACAAACTGCTATAAACTGGGAGCCTATATAAAACATAAATTTATTTATCACAGTTCTGGAAGCTTAGAAAATGTCCAAGATTAAGGTACCTGCAGATTCAGAGTCTGGAGATGACCCACATTCTGGTTCATGGAAGGCTGTTTTCCCCTGTGTCTTCACATGGAGGAAGGGGGCCTCCATTATAAGAGCACTAATCCCATTCACGAGGGCTCTATTCTCAAGACTTAACACCTCCTAAATGTCCCACCTCCAAATACCATCACATTGGGGATTTCAACACAGGAAGTTTTTTGGGGGGATACAAACATTCAGTCCATAGCAGCATTCTACTTCATGAAATAAAATAAATGTTTTGGAAGGGGTGAAGTCTAAAAGACATACCTCTAAAAAGAAACTGAGTAAATTTTTCAACTGGTCTGTTGTGGAACTAACAAAGAATTTAAAAAAAAATGACACATTGTATATATATAATATATATATATATATATTATATATACACATATAAATATGTATATACATATACACAAGCATGTATATGTTAGTTATTGGGTATTTATCTGCCCTTTGCAAGTGCAAAGACTAAGTATCAATCCATCCAAGTTATGTAATATCTCTCAAAGTGACTGAATCTAAGGATGTGTAAAAAGTGACATCAGTATCCTACACACAATGCAAGAAAATATCTCATCAGTTTGTGATATTTTTCACAGCAGAATCTTTCTGCCATGTTATTTCAGTTCCTTTCAATGAAAAATCAATGCTGGCTTTTTTGTAGCATAGCAAATTACCCACTGTCACTTTGTTTCAAATAATGTCTTCCAAATACCATGACTACATCTTAGGTTTCAGTGGGCTGTTAGTAGGAATTTGAGTCACCGAACCAGGCTTTACAATAGGAAACAGCTATTAAATTATTTTTTCCTGATATTTGGCTCCCAATCTTTATACTGACATGGAAATATAATACAAAATTAGTTTTTAAAAACAGACTTATATTATCAGAACTATAATGAAAGGGGAAAAATGCTCAGTATACTTTGGGTTTCCTACAAAATTTCTGCTGACTACTGGACTGCTTTAGTGAGTAGATTTTGTAATCTGTAATGCCTACCAAAAAGTCAGGAAGGCATAATGGCCAGATAACCATCATTATCCTTGACGATGGCTAAAGGGAAAAGGAAAATCATTTAATTCATATAACTTTGATGATAAAACAAAATGGCACACTGACAAGTACAGGTTGGGTTGTGATTAAATCTCAGAGACCACAAACTTATATGGTTGAATTCTCATTCATTTAGCCTTGAAATCAGAGGACAGGTATCTAAGAGTATTAAAATATCTAAATAAAACAGAATAAATCTTATCTGAAAATTTCTCTGTGAATTTCCCTAACTCAAAAACAATAACAATGACATTAAAAAGAAAAAGATAAGTCAGCATTCTTATGACAGAAAGCAAACATCACTACTGAATATCCATGTAATAGAAAATACTGAGCTTATATATATATTCCACGATTGCAAATGAGATATGTTCTGAAAGCTTATTCATTATTCTCACTTTGGGAATTCAAAATGTATTTTACTATGTTAAAAAGTCATAATAAAATAGATTTTAGTTTAGTTTACAAAACCTACTAAAGTCACAGGGTGGCTGAACTATAGTACTATGAATGCTAACTCTGGCTTTAATTTGAAGTTCTAGCAATAGGGAACAATAAAATATAATAGGAAGTGGAGGAAGAACAGCTATTTCCCTCCTTCCTATACACAGAAGTGATTCCATGAAGATGTATGAAACGAGATGGTTTTATTCCAATCTCCTTTACTCTCCCTGTTTATCTTTCCTCCACTGAACACTCTTTCTCTCATCCCTAAATTTATTAAACTTCCTTTATTTCCCCAATTGGGAAATATCACCTTGGCCAATTTACTCTCCCCATAAGTTCACTATGCCCGCAAATTACCTATAGATTTTTCTTTCCTCAAGAGAATTCCTTTCATGTCAAGCAGTTTATACCTCATGTATGTTATACCTAAAAGCAATACAATTAAATTATATCCAAATTCATGTGACTTAATAAACTTCTAATTCTCTCAAAATTTAGGAAAAAATAAGACACTTTTATTTAACTGTTTAACAGCTTCCTGGCCAAAGAGATTACATCTTTACAAAAATGAGAACACTTATAAAACTAGTTTAAATGTCTCAATTGTGAAATTTTAATAAAAGTAAACTGGTGATATAAAAACAAAATCAATACAGAACACACAAATACATATGTGCACCTGCACACACATGCATACATAGTTCTGCAGAGACACAGAAAAGCAATGTCACATGAGAGTCGGCCAGCAGCCCTAGTTGTGTCTGTTTCCTTTCCCCACTTTCTGAATGCAGTCAGCAGCAGGGGTTCAGAGTGTGGCAGAGACAGTGAGGAAGAGAGAGTGTTCTTACGTGTGTTTGGGTCATTTTTTTTAAACATCTTTATTGGAGTATAATTGCTTTACAATAGTGTGTTAGTTTCTGCTTTATAACAAAGTGAATCAGATATATCTATACATATGTCCCCATATCTCTTCCCTCCTGCATCTCCCTCCCTCCCACCCTCCATACCCCACTCCTTTAGGTGGTAATAAAGCACCAAGCTGATCTCCTTGTACTATGCGGCTGCTTCCCACTAGCCATCTATTTTACGTTTTGTAGTGTATACATGCCCATGCCAATCTCTCACTTTGTCCCAGGTCATTTATAAGTCAGAGACAGCCTGTCTTGCTACACGCAGCTGCATATATACCGCTGAGCACGTTCAGTACTCAGAGAGCATAACGGAGGCTAAGAGAGAACAGTCATACAATCCCTAGGGGACTTGAAGATTTCAATCTCTAGAGCTGGATTCTTACAAGTATAAATCGTGTTTGGCAGCTGTACCATTAAGGAAGGGCAGAACTTGAATTTGGCAAAGACTATAGCTGGATCTGAGGACTTACTACATGTGTTCCAGGTCAGATCTCTTAACTTCTATATTCTTTCACTCCCTCATCTGTAAAATGGAAATATCTTCATAGGGTTATTGTGGGGATTAAATGAGCAGATGCATGCAAAGCACTTAGTTCATGAAAACCACTCAATGAATGCTACGAGTAGGTTATAACGCTACGGCAGGATTGGCAAGTCAAAGAAAGTACAATACAATTTGTACACCCCAGTTTGAATGCAGAACCTCTTTCAAGTAAAAGCTACTCATTTTGGGACTCTGTTTTAGCATCACAAAGCAAAACATATAGTTGTTGTTGCTTTTGTCTTTAATATGCTCAATATAACCCTTACCCCAAATTTAAGCATACAATAAGTAAAACACATAATTTTGTGAGGGTGATATTAATTTACAATTGAGGTGAAAAGGTCATAAAGGCACACTATGCTTTCCTTCTAGATGATTTTTGTAATGATGGAATCAGAATTCCAGAGCTGTTGATCACCTATCTCTATGCTTCTCTATCAGAAAAATGTGTTCAAGATAGGGAAAACAAAAATAGGCAAGATACATGTTCCTGAAGATAAATATTAATAGATGCAAAATAATTTAAATCATTACTTCTCTGTAAAGCAATTATTATCATAAAACAGAGGGTAAAATTACAGGTATTTTAAAATTAGAACATGAGAATTAAACACCCCTAGCAGTCATTCGATGACTCATAATTATACATTTACTGTCCTCTGCCTTTACTGTCCTCTGCCTTTAGAGATCCTTTAATGGAAACATCTGAAAAATACCAGAAAGGTGAAGGATTTGACATGAGCCACAAGCAAATTAGAAGCAGACCTTCTGGAAGTTAGAATGAATGTCCCATGTCTACAATACAGGGTATTTTTCCCCCACCCTCCACTTTTACAATTTACATCAAAAAAATCAGGGAGTCAAAATAGATAAAGCAATCCTGTGGCAAGGTAATTTAATAAACTAAAGAAAAAGTGATGCTAGCTTTTACGTTCTTTGATTTTTTTTAGTAAACTGAATTCCATTTTAACAATTCTTTTCCACTAGATCTTTAGTACTGGAATTAAATAATGAGGGAGGTTTATTTTTAGTTTGGCCTCTATTCATTGTTTACTTACGGTTTATTGACATTCAAAGAAATGGTGACACAAGAAAATTACATCTCATTAACTCTTTTTTTTTTTTTTTTTTTTTTTTGCTTGGCCTCAACTTTTCCTTGGATCTAGTTCAGGTTTCCATGTGTATGACTGACGGCTCACATACAGAATGATAGTTACATTAATAAATTTATTTTATATTATCCAAAGGTACTTGGACAATATCAACATAACTCTAAGCAAAAGAAAGCAAATATTCACTCCTACAATTAGGCCATCTCTTAAATCAAATATATTCATCTTAGCTTCTTTCATTGCAACTATTTTTTATATGTATACACAATCTTTGCACAGTTTAAATCTCAAAGGGGATGTAATTATGTGTGGTAATTTATATTTTAGGAATGAGATGAATTCTAGAGATCATTCAAAAAAATGTCTTCATTTTCCAGGCAAGAAAACTGAGGTCCAGAATAGGTAGTGGCAAAACAAAAATTATTCTCCTGATCCCAAGTACAGTTCTTTTCCCACATTAGGGTATCTCTGAAAGTGACAGAGTCCACTATTAATAATTATGCCTGAACAACAAGTATAGACAGAGATTTTTTTGAGTAAACCATGACATATGATAACCTACCCAGAAAGTAAAGAAAGGACAAGTTTAGAATCCTTTGATTTGTTCCAAGAAGGTTATTTAAAAATATGACAAAAATGTTATTTGAGATCTGTAATCAACATTTCATCTAGATAATTATATGAATCTTTATCCTTTAAAATTGGAAGATATTTGTACATTTCTGACTGCATTAAAATATGTTTCATCCATGTACACAGAAAAACGCAGTAGAAAAATCTTTATTGCTTTTGTGAGGAACAATAGGCACCACCATGAACAAAAACAGGGGAATGTTTGAAAAAATCTGTATAAAATATTAAACTAATCATAAATCTTTAAATCAAATTAAAAGTTATAAAAAGTAGTAATAAAAACATGTCTTGTAAAAAATCTAATAGAGAAGGCAGCTAGTAAAGAACAACATATAAAAATAAAAGAAGGATATAAAGGCATCAGATCCAGAATAAAAATGCAAGTATGCAAAGAGACGGTGTCAATTAATCATACAAAACAAAGGGAGAAATATAATGTGCAAATTTGATGAAGGAATTCTGATGGTGCTCACTTGAATAATCAAAGAATAACAGATCAATAATTAAAATTAGAAAGATAGCTAAGAGAATAGTTTCTTAAAAATTTAGAAAATTAATAGGAAGAAACTTTCACCATTTTTTATTAATTTGAGGAAGAAACAAACCAGAGATATGAATTATTACACACACACACACACACACACACACACACATACACGCATGCAGACACAAACCTTAAAAATACAAATCAATGAAACATAACTAAATATAGACCACTAATATCTCTTTTGACATAGCATCAATGCCTGCAAGGGAATGCACACATTACAATTATACAAGCTGAAACCATTCAGCTGTACCACGGTCAGTAATCATCTAGGACACTAAAAGATTTGGCAAAAGTTAAACTAATAAATCTGCCATTATGTCTAATACTTCAAATCTGTGCCTTGAGCTAAACAATTGTCAAAATGGAACTCTGTTTACATAGAAATGAATCAGAATGGGAGAAAAAAGATGTCAAGGCTTTTCTAATTATTCTTTTTGCCTTTCGATTGTTGGCATAAAATGGTTAGCTGACATATTTCATTCTGATTTTCTACAAGGTGCCAAAGATCACTGTTTTTCCTCAGAAATATATGCTCTACAACAAGAAGGTGACCACTCATTTGAGTTCTTTAGATCTGAAAGCCGCTTTGGCAGTATTCAAGGCATTTCTGCAAGGCAACAACTCTGATAATTTTATCTCTATGACCTAAAAGAATCAGCTTCAGAATGAAAGAGAATATGTAGTATTTTTCAAGAGGGTCACGTTATTCAATGATTTCTGTAAAGCAGATAAATTCAATTCACTACATAGTGATCAAAATTACTAATTGAAATTGTGGAGAACATAATATGCTGTTGGTATTTTCAATAACATGGGCAGGAATAATTACCAGAACCCTGTAATCAGCATCAATTTATCAGGAAGATTAAAGCAGTATGATATTTATAATCCACTAAAGACCAATATTTGAACCTTGATTTTACTTCAAAAATATGACTCTATACACCTATATGCTCTGTAGCCTCAATTTGTCTAACAGGTCAATAAGAAAAGTTTGTTCCCACAAGTACCTATCTCCCAGTAATGGTACTGAAAATAAGCATATGAACAAAGGATCTTCTGTTATTTAAAAATAAATAAAATAACAAAAATCCCTCTCCTCTTTTTATATGTATCCCTCTATATAGTCTCTCCAAATTTTATATAAGAAATGCAATAACTCAATCAAGTCAGAACATTTTATTGGTCTAAGATGTCACAAAATACATCAGGTCAAGGTAAAAATCCACTTGATGAAACCTTTGTGTACACTGTTACCCCAAAATATACATTTTACTGCTTTACCAAGATTACGTGTGTTCAGTGTCATTGAATTTAGATTCTCCATTGCTATGACTCATTTATCCATGGAAGAAACTGAAGAATATATGGAATACTAAACTATATTTTAATATATTTAAAAGAATGATGAAAATCCAAAGTAGAATTATTATCTATTTGATTTCATATAACAAAAGATATTTTAAATTCATTTAATCTGAAGTACCCCAGACAACTCTCCTTGTAGACTTAAAAAAAAATCACTTTTGTTTTGAGCTATAGGATGAGGATGCTAAACATATAGACTCTGTGTTTCATTTCATTATTAGTATTATATGACTTTAAAAAAAACATTCTAGAGTATTTGACTTTTGATACTATGTAAGAGAATATAAAGGCAATCATTCTTATCACCTTGTAATTTGGTAACAACTTTTTCATAGTTCACTTTTGGTAGAAACATGTTATAATAAACCTAAATATATAGCATAGAAGATAACAGAGCTATTCATGTTAGATATATGAGACAACTAGCTTTTTAACATGATTTTCCCTATTTTGCTTGTTTGGCAAGATCTTTGCATTTTTTTCTAAATAAGTTGTATATATTAGATGTTAAACATGTTAACTAACATAAATCTAAAAATATAGGTTAAAAAACTAGCACCTCTTCAGGAATAAAAAAGGTATCTTTGATTTCTAGCACAAAACACTCATGCAAAATTTTGCTAAATTGCAGTTTTGCAATATGGCTAATATGCATAAAAACCATTTCATTTCATGAATAAATAAGAACTACTCTGTATAGCCATTACATTCTAGAAAGAGTGGAAAACCAGCCTGTATTCATGGGGTTTTCACTTAATAAAAATAAGTACATACAACTCAATGGGGAGAGAACCATCTGAAAATGTAAGCAGGTGCCTAAAAAAATGGAAGACTGTCTCCTTAAGACATGTATTCTCCCACCCTAAAAAAAAAAAAAAGTCAAATTATTGCTCTAAAAAAGTAGAATTTTAATAATAAATAGATAAATAAATAAATGATAAAATATCACACACAAATGATTACACTTGATGCAAGTATTTCCTAATGATTTCTTCAAGTCTACTTTAAAATCCAAAAAAATTAAGAATTATTTAAACAAATAAAGTGGGCAATTATCAGTTTGTTGAGAGTGTCAATCAACTGTGAATGTGGGAGGAATTTAAGTAAGTAAAAGCACTGCCAACCTTAATATCTGATTCCTCTCTCATACTAACAACATAGAAAAACCTTAGCAGTTTTACTGCCGTTTAGAAGGAAATATTTTTTTCCTCATGAATTTCAATTTATAATTCCTATCTAATCTTCATTGTTAATACACAAAATGTGTAGCACCTTATACTTTGCTTGGAATAGAGAACTGCTAGCTTCCATTACCCAGTATAAATGAGAAAAATAAATTTAAATGTCACTATTAATGTTTTGAAATATGTAGTGTATTTTGGTGGATACAGTTTAAGATAGAGTGCAAATAATTCTAAGGCAATTAAAAGCAGTCCAATTATTTTCGTGTTTTTGTTTACAAAAATTATATATGTGTATTTTCCTTTGTTAAAATAATCTATTTATAGTAACATTGACATTTTCTATTGATATTCTATTTTCATATGTTTCTCTATTCAGTTTTTATGATTTATTTATTAAAATTTTAGGACTAAATACAATTAGTTTATATAAAATTGCAAACTTACTGTTTTGAAGATGTATAAAGTAAGGAGAATCTGGCCCTCTAAAACTGAAGATTTAAATAATTTTATACAATCTGTGGTCTTCTTTTTGTATTCTAGAATCAAGATAGTATTTTCATAAAATGCTAACAGGTCTGGAAAACCAAAATAATAATTAAAAATAAAATATAAAGATCAACCATCTATTCCTATTTCTTGCTAAGAACAGTTGTTATAATAACATCATATATGGATAGAGTTTAAACTGTGTTTACATACATCAATACATTAAACTTCATCTTTAAAGAAGTTGGGGAATTTGTTATTAGTTCTAAATTTCAAAAGACAGTCCTGAAATCTAGAGTTAAAGGGACAAGTGGCAAAAATAAGCCAGAACCCAGGTTTTCTGCTTCATGTCTATTTCTTCATGAAACAAAACAGCTATCTTGAGCAGACTTAAGTACAAGAATAATTGCTGAGCCATAATCTCTTCTTTGGTAACCTGAGATTTACATTTAAATTACAGAGTTTTTTTTTTTTTTTTTAACTGTGAGGACAGTGTTGATATATGTAAAGGGTTGGATACAAAGTAGAGAAGGTGGTAATTGGCAGATATGTATTCCAATGCACTGAGGTTGAATTTAACCTCATTTTTCTATCCAAAATTAACCATAATGCAGAGAAGATTACTTTGATGGGCAAAATAATAATCAGCAGACTATAACTTAAAAATGGGTTATTTTCCTCAAAATAATTGTAGTAAATACAATTTTTCCTGAAAACATAATTTACTTTTAGAAACCAATATTTCCCCTTCCTTTCCCTCCCTCCCTCCTTTCTTTCTTTCTTTCTTCCTTCCTTCCTTTCTTTCTTTCTTTCTTTGTTACTTTTCTTCTATTTGTAATCTCAACCTTATCTTGTATGTTTTTACATAAAAGCCCTGTTTCTGGCAGCGTGTCAGATTCTAGGAATTAGGCTAGAATTGCTAAATAAGAGGCAATGATTTACAAACAAACTAAACCCCATCGTGTCCCTCTTTGTTATGAGTTAGTTAATTTTTTAAGATGTAAATTATCAACATTCTTGGAGCCATTGTTTTATACTAGATATTCTATAGTAGATAAAAGGGAACTCAACTTTCCCTTCCTTTCCATACACTTGATTTTAATGTATTTGGAAAGGAAAAACATAGTTTATTTCACTTTTTTGCAGCCAGTGGGAAACTTTTCTAAAAATTATATTCAACTGTACAATAAGACTTTCACTTACTGGAAAAAAAAAAGTGTGTCCTACTTAGCAGGTACACTTAGCAGTAATCAAGCAGTTAATAAAATAGAAAACACTAAAATCTATATAGCACAAAAGGCCAATATCTTTCTATTCCACATCAGGGAATTACAGAAACATGCTGACCCAGCTCTTTCAACACACAGGAGTTGCCATCCTGATTCAGATCCTTGATTAATATACTTTAGAATGATACATCTGGCAATGGCCTACATAGGAGCTCTCTGAGGACTGGGGAAAAAAATAGACTCTTAAAATGGAGCAATTATACTACTATATATTGTTACTGTTTTTCAGTTTGACGCAATTTTTTTTTTAAAAAAGGTTAAAAATTTTTAAATAATCAAATGCTGATCTCAAGAGGAGAGATTTCATTTCAGGACATGTAAAAATATAAATTTACCATTTTAGATTTTATTTTAGGGACAGAAATTAGTATTGTGTGTTTATTCAACAATAAATGAATTTGCACAGATTTCATTTTGGAAGGTTAAAAATTTGCTTCTAAATTCTGAGTTAGCTAATGCTTCATAACACTTTTTCTAATACTGGACATACACTTTTCATAGGATAAATCCTGGCATGTAAGAGCAAGATTGAACAGGAAGAAAGTTCTTCATTCTCACTGAAACATTTTCATATTCATTATTTATTGGATTCTAACAATTGCTCTCTATGGTAAGGATGCAAGGTATTGCTGACATAATTCTACAGATAAGAAGGTAGCTATTATAATGTAGCAATTAGATTGTGCCCTAAAATCTATTGCAGAGATAAACGTTCTCCCTCAGGCATTTTTAACAAGAAACATCTTTTGCTGAGAAAACCTAGCATATGACTTATATACTTGAACTTGTTTACCTATTTCTAGCATTCTCAATTATTCTTAATAATTGAGTCAACTTTTGCCACATCAAGGTAGGATTGATTTCATTTTGCATCTACCTTGATCTGGAAAAAAAACCCTTAAAACTTGGCTATGAAATATCCAGGGCTTCCCTGGTGGCGTAGTGGTTGAGAATCTGCCGCCTAATGCAGGGGACACGGGTTCGATCCCTGGTCTGGGAGGATCCCACATGCCGCGGAGCAACTAGGCCTGTGAGCCACAACTACTGAGCCTGCACCTCTGGAGCCTGTGCTCCGCAACAAGAGAGGCCGCGATAGTGAGAGGCTCGCGCACCGTGGTGAAGAGTGGCCCCCACTTGCCGCAACTAGAAAAAGCCCTCGCACAGAAACGAAGACCCAACACAGCAAAAATAAATAAATTAATTAATAAACTCCTAAAAAAAGAAAAAAAAAGAAAAAAGAAATATCCAAGACCTGTTGCCATCAATTATCTGGACCTCCCTGATATGCCATTCTTTATGTAGATTGCCTAAAAAAAAAAAAAAAAAAAAAATCACTGAATGTTGCAATATGATCTCTAAAATTTATGTATCTACAGTTTATAAATTGGAAGTATTCTTACAGACTATTTTGGCTTTAATTGGTCTCTGAAGACATGGCTTGAATTGTTATAAAAGAATATTGGATATAAAACTGCAAAAACAATAGTTTTTTTAGGTTTTCTTCTTAAATCAGGGATATATAAAACTGCGTTAGTTTTTCTCTGACATGTACACTTTCCAAAGACAATAAGAGATCACAAAATGTGAGAAAAGCAGCATAAAATACCTTATATAATTAAGAAAAGTACTAGTTGACTGGAATAAAGTGCCGTATAATAGTTTAACTCTTCTTAAAATATTTTTCTGTGTAGCTGCAAATTTTAAAATAAAGCAATTACCAATGTTGAATTATTGTGTTCCTCACTGTAATATTTAAAGTAATAAATCCAAGTGCTTTTGAGCAATTTGATTTCATTCACTATTGCTGAATATAATACACAGAATCCACTCTGATCTATCTGCAATTCCTCTAGTAATATGCTGAAACTTTAGAAAATAAAATATGAAAAAGCAATGCAAAATTTTTAGTAGGTCTGAATCTTGAAATTTGAATATTATTTGAGAAAATATGAAAGTGAATGTATGTTTCCTTTTTAAAAAAATACTTTAAATATTATTTCAGTTAGCAACGAGTTATATTGAAATAGAAAAAAATGTCAATCTGTATTCCAGTGTTCACCTTTACTACTTTAAGAGCACTAGCTTTCTTGGTACCTGAAAATTGTGGAAATATCTTAAAGTGGAAGTGCTGACAACAGGCACATCCCTTGAGATGAAGAGTCAGGAACTGTAACCTCAATCCAAGCTGCATCATGGATTTCTTTTTGGCTATGGGAAAGCTAATAAATTTGAATGACATCATTATTTCTTCAACTGAAGAAATCCTTAAAGTTCTTAAAAGTATATCTGTTTATTTATGAGAGAAATGAACATAAAATAATTTGACTGTAAAATAAGTTCATATAAATTCAGACTGCATCATATAGATCACCTTACTGCCAAATATATGTTTATATATATACATATATATGTATATATATATTTTAATTTGAAACAGTCATTTTGAAAGTGAGATTTAATTTTATAATCTGAGTTGGAAAAATTAAAGGTTATTTTTTTCTCCTCTTTAAAAAGGGGTCTAAAAAGAAAACAAAATAGAAAAGTAATAATCTAGAATAAGTGAATGTTAAAATAAAATTTAACCTGTGTTCTTCCCCTCCATTCTAGATTATTTCATCTAATACTGCTATTTTTAGAGATGTTCCAAACAGATATGAAATACATACATCATTTTAGAATTCCCAGTAATTCTTTTATATTACATAAAATATTATATTTAAGTTACTCTAGAAGTAGCTGAACAAGTTCATGGTTTATTTTAACTCATTTTAATAAAAGGCTTTGAACATCTTCTTTCAATGTAAATAAGATTACCAAATATCAATCTAGTTAACCTCAAATGATATTACAATATTAAAATAGTAAAAAGTAAAAGTAAACTAATACAAATAAATTTAATTGCTGATAAACCAAGAGAGCAGCTAGTTAAAGAAACATTCAATTGATGTATGGAAATGAAAACTGCCAGCATTCTTCCTGGGCATGGCAGAGAAAGGGAGGATCTATCATTTATTTATCCATAAAATTGCAGACAATTTAGCAGTAAGCATAAAACTGTTACTCAAAACATAAAAATGCTAAATATCAATGTCTGGATACAATAAAATAGAGGATGAAGCAAGATGATAAGATAAAATTTTATCAGTCTTCATCATGAAATATTATCAAGTTGAAATTATCTTCCTGAATTTTATAAGCCTTTTAACTTCCTGTTCTCACTGGCATTTATTAAACCATAAGTCACCTTAAATTGATTTATTTGTATTAAAATTTAATAAGCTCTAGTATATATTCAAAGAAAGTCTCATGCATTCAAATAAAGGTTTGCCTTTAATTCAAAAATAAATTACCCTTATTAGTTGGCATAATATTAATATGTGCATTGATTTAGGCAAAGGCAAAATATGTAAGGACAATATACTTTCACTTTGATAGCAGCTAAAATTATTCTAGACACGCCATTTTATCTATGAATTAAATTCTAAATATTTTTTTCTCACAGATTCCCTTTTAAACCACCCATTTTCTCTTCTAAATACATAGGGAATGTGTAAAGCTTTTTGTAAAGCTATTAAACTTTTAATTGATGTGTACACATTCTACATCTATGAGTAACGAAAAAGCTAGTATTCTTATTAAAAATTAAAATGCAAATGTTGAAAACATCAACATTTGAAAAATAATCATAGAGGAGCCAAATACAACAATTTTTACTTCTCAATTTTTTATCTATCTATTCTACTTATATTTTGATTTTCCTACACAATCACTTTTTATCCCATTATTTTAAAAAATCCCTGTATATTAGGCTGACCATAAATTCGTATTTCTCCTGAAAAATCTTGTCAGTAAAGTAATAAAAGTGTCCCTTTCATCCTAAAAATTATGAGCCATATTGGATAGTAAATAATATGGTCATGCCATTAAATTCTGTCACTATGCTCTATTAAAATGGTTATGAATCAATGAGTGAATGGAGTTCATTTCAAAAGAAGAAAATATTTTTTTTCATTTTCTATTTTATTCATTTAACAGAATTTTGCTGTAACATTTAAATATTTGCCCATAATTTCTCAGTATTCAATTTGAGAAACATTTTTGATTAATGATTTGGTAAATGTCACCAAAGAATAATTAATTTATTATAACTCCAATAAGAAAGAGAAGATGAAAATTAAAAGTGTATTGAAGACATTTTTTCAGAAGATGTAATTTTTAACTCAAATGCATTGAAGTTAGCTGACTACAAAATGATTCTCCCAAAATACTGATACTGAATTTAAAAATCACAAGGAACACCATTTTCAAAGATTATATAGTTATACTATACGTGTAATGAAGGACATACAATATAGCTAGTTAGAGTAATGAAATTAGTGAACATGCTCTGGTTAAATTATTTTGAAGACTGTATCTGGTAAGAGGTAAAGACTTCACAATTTACACATCACACATCATCACGCATAAATCATGCTATTTAGATATGTATTATAAGGATTTGTATTATGGCTCATGCATTGAATCACTTTTTAGTCTACTAATGAGTATTTTCAGTTTTACTCGGAAGTCAAATTCTCTGATCGTAGATACTTCATACTAAATATATTTCTCACCTACTAAAAATTAATGATTTTAGTCATCTTCACTTTTTTCATTCAGTTTCAGTTGCATAATTTGATAAAACAAGGTATATTCCTTCATGAACATTACAGTAACAATTTTACGTTTCCTAAACTGCCGTATCTAAAAACTAAAGTCTCTTTTTTCATTCAATGATCTCTTTACATTCTATTTGGATAAAGAACCTTTGAACACAATCCCCTAAACTCTATTACACTAAGCTGATATTATAATAATTCTTAAAACTAATTTGTGAAAACATTTTTGCCCCAATAATACAAACAATATAATAAAAACCCAGCAGAAATATGGTTAAGATGCTGGTCTAAAAATTAAAATAATTATTTTTTCATACATGATTCCTAAAACCTAGTTAAACATGAAATATGAAAAATTAGTTATATTTCCTTCAGAATATTTCCTTCATGAATATCATGGAAAATGGGCAGGTTTTGCACATGAAAAATTTGAGAAATCTATAGCTTATTAATTTTATTTTAAATCCTATAAAGTTTTATTTTTTATCAAGAACTTTAAGAAACATTTATATTCTCTGAAACAATAATTTGCTCCTAGGATCACTTCTTAGGAAAATAATAAATGATATTATTGTAAAAGATATCTCCAACAGTATGTTGCCCGTGAGATCACTGGAATAGCCCATTATTTATCAAAATATTTATAAAATATGTGTATATGTGTATTACATACAATTTTCCCAAAATAGAATTATGCTCCAATAAAGAATTGTTCAACCAGAGTTTTGAATTTTGAGTTTAAATGCTGAGATGAATCAGACTACTTCTTTTGAAGACATTAAGTGATCAGGGATTGGTTCAATATATATTGCTAGGTGTTAAGGGATATAGGTATAGATACAGATATAGACAGAAATAGAGATAGACAGATACATTCAAAGACACCTAATGAGAAACTATGCAAATATGTTTACAAAGTTTATCTCCAAGCAAGTTTGATTATAATCTATAATTCCCACAAAAGTTTTGTATTTTACTATAAGAGAACTCTATTTCGATGATTCTTTTAATAAACAGATCATAAGCATCATCAATAAGGTAAATAAGAAGGAATTGTGTCCTCTCCATTATGGTCCTAATATTGCCCATCTACCACATTCTTTCCTCCTTATCCGACACCTCCTTTGCCTCAAACTCACCTCCTCTGCCCCAGCTGTGTTGGAATTTGTGCTTTTTTTTTTTCTTTCTTTCTTTTTTTCTTTTTGTGGTACGCGGGCCTCTCACTGTTGTGGCCTCTCCCGTTGCGGAGCACAGGCTCCGGACGCGCAGGCTCAGCGGCCATGGCTCACGGACCCAGCCGCTCCGCGGCATGTGGGATCCTCCCGGACCGGGGCACGAACCCGTGTCCCCTGCATCAGCAGGCGGACTCTCAACCACTGCGCCACCAGGGAAGCCCGGAATTTGTGCTTTTTATTCAATATGCCAGACTAGCAGGAACTGCACTGGTCATTCTCTCTGCTTGGAACTCTTCTCCAGAGAGCTACCTGGCTGTACATCCTCATTTCCTTCATGGCTATACTGCCCCATTTTTTTTGTATGGTGGCTAGAAAGCCATATTCTCCATGAGGACTCCTGTCTACTCTTTCTACAACGTATCTGGCTTATTATAGATACTCAGTAAAAACGTGTTACGTAGGTGAACCTTATTGCTCAGAAATATTTATTAATATGTCATCATCCTTATCATTTAGCAACAACAGGGTTGCTGAGAATTTGGGATGGTACAAATAAATTATCTCTCTAATGAATCCTTATTGCTATTACCTATGTAAAATTAATCATATTTCTATACTGAGAAAATAATCATCAGAATTCAAGTAGAGGCTGCAAAATCAGTCTTACAGTGGCAAAACTTTTCAGTTTCCTTATGTCTGTGTATAATAGAATATTATAGGGTGGTAAGGTATATTAGAGATAATCTGGTTTGGTCCTTCCATTTATAGATAAGGCATTTTAGAACCAGCAAGATAAGGTCAGAGTCAAAGACACAGATATGCAACTAGTATTACTACTGAACCAAGACTAGAAGTGAGTATACTGATTCCTGACCTAACATCCATTATGAAGTTGTAGAAAGTTTCAAGTCTTCTGTGTGTTTGATGATATATTAAGGCAACTTTATATAATATACAGCATTTCTACAAATATTTAAGCAACTGTACCTGATAATTAAATGTCAGTAGTAGTTGCAAAAAACAAAAACAAATTTTGAATTAAAGAGAAAGATCAGCCTCAGATATAATAGTCACTAACCTTGCTTTTTCCCTGACCAAAAAAATAGATTGGTTGTGTTATTATGTGTTGATTAGTACAGAAATGGAAAACTTTATTATACTTGCTGTATAAAAACACTTTTCCCAAAGAACTTTTAAATGCATTAATTACTTAATATATATAAAATAGATAACTAATAAGAACCTGCTGTATAAAAAATAAAATTAAATTAAAAAAAGAATAGTTAACTAATATAAAATTCTGAACTGGGTAAGTGAAAAAGCAGTATCAGCCATATTCAATATGAACCATATTGAAGCCTGACGCAAAAGGAAAGGAAAACTTGTGCACCCCAATATACACGATTTTATGTATTTTTAAATGGTGAATTTTCCCGGAACATTTAAAGTAGTTGAAAAAATAATGAAAAATTGAAAAGTTGGTATGTTAAAATTCACAGTATTATTTTTAATTTAAATGTTTTATTTAAACCCAAACCTAATTTATTATAATTTTACATCAGCTTAAGCTAATTCAAAATTATTCAAAATTAACCCTTGGACAGGAGAAATGGTCAAATATGGTAATTCTCTCAATAAAAATTGAAATAGCAAAAAGGTATATTTTGAATATACTACTGATGAGTTTGTGTCTATTAAAAGGAGCACATGTTTTTCCTTTAGCCTCAGGCTCTAAGATGCCTCAGCATGACATTGACCTCTAAAATTTTGATATTTTGTTCATCATGGTTTGTGCATTGAATTTTGATTTTTGAAAAGTATTCCATTCGAATATAGTTTACCTGGATTCCTGAGAATTTTGATGCCCCCTTGAATTCTATGCCTCAGGCAACTGACTCACTGACCTCACCCTGGGCCCTGTCCTATGAAAATGTAGAAGAGAACTCTAATCCCCATATGATCCTGCAATCCCACTCCTGGGCATATATCCAGACAAAACTATAATTCAAAAAGATACATGCACCCCTATGTTCATAGCAGTACTATTTACAATAGCCAAGACATGGAAGCAACCTTAATGTCCACTGACAGATAAATGGGTAAAGATGATGTGGTACATATATACAATGGAATACTACTCAGCCATAAAAAAGAATGAAATAATGCCATTTGCAGCAACATGGATGGAACTAGAGATTATCATACTAAGTGAAATAAGTCAGACAAAGGCAAACACCATATGATATTACTTATATGTGGAATCTAAAATATGACACAGGGCTTCCCTGGTGGCGCAGTGGTTGAGAGTCCGCCTGCCGATGCAGGGGACACGGGTTCGTGCCCCGATCCCGGAGGATCCCACATGCCGCGGAGCGGCTGGGCCCGCGAGCCATGGCCGCGGAGCCTGTGTGTCCGGAGCCTGTGCTCCGCAACGGGAGAGGCCACAGCAGTGAGAGGCCCGCGTACAGCAAAAAAATTAAAAAATAAAATAAATAAAATAAAATATGACACAAATGAACTTATTTATGAAAGAGAAATAGACTCACAGACATAGAGCAAAGACTTGGTTGTCAAGAAGGAGGGGGAGTTGGGGAGGGATGGATTGGAAGTTTGGGAATAGCAGATTCAAACTAATATATATAGAATGGATAAACAACAGGTCCTACTGTATAACACAGGGAACTATCCTATAATAAACCATAATGGAAAAGAATATGAAATACATATATATGTATAACTGAATCACTTTGCTGTACAGCAGAAATTAAACACAACATTGTAAATCAACTATACTTCAATAAAAAATAAATTTAAAAAAAAGAGAAAAAATAAATAAATAAATGCACTAATTACCTAATTGTGCAAAAAGAGAAGCCCATGACCTCTAAAGATTTCAGAGAAAATGGAAAGTGGGTCGGGGAGTGAATGGACTAAGTTTTTTCAGCAGAGGAAGAATTTCCAAAGCTGTCTGTACCCCACTGCACTATAAGGGAACTAAATGAACAATCTCTCCCTACACAGCTTATCCTGACCAAATACTCTCATGGGATTCTAAACATCCTGATTATATTTAACCTGATTAGGGAAAATAATTCCCTCTCCTGAGGGAGTTCCCTCCACAGATTCAGCCTTAGACATACTAATGGTGGTATATAAGGGAAAAGTGCACCACAAGAGTCTGTGACCCATCCTTTTGTGTGGACAAAAATCCCATTATTCTTTTCAGGTATTCATGGTCAAATTAGCATTCAAATGTATACATCTTTTATCCATTTTAATCATAAAATTTTGTCACACTTTACTGAATCCAAATGAAAAGCACAATACATGTCAACAATGAATGTGAGCCCCCTCCCCCACCCAGAGAACTACTGCATAGCTATTCTTTCGATGAAACAATTTTAGAATTTTTGTTAATTAAGAGTTGGTTTCTTTCAATAAGAATGACCCGAAAGAGTCAGTCAAGTCTATAAAATGCAAATTTAAATCCAATTGAGATTGTGTTTAATCAAACAGTTATTTCTAATTTGAAGACTTCAAAAGGCCTACAGAAACGTTCTAGGAACCTTCGTGGACATCAAGGGGACCGTTCCACACAATGGGAATATGTTTCAGTACTATCTCTCAAGTCATTACTGGTGTTTTGTGGATCACTTTCAAATTTGATAATTCCAACCATTTACCCTTCTTTAAAAGTTTCAGAAGTAATTTATTTTCCACTTATGAAATACAGAACATAAAATTACCTTTAATATTCGAGGGTAGAAATGTAAATGAGAATAAAATAAAAGTTAACCAGCGAAAATTTCATTCTGTCAAATGAATTTGGAATTGGAGCAATGTGCCATGCATAGACTTCTATTATAACCATTAATTAATATTCTGAATACCTATTAGAGATTACTGATTAAGAGATATCTGGCAGCTGGAAATTTTCCTATTTTACTCTTAATTCTTAGTTTATCCATTAAGAGGTTACTGTTCACTATGTGCTTCTGAGAAAATGTTAACATTTCAAATAAAAGCACAATCATTATCATGACAAAAAGAGGTTGTGAGGGCTTCCCTGTGGCGCAGTGGTTGAGAGTCCACCTGCCGATGCAGGGGACACGGGTTCGTGCCCCAGTACAGGAAGATCCCACATGCCGTGGAGCAGCTAGGCCTGTAAGCGATGGCCACTGAGCCTGCGCATCCAGAGCCTGTGCTCCGCAACAGGAGAGGCCACAACAGTGAGAGGCCCATGTACCGCAAAAAAACAAAAAAACAAACAAACAAAAAGAGATTGTGAAACAGACCACAGTGACATTCTGGGCTCAAAAACTCCAGACATTCCTTGTTCATTGCTCAAAAGATTTCAGATTATTTAAACATAAGACATTCCCGAAGGAAATGATTAAACTTTCTTTTAACCTTGGGAACTCAAACATATCTTCTTTTACCCTATCTAATACAACACCAGCAACTGTAGTTTCTAAGTCTAAACTACATATTACTTTCTTATTCTATATTCAGTTTATTATGTTATACATCTCTCCTCTAAATCACCCAGACTTTGTTTCTCTGATAGGTTTCATATCCAATAAACTGCCAAATACTGTTAATTACTTATTTGTACTGTGTCAAGTCTTTGTCTTTCCATTCACACTGACCACCACATGAATTCTGCCTTTATCACTTTATAGGGAAATTACTGAATCAGATTGGTCTCCTGGAAGCCACCGCTCCCTTCCTACAATTTGTGCAGTCCTAGAAAAAGGTGTCCCTAAATGGCTACATTAATTATGTTAGGCTCCTGCCCACATACATGGCTTCCTACTGATCATTAAAAATGCTCAAATACTTGAATTAACATGTAAAGTTCTGCACAATTTGGTATCCTCAATTTTTTTCTTCCAAAGTTATTAATTTTTGAAATAAACTTCAAAATTTTAGATGTTTTAGGTTTACAGAAAAATTGAGAAGATACTACAGAGAGTTCCCTTTATCTCATACCCAGCTGGCCTATTTTTAACATCTTACATTCATATAGTACATTTGTCACAATTAATGAACCAATATTGATACAATAAAGCCGATACTTTATTTGCATTTCCTTAGCTTTTAGCTCATGTCGTTTTTCTGTTCAAGGATTCCATGCATGATATCATTCCTCAATATTTTTATCTGTATGAAGGGAATAAAAAATCCACCCTACAACTTCCACAGCTGTAGATAAGGTACATTTTTATCTCACCTTATTTTTAAAGTTTACTTTCACATATTCATTGATTTTCATATGGTATATCTAAGGTGTGTTTTCAGACTAACAAAACACTTTTATTTGTATGCTTCATTAACAAAAAGTCAAATTAGATGTTCCAAGAGCTTTGAATGACACAAACATATACTGAGGTAAACAACAAAAGATCAGGACTACGGTTTCCCTGGTGGCGCAGTGGTTGAGAGTCCACCTGCTGATGCAGGGAAAACGGGTTCCTTTTCTGGTCTGGGAAGATCCCACATGCCGCGGAGCGGCTGGGCCCGTGAGCCATGGCCGCTGGGCCTGTGTGTCCGGAGCCTGTGCTCCGCAACGGGAGAGGCCACAACAGTGAGAGGCCCGTGTAACACACACACACACACACACACACACACACACACAAAAAGAGATCAGGACTTAGGTCTCTTTCATGAATAATTTCTTTCCCGAGTGCCATGTACAATGTCTGGCACAAATAAATATTGAATCCTTTCATGTAAACTATATTTAAGAGGATAGAAAACATATACACCACTTTGAATCATCAGTAATGCTTTATATATCAGTATAATTATTACTAGGTAGATTTTTCTACCTTGTCAAATATTTTTTAATAGATATTGCACATTAAGAGCATAAACACAATTATAAAGGGGTACTTAACAGTTCTAAGGGAACAAACTACTTTTCCTCTCCCTTAAATAAATTAGAAGCAAATTATAGATAACATACTAATTACTATCTATCATATCTATTTATCCTTGAAGATGTTAATAAGGATTTATATGGCAACATACTATTGACTCATTTGCATTTCAGTATGTCTTTGAATCAAATAGAAATCTGAATTCTTTGTAAAGTAATTTGTGAGGCACATAGGTTCTCCCCAGACAGAGTTAATGACTGTGCTGTATTATTAAAGAAAAATTGAGTAGCTTAACATTATTGAATTGATATTGGAGAAAAATTGGTTACATCTGAAGAAAATGATAACAAATCACTCAAACATTGATGGTATTAACAAACGTATCAAGTGTTCAAATGAACTGATGATATGTAAGTAATAAATATACTGAAATGAATGTACATATTTATATTCATAACACAATTCCAAAAACAAATTAGGCAAAATAGGTAACCTCTATTCATAAAAACATATTACCCATAACCTAAAAACAAATAACTTGGATTATGGCTTTTTAAAAAGTTGCTTCTTTTATTCTCTTCAACATTCAACAGTTTTTAAATGATGGTTAGTAAAATATTGTCATGTGAACACAGAAATAATTAGGTTGTTAATGGGTTTTGAATACTCTTGTGCTAATAAATCTATGTGAAAATGCATTATTATATATTGTTGATACATTTTGTAATTTCAAGGACAAGTCTCTAGTAACCTGGTACAATTTCCAGGCACAATTACAATACATTGGAGAAGTTAATGATATTCTAGTGGATGTAGGCTAAGTGTAATGAGGGGGAAGGGTAAGCTGTGACAAAGTGAAAGAAAGGCATGGACATATATACAGTACCAAACGCAAGGTAGATAGATAGTGGGAAGCAGCCGCATAGCACAGGGAGATCAGCTCGGTGCTTTGTGACCGCCTGGAGGGGTGGGATAGGGAGGGTGGGAGGGAGGGAGATGCAAGAGGGAAGGGATGTGGGAACAGATGTATATGTATGACTGATTCACTTTGTTATAAAGCAGAAACTAATTTAAAAAATTCAAAAAAAATTAAGCTTTTGTCATTCAAATTTTGAAAATATATATACAAATATATAAACTCATGTATGTTTTCATATAAATATGTGTGGGTATAAAACAGAAAATAAATTTAATGATCAAAATATAGAAAGTCAGAGTTATGTCTCACAAAAACAAATCTAGTAGGAGATGTATTTCCTAACCTCTGGAGTTTTATGTAGCCTAGTTTTTTTTTTTTTTTTTTTTTTTTTTATCTCAATATGTTATAGAAGAAAAGAGGGAGCAAAAACATAGCACTGGTGTTCTCAGTAAAATTCAAGGAAGAAATCTGGAAAGCTTTGGCTTCTGGAGTGTTCGTTCTTTAATCTTTATTATTTTAAATATATGTTCTTCTTAAAGTATAAACTCAAGGGGATCTCACATCATACCCTGAAGTAGTACACTTATCCTTCTTTTTAGTAGCTATTCAATGTATGAGTACTTTCAGTTATTCCTTTACTTAGTATTGTCTATTATCACTTTTGGCAAAGCTTTCATTTTCATTATTATTTTTATCACACCTCTATTACTTTAGATGGACTTATATAAATTGACAATTTAAAAAATCAGTATATGTATGTGGCCAACAGTATCAGTATTTCACAAATAAATGAACACTATTTGCTGGGATTCAAGTCTAATTATTTTATTGCAAATGTAGCTCTGGGCCCAGTAATATGAAGGACACTTCTGAGCCCTCTGGAATTTTTACCTGCCTCATCTAAGTTTCTGTTTTTGAATTTACTCACAAGATAAGCTTTCATTTTACTGATTTCTCTCCTGTGTTTCAAAGTAGCAATTTGCTTTACTATCTTCCTTAACATGTCAGTTTATCTACTTGCTCTAATTTTTCTATATATAGTACAATATTAATAATGGACATTCAAAAGCTAACCCAAATTTACCCGTCTTTCCCTCAATATTACAATATGTTTTGAGTGCCTGCAGTCACATATTTCAAATACAGCAATCATATGTTTCAAATAGATTGTACTCACTTTTTTCATTTCTCTTTTCACCCATTCCTATTGCACCATGTACTTTGCCTGCTGCTTTAGCCAGCCAATACTACTAAATAGCCCAACCATATTGCTAAGACATGATGGAAGTTTTTAACATTGAAAAATTTGTTGACTATCTCTTACTCCCTACCCAGATGTTAGGAACTTTATTCTCCAAATATTTTCATCCCAATGACTCCCTCTTATTTTCACTATCACTTAGACCGGTTACAAACTTGTTCCTTCTCATGTGGCCATTGCTACTGTGAAAAAATGAAAAGACCAATGAAATTAGAAGCAGATCTCTAGGCTAAAATTTTGACTCGGCCACATAAAAGTTCGATGACCTTAGATTGGTCATTTCTTCCATTCAAAGTGGAAATGGCAATGCCTATCTTATAAAATTATTTAAAATTGTGCATGGTAAATGAGATGATTCAATTTAAATGTGCATAATTCAATTACTGGAAGTCATTAACTGTTTGTTGGATTTGTTTCTAACTATAGAAGAACTGGCTTCTCTAAAGATTAATTCAATATCATGTTATTTATCAGATCAAGATCCTTTAACATTTATCCAATGACTTCGAGTTCCCTAAAATCTTCTTCTTAATCTGTACTTTTAATCCTTGATAAACCTTTTTTTTTTTAAACCAAACATTGGGAATACATTGGAGAATAAAAGTATCTCCATCACACACAGAGCATGCAGATTCTTGAGGGAGACAAGTTAATGCAAAGAAAGCTTTCCATACTAGAAGCCTCTTTCTTGAGTAAGAAAAGAAGACTTCCATGGCTGGTGTATAGTGAGCAGTGAAATAAAGAAGTAGACTTGGCTCGTGGTAACAATAGGACTTAATGGCACATGCTGGGATGAGGAAGAGAAGGGAAATAAGAGGAGTTCCTTTGTTTCTGACTGGAGTGACTAGGTAGATGGTGGTACCAATAACTGGAATTAGAAGGGCTGGTTGGGAGGGCTTGAGAAAGTAGAAAAAAATGTGTTGGCAGTTTTGGGGTGGAAAAAAATGAGGTAAATGGAATTTATTGAAGTTTTTTTTGCTCCATTTTAATTGAACAAAAACTTTGATCAAATACTTGGAGAACTGTGACATTTCTTAAGAATACATACGGACTACAGTGTATTACAAAATGTAGATTATGAATAAAGTGGAATTAAATCTGTGTATATAACATAACTCTAAGTAGTCTGTCATAGGTTTAAAAGTAAACTAATGTTAGAGCTTAATACAGACAGCATTTAAAAAACAAATGTCTTTTATTTATTACTCAAAAATAGCAAAAGTACCTTTTTATCAAACTTAATGGAAATGAATGGTGATATAGAACATATATCTAGAACTATTTTGTTATATTCTGTGTTTAACAGTGATTACACATTAATAAAATGACCCTCACATATGAAGGTGACTTTTATAAGTATATAGAAATTAAAGTATTTTCCAATTGGTATCAACATGTTAGCATGGCAAGTTTTGTGCCTAGGTTAACTGCACAATATGTAGCAATGAAATAAAGGTTACTTGGGGTAAAGGCAAATCATCTCTATATGGATCAAAAAACAATAGTCTCAATATTAGATACTGCTGCAGAGGAAGTCACAAAGATAATAATAATAAAATAATGGCAATGAGATGACTATATATGGTACTGAAGAACTGTTCATAACTCTATTCACTTAGGCATAAATAATCACATTCAACTCTAATTTCAACCCTATTTTCAATTTAGAAATATTAGTATAACTTCCCTGTGAACTCTCCTTTGCACATTGTTATTGAAGACTGTAAATAAGGAAATGGAACTACAATGAAGAGAGCACAGTCATGGCATCAGGCAGACAACTGCTACACCACTGAGGGCCTAGACTATGGCCAAGATACATCAGTTCTTTATGCTCAGGTTTTTCACTTATTAAAGATATCAGCCATCTCCTCAGCTTGCCATGAGGACAAACTTGCTTAAAGATGCTAGGTGTGGTACTTGACATAAAGTGGCTGTTCAATTTTTTTTTTCTTTTTAATTGCCTGTAACTATTAGCTGTTCTTTTGTTATCTGATTGAATAAGTCCACACAGTTTGTTATATATTTATAATCTTTTAAGGGTTTCATTAGGATTCATGTTTAAGGTAAGGTTTTCAGCTCTGCTGTAAATAAAAATGAAAGAGAAAAATCAACTTTGATCATACTTGACAAATACAAATAGATGGTACTTTGAACTAAGTAATCTTTCTTTTGGGTTACATTTATTGCTCAGAATGATTTCAATAAAAACTCTTGGGCTCAGCAATTAAATTACATTATAATATACAAAAAATGGAAAATATTAAACACGCCACTGTCCTTTTGAAATTTGATGAATGATCAGTCTTGGACATTCGGCTCCTTTGATTTCCAGTGCTCCTATGGTATATTATTAATTGACTCTTCTAAAACAAAATTCTGATCAGTTAGCTGTACTCAAAATAAAGTTTTTAATGGCCTATATAATCAGATTCAAACTTCTTAGTATGGAATTTAAGGTATTTCATAATCTGACCCTAGTCCATTTATCTGGTCCAATTTCTCTCCATTATAACTCTACACGTCATACTCCAATAAAAATATCCAGACTTATTTGTTACTCCTGGATCATGCTATGACTTGTCATATCTCTAGCATGATCTTGGATCATGCTATTACCCCAGCTTCAAATACTCAATTAATCTGTGTCCTGTAAGTCCTACTCTACTTTCAAGACCCTATTAAAGGCACATTTAATTCATGAAGTAATTTTTTATTCATTTCTCTAGCAGAATTTTATTTGTTACATATATTACAGTATTTAACAAATGGAACTATAGCTAGATGGATAGAGGAATGACAGTTTCAAAACCCAAACACCTTGAAGGCAGAGTCATATACGTGGGTACTGAAATAATATGCATTGAATTAATTTATTCATATTTTAATGGTAATGAGAGTCACTCCTGAGCAAGAGTCACAGTACACTCCATGAGTAAAAAAAAAAAAAATCACATATATTTACTTAAGATTCAAACTATTTTCTATTGTTTTCCAACAGTGTGGAGTAATACCTATGTAAATCATGAAGTCATTCTGCATGCATTAAAATTTTCTAAAGTTTTCTTGCCATCCTTCTTTTAAATATCTTAAAAAGTGTTAGCCTGGAGGGGAAAAAGTTCAGATGTCTATATAAAGGACATTATGTAATAAATGTAGTAATTAAAATTGGAAGGAAATGGCCCGGGACAAAAGCAAAACAAAATTTCATCCCTCAGTATGAATATTCAAAACCTCAAAGAAAATAAAATCCAGGGCAGATGAATCAATCTCCATGAAATATGTATATTGTTTCAAAAATATACCCTGTATCAGAGGTGGGAGTTCATTTGTTACCTGACTGCAAATCCCAAAAGTACTACTCAAAATGTTCTTATGACATGATTTAAACATTTAAATGTTCCAGGATGAAACATTTGAGTGATCTTCCCAAAGTAAATATTTATCACAGTAAAATGATTACAAGGGTGATAGAATATTTTTGTCTATATTTGATTTAAGATATCCCCCACTGCAGATTTCTATTATGACTTAATAGGAAACTGGAATAAATCATTTCTCTTGTTGGTAGATAATTTTATTTTTCATCATGTTACTACTGGGTTCATCATCAGTATAACTAACTGTCAAGAATTTAAGGAAGAAAAAGCTCCAATATGCAAATTAAGTAAAAATTTTATATTTCTTGTCCATTTTGAAATCCAAAAAATTTTCAGGTCTGGAAGTTATTTTGCTATTCATGTGGTGGTAAAATTGACTTGAACTGACATGGGCTATCTATATTATTCATTTAGTCCATTTAATGTGAATATTTAGACTTTTCACTACAAAACTGATCATGTGTTTCATTGTGAGTACTGGTACAGCTCCCAGTGGGGATGTTACATAATGCATGATATATGCAATACATCATCTTTCTAAAATCTGAAAAATGTTTAATTCTAGGAAACATCTATACTATAGTCCTACACATTAAAATATCAGCATTAAAGACTCCTTGGGAGCTATAAAATTGAAAAGTACAAGAGGAGTTAATTTAAATATGTTAATGTATTTGGTTTGATACATTATATGTTCCTATTTCTTATTTTTTTAACAAATATAAATATGAAATAATAGCCATATCTGTTTTTGACAGGTGTTCATCTTGCAATAGATTATCTTGATAATTGTATGAGCCTCTCTGGCTTTTCACAAATCTGAGTGTCATTTATATAATACATGTTTTTTGTGAAATAATGAGATTGATGAAATTTGCTTTCCATTTTATAGAGAAGATCAGAATCACCTACAACTATTTTTCCCTTTGTCTCCATATCATTGTTTACCTTTTCAAATTTATTTCTCCTTTCTTTCCTTTACAGAAAAAGTTTATCTTCACTTTAAAGCTAGCATCCCCATTATACTGAAATAACATCTATCTCATCCAATCCTTCAATAATTCCTCTAGGTGGATCATTTACCTCAGTATATTGATACTCAGCTACCTTGAATAATTAAAGCATTTTCCATCTGTAATACCACCTTCTTTAGCTACTTTCCCCCTCCCTTTCTTTCTCTTATTCATAAAGAGAGTTTTAACATAAGAGGAAATAATTTGCAATTCACCAATGAAAATCACATTGCTGAACTTTCCTGGTGGTTCACTGGTTAAGAATCCACCTGCCAGTGCAGGGGACACGGGTTTGAGCCTTGGTCCAGGAAGATCCCACATGCCACGGAGTAACTAAGCCTATGTGCCACAACTACTGAGCCTGTGCCTACAACCCGTGAGCCACAACTACTGAGCCCACAAGCCACAACTCCTGAAGCCCACACGCTTATTAGAGCCTGTGCTCCACAACAAGAGAAGTCAATTCAATGAGAAGCCTGCTCACCACAACAAAGAGTAGCCCCTGATCACCACAACTAGAGAAAGCCCACATACAGCAAAGAAGACCCAATGCAACCAAAAATAAATAAATTGATTTATTTTAAAAAAATTGATTCCAAGTAAACGTTCCTTTTTTTGAAGTAGTGAGCTCTGGAAGTTTTTAATGCCAGTGATGCCAGATCACATATTTGGGACTGTCCTCAGAACTAGTTTGTGAGCCATAAAAGAAAACCAAGCTCAGTATCATTTTGTTTTAAATAAAAACAGAGTTGTCCAGATTGATTTAATGAATTGATTTAATTTGGCTCTCAATTATGTTGTCTGGAAATGAAATCTAAAAACTCTTGGCTTCAGTCAAATACTTCATCTAGTTGGTCTCCATATTTTGCATTGTCACACAACATACTGATTATGTCTCATTCAGATTGAACAATTGTTGAACTTTTCTCCTTTCCAACTTCTTACTGTTGTGTTCTGAAGGATTCTGTCCTCTATTCTCTTTTCTCCCAATAATCCCTGTCATCAGTTTACTTTAAGTATGATCCCATATCAATGGCTTCTATGTTTATATCCCCTACCTCTCCTCCCAGTACCAAACTGTAATTTTCAGTTGGCTCTTCTGTTACTCATCTAAACTCTTTTTACTTCTCAAATGTTTTCCCCATGATGACCTCACCCTGTTTTTACCATTTAGTAAATTGAACTCAGTTATCCAAATCACAATCCTAATGTTTATCACGGAAAGTTTTATACTACCTTACTGCTTCCTGAAAGTTTTCTCAAAGATCTGGTTAACTGAAGTTTTTTGCTTGTTTGTTTGTTTTTTCCCCTGCATCCTTGAATGGTAAATTTCTTTATTAAATCGATTCCTATGTAGAAATAAGCATTGGTCATTTAGAGAAAATGCTAAAAGTTTCAAATATTTATGTGTTCATTTAATATATGTGGTCTATATTACATAAAATCTTACTTAAATGCATTAAAATGCATTAAATAATTCAAGTTCTATTAAATTTACTTGGGCATCAAATGATTTTTTTTCTAAGCAATTCATTAGAATCATAAAAGTAGTGGTATGTATTAAAATAAGTTTTTAATTTTTCACTTTGTTCCATTCCTACTACCTCTTCACCACTCTAAGCCTCATTTTGCCTGCCATGTATTACTTGCCCAGCTTCCTAATTGTATTCCTATCTCCCAAGAAATTGTCATAAAAATCATCCCTTTAAAATGAAAGTTTGAACTGCCACCTCCTGAACCTTCAAGGGCTGCCTCTCAGTGGTCCCATCATTGGGCTTCTACTTACCTCCCCAGTCTCTACCTTCCATTCCCACTCTCACATATCACTACTCACATGCATCTAACAGTAGCTTGCCATGCACTGCTTCCTTTCACCTATGTTTCTGAGAGTGGCCATCATCTTCCCTTTCCCAACTTCACTCGGCCAACTAAGCCAAACATTTTTTGAAGGGTCAGCTCAGATGTGTTCTTCTCCATGAATGTTCTTTGAGCCTCCAAATCTGAGCTGGGTTTCCATTCTCCTGACTCCATTAATACTCAGGACATATCTCTCTCTCACTGAACCAAACTCATGGTTTTTATGTCAAATTCACTTAATACAGTGTGAGCTTCTTGAGGACCCAGCCTGTGCTTTAGTGCATCTTTGTATCCCGGGCACAGTCATTTAATAGAAGAAAAATTAAGTGATTGAATAAATGAATGAATGACTGAAAATCTCTCTTGGCACCACCATTCCTCAGCACACTAAGAAAGTATCAAGGACCCACAGGTAGTAGAGGTATAGATACTGTGTCCAGATTGAAGAAATATTTACATCTTAGTGCTTAGTGACAAACAATCCAGTAGTGTCAGTGTCTAACTTCTGGAATGATACATTTAATTGACCTTTTGGAGGTTTTATTCAATATATATTACATATATGAATATGTGAAATACTTATTCAATATATATGAAAGAATCAAGAATGAAGCTCTAAAGCTTGGCAGTTGACATCTTCAAATTAATAAGGAAAAGAAGTGTGATGACAAATCTGAAGTACTTGTTCAGAGGCTTCGAGGTCTCTATTAATGTGTCACAGAAATTACACAGAAGGATGGAAAGGGCTCTAGACAGAAAATAATAAACCTAGAACTAGTGCTACCTCTGTCACTAACTTGAAGACCCCATGGAAATCACTTAATCTGTTCTCTTATCTATACAATAGGGGAATTATACTTCAAGGATTCTTACGCTAATGTTTTGTAATACAGCTTTCAAAAGAATAGAGAACCTGTAATATTAGACATGCTATTAAAGTGAAATAACAGGAAATTGCTGGGAGAAGTTTTAGACCTAATAACATTATTTTCTTACAATTCTTAATTAACAGATGAGCTGATAAATATTTTATATTTTTTAGAATTTGTGGACACACTCCTGCTTTCATAAAAAATGTATGTAATATTAGTATAGAATTTTATTTATAAAAAAGAAAAAAAATTGTCATTATCTATATTAAAAAAAACACAAAAAGTAAAATCCTCTGGTTGTTTGGGAATATTTGAGAGAGTGTGTAATTCTAAGGCTGGGGAGGGTTCCCCTGCCCAAGTATAAGGCAAAATGAGTGTCAAAAGTTTGGGAAATACTGTTCCAGCATTTCCTAATTGGAATGTTTCAGGAAAAGTCATTGCTGTGCTTACTAAAAGCAAGAGAATCTCAAAATCACAGTGAGTCTATAGTAAATCATGCAACACTTGTTAGAGAGGCTTTACGATGAGCAACAAATGGGAGGGTGATAAAATCTCTCTATTTTCATGATACCAGATGCTGGATTCTGGAAGCAGATGTTTGCACACGAGAAAAAGAGATGTCACTGAAATTTTTAAAGTTAGGTTAACTGTGGGGTGGTTGCAAAACCTGGTAAGCAAAAACAAAGTGAAACTGCTCACAGTTTGAGAAATATTTTGTCTAGTAAAATGTAAGGCCAGATGAATTGGGAAGGCCCTAAAAGATAGCACAGGGAGGTGATAAAATTGATATTGCCCTGCTCTTGGATAGATGCAGCCTAATAAAAACTTACAGGACTTGAAAATAATATGAATTCTTGGCAAATAATACAATTTGTTAAATACCACATATGCAAATCATAAAGCAGCAGTGCTTCTAAAAATTTGTAAATGATTCCTCTCTGGCATTAAATATTCAAAGTTCCTTCCCACCCTTAATATATGGCAGTAATTTCCCATTTCCTTCCTAAGACAAATTTCCTATTAATAAGTTTATAGCAACATTTCTTTTAAAAATGATTTTCATAGATCGCCAGATGGCTGCTGGGAGGATGGACACAGTCACCACCTTCATGTTCTTGCTTCCGCAGAAGTGGATTTGCTGTTGCCTGTAACAGGTAGGCCTAGGAAAAGACACTGCTTGATTGGAAGGTTCAGACTGCAATAACCATAATGCAGAAGAGAAAACAGAACAAAATCTTGAGAATATAAAAGTACTATGCTAGTACTTTTCTTCTTTTTTTCTTTTTCTTTTTTTTTTTTTTTTTTTTTCGGTATGCGGGCCTCTCACTGTTGTGGCCTCTCCCACTGTGGAGCACAGGCTCCAGACGTGCAGGCTCAGCAGCCATGGCTCACGGGCCCAGCCACTCCGTGGCATGTAGGGTCCTCCCAGTGTGTCACCTGCATCGGCAGGCGGACTCTCAACCACTGAGCCAGCAGGGAAACCCTATGCTAGTACTTTTCTATTCAGGGTCAATTCTAGGGGAAATTGAAAGGTAGGTCAAGTTTGTGTTCAGCATCCCAACTCTCTGTCTCAATAACCTCCTTCCAAATCCTAAATGTGTGGCTCCATCCTCACTTCAGTGGACAAGGACCTCAACTTATATTCTCCCATTTCCTTACTATTGCTTTCATAAATATCTCCTTCATGTAAAGTATAGGTTGTACAAACATTAAACTGTTTTCCTTTCACATAATTAGAAATATGGTGAAATTGCATTCATTATGCAGTGAATTAAGGAGGAAAATTAGAATAAGTGGAGGTCAGAGCCTTGCCATACTCTGAATTCCTATAACAAATACTAAAATCCTTCCAACTAGCCTAATCCTGTTTTGAATATGGGGCCCACAAGCAAAATTCAAACACTGACTTAAAGAAAAAAAGGAACGATAGCAAAAAACAATTCTTTAGCTTTAGTTTTTGTAGTTTTCTAGAATGTCCTCTGGGAAGAGGGAAGGCAACCCTTAAAAACACAATTTAGTTTTAAAACTGAATTCACTGGAGAAAACCTAGCTTATTTGTTATTTCCATTATTCTCAACTTTCTATTGATTATATTTTATTAGATTTTAATCAGTGATTCCATTGTGAAATATTTTGAACCCAGAATGTAATTTAAGAAGTCAGATTTTTCTAGCAGTAGAGAGAATGGGGGAGGCACAGAATTGAATAGAATAAAACAAATTATAAGGCAATTAAATAAGATGAGAACTGAAAAATAATTTGACTGGAGCAACTCCTGAGGCTCAGAAATGTCCTGGAATCCACTCACTAGGGAAGGGACCAATATCTGGCCCCCACGGGGCATTACATCCTGTGTTGGTGAGCTTCCAGTGCAATCACTAGCACAGGCCATGAGTACTCACGATGTACAATGCTACTCCACTAGCTTCAGAGTTCAAGTCAAAGACTTAGTTTCAGTTAATTATAAAGATATCAGAAGACTGATTATCCTTGGAAAATTGAGAACAGTCACTCAGTTATCAATAACAAGCTCAGAAAAATTGCCAGTCAGCATTTATAAAGACTGCACATTTATTATTTGGGAATCAACAGAGACTACTGAATTTTGGGGAAAGCTTATTATGCCTTTTAAAAGAAAAAACAAAACACTTATTGCTAACAATCAAAATACTCTACAAGGTTTCTGATGGATAAAAATAAAGAAGTCAAAGTATAAATAGTATTCTGAGGTATAAAGAATAAGTTACCCGCAAAAATTTTTGAAAGAGTTTTGTTCTTTATAAAACTGTGTATAACTCTTCTTTACAGAAGTAACATTATGTATTTTATTAGTTCTTGATATAAATTAGTTTTTGTCATTCCAAAATATAAAATCAGCAGAATAAGATAAAATGTATTTTGCTCAATTTTCTGTGTCTTTTTCTGATAAATAATGACTTATTAAATAGAAATATATATGTATATAGATAGATAGATAGATAGATAGATAGATAGATAGATAGATATAGATAGATATAGATATAGATATGCCTTTCTAGGGAATTTGCTACTATGGCACCATACACATTCCAAAACATATGGATTGTTTTACCTATTATCTCCCTCTCCCTCTCTCTCTCTCTCTACCCACTAACCTACCTACCTACCTTTAATATTTGATGGGGAATGTATGGGGAAAAATCTAATTGACAAACAGAAAGGCAGAGCACAAAACTGAACTCAAATAGAAAAAAAAAAAACTAACTACATTCTTTGAGATTTTTTTTTTAATCACACTGAGAGAAGCTAAAATAACCTGTTTCTATTATAGGTTTTATTAACATAAAATCCTTAAAGCTATCTTCAGCTGTAGTGCAGTACATCACAATTTCATTTAACTACTGAATCCTTTCAAATATTTTTTTTCTAAAATGATGGGCAACACATACTAGTGCTATATATTTGGGATAATTAAACTGATAGTAGCAAAAATACACAAATATCAGGAACAGAACAAATGGGAAAAAAATCTAACACCACAAAAGAGAAGAAAAACAGTAAAAATTGAGCTAATAAAATAAAATCTCAAATGGACTAAGTTATTTGCAAAGGAAAATCATTATTAGCATAGAAACTTCCATTGAAAATATGAAGACTATTTTTTAAATTGATTTTCATTTCTAAGTTGAAGTATTTTAATTTAGAAATAGTACATTATTTTTCTTAATAGAGATAATTTAAACAGGGAAAGAAGTCAATTAAACTGATATAAATATAAAATGTAGCTATGCTACTGATTTTTTAATTGAAAACTATTAAGGCACTACTATAAATTTTTAGGACAAGCAAAAGACTGATAAACAGGTTTCTTTTTGTTTAGCTTTGGTTTTAAAGGAAATTTATTTATGTTTTTTAGGAGATTTTTAAAGGCATTAAAAATTAGGGTTTAACATATGAAACTTGGACATGAAATAATTGTTTGAATATGGCTGTCATCTTCTTCCATCTGTAAAGAAAATTATTATTTGTAGGTGTGCATTAAATTAATTTGGAATTGGTTCTCATGATGCTTTTCAAATAAATTAACAGAGGACATTGACCAAGACAATGGCTGATTGTTTCTTCAAATATTTTAATTTTTTTTCTGAGTAAACAATTCATGATGTGAATAGTATAAAGCATTGGTTAAGAGGGCAGACCCTGAAGGCATCCTATTTTATTTCTAATGCTGACTTCACTACTTACAGCATAGAGCATTGAGAAAAATTCTTAACAACTATTAAATGTGAGAGTAACAGTAGTCAGCTATCTATAAGTGCAATGAAAACTAAATAGGATATTATGCTTTAACCACAGAATAATTCAATAATCTATTTTGATGTTTTCCCTCAAGGTTCACATACATGAACTCAAGTTTTAACTTACCCTTCAATGTTTATTTGATATCTAGTCATAGCAATGAATCAGAAAGTATATGTGAGCTAATTCTCCCATTTGGGGATAAAGTTGTACAGAAAAGACACAAATTTTGAGCATATCTAGACCTAAGATAAAATTCCAACCACTTGGCAGGTTAATAAAATTCCCATAAGCTCAGTTTTCTTACATGTAAGATAAAAATGATAACTATCTTAGAGTTTGCAGGTTAAATATGTTAATGCTGAAATGAAGTTGGCACAGTTTATGGTAAGTAGGAAAAACTCAATAAATACTAGTCTCCTCCTCTGAATCTAGATAGGTAGATAGATGGATGTATGCATAATATACATAGAAGAAAGAGAAAGAAGGAGAGAGAGAGAGATTATCTAGATATGGAGAGAGAACGACAGATTGGAGGTAGACAGAGAGATAGATAGGGAGATAGATGGCAGATAAAGGTAGATGAGAGAGACAGCCAAACAGAGAAAGGTCTCCCATCTCAACTAGTTACATACAGTTTCCTGAAGGCAGGCTTCAAGTCAAATTTATTTTTGATATTCCCAAAGAATCTAACTTTCCTTACATATTGAAAGCATTTAATAGATATTTATTAAATAAATGAATTAATGAATCAAATCTGTCGATCAATCAATGAAATACTCCTTCAAAATCATGTTTTAAAGTAGAAGTCAGTCTCTCTCCTATAAATTCAGAGATTACCTTCTAAGTATGGCTTTCAGATTCATAACTTTCTCATGTTTGTTAATAAAGATATGTGGAAACTACTTGTTTTACAGGAGATATATCTATTGGCATTCTCACTCATAGATTAGCAATTATTTTATGTATAATATTAATTAAAATATGTCAACCACATTTTCTTTTAAGAACAATAACCACCTTTCTATGATATTATTTTTTGATAGCAAAATAGGAAAGAACAGCTTTTCAGTATAAACTACATTTTCAGACATATATTTCACTTTTCTATAGGGGTCTTTTTCTCATTCCTATCAAATACATTGCTCAGTCAGTGGATGGAAAGGAATTAAAAAGTTAATAGTGAGCAGCAGGCTTTTTTAATTAACAAATTTTCTCATGAAGATGGGACAAAATGCAAACTCTTTACTTACTCTATGCATCTTTACAAATAGTGGCCAGTGAATTACCTGTAAATCACTTTATCACACACATAGATTAGTCTGTTAGGCTATGCACTCACATATCATGATCCAACAACCCATTACTTAAAATGTGCCTAAAATATTCATATATTATAGTATTGCATAGTCAAACCCATCAAGACCACTTAACTCACTTCAGATAAACATTCAACTGTGCAGGAACTGTGAATATTAGATAAGTATTCAAACAGCTTTTGTTTAAAATAATTTTTAAAACAATATTGCATTATTACGCAAAAAGTTGATAAGACATATCTGGCACTTATTACTTAGAAAAGAAGGCTTTTGTGAGGTTATCCTTAAAATAAAGCCAGCATAATTATATTTAGTGCAGAAACTTATATATATATGTATATATATGAATTTATTTCCGTATTGAATGTATGTATGTGAGTGTTTGAACTCAATTTTCAACATGAATAGAGAAATTAAAAAGCATTTTATCTGCTGATGTATATGTGATAGGACTGACTGCAGTAGAGGCAAACATTTACTATGAATCACCAATCATTAAATGACTTTAAAGAATAAGTAAATATGTCCATACAGCTTAAATGTAGTCTCTCATAAAAACTTAAATAAATATTAAACATATTTAAATACTATTAATATTTTGAAAACTAATATTAACTAATATATTATGCATTTGTAATTCTGAAATTCAATTTATACAACAGTTCTTTTCATTTCCTATAATTGGACATTAAAAAAAGCTTATTCACATCTAAGTCTCACACTTAAGAGTAGCTTAATTCTCTTTGGGTGAATCATTAGTAAATATTATATTGTGCTTGAAACAATAAAAATATCAAAATTAATTTAAAAAAGCATATCAAACTAATAAATTGAAGATAGACTTTTAGAAAAAAAATATGTATTTATGAAGAAGCATTTCTTTTTTAACTCTATAAGGGTAAACAAGTTCATGTTTATTTGATATCCAGGAAGAATTAGACATAAATCAAAAGGAGCTAGAACTCTGGCTGAGCTGTTATTTGACTCTTGAAAAACTATTTTGAAGCTAAAATCCACACTAAAAATACACCAACACTGATAAGAGCCATACAATTCCAATCGAGTTTTCATTTCACATAAAAGCATTGAATTTATTCATCTTAATCTGTATATTAGTATATTAAAATGTGCATATCTAGCTAACATATGCTATATTTTCCTTTAATAAAATGCAAAATAGCAAAGGCTGGAAAATGTTCATAAAGATAAGTACAATCTAGTGACTTTGGCCAAGTTCTCATCTGAAGAAGATTACAGACCAAAATCCATGATCTTCCTTTTTCTGTGGTTACTGAGATATTGAATAATTGTTTTTTGTCTGGGGCAACCTCAGAATTTGCTGCTTCTTTTGCTCTATCGTCCATGGTCCATTCCAAGGTGATAACTATAACTCTAGTACTATGAGGTTTATAATGATTGCTTAAGCTTTACACTTTGTAAGCATTGGAAGACTTCACTCACCTTGTTCAAGTGGTTGGCTTTTAGTTGAAGTAGTTTTCATCTTGAGTGCCTCCCTAACAGACATGTCACAGCAGGAGCCTTTGTTAGTGTCTTGGTCACTGTCAGCCTGATCACTGTCCCCGTGCCCACTGTCTCTCAGGCTGGCTCTTTCTGGGTCCTTAAACGTGGAGCTACTGAAATACATATAAAGAAAAAGAAGAGAAAGTGTTGTCTCTACGAGTTTGAATCTGAAGTGTAATCTCTAGCAAAGCAATTTTGACATGAATGCAAATGGGGAAGCTGAGAAAGTTATTTAATAGGCCTTACCTTTGAACAAACTGCTGCCTGCTGCCCATGTAATTGGGCTCTGCGGGAAAATTGTCTGTCTGTGAAAGAGAAGGAAAAAAATACGTATAGTTGTACACTGGACAAATCTCCTGCAGAGCAACAAGATTTCCTAGTGGAAAAATGATTAATAATTCAAAAATTCCCTTAATCTTCAAATTTGTACATTTTAATTAAATTGGAAATTGCTGACATGTAATTATGTACTCAGAACAATTAAATGATTCCGGTCCACAAATTACCTGTTAAAGTAAACAATGAGCCTGTCATAACTGGCATTCTTTGTTAGTACCAGGATGGATAACACTGTCTGTGTTGTTTCATTACTTAGATATTAAGATTGGATATTTGTGGGAGGAGTGGAAAAATGACCCAATTTCTCCATATTAAAAGCGTGAATTATTTAATAATACTCATTTTTAAGCATAATTACATCATCTGCTGGGATTCTTTGCCCTTCTTGGTATAACATCATTTAAAGTAATCCACTCCTCAATTAAGGGATATAAGACCTTTCCTTCAAATTTTACCAGTAACAAATACAGGCATGGCACCTACGGTCATACTCATCTCTATAGTGAATCCTTATCTGCATCCCTACTATGGAAATTGTACTAAATACAAGGGAAAGGGCTGTTACTTCCTGGTTATTAAAAACAAAGTAAAATAAAAATAAGAATTAAAATGTTACTTAAAACATTGGGAGTAAAGACACTGAAAAATGAGGCTTGTTTTTGTGTTTGTTTTTGCTGCTTCCAAACTGACGTGGAGGTCTGCCAAATAGAACTGAATTCTCCTTGTACCATAGAACAGAGTCTTTTGCAAGAAAGAGAGTAGATCTTTCATAGGTTTCCCTATACTGTACATTCATACATGTTACTACTTCTTGCAGCTGACTCAGCGACAAAGGTTCTCCTGTTTTCTGCCTCACTTCATATCACACCATTGTGCTCTGAAGCAGCTATGGGTTCCTACAAGATCATCCAGCATGCAAATATCAGTGACACAGGAGCATGAAATTCATGAATCAGAGGGACCAAGGTAAGGTTTAATGCAGAACAGTATGTAGTTTCCTTATAAATAAGGCTAATTTAAACTAACAGGACTTTTTTTTATCCCATGTAATAATTTAAATTATTTGGCTTTTTAAACTATTATTGGAAAAAAAAACATGTTAAGAGTAATAGCTTAAACTACTATGTAAGTTTCACTGTCTTTTAGAAGTTGGGGGACAGGAAAAACCCTCACAAATTTCTTAATCTATAATCTTTTCTTGCTGTTGTTCAAATGACCTTTGTCAAAATAAATGCAAAGATGAAGGTAAACAAGGGAGATTAATTTCTCACTTCTAATCCACTTGAACTAGTACTTGATAGCAGACATTTTTTATTAACATGTTTTTACTAATTTCCAGATTATGTGAAGCACCTTAATTGTTTCCATAACAAACTATCTATCTTTAAGGATAACTTTATCCTCTAGTAAAAGTAATAATGGAAACCAATACCAAGAGCAAAAATGTTTGCAAAAGAGTTTTGCCAATTTTAAAAACTAAAATTACATAGAAACTCCACATTTAAACTAAAAATCATCTAGTTCATTTTTTGAATTGGTCAAAAACATGTATCAACTCATTACTGCTGTCAGTTAAAAGCTAAGACTGAGTATCTGAGAACACTTCAGAAAAACAGAATCTGGGGTATTAAGGAACAAGTAAAATGTAAAGTGAAAGTGTAAACTCTAGTTAGAAAATATAAGGGCTATTATAAGTAATCTTGTGATTTTAATGGCTTTGATTAGGGGGGACCTCATAGGATGTGGATCCCTATTCAGTTAGACACAGGGAGACCGACTGGGAAAACTTTTCTTCACTTGTTCTAATAGGGACAGTATCTAAAAATTTTTTCATAATATCAAAATTCTGGGCAGTTCTTATAAAATAAGATACTTTAAGTTCCTATTGAGTGAAGAGCTGTTTTAAATTATATGTGAGTGTGTGTGCACACGTGTCTATGTATGTTTCTATGTATGTATCAGCATGTTTGATGAGCACTGGGTGATGGTAATCCTACCAAATATTGTTCTGATGAAAGCAGAAAGACAATAGGAAGTTAGAAAATAAGAACTTTGGAAAGGAAAGAAAGGCAGGGAGAAAGGCAAGGGAAAAATAGAAAGAGAGGAGGAAGAGAGAAACAAAAGCATATACAAAGGAGGAGAAATGACAGTGGAGAGTGGTAAAAACAGGCGAAAGAAAGTTGGTTTATTATTATAGAATTTCACAAAGTACAATTTTAGAAGTCTGCAAATTAATCAGTAGCAGAGTATCAAGAGTTTATTAATAATGTCTGCCAGCATTCATCCATTAAAATAGGTAGGGATGTGAGAGGCTATGTGGGTTATAATTACCATAATTAAATAGCCACTTGGCCTTTAATAAACATATGACTAATTCACTATAAAACCACACTGGTTTTAATATAGAAAATAACATTTTCATTATCCAGGCTCCAAGCATGTCTGAAAACTCATTTCAAATAATCTGAAATAAAATAACAGTATTTACATAGAAAAAAAAACAGAAAATAGATGAAAAAGCTGAATGTATTACAGCATCATTTAATTTAGAAATAGAAGGGCTTTCAGCTATTTTCCAACACTGTATTCTAAAAATCAAATTCTATCTTGTACATTTATACTTCTTAACCATTAAGTCTAGAAAGAAAGTAAAATTTGAGGTCAGACACTTGTAGATTTTTAGGTCTCAGCAGAGTAATTAAAATATTCATATGAGTAATTAAAATATAACTCTTGAAAATTTTATACTTCTCCATACAAGGATAAAATTAGAATGTTTTCCCTTCAGACACAACTTGAACACAGGAACAATTAACTTTTATTTTTAAAACATATCATTTGTTTATTATTTTAAAAAATGGATCCCTGGAATTGATGGCTAGTTACAAAAAAGTTCTAAAGTGGACACTTTGAAATAAACTGTAGGATATGATTATCTTTTTAATCTATTTCACTCAGAACTATAAAAGACAAATGTTTTGCTGTTTTTTTTAAATGATCATTTGCTCATAATGATCACTTAAATCTGAACTAACGATCTTATAAAACTGAATGGCCCTCCTAGTTTGATTTTTTTTGTTATTTTTTGAATGACGATAAAAATTTAGATATTCTTTCCTTTGTTCAGAAAAGATAAACAAATAAACAACTAATCAGGTAAACAAACACACAGTGGATAAAATCTGTATGATATGAATGGTTTCTTTGATTATTTACCTTTATGCACTTCTCTTCTAGTACTCAGCAAATTGTAGTAAATTTATAAATGATACTTGAAATCATAATTTTTATCAACAGTAGTCAATAATAAACTATTCCTAAGATGTGTCATTTTCTACTACTTGCTCATCTATTAGGACCCTCAAAAAATCATGATTATAAAAATGAGTGTCGGCTTCCCTGGTGGCGCAGTGGTTGAGAGTCCGCCTGCCAATGCAGGGGACATGGGTTCGTGCCCCGGTCTGGGAAGATCCCACATGCCACAGAGCAGCTAGTTCCGTGAGCCATGGCCGCTGGGCCTGCGCGTCCGGAGCCTGTGCTCCACAACGGGAGAGGCCACAACAGTGAGAGGCCCGCGTACCGCAAAAAAAAAAAAAAAAAAAAAAAAAAAAAAAAAAAAAATGAGTGTCTCTGAAAAAGACCAAAAGAAAGCACCTACTGAAGCTGAACCACATTGCCTGAAATTGGGAAAGCTCTATTTGTGGAAGTAGATTAATTTGACATGACCACTTACATGTATCTAGAGAAGTTGATCTGAAAATGGATAGCAAAAAGACTCAAAATAGATTTTTTTTACTCTTAGAATAGTAAAAATAGAAAATTTTAAAATATATCCAGCATTTGACAAAACTCAACATCTATTAATGATAAAAATTCTCAGCAAATAGGAATAGAAGGAAACTTCTTCAACTGCATAAAGACCATCTATCAAAAAAGAGTATAACTAGCATCACATTTGAAAATCTGAAAGCTTTCACCACTTCTATTCACCACTGCACTGAAAGTCCTAATATGTTCAATAAGGCAAGAAAAATAAGTGAAGGACATACCAATTGGAAAAGGAGGAAAACAAATTTTCACAATGTTATTGTATTCTCAGATAATAGTATTGTTCAAACAGAAAATAAGAAGGAATCAAGACAAACAAAAACAAACAAAACTTCTCAGAATGAGTAAATAAGTTAAGCAATGTTGCCATGTCCAAGGTCACCACACAAAAATCAATCATATTTCTATATACTAGCAATGAACTAGTTGGAAACTTAAATATCCAAAGCAATACATTTATAATATGTCCCTAAAAGTCAAATACATAAGCAAATAGATAATTATAAAAAATAACTACAGAATCTGTAAACTGAACATTACAGAAACTGATGGAATAAATCAAAGAATGCCTAAATAAATGGAGAGGTATATCATGTTTATGGATTGAAAAATTCAACATGGTAAAGACATCAATGTTCCTCAAATAATCTATACATGTAATATAATTCCATTCATATTCACTGCATGATTTTCTATAGGTATAGACAAGAGGACTCTAGAACTTAAAACAGAAAGAACTGTAATAGCCAAAATAATTTTGAAAAAGAAGATTGAATTTGAAGGAATCACACTACCCTATTTAAAAATTACTATGAAGCTACATAAATCAAGACAGTGTAGTATTGTCAATGGAAAAGACACATAGATCAATGGGACAGGAGAGACTGTTCAGAAGCCCACAGAAATACGGCCAATTAATTTTTGACAAAGTTGCAGAAGGCAATTCAACAAAAATGAACACATTGTAAAAACAAAACAAAAGCTTAAAAATTCAAAATTGACCATAGATCTAAATGAAAAACATAAAACTTTATGAGAACCCTGCAGAAAATCTATGTGACCTAATGTTAGGCAGAGTTCTTAGACATGATACCAAAAGTATCATTCATAAGAAAAAAAAAAAGGAAAAGACCAAAATTAACCCAATAATTTGGTATTTACCTTAAATAAAGGAAGACTATGATCACACAGAGATTTGTATATGAATATTTCAAGAGCTCTCTTTGCCAAAACTGGAATCATCCCAGATATCTTTCAATAGGTGAACAGAGAGACTGTGGTACATACATACAGTGAAAAACTATTTAACAATAAAATAGTGAACTATTGAGGCTACAACTTGGATGAATCTCAGAAGCATTACATTGAGTGAAAGAAGCCAGTCTCAAAAAAAAAAAAAAAAAGCACAGTGTATGATCCCATTTATAAGATTTATCAGAAAAGCAAAAATTATTATAATAAAGAATAGATCAGAGGATGCCAGGGGTTAAGGTTGACTATAGAGATATAGCATGAGGAAGCTTTTTACAGCGATAGAACTGTCCTTGATTATGGTATTAGTTTCATGAAGCTACATATGAAAAAATAACAAAAAACACAGAGCTCTACATTCCAAAAAAGGTTCATTTTACTGGGTGCTAATAAAAAGTAATTCCAAACATTCATATAAGGTGATCATCTGCATCTCATATACACTGAGGATTTTTCTATCCCACAGAGGATTATAAAACTACAAATTCTTTCATTAGTCTCAATAAAGAGTATTTCTGAACTTTGTCTTTTAAAAGTATACAGAGCCAACTTTCAAAACACTATGTAGAAATCCCATATTCATTTGTACAGACTACAAATGGATTTGAGATATAAAGCTCTATTTAGCCACACTAACAAACCCAAACAGCACTCTATAAGACAGTTGTCTTAAATATGAATTATTTAGCTCAATTTTCATATTTTTTCAATGATGTTTTTCTTGTATACAGTTCTCATTTACCCAGCCATAAAATAGATACTTTAAATAAAGATTTCAGACTGCATTTATCGCAAAGAAGTAGCTTTTCTTTTCAATGCATGAAAAAATATGGCTATATGATGAAGAACTGGGAACCATCCTTAGAAATACTGAGTTTTTTTAATTTGGAGAATACCTCATGAAATTGATTCTACATTTGTAAGTAAGTGAATAGAAATATCCTTATAAAGACTAAAGACATTGAATATGAAAGTATTAGTATCTAAGATGCACCAAAGTGTATACAGAATAGTCAAAATAATTTTACAACATTGATGGTAAAATTTGGATAATACTATCTAAGTTGTGCATTTTTATATTTTATATGAGATAATATATGAAAATGTCTTAGTTATAAAATACTACTCCTGTTATAACTTTTAATTTTTTTACTTTTTTATTTTTTATTTTTTGGCTGCACCACGCAGCTTGTAGGATCAAACTCCAGGCCCCCTGCAGTAGAAGCACAGAGTCCTAACCACTGGACAACCAGGGAATTCCCACTTTAATTTTTTTTTTTAATCTTATAAGCAGCACTGTAAAGATCATGAAATAAAAATAGCTGGATGAAAGTCTGGTAAATTGTAAAACAATACTTGAATTTCTAAAAAAATGAGAAAACTATGGGATGACAAAAACAAAGACCTCATCTTTTTGAGTCTCATTTCTAAAGAATTTCTAAGAAACATAGAGTACTATTCTCCAAATGTATCCCTGCAAAAGGAACAGAGAAAAATATTGTGAGCATTAGGAAACTGGATTCTATAGTTATTTTTCACCATCATAGATACTGTTTAAATAAATATTTCTAGAATTCAATCTGTAGTTAGTGCAATAACTGTGAAAAATATATGCACAATATCTCGGCTCTATTTAACAGGATTATTTTATATTTCCCATTATAGTCATGAGACTGTCAGGAAATTTCTTATGGACAGAAAAATGTTGACAAACCAAACATCTCTGGCATTTCCAGAATCGTTGTTGTGTAAACACAGAAGACAGTAGTTTATAAACTGCTGGTATTCTTAATATTATTTTGCTTTTCTACATCTGTTTCTTTACCAAAGAGGAGAACTCTGGGACAGAGACTCAATAGGTAAATTCATTCCACAAACACACATTTAGTTCAAACCATGCACAATATAAAAATCTGGTATTCACCAACGTAAAATTCACAGTATCTGATATTCAATCAAGAATTACAAGGCATGAAGTAAACCAGGAAAACATAACCCATACCTAGGGTATAGCCCATCAATCAATAAAACCCATCAATCAATAAAAACAGACCCAGGCATGAAAAAGATGACAGAATTAACCAATAAGGGCCTTAAAATCTATTAGAATTTTGAAAATATGATCAGGAATGTAAAAGCATGACCCTGAGAGTAAGTGCCTCAGATTTTGAGCCCCAAGAAACTCCCTTGCAGTACCCTAATCTTGGGCCTAAAGGTGAGAAAGAGATGGCCCAAAAGACACAAAATGAAACTACCAAAAGTGAAAACTATAATATTTGAAATTGAAAATACAATGAATAATACTAACAGATTAGACAATGATGGACAAAAGATGTAGCATTTTGCACCAAGTTCTAGAAGCATCTGTCTCAATAATTATATATTTAATATTAAATTTCTACTTTATGTTTATCTGTATAAGCTTTATATATTTGAGTCAACATCCTGTTTATAATTTTGTAATATATAAGAGAGCAGACAGATATGTCAAATACAAAAAGTCTCTCCCAGAGGTTGCAATACAAATACGAAGAAGGCTTTCATTCTAGAGGTATTGACCTAGAATTGGAATTATTGAAGAAAAATGAAAGTGTATGTTTTACTCTTTGAAGTCATCGTTAAGATAAAACTTCTCACAGACTAATTTTGGGTAGGATGTGTAGTCATGGTGTTGAATCACATCATTATAGCTTCAGTTATACTTAGATGATCAGTGTTTTCCTAATCCAGAGGAACAGGGGAGTGAAGTTTTTAAAATTCCTTTGAATTAGGGAGAGAAGATTGATTGCATATATTGATGCCACTGGGTTGCAAACAAAACGAAACAAGTTGAACTTTTCCCTTAATTCAAAGGCACTGCTTTTCCCATTGATAACAGTATTCTCTTTGCAGCACTCTGAACACAAGGGAGTGTTAAGAGGTGAATAATTCACTTTAAGCTTTTTCATACCGACATTGCTTCTGATAGCTCTGCCTTCAACAGAATATATGGTGTGGTTCTTTCCACATTGCTGAAGCAGCCAACAGCATTTTAAGCCACACTTATAAAATTATCTGACAGCACCTATAGCTCTGAAATTTCTAAAGTGCATGAGGTATGGCAATAACTGTATTTATCAGTGATTTTCAAAATAATACATTTTATACAAACATAGTGTGGTCCACACTTATGTACTAAAGGTATAAGAAAAAAAGTGAGAAATTCTTACCAAATTTAGCAAAAACTGACATTAAGTTAAAAATGGGAGGACAAGAACAGCCATATCCTCTTAAGTGAGAATTGCAAGTCTACTGCTCAATTTGGATGACTTAGATGCATTTTTACAGTGATGTGGATGTATCTGAAAATCTCTTGCAAATGTTAATCCTTTTATAAATGGCACTGATAAGTTCAGTAATAACTGGTGTGCCAGAATTTAATTATGTAATCCGTGAATCTTAAAGAAAATCATCTTTGACAAGAAAGAAGAGAATCTAAATACTCAAAAGGTAAGATGGGAGCTATTTGTTATCTATAAAAGCACACAAAATAAAGAGCTGCACATTCTTTTTATATATTTGCTGAAAGGTGGAGCCCAGAGGCCACCGAGACACCACTGAATGCTAGCTATACTTCCCCACTAGCAACAGCAGCACATTATGCCATGAGCGGATATCTTAGGAAAATAATCCAAACTTACTAGAAGATTGCTAATTTCAACATCCCTAATTAATCCATTCTCTTCCGTGTGGTAACCCACTCCATCTCAACCCTATCCAATACCCAGTCCTCCCTTTTTCTTCCAAGTGGCGGGGGAAGTTTGGAGTTCTTTTCTGTTTTCTTTCTAGCTCTTAGCCAGACATTTAGTCTTAGAAAACTCTCCTCTGCTTTCCTCCTATCATATTCTTTTCCCATCTCTATTAAGAATGCAGAAGGATATTCCCCCTGGAGGGAATATCTGAAACTACATTCTCTGCAGTTGGGCCTCTAAGACTAACAACTCAAAGATTATACATTGCCAATAAAAGTTCATTACAAGCCTGAACTTCTGGAATACTCCACATATGAAGAGAAAGAGCGAAAAAAGAGGAAGACAAATTAGTGACACATTATTTGAATGTTCCCTTCTGCAAAATATATTTCCTTAAATTCTTATTTTATTAATTTTAAGAAACTTGCTAATAAGCATATGGGAAATTTTTAAAAATTGGATTATTTAGATTTAAGCCAGTCTTTAGTCCAATTCACTTAGCTAATATGGACATGCCTTGACACTATACCTCACTGAATCTAAATACATGTAAATGGTGTAACTGTGTCTATACTGTACTTGGAGATTTGGAGTATGCTGTCCTACATTAGGATCTACAAAGCGGTATTATTGATATTTATTATTCATTCTTCTCAATTGCCCTAGGAGACACAATACTATTACTGTCCACATTTTTTTTTAAACAGAGAAACTACAGCTGACTTTCATAGGGGTGCTTGTCATATACCCAATTCATTGTAGAACAATAACACTTGCCAGAGACTGCCAGGACAAGTCGGTTGATATACTGCCTCTCTGAGAAATAGAGAAAAATAATGATCCATACCAATATTTTCAGAAATAAGTTAATGAGAAATTAATGTGAATTGCCTTGAAATGATCTTAAAAATTATTGTTACATACTAAGGAAAATAGTACTAATATTTCCCCTAATAACAAGATGGCTCTTTATGCACTCTACCTTTCTTTTTATACTTCCACGTTAAATTATTTTAATAATCTTAATATTATATTTAACTCTAGATTTTTCCTTTGGTCAATAACATAAAAATGTAATAATGGCCATTTATTATCAAATATACTAATGCATACAGTAGGCTTAATTGTATAATTACCATCATTATAGTCATATATTATCAATTGCCAAAATAGGCACTTCTGAACACTCACTTTTAAAGTGCAAATTTAAGGTATTACATTCAGTCGATCATCATGTGAAATTCCTAAAAGACAAATAACTAATTTAAAAAGTAAATCAAACTGTATGCTTGTTATCCATTTCATCAGTTTATTTTTTCACAATACACTAAAATTAAAAACTTTATGAATGTACTGATTTTGGTAAAAACAATTCACCAGTCTTGCTGCTCAAAATATTAAATTGGTGATCAGAAGATAGTCAATTATTATTTAAATAATGATTACATTTTGCAAATGCAACAAAAAGTGATCAACAAGATCTGTTTTTTATCTGAGTTTGCATCAGCCTTTCAAGTCATCAACTGTATAGGTACATTCCAATTCTTTTTTTTTTTTTTTTTTTTTTGTGGTATGCGGGCCTCTCACTGTTGTGGCCTCTCCCGTTACGGAGCACAAGCTCCAGACGTGCAGGCCCAGCGGCCATGGCTCACGGGCCCAGCCTCTCCGTGGTATGTGGGCTCTTCCCGGACCGGGGGATGAACCCGTGTCCCCTGCATCGGCAGGCGGACTCTCAACCACTGTGCCACCAGGGAAGCCCGCAATTCTTAATAGGAGAAAAAATAGGAGGAATTCAAGGTGAAATTGAATAAATCAGCAGCTTTCTAATGTTTTCCTTCCTCTAAATCTTGATCAACATAGAGAATTTTTAACTCTTTATATGTAACGATTCAGCCAACCAGATAAACAGCCAACATATTTTACAATAACTAGTATATACTTTGGGTGAATTTTGAGGCCCCGACCTTTTGCATGAGTTTCAAAGATAATTTACTAACCCCTTCCAAAAAATAAAAATTATATAAAATTATAAATTAAACAAAATAACCCTTTATATTTGAATTTCTCGTTTAAAAACAAGAGTAATTTGAAAGCACAGTTATGAAAATTTAGGAGATAACATACAAGGAATTTGGAAGACTTGTCCTCAGAAATGAATATTAAAAAGAAAAAGAAATTCCTAAATTTGAGGAAAACTTAATTATTAATCAAATTTGCAAGTATTAGATTATTAGAATATTTTTCATTTTCCCTCTGAAATGTAAGTATCACATTTAAAATGCATGATTCAGTGGAAATAGCTATTTCAGGTTGGCGTTCATACCTGAAATTAAAATAAAGTGTCTTTACTAATGCTAACATATTTTTAAACATTAGCATAAAATGAAATGAAATATCTCTACTCTTTATCAGACTGTCACTTAATACCTAATTCAAGAATCCCCAGTTCTTTTTTTGCTTGAAGACTTTAATTCTAAGAATTTTTCTCCTCTAGTGAAAGAAGCAATGTTATCTAGAGAATCACTTCATGAGACAATAAGCCAGCATTCCTCCAATAACTGGTTTTGAAATAACAGATAATCATTTTGATTTTGTTAGAAACTCTTTAAAGTCTACATAGTGCAGTTTTTTAGCAAACACTCAAATAGAAAAAAATTAAGAAATATTATTAACATTTAGTAATGACTTACAAAATTGCTTGGTGAACCCTGGCTGGCTACGGGGCTCATTCTCTGTTTTTGAAAATAAAGTTTTATTGGAACTCAGCCATGCCCTTTCATTTATATGTTGTGTATGGCTGCTTTCATGCTTCAATAGTAAAGTTGAGTAGTTGTGACTGAGACCATACGAACCCCGAACTTTAAAATATATACAATCTGGCCCTTCATAAAAAAAAAAAAAAAAAAAGTTGCAGGCTCCTGACTTAGAAAGACGAAGTTTCAGTTCTTAACCATATTATTAATTTTTTTTTTTACTCTACTCACTCCTGTAGATGAAATAGTAATGAGGCATTTTTACATATGCATTAGGCTTAATTAGGTCATGGTTTAGGAAAAAAACACGTCATTTTCATCCTTTGAAGGACACAGACTTCCTCACAGAGAATGCACTTGGAAGGTACCTGATTGAAAAATGATTTATATTTTTAAGTGATTTAGGTTTTAGGTGATTTATAATATGTTTATATTCAATTCCAAACAAGTTAAAACTGCGGAAACAGTACCATCTTGGGAACACCTAAAACAAAATGCACTCAGATGCATGAAGTTTCCTGAATTGTATTACAAGTTCCTCTAGAGTGCACTTAGAATAAGAGTAACTAATTCATTCCCAGAGAAAAGAACTCTTCAGTTCTGAGAACTCTGTCTCCTGTGCTTCCTTACATATTTTAGAGTTTGATGTCGTCACAGCATTTCAATCTTCCAAATGTATTATTTCCTTTCAGCCTCACTGGATGGAGCCATTATAATTATTTCTATTTTATGTATGCAGAAGCTGAGGCCTGTGGAATTCATGAAAAGCTAGCTGGAGGGTCCAATATGAGTAAGTAATATGAATGAGTTACTTTGACTCAACATTTTGCACTCTTTCAAATAAAAAACCTGCAAGTACTATATGATTCATCTTGCTTTTGTGTGTATTGTCCTTTGCTTTCTATTTTATTCTCTTTATCATTGTTTGTCGTGTTTTGCAGATTATTTTCATTCTAATCATGCTTGTTAATCAACACTCCCTACAGAGCTCTAATACCAGGTCACAGCCCCTTGAACGGCTTTATTCCTATAACTGGGCAGCTCTGAATTAAACACAAATAAAAGCAATGACGTCTACTGGAAAATTTTGATTAGAATAAAAGAATCAAAACCAGTTCTGCGATCAAATCTGAGAATCCAGGGCTGCTTCTGGAGTCTCCAAAATTTGGAAGTATTTTCACTACAAATGAAAATACTATAGGAACAACTACAGAACCTCTTGACATTACTGCTGGTTTCCCATTTGAAAGACCCTGTGACAACATGTTGTACATAGGCTCCAGCAGAGTTTTTGATGCTTCCTCTGTGGAAGCCTTAAAGAATTTTCTTCTAAATTGACCTGTAATCTAGGGACTAAGTTGTATTACGTTATTGCAGCAATTTTCATGCTATAAAATGTTCCCATAATCTATAGATACCTCAATAGAAATGAATGTCAAATATGATATCCCAACTGGTGTAGGAGTAAAAACCCTAAACTCTGAGTCAGATGACATTAGTTCTCTATTCCTGGCAAGCTGCAGTAACATTTCTGTGCTTCAATTTTCTCACATGAAAAGAAGTGTAAATGAAATCAGGCGCTGTCAAATGTCTCTAACTTTCTAGTATTCATTGCCCTAAAACAGTTCTTTTGTGGAAAATTCTCTTCAGTTTCTACCTAGTGTGAGTTTTCTTCCTACAGGGTCTCCCTGCATAAAAAGAATAATTCTTAAGGAAGACTTAAAAACATCTTTCCACTTCAGAGTTAACTTTGGTAGTTTAAGAATGTTTAGGGGTTTCCCTGGTGGTGCAGTGGTTGAGAGTCCGCCTGCCAATGCAGGGGACACGGGTTCGTGCTCCAGTACGGGAGGATCCTGCATGCCATGGAGCGGCTGGGCCCATGAGCCATGGCCACTAAGCCTGCGTGTCCGGAGCCTGTGCTCTGAAACGGGAGAGGCCACAACAGTGAGAGACCCACGTAAATGTTTAGACATCTAGAAACCAATTTTCACAAGATAGTCTATCAAAAATCAGTCACATTTTAAAATGTCTATTTAGCCTTAAAACAAAAGTGATCACTTCTGGTTCCGAGAAGTCAAAATAGAAATGTACAGTAAAATACATTTGCATTCCAGGAAAATTACTTTTTTATAAGCATAAGTAATCTGGGATAAAACTATACTCTTGTACAAATGCTAACGTTGAGGCCAACTGAAATTTTGTTTTTACAGGAATGTGTCTACATATCAGCCCCCTAAAGTTTAACTGCTCCAGAATATTTTGTCTTTTGCTGTTAATGAAAATAATAATATGTTAATATTTCTTCAGAATTTAGCATCATCAATATTATTTATAAGCACAATCATATTTCATTCTTGACACTTATGACACCTGTATGAGTAACAAATATTATTACACCTGATAAGAAAACAGAAAGAAAGAAGTTAAGCAACTTGCTCTGGACTGAAAAGCAAGATTTTTTTTTTTTAACCAAGTCATTGGGAACAGAATCTCAGTGTAAAGAATCCGTCAGTCAGAGAGTAAATGATGAAATGAACTATAATATATCCATTAATTGGCCAAGAATCCCACCATTTATATGAAACTATATCATTGACATAGAAAGATATCTATGCTACATTTATATAATTTTGAGGAAAAAGCAGCTTTAATATATTATGTTTTGTATGTACCACTTTTTAAAATTGAAATATAGTTGGCTACAATATTGTGTAGTATATACCACTTATTGTAAAAATCTAGTTATGTGTGTGTTTGCATGTGTGTGTGTATGTCACATATTACTCATCCCAGCGGGGACAGGTATAACACCTTAAAATTAAACATATTAATATTTCTCTAGTAAAAAATATTGATATTAACACTAATTGGAATAAATAAAAATTTAAAGTAGCCTTAAATCTGTTCAGGCCTGAGTCCTTTAGATTTCATAATTAGAGAAGGGATTGTGGATCTGAACCAAAAAAGTTAGCAATAGCTACCTCTGAGTTCTAAATTATAAACAATTATAACATTTTAAATTCAACTTTATCTTCAGTCCACAAGTATATAATGAGTTCTAACTACATACTGGACTCTGTTTTAAGTATGGCTTTTTTAGTGGAATTTTTGCAATAAGTAAGAATTCCTCTTAATATTAGGGACAAAATATAGTCAGTATAAAAAAAAAGAGAAACTCAAAGTCACATATACTGGAAAATAACTTGAAGTTATTTTAATGAATAAAACAATTTTTGCATATCAGGCTTTTGTATATAACTGTTTTTTCCCAAGAGTAAAGTATCTTCTTCTAAGAAAACCATTGACTTGCTTAAAATCAAGCAGGAAGGGAGTAACTGGCCCTGTGGTCAAATGTAGCCAATTCATTCCTGGAGGCTGACTACAAATTCCCAGTTTGATGGTACAGTAGTTGAAATCCAAAAGACACTAGACCAGCAATGACCACACAGGTCTAGAGGCACAGTCTCAGTGGAGCAACTTCATCTTTGGGATATGTCACACACAAAAAATAAGGGTCCAAAAATCTTATTATTCAATACATAGTTACATATCAGTTGTCCTTGAAGAGCTCTTCTTTAGAGGTTACCTAATTCTCTGTGGGTTTTTTGGTAGGGATTTGCATGCCTATTTTATTAAAATGTATAATTATTCTTACAACTTTATTTAATTTCATTATCTGAATAATTTCTGGGTATGCCAGGTTTTCTGGACAAATATTCTCTGGTTTACCTTGACAATTACCAGTTCCTTAGCTTTTCAGAATACCTGTTTTCAGACTTGTGCCAATTAATATGGAAATTAATTTTCAGTATCTTTGGCCATGAAGAATGGTTAGGTGCCTTTCCTAGTAGAAACAGTGATTTTCTTTTCTTCCAAGTCCTTTTGATTATTTTTAGAGCTGTAAGTTTTTTTTTAATACAATTTTTAAAGGTCACTTTCCATTTACAGTTACTACAAAATATTGGCCATATTCCCCATGTTGTACAATACATTCTTGAGCCTATTTACACCCAATAGATTGTACTCCCACCTTTATCCTGCCCCCCACCCACCCACTGGTAACCACTAGTTTGCTCTCTGTATCTGTGAGTCGGCTTCTTTTTTGTTATATTCACTAGTTTGTTATATTTTTTAGATTCCACATATAATTGACATCATACAGTATTTATCTTTCTCTGACTTATTTCACTTAGCATAATGCCTTCCAAGTCCATCCATGTTGTTGCAAATGGCAAAATTTCATTTTTTTATGGCTGAGTGGTATTCCATTTTATGTATGTATATATATATATATATATGTATGTATATATATATATATATGTATATATATACATATATATATAACACATCTTTATCCACTCATCTGTTGATGAACACTTAGGTTGTTTCCATATCTTGGAAATTTTAAATAATGCTGCTATTAACACTGGGGTGCATATATCTTTTCAAATTAGTGTTTTTGGTTTTGTTTTTGTTTTTTTTTTTCAGATATATACCCAGGAGGGGAATTGCTGGGTCATATGGTAGTTATAGTCTTAGTTTTTTGAGAAATCTCCATACTGTTTTTCACAGTGGCTGCAACAATTTACACTCCCATTAACAGTGTACAAGGGTACCCTTTTCCCCACATTCTTGCCAACATGTGTTATTTGTGTTCTTTTTGATTATAACCATTCTGACGGGTGCGAGGTAATATCTCACTGTGGTTTTGATTTGCATTTCCCTGATGATTAGAGATGTTAAGAATATTGCGTCTCCTTATTTTGGTTCCGTTAGACATATTTTTGTGTAAATATAAAACACAAAGTAGATAATTCTCCCAGAAAAAGATTAAAAAAAAGCAAAATAATTGTTCTCGTCACTGATAGTCTGTTTTCCTTTTCCTTCTTTACAAAACAGAGGATCAGGTTGTAATATATAGTTTGAAAAATAGGTTTTCCCTTTCTCTGAAGGAGTATGAGTTTATTCAATCAGAGTCAGGTGGTTTATAAAACTATGAACTTAATATAAAAAAGACAAAGTATGAAACTCTTCCCAGTCTAATTTGATTTAAGGATCCTGATACCCTTTTTCCTGAGAAGACAGAACATCAAAAATATGAAATGGTGCACCTAGTAGCATGGTGCATAAATAGCTCAATCTGAAAGCATAAAAATAAGCTCTCCATCTATTACTGCAGAACCTATAAATAAGCATAATGAAAATCATGACACATTATTACATTATTCTGTATTGCCTCTATTCATTAAAAAAAAGGATGAGTGCATTTAAAATAAGTTCACATGTCAAATGACATGCAAGGCCTTGCAACTGAGATAATGCTGAAAGGAATATTTGTAAAGGACAGACACTTGGTCTTATATGGCTTATCAAGAGTATGATAGAATTATGAGAAATCCGAGTACTAATTGCTTCACACCAAAGTGGTGGTAGCATAGTATCTAAAACTTTTACATCATTCACCTGCACCATGTGTGTTCTAATATTATTGTCAAAAAAAAAATTAAAAAGCTTTAGAGAAAAGTTTCCCTGTCAATGAGCCCTTAAATGGATTCTTTTTTCAGTTTCCATGTCAATTTAACATACTAGATTATTTTAACAGCATTGTATTGCAAATAAAGAAGATCCAAATCCTATTAATGGAACTATGTTGCCAAAATAATCAGCTTCATACTTAACAAGTTTCCAAGTATTTGAAAAAGCTGTGAAATGGGATTATAAGGTTAAGCTGTGTACATCTGGCTCATCACTATATAAACATTTCAGAAATCTGATCTCATAGGCTGAAGAAACACTCATCTAATCATGATTCTTTTCCAAGTCATATGGACTTCAATGAGCAGAGCAGTACACAAATGCTTACAAGAAATCATGATCAATTTACATAATGTATTTCTCCTGTTAGGCATATAATTTTGTCATATATCACCCTTCTGAGGGAAGACATAAGAAATATTTTAGGAGGGTCCTCTGGTATCATACTTATGTTGGTGAAAGTGGTTGGGGAGTGCCCAAATTTCTGAAATTAAGGATAATCTCCTGTAATACTAAATACTGCTTTTTTCTTATGTCATGGTAAGTAATTTTAGTGTAATTGGATGTTGTAACTATAAATGTAGTGAAATATAGATCCAGAGAATAATTAATGAGAAGCAGGAGTTCGTGAATAAAACAGCAGTAAAAAGTTTGCCAGTCCTTCTAGTTAATAGAAACCTTAAGTTGAACATTAGTTGCTTTAACCAGATTCAGGATTAAATAACTATGCTGATGCTTTGTCAAATACACACCAGCCCATTAAGCCTGATTTTATTTTTTGAAATTTTGTTCAAGAAGATAATTGGGTTAAAAATGTATTGAATATGGTTCTATCAAATTAACCTCAAATGTCCAACTTGAAAACATTAGGCTTTGGAACTATGATCCAAAATGGCAACTAAAGGTCAATGAATCAAATTTCCAATTACATTTCCTGGGAGCAGATAGGTGCAATAAAACCTAATGATTGAATTTTAAATGCTTTCATGCACCTTTTATCTGTTTCCCGACATGTTGATTCTACCTTAATGATCTAACAAGATAGGTTTATTACAATTAACCAACTGAAATAATATCTCCTTTTTCCAATTATTTATATCATATTATCTGGGGATATTGAATTAGAGCTCCTTTCCTTCTCCGACCCCTAGTGTCTTTCCATCACCATCCCATGCTTTCACCAAACAAAACCCAAACTGTAATATAATTAAATAACAGATGTGTCCTTGGAGATTTAATTTTTCTAGTTAAACGATGAGTATTTAAATAAAGCTGAAGTTCACTGAGGCTTAATGGAAAATTTCAAATGAAAATAATTTTAATGAATTTGTTGACGAAGTTTAACTATAAATTTCCCTTCCTTATGTTATGAACTGATATGTTAGTCTATTTCTCTGACCTGCATAGGCATAAATATATGAAGAAGATTTATCCAGAGGTAAAAAACTAAGCATTCTATTTTCGGGAATGGCAGATGGAGGATTCTTTCTCTACTCTATATCAATAGAGAACACTCTTGCCTGAAGAACAAAAAGAGGGAGTCATGTGGAGAGGTTTATTTTATTGTTTTTACACAAAAAAGAACATCAATAATTTACTTCTTAAAATATATACTCAAGTCTAGATTAAGGGAAATCCAAAAAGCTTTTTAGTTTTAACTAAATAAATATGTTTCTTGTCTATTGCATGCATTTTAACAATGTTAAACATAACATTATCAATCCAACCCATCTGAAATCCAACCCACCCCATATAGCTCCACTATGTAAAATAACTATAAAATCTCAAGTCCAAATGTACATGTAGTCAAGCTCTCCGTATCCTCAGGTTACACATCCTCAGATTCAACCAATCTCAGACAGAAAGTATTTGGGGAAAAAAAATCCAGAAAGTTCCAAAAAGCAAAACTTTAATTTGCTGCAAGCTGGCAACTATTTACCTAGCATTTACATTGTATTTAGAACAATTTACATAGCATTTACATTGCATTTGGTATTGTGAGTAATCTAGATATAATTTAAAGTATATGTGAGGATGTGTGTAGGTTATATGCAAATATTATGCCAGTTTACATAAGGGACTTGAGCATCTTTGGATTTTGGAATCCACTGAGGTCCTAGAACATATCCCTCACAGATACAGAGGGAAAACTCTATAGTTAAATATTAATCTGGTGATAAATACCACCATGGTCTCATCAACCTATATATCTACATTCTTTTAAAATATTTAAGCTATATACTAATGTGTAAGGCTCTTAAAGTATCCCTGTAAAAATAAATTTTCTGAATGGATATCACAGAAAAGGGGCCAGAGGGCAAAGATAGGAAGAAAAGAATTAGAACAGGTCAGTATAAGACATAAATAATAATTCCTTTCCATTTGCTTCACTCAAATTATGTGTTTTGATGATACTTTTCAGATATATAAATAACTTCTGAAAAATTTAAGCAGATGATACATGTGCTTAGATTATACAGTTTTATGTGAAGACTAAACTCATGAAAACTAGGATATTTGCAAAACATTCACATTCTACCAACATTATCTGAAAGCCACCTTTCCAGAAGATTTTTCAGCTGTATTCTTTTTCTAAAAAATAAAAATTAAAAAGAAATGTATGATAGTTCAAGAACAAGCATATTCTGAGAAAGAATTAAAATGCAGACAGATTATGAAGTATTACAGGTCCAGTTTCTGATCCATTATGTCTAAAAGAATATCTTTCCCAGATACACAGGCCTCTTGTAGTGCCATGAAACCAAGACCCACCCTGGTTTTCCTTCTGGAGAGAGCAGCTCTGACTGCTGATGGGCCTTCTTTCCCCAAAATGCCAAATATTCCAGGGTGAATTTACAGATGGACTTGAACTATAATGTTTAGATAATTGTGGATATATATGTCTCCATTTAGAACGTTATTTGTAGGCTAATCTTACATAATATTTGACACTATTAGTTTAATCTTTCCAAAAGTCCTTCTCTTCTTCATAAATGGTAATTGACAATGAATCTGAAACTTCTTAAATTTATATTTCTAGGGTCCTTTCTATTGTTTTTTTTTCCCCCATCATTTTGAATCTCAGCTATTCTGGCAAATGAGGACAATTAAATTTTGAATATGGTTTGAAAGCTCATTCTGCTTGAAGCCTTTATTCTACCAAGCCTCCTTATTGTTTGACTTGAATTTTGCTATCAAAATTTAAAATTCAGATAAATAGTAATTAAGTCCTATAATAGCTTAAAAGTAGCAAAGTATTTCAATTGAGTTCTCTTTAAATTATTTCATTACTTATTCTTGAATTAATGATTATGGATTGAACAATTTTGCAGGTTGTGGATTTTTTTTTCTTTTTTTGCGGTACACCGGCCTCTCACTGCTGTGGTCTCTCCTGCTGCGGGGCCCAGGCTCCCGACGCACAGGCCCAGTGGCCATGGCTCATGGGTCCAGTCGTTCTGCGGCACGTGGGATCCTCGCAGACCGGGGCACGAATCCGCGCCCCCTGCATCGGCAGGTGGACTCTCAACCACTGCGCCACCAGGGAAGCCCATGGATGTATTTTAAATAACAATACTGAAATGGGAAATTACTGTTTACATGAACATGTAGTTTATGTTTCCCCAAAATGTGCACTGAAATTTCATATTACCTATGCAAGATAGATTCTGAAATTTCAAGAAAAGTTTTGTAAGTTGAGTTTGTATTATTACATACATTTTATAACTGCCCATGGTGATTTTCTTTTCCCGTCATCAAATGGCAAATTGCTGGTACCAAAGTGATTAAATCATAAGAAATACAAATAAATGTATTTGTCAACAAATAAAAATAAATGTAATCAAAATTATTATTTACAGTTTATCTATGATTTCATTAAAAATTCATATAGAAAATAAGTGTATATTTTATGGTCTATAAATATAATTATCTTAAAATTAATTAAAACATAGAAAAAAGGATCACATTAGTTTCTTAATTTACTAGAGCTGTGTGATTTTCAAAGGCTTAATATAACACCTGAATTTCATAGTTTCAATATCTTATTAACCATACCAAGGAACAGAACAAAAGATGAAAGATACTTTCTTACCAACACTATTTCTCTTGATACAATGTAAATATATTTATGGATATATATATGGATTTACATATACATGCATAAATATAAACACATTCTGAAAAGATTGATGCTCATAATTGTGAACCTTGATCACCTGTTTTTTTTCCATGAATTGGTAATATTATCAATAGAACTGTACAGGAATTTTCATTGTAGTTATTAAAATGGTAACAACTATAAATAAAAATTATCAAATAGGCCAACTTCAAATAGATTATTTAGCAACAGATCCTTATTTCAGCATGTTTCTCTACGTAATATCTTAGGATTGACCTTAGTAATTTCTAATTCTGAATCCAAGCTCCTGCTCATATCTGATCAGTGATCACAAGACATTACAAATAATTCATATTTTAAGTGCCCACTATGCAATAGAAACCATGTTAGTTTCCCTCAACTATAATGACAAGCAAGGTGGATGTGGTCACTGTCTTCAAGCATTCTCCTATCTAGACCACTTTGTGACAAATTAACTTTACTAATAAAGAGTTACAACACTGACCCAGAGGTTTAAAACTGTTCAGACTTAATAACATTATTTTGTGTGTAGATCAATTAGATCTTTATTAAGAATAGGGACGCAGACATAGAGAACAGACGTGTGGACACAGGAGGGGGAAGGGAGGGTGGAATGAATTGGGAGATTGGGATTGATATATATACACTACCACGTGTAAAATAGATAGCTAGTGGGAATCTGTTGTATAGCACAGGGAGCTCAGGTTGGTGCTCTGTGGTGACCTAGATGGGTGGGATAGTGGGGGGAGGGAGATTCAAGAGGGAGGTGATATATATATATATATATATATATATATATATATATATATATATATCTGATTCACTTTGTTGTACAGCAGAAACTAACACAGCATTATAAAGCAACTATACCTCAATTAAAAAAATAGAGTTAACATATCACAATCAAAAGAAGGAATGAATGGAAATTGACAGAATGTTAAACGTTGTTAGCTATCCAGCCTCAATATTTTTATTGTGGCTCTTTAAAATTCTTATGCATTGAGTAACTTTAGGATCAAGTACATAATTAAAATACTTCCATCCACTTCTTTTGACTAGATATTATTTTATAATTCAAAAGAGTGCACTTTTCTTTTTGCTTGCTAGACTAAGTCCTGTTTTCTCAACACTGCCAAATGGTTCTACTACCATTTACTTCAAACTTAACCAGACAACAGAGGAGTGTGATGGAAAATATCATCTACTCCTTTGCTGAAACATTACATGTCAACTTTTCACCTAAGGCAAAATTTAATGGCTGACTTGTGGATCTTCATTTCTAGTGATTTACTAAGGAAACACTGACATAACCTTTAACCAGAGCAAACAGAGCCACTCTAATAAGCAGGCAACACCAAACCTAAAAATGCACAAGGAACAGAAAGATCCTGGCAGGAATTAATCTGCCATTTTCACACATCTGCCCAAGGGAAGCATTGTAATTGCAAAAATTTACTCTAAGACTGCTGAGACTCATAGTAATTATGTTTCTTTTTTTAAGTAGAAATAGCCACAGGTGGTAACAAATAGCATTTTGAGATAGGGAACTGGGCATGCATTCTAACCCAAATAACTATGTAATTGCCTTAATTATATTAAAAAAAATAGAAAGTCTATTGCTCAAAGTCAGAAAAAAAAAATGTCTCCTTAAATGTATTTCCTGTCATTTACTTTCTCCCAACTTAGCCATTTTGCTTCATTTGTTGGTATTGGCACATCTGATATCAGGGCCACACTGCAGAGTAGGCTTTTGTCAATAACTCTTATCTTGCCTGTGAGTGGGATTTGTTTAGTAGGGTAGTCCTCTTATTTCTTGCCTTATTATTATCTAGGACTAAATAGTAGCTTTCCTAGAAGTTCAGGATCTGGAAATTTAGCTAATAATTACTATCCATGCATCTGCCAACACTAAAAGTGCAAGGTTATAAACTATTTTTTCAATATATGTGTTGTATTAAAATATTTCCTATTTTTCATACAATATCTGCTCTCAGTCATCCTGTCTTTATCTACATTTAGGTTCATGCATTAACACCAAAATATTTTCATAGTTCCTAAAATTACAAATACATTCCATGCATATACCATGCCAAGTAAGAGTCAACTGTATCTCCAAAATTTCTCATTAATCAGAAATTTCTGATTTAATCAATGAAGATTCAAATAAGAGAGTAAGGGTTGGCTTAAAATAAAAAGAAAAAACAATTCATTAATGTTACACAAGGTCATGAAAAGCTAAAATATTAATAAAAATTAAGAAATCAAGTGTCTTCCCTTCAAACTACGTGAAGGCAAGTTTGCATGTAATCTTTAATTCTGTCTTAATGGGAATCTTAGTAATGATGTTTGATTTCTCTTTCATTTTGCATGACTTATAACTCCTCTTATTCACATTCTTAATGCAATAAGTTAATTTTGGATAAATTATTTTAAAATAGATGCAAAACTGCCAAAGCAAAATCGAGAGAATGTTGTGCCTCAAGAAGACACAGTAATAGAATTCACCAATATTTAGATAATCTTCTGGGTTTTTGCTGATAGAACTACTGAAATCAAAGCTAATTATTTTTCAAATTTCAAAATTTCAGAAAACTTTTATGCCTCATATTTATATAAAGATGTATCACTAAGAAATTATCAAGTTTGAAATGGAAAATATTCCCTTTTAAAGTTAAGTCCTGTTTTTCCAAATACTAAAGGATAACATTTTTTCTTAGTAAGTTTTCCTAAGATTTTAAACATATTTTTTCTCAAGCATTCTAACTTCTTACTGTTACCTCATCTACTGAAAAAGGGACATCAGTAAAAGCGCATTTTGGTCACTTTACACTGTGGTTAGATAATCCTTCTCATGGTAATTATAGGTGAACTGCCTTTATAAATATTAGCTCTGCATATGCAATTGCTCTGATGTTGTGGAAAAATAACAAAAGTCTACCAAATAGGCAGTCCTAAAATAATCTCAGTATATTCTGGTAAAATATTCTGTGGTAAATGAAATGAAGAGCTTTCAGCAAAAGTATTTATATTGGGGTCTGTGAAGAGAAAAGGAATTAGTATATCTTAAGAGTGAAAACTGTAATTTTAGGTTTCAAAACTGATACAAGTGTTCATACTGCAAATAAATAAAAATTAAAGAATTTTTTCTAAGACATTGTCTAAAATTGGATTATAAAAATAAAAAAAGAAATTTTGACCCCATGAACATGTCTGCCTACAATAAAATACTTGTTGTGTTTCTGCTTTATACAAGAAAGATATCAAAATTTAGGATATATGTGTATATTTCAATTTGAGTTTTATTGAGTTGGAGGACATAAAGATTCTGGGTATAAGTACAACCCAATCATTGCTTAGCAATGATTATTAAGGATTCAGGTACAAATATTGTAAAGAAGTATACCAATTGATGACTTATGCTTAAATTACATTTTTAAAAAGTTACCACTAAATGAAGCTGAAAAAAACATACCTAAGCACCACAGTCGTTGGAAATAAATTAGTTGAGTCATCTAAGTTAAATCTGTTATTTAAACATATATATGCCATCAAAATAGCATTACAAAGTTTGAGAACATAAAGTCATTATCTACATTAAGTATTAATATAATTTACAAACATGTATCTAGTGTTTCTTAAAATCAGTATATATCTACAAAACAATTATGAATATATAGCTTTGAAAACTTGAAATAGACTTTTAATGCTCACACTTTCATATTTTACAAAGGCTGCTTTTAGCTGATAAAGGAAGTAAACAAGAAGCTTTCCTTTAAATGGTCCCTTTAATGTGTGCCACTAATTAAAAATCAATCAAAAACATTAAAAATCTAAAAAACAATAAATATTGTTCAGACAGGGTGTATTCTACCAAACAGAAGCTTACAAGATAATAGTCATCTTTACTTTGCCTATTTTTCATTCAACACAAATATGGTTCATGACCATTTCATCAAATAGAAACATAAAGAAAATAACTCGTCTTTAAATATATCATAATGTCTGAAATAAAATGCATTTCTAATACCATTAAATTATTTTAATATATTCCATTCCCCTAATCAGACCAAAGTCTATTTATGTAGATTAGTTACATCTAAAGTCTAATTTATCCAACCTGTATTTATCCTTTGATCACAAAGCTTCTTAACTTAAATGGTATTTTATTGTTATGATTCGTTTTCTCATAATTATGCTGTTTAACTGCTTTATTTTTCGAATAAATATATGTAAACGTGCCAATCATATTTAGTACATTTATGCTAGATGCTCAATGAACTGTAAGAGTCATTTCACTACAATAAAGCACCCTGGAATATATCCAGGGCAGAGCCTACAAATACCAGTAATCAGAATGTCACTAGGACCAGCACAAATAGAAGTGTGTCACATGTATATCAATAGATTTTCTCAAACACTGTCTGAAACCAATTTTACAGTCTATCACTGGAAGACCACGGGGCACACAAGTGAAAAATGCAACCTACAGTGCCACAACTTTGCATTTGTATTTTGTTACTTTTTTTTTTTCGCTTTACCTTAAAAATATTGAATTTATACTTCTGCAGTAGCAAGCAGGTGAGAGCAGGGTTCTGCTTAGTCACGGTAGGGAATGTTGATGTCATTAAGGACTCCTTTATTATAGATTCTTTATTTCAGGAGACCAAAGGATAACAATATATCACCATAAAAGCTACTGGTGAAAGCTATGACTAACTGTAAAATGCTGTGTGCCACTGAAGGGAATTCTTTTCAGCGTCTCCTCTTCTAAAATAGGTTGACAATAGATTAGTGTAGGCCTGATGAAGATTTCAAAGTGTTTTGTAGGTGGGCACAGAAGTCACACTATTTTCAAATTGATAGGCAAAATGACCTTGACGCTATTCTCTGACAAATATACAGTCATTGATTGAAGGAATTCAATAGAGAGAAAAAAAAAAAAAACTTTCCCTAATGGCTTTACTAAAATATGGCTTTAAGATAATGCCCTGTGGGATTTATTAAACAGAAGCATCACTGAACGGAACACATTCTGGAGCAATGACTAATATCATAATTAGCAGGTGCATTTGTAAGAATTGAGTGTATTGCAAGACTTCTCAGCATAGGGGTGTTAAGCTTCAGTTCCCGACTGGCATGAGCCCAATTCTAGTGGCTTCACCTTCGTCCTGTTGTTTCATCATCAGACTCCCAACATATATTCTCCAGTGCCTCGAACCATCCCACCATCCTCACCAAAGAATCAGAAACTTGCATGATTTTTTTTCTCTTAATCTACATAAACTCCAACCTATTGTTCACTGAAGACCAGGTGTTCCTTAATTTCTCTGGCATAACTAGCTCTACTTTAAAGAACTTCAAAATGTTTGAAGCTTTAAAACAGTGAGTTATCAAGTTTTAAAATATTTTCAAAGAAAAATAAAGGTTTGAATTCATCCTTAATAAGAGGAGAACTACCTTTGAACTAAAAAAGTATAAAAATAGGCTACTATGTGTGCTTGAGTATTTATGTACATTATACTGAAAATATAAAGGCATATATATGTATACACATATGTTAATTTTGATTCCTCACATTTTCATAAATATGGGCAGAGATGACCTTCACTGCAGTAAATGCATGTAAACCTTTATTAATCTTAAAAAAATAATATTTTCTTAACACATCATTTATAGATATATTTTTACTGCATTATATTGCACAAGTAGCAATAACAGTGTAAAACCTGAAAACTAACAATGGTAGTGTCAGTTTTTTTTACATGATAAAGTATAAACACTGTATTTTTCAACAATATTAAATATTTATCTGGAGAATTTTAAGGGGTTTTTCTTTTAAACTATGTATATTTTTTAGTCTTTTAGGGGATGATATTTGGGATTATTTTAAAAATAATTCATTTATTTTAACCTCATATATAAATGTGTCTGTGTACCATAAAACAGTGAATAATATGCATTATAATATAAACTTTATAAAGACAGTTTCTAGAAAATGTTTTTATTTTATGTTATTTTTTGGGTGCGGCTTGATCAATATAGTTATAAGCAATAGATAAGGTTTTAGAACATGTACATTTTTTTTCATGACTAAAAAAATATGTTCAAGAAGTTGAGATAGGAATTTTAGGGCACAGTTTTCTATGATCTGATATTTTTCATGATCGCACACAGCCTTAAATAACGTGATGAGGCCAAGAATAAAATTTCAAAATCATCCGTGCAGATTTCTATATGACAATATTTATTGATATTATAAAATTCAGTCATAGAATTCAAGTAAAATTATACAACTCACTAAAAGACCTTAAGTAAAATTAAAAGTCATCTTACTCTTACATTTTTAAAAGACTGATAAGAATGTAAGGATAAGACTGTAAGGATGATAAAGTACTACTTAGCTAATATTTTGAGAATTGTATTGAAAATTAAAAACTAATCGGTAAAGAAGTTAATACCTCATGAGTAGTTAGATTAACTAATATTAAAAATGAGATTCTCAGGTTTCTAATTCATATAGTAAAAAGTTATGTGTTTTGTGTTTTCATATTATTATAAAATAGAGAAATGTACAGAGATTTATGTTGAAGCTGAGATTTTCATGGGTGCACACAAAACTAAGAATAAAAATAATATATTAAGAATGATTATAATAATTTGGATTTTAAACTCTTCTCCAAAGAAACTCAAACCAATTTAATCATTATATTTTTAGTTTTACTTGCTTCCACTTTATTTGTACTACTTTTAATACATGGTAAAACAGAAATATATGTTTTATGATTGTGTACTCATGTTAATTTGAAGTAGAAATTAATCCTATCTTTTAAAAAACTTTAAAAAAACAAGAAAAGTGGGCAAGATAGTACTAGAGGCATGCAGTAAGAAAAGGATATCCCCTTCCTTCTCAGCTCACCAAACCCCTAGAAATAGAGACGTATATCAAGTTTATGGAAATAAATGCATGTAATTAATCAAACTGTGCCGTATTGGAATAACACTGTAAAAACTCTTTAAAGTCATAAATGAAAAAATTGTTCACACACTTTGTGTTTGTTACTGAAATCACTAATATACTAGAGTATGAATTTTTGAAGATCATGGCCTTGAAAACTTATCTGAGTCTCAAGCCAAGAATCTCTTGTATTAGAGAAGTAGTAATAAGGCAGACAATGGTTAATGTTGCTAGGAAAGACTTTTTCTTTCACCTTTTCATTCTAAAATACTGAGTTTATAGTCTACACTATGATACTTTAGCTCTCTATTCCTCAATCTCATATTTATATATTTGTATTGATTATAAGTGTTTATCATGTGTTTATTTTGCTTTTATTGAAAAGGCCATCCAGGTATATCAAAAGAATTTCCTCTTCCAGCATAAAAAAATCTAATGTCAACCAAAATGTGAATCTTTTAAAACTGAACTGTAAAACACTGTGTAAGAATGTATTCCTTTAAAAAATTTATTTCAATAGATCTTATTCTACTGGCTCAATATATTTTCTTCTATGACAGCATATTAAAATGACTACATTTTGCGTGCTACCAAAAAAATAATCTGAAAATACAGATGTTCCAACAAAACTGGAAATTCCTCCCACCAGTGAGAATTCCGCAGTCTCATCCCTCTTCGCAGCATGACCTTCATTGAAAACACCTGTTGAAAAGTTACCCTGGGACAAATACTTCTTGATAAACCACGATTAGCAGTTACTCGTGACAATTAGTAATGACCTCTACTTGATTTCAGATTCTGATATTAACCTATGAAATAATTCACATGGAAATTGCTCCTATGAAGAGTGCTTTTATAAATTTGCATAATAATATACTTGCCTTACCTATCACAAAATCTGTGTTCCTATTTTTCACAAATCACTTTTATAGCTTTAAAATAAATAAAATATCTCATTATAACAATGTATATTATGATTCACACTACTGAGGACATTTTAATCAATAATCAATTGTTTAAACACTTCATAGACTGACTTTACTTGGGCTGAGAAACTTGAAGAAAATCTGCCATAAAATACTTTCTCCTGAACCACTGTTTCTACTCCAGTTTACAAGATTGTTCTGTATCCATTTTCACTAAAAATACTCTTATGCCCCCAAATCTATATATCTTAATCTTAAAATTTTAGACCCTGCGATTCACACAAAGTTTTTTGAGAAATTTGAACTTGAGCTGTAACATGAGTCTTTTAAGTCCTAAAGTTTGTTTCATAACACCACTCTTTACCATTCTATCTCAAAACAATTATGATATTATTTTCATTACATCAATAGAAATACACTGGGAATATTCTAAACGGCACCTAAGATGCTGGAAAATAAAGATAAACCGGACCTTTTAGCTGCCAGCCCAGTTGCACTGTGAATTAAAATTCTTCCTTCAGAAATATACACGAGATTAATAGTGTGTTTCCTCATCAGGCTGTGTTAAATAAACACACGCTAATAAATGCACTTGAAACAAGAATATGAGATACCTGAACACTTTAATTTGGGCATGTCACGTCAGCACAAAGTGCAGCACACTAGTTTAAAAAAAAAGAAAGACAGCAAGGTCACTGTAGTCAGCTTATTCTGTTCTCCATAATAGGCACTGAGAAAAACCTTACACATTTAAAAGGAAATTAACATACTAGGAATTTAAAAGACATCCCTTATAGGACAACAAAAACTCAATAGAAAAAAAAAAGAGCCTATTTTAACATTTTTTATTGAGGATATTTCCAGAGCAGAAGCAGTATGGGCAACTGAGCCACTGTGGAAACAATTTCAAGAACTTAAATATTTTCTGTGTCTTTATGGCATGAATTAAGATTCCAGAAGAAAGGGAATAGCAAGGAAGTTTGTCTCCTTTGTTTGCTGTTTAAACTCTCTCTCCCTTTGTGTGTGTGTGTGTGTGTGTGTGTGTGTGTGAGAGAGAGAGAGAGAGAGAGAGAGAGAGAGAGATTTGCTTTGGCTCAAATTTTACTGCTAATGAGAGAATCATCATCATCCATCCATTGGGCAATGACCAGCTTCAAGAACAGTATGGTGTAAACACTGTATAGGGACCCCTGTCCCTCAAAACCTCCTGGATACTTCTATCCAACATTTTTCTTCACTAATCTGACCAGGAATCAGGCTTGCTGAGAATCCTACTGCACAATCTTCATTTTTACTGGACCCTAAATAAGAATTCAACTCATAGTACTTGAAGTGAAAGATTAAGCATTAACCCTCTGTGATATATTTTTAACTGTCAATGGTAAAAATATAAGAAAGGTATATAACAAATGTGTATTTATAAAATGACTGCAAAAGATCTATCTATCTATCTATCTATCTATCTATATATATATATATATAACATATATCCCTCTAAAGAAATTATCATAAATACCAGTTTTACACACTCATAGACTTTCATAGAAACTACAGTTTTTATGGGAGGAATATCTTGTTCAGTTTTATATAGACCTCCAAAAAATCATGATTACTGGTGTGTAGTAAACACTGTAAAAAGTGGGATTTAATACTACAGTGGATACTCTAGTATTTGGTAGCTTCAAGTACGAGTCTGTTTTACAAGGACATTATCCTATTACAGGAAAATGTTTTGCTGAGTTTTAGTATTTGTTACACTTATGTTAAAAAGTATAAGATTATGAAATTGTACTACTCTGTTTTAATAATAAAAACAGTATTTGCTTTTTCAAAGCACAAAACTGTGAACAAATTATTTTCATTTGCCCGAGTCTAATCTTCCTCCCAAAATGTCACTTTTAGTTAAACTCAATTTTGTATTTCAACTATTGTTCATCCAGAGTAATTTGTAGCAACATGCATTCATAATAAGCAGGAATTACGTTTTTTTCATAACACAACTCAATATGTGGAGAAAAGAAACTAGGTAGTAACTAGACACAGTATAGTCACCTGCTGTTGTTAGAGTCTAGTGTCCATGTGGGTCATTTTTTTTCATATACCAATAACCTTAAATTATACTATCTAATATATATTAAATATCACTTAGATATACTGAAAATACTCAGTACGAAAACTAAATGCATCCTTGACTTCTTTTTGGCACAAGTGCCTTTAGTGCAACTTTGCCTCCTGTTTTCAACAGCACAGAGTGAGTACACCCCTCTATTGTACTCTGTTCATCCCTCAACGACTCCAAGGAAGAAGACCAGGAAAAAAAAAATCACAGGACAAAATAAATATAAACTTTTCATAGATAGATACTAGTCATTATCCAGAGCCTATATTTTTTTCAAACTTTTGAAAGATCTTCAGAGCATAATTCACATTTCCAAACCTTAAGCTACACTAATGCATTGTGCTACAGTTTCAGCTGAAGAATAAATGAGATTCATAGCACTTTTAAATATAAAACACTTTTTTAAATATAAAAACTGATATTTTTCCGGGGGTGGGGAGTGAAACTTTAGCTCAAATTGATTCATGCTCTGGAATTCGGACCGGTTGCTATGTTGTGCTTCAAGTAATTTACTTCTTAATATTGGGGTATACATTTTTTTCTTTTGCCATCAGATTTTTTAAATGAAATAAAAAATTTTTAAAGTCAATTAACTGAAGCAATTTTTTTCTCTCTCTAGTAATCCTCTGTTGTGGAGAGAAATGTAGACCAACAAATAAAGTAAAATAAACTATGAGATACTGAACCCTGGTAACATTTTAAAACCTATAAAAACAAACTTTACAAATCCAAAAGTAAGATATTTACATCTTGTAGATTTTTGACTATTTATGTGGGAGGAGTTATGTATAGACTATGTTGTACACGGAGTGGCGAAAGTGTAAATCCTTTTCATTTAAAAAAAGTTCCCTGCTCACTGCTACTAGCAGTGTGGCTAGTCCTGTTCCAAAGGTTTCAGGACAGCTCTCAAACCAGCAAAATGCGAAGTCTCAGTTATGTTAAGAGTCTCCTACCTGAATTATGGACATCCGAGTGGCCGGGGTCTCGCTCGCATTAGTCCCTTGTCCGGTGAAGCTGGTGTGGCAGCCCGCGTGCCCCTGAGGGACGGTCAGGTTTTTGGAGGACGGTTTGAGATACATCACCTCCGACCGGGGCGAGCTGAGGGGCAGGCGGGTCTGGTAGTCGAAGTACATGGGGGAGGTGGCCAGGGAGGGGCTGCTCACCACGTTCATGACGTTCATGGCGTTCCTCTCTTCCACCTCGCTCTGTACCAGCATGATATCATTTTTGTTGATCTTCTTTTTCTTGCCTTTGCCCCCGCCCAGCTGCGGGTGGCTGTACTCTGCGATGCGGCAGTTGTAAGTGCGGATCTCCTTGTTCTCGCGCTTGCACTTGACGGCGATGGTGATCATGGCCGCTAGGAGGATGATGGAGATAGTGCTCAGAGTCACTATGAGCGGCAGCGACATGTCCCAGTGGTGCTGCTCGCCGTTCACCCGGGGAACCCCCTCGGGCAAAGAGCCGCTCACCGAGCGGATGATGAGCTTGGCCACCGCCGACAGAGTGGGCTTGCCGTGGTCAGTCACTTTCACTACCAGCTCCACCACCGGCGTCACGTCTTCCCAGAAAGGGTGCAGCGTACGGATCTCGCCGCTGGATGGATCGATTTCAAACAGGTGGTCGTCGTTACCGTCAACGATCTCGTAGGTGAGGCGCCCGCTCTCGCCGAAGTCGCTGTCAAGGGCGCGTACGGTGCTCACCAGGTAGCCTAGCCCGGCGTTGCGCGGCACCTGCAGTTCAGCCGTGTCGTTCTGCAACGTTGGCAGCACGATCACCGGAGCGTTGTCATTCACGTCTAGTACTGTCACCCTCACAGTGGCGTTGCTCTCCAAGTGCGCGGGCGCCCCGGAGTCCTTAGCAAGCACCTTGAACTCAAAAGCCTTGGTCTGCTCGTAGTTAAAGGAGCGCAGGGCGTAGATGGCCCCGTTGGTGGGGTTCACAGACACATAGGTGTAGATGGACACGTCGCCGATGTGCGAGGGCAGGATGGAGTACGACACTGTGCCGTTTTGGCCCAGATCAGGGTCCTGGGCAAGCACCGAGCCCAGGTACTCTCCTGGGATGTTGTTCTCGTGCACCTGCAGCACATAGAGTCCCTTGGTGAAGCGAGGCGGGTTGTCATTCTCGTCCAGAATCTTGACGGCGAACGACTTGGTGGAGTTGAGTGGAGGCGAGCCCCCGTCCCGTGCCACGATTGTCACGTTGTACTCGTCCTGTGTCTCGCGGTCCAACGGACGGTCAGTCACCACCGTGTAGAAGTTGTCGTAGTTCTCCTCAAGTTTGAAGGGCACGGAACCTCCCGGCCCGCCCAGGCCGCCGCCGCCGCCCGCCCCCCCTCCGCCCAGGACCCGGCACTGCAGCTGCCCGTTTTTGCCCGAGTCTCGGTCAGTGACCCGCACCAGAGCGATGACGGTGCCGGGCGGAGCGGCCTCGCTCAGCGCCCCCTGGCGCACGGAGACAAAACCAATGGACGGAGCGTTGTCATTGCGGTCGATGAGCTTGACAGTGACCTTGCAGTGGGCCGGGATGGGGTTGGGACCCAGGTCTCGGGCCTGCACGTCGATCTCCAGCATCCCATTCTCCTCATAGTCGAGGTTGCCCTTGACACGGATCAGGCCGGTCTTGGGGTCGATGGAGAAGAGCTCCCGCACGCGGTCGGGCACATAGCTGCTGAAAGAATAGAGCACTTCGCCGTTGGGACCCTCGTCAGCGTCGGTGGCATTCAGATCAATGACCACAGTGCCCAGAGGGGCGTTCTCGGGCAACTCCACCAGGTAGGACGGCGCCTCAAAGACGGGGCTGTTGTCGTTAGAGTCAATCACCTTCACGTTGATCTGCACGGTGGCCGAGCGCGGCGGCTCGCCGCCATCCAGAGCGGTCAGCACGAGCGTGTGGTGGTTCTGCTGCTCGCGGTCCAGGGCCTTCTGGATAACCAGCTCTGGGAACTTGGTGCCGTCGCCGCGGGACTTGACGTCCAGCGCGAAGAGGCCGTGGTCGTCGCGCGTAAGCAGATAGGTGCGGAGCCCGTTCTCGCCCGCGTCGGGGTCATGCGCACTGGTGAGGGGGAAGCGGGTGCCGGGGGCCGCGTTCTCTGAGATGTCCATCTCAATCTGGTCCGACGGGAAGGAGGGAGCATTGTCGTTGATGTCCTGGATCTCTACCTTGATCATGCAGATCTCCTTGTCGTTGGCAAACACCTCGAGAGACAGCTGGCACTTGGCGTTGTGGCGGCACAGGGACTCGCGGTCGATGCGCTGCTTCGTGTAGAGGAGTCCGCTGTCGGCTTCCACGTCCAGCAGGTGCGGCGCCGAGTTCTCCAGCACCCGGTAGCTACCCGACTTGCTTCGCCCGCCGCCACCGCCGCCTCGCTCTGCGGGCGGAAGCCCCGGCTGCAGCCGAGCATCCTTGCCGATGTTGCCGATCACCGTGCCGGCCCCTTGCTCCTCGGGCACGGAGTAGTTCAGGTTTTTGAGCGTCAGGGCAGGGGCCCATAGGAGGAAACAGCAACAGATGGAAAGGTACATCCCAGACCGGTGGGGTGCTGTCAGGAGCAGCCGGACTGGAGGGGCGGGTGGATGGGTGCGCGCCAGCTTGGGGCCCAGGCGCAGCGTGCGCCCCCGACCCAAGCCACAAGTCTATGGATCCTTCCTTCCTTCCGCTCCCGGGCTGCGGCACCCGGCGGTCTCTCCTTATTCCGCTCAAGTTCCCTGAACCTGTTGATCTACAGCATCCGCACTGGGCGAGAAGCAGCGGCGCAGCAGAGCTGCAGGGGCACTGAGCAAGGCGGCGGCTCCCTGCAGCTGGGGGCGAGCCCGGAGCTTAGTCTCTCCCGCCCGGACTTCGGGCGACTTAAACTTGAGCGATGAGACCAGCGATAAGAAGGAAATCGCGTTAGGGAAGGATGATAATGAGCTAAAGAATCCGTAGGTTTTCCTCGCTCCCGCTAGGGCGCTGCAAATCCACTCCAGCTTTTTGCCTCCGGAATACTCTTCACATTGGGTGGGGGAGGGAGCGGGGAGGTGTGTCTCTAGGCAGATCAGAAAGTGAAATCCTTACTTGTTTCTCCTCTCCTGTGATGAAATTGTTGGGAATGAGGAACAACGAAGAGACAGTCAGATATATTTTGAAGCTTCAAAATAGCCGGAGCCCTGTGAATTGTCTGCTTGCTTCGCGCGTTGGTCTGTTTTCAGGCGGTGTTTCGCTGCATTTAGAGATCTAATCTTGCATTGCTGGCTGAGGCAGCGGTGGCGGCAGACTGCATCTCCCAGCCAAGGATATATATTTTTTTCCTCTCTCTCTCTCTCTCCTTTCCGAGCAGCCAAAGGGAGGGGAGGAAATGCAGCGCAAAGAACTAGTGTCCCGATTTGTAGTTTCCTCCTTCCACGAGGCTCCTCCCTCTCTTCCTCGGAAAAGGCTCTTCCCTAAGTCAAGAAAGCCACAGCCTGATCAGCATTTGCGGTGTGAGTCTACTGGGAGGGGGAAAAAAATGTATAGATGTATCTCCGCCTCTGTTGGTAGAACACACTCTGTAATTTCTCTACGCTGAGCCAGTAGCCGCCTCTACCATCCCATTCTCTCCCCACGAGCAAGGACTTCTCTCGATGCAGTTTAATTCCAGTTTGCTTTTCTTCCCAGGCGAAAGGAAATCAACAGGCAACTCATGGTTGGATGTGCAGATTTGAAGGGGAAGGGAGAGGCGGAATAAAAAAGAAGGGGGAGCCACCCTCCCAGTCCTCGCACACACACTCTCCCTGTCTCTCGCTAGAAGGGAAACAGTCTCTGCATTCACAGGGCTGGGCTGTCAAGTGCCTCTCTTTTCTTTCTATTCAGCATCTCCTTCCAATGGCCCTGCCTCCCAGTCCTCTTCATCTAGAAAGGAAAACCTTGGCGAGGAATAAAAGTGGTGAATATTTGAAGCGAATAAAGTGCGGGCTTTTTTTTTTCTCTTTCTTCAATTTTTTCTATAGTAGGAGGAGTGGGCTGGATGAAAGGAACGCATCAGGGTTTAGCGTGATGCATTCTGCAGTCTCGCTCTCGCAGTCTCTCTGGGCGACTCGCGAGGGCAGCGGGCGAGGAGCTGCGGCCGCGGCGGTCCAGCCAGGGGAGCCCTCCCCGAGTAGCTACCGCCCAGGGGATGCTAGGCACGGGTCTGTCTACACACTATTTCGGGTTGTCGAGGCGCCTCGACAAACGGGAATGACACATCCAGAAATGCAGGTGTTCCGATCTGCCGGATGAGTCAGAAGTAGCGGAACGAATCGTATTCACTCTAGCCTCATGGTCCTCCCTTCACAGATATTAGTTGTGGCTTCTTCCTAACGCTTTCTCTGACTCACTCAACAGAAAGAAAAGCCAGATTCACGTTTTGGAGAAAAAGAAAAAGCGAGAGAAAGGGAGGGAGGGAAGGAAGGAGGTGAAGCTGAATCCAGCAGCACTTTTACTCTACCTCTTTCTGCCGGAGTCCGAGGCTCTGGATAGCAAGGCGTCTGTTTTGCAAGGTGTATTTATTTAAAAACAAAAACAAACAAACAAAAAAACACAAAACAACGACAAAAACCTTCCCTTTTGTTAGGCGTAAGGAACCCCCAAATCTTTCAGAGTCTTGGGGGAAAAAAGGAAAAAAAAAATCTGGATTACAGTGACTGTTCACAGCTTAGCCCCGCATCATATTTCACGATTTTCCTCTCAATGTTCTCTATTCACAAAGTCCAGCACCGGTGTGCGTAGTTAATTGTGCAGTCCGTTGTGGAGGTTTTTGGGGTTTTTTGTTTGTTTGTTTGTTTTGTTTTTTGGGGGGTCCTCCTTTTTTGTCACGGGTGGTCTCTTTCAGTCTGGTGCCTGTCACGATCAGCTCACAGCCTGCGAAAGACGTGCGGATTTCAAAGCAGATATATCCATCTCCGCAAGCAAAGCATCGGTGGAAATGAAAGGTGAAAATTCAACAGTTGGAGTAGCGTCTCCCCAGCCGCCCTCCGCGCTGCCGCATCCGCGGGGCTCGCAATCCCTGCTTTCTCCCCAGCGTCTCTTGCTGACTGAGTCTATTCACCTCACGCCGCCGCTTAAACATTGATACTGATTTCCTGCCAGCCAATCCGCGCGAGGAGCAAGGCTGTGCCTCTTCGGCCCACGCCCAATGGAAAGCGGAGGAGAGACTGGCGGGGGAGGAGCCCGGAGCCCCAGAGCTTCAGAGCCATTGATTAGATCAGTTACGTGGGAGACCGGCCGGGCTAGCCGAGCCCCGTGTGTGCTGTGGCGACTTTGCCCAGGGCCTCACCGCAGGGTCTCCCGAGTCTTTAACTACCGGGAGAAACGCCTCCACCATCTTCCTCTGGAAAAGAGAAAATTAAAAAAAAAAAAAAGTCTGGCAGCGATTTATTTATTGTTTTATCCGTTGTACACGGAAACCGGAATCGCAGCGAGCTTGCAGAATAGGGTAGCTGCAGTCTTCCTGATGGGTTTCTGTATACACACACACACACACACACACACACACACACACACACACACGTGCGCGCACCATACACTCACTCACACCGAGGGAAGCGCAGATCTTCTGCCTGCGCATGGACCCATCTAAATGAGGTGCAGAGGGATGTGTGTGTATGTATGTGGGGGGGGGGTGTTTCTGAGGCGGGGTGTGTGTGTTGTGTATTTCAGTGAGTGTGTGTAAATGCGAGGGTGCTAGCGCGCCTGCTTCTGCCCCGCGCTGGTGCCAACACACCGTGAGCAACAGCAATCAATATGCAACTTTCTTTATCCTCGGAGAAAAATCAGCTGTCCCCAGGCACCGCGACAAGGAAAATCACTTGATTATATAGTGTTTCAGAAGAAAGCAAAAGCCCAATGAAAGAGAGACCGTGTCTCCCCAGGGGAAAAGCGCCTCTCCTCTGAGGAGAAAGGCTTACGATCAATTAAAGCTTTGTAGCTTGTTAAAACTCAAATCTAGCTAAATAATACTTAGAGCTTTACAGTTTTCAGTCGCCAGCATTCTCAGCCCAGATTCAAAGTAAAGCGGACATCCATACACGTACTCATAATAGTGTTCGAGGGGTTTTGTTTACCTCGATCTTATTATTAAATGTCCATATGGAAATTTGAATGTTATATCCTTAAGACCAAATAAGTGTTGATGACCACGTTTGCCAAAGCTTCTTTGCGTAGAAACTGAACCATAACCGTGAAGACTGATCAGTGGGAGGTCTGTTAAGATTCATGCTTTCTAACTTGGTAGTTACTGATAATGCATCTTAATAAAGAAAGAAAAAAAAAAGATTCATGCTTTCTAAGTAATACCACCACCACTACCACAACACACACACACACACACACACACACACACACACAAAGAGAGAGAGAGAGGGAGAGAGAGAGGGAGAGGGAGAGAGAGAGCGAGGGAGAGAGAGAGAGAGAGAGAGAGAGAGAGAGAGAGAGAGACTCCTGATTCATCTACTTCTGCAGTTCTTAATCTCAAAGATTCTTTCTCCCCAAATTATTATCACAAACATCCACAAGCGATGACTGCTTTGTTCGTGATCCAGCCATTCTGGGAAAGAACGCCAAAGAAAATTGAAGTATTGAAATAGAAAAGGTGAGTGTTTTGATTGCTAGAGTATTGATCGCAATTCATAAATACTGAAGTAAATTTGCCATTTATAACTTGTGAATGACTAACGTATAAGTCTGTAACATAAATCATTCAAAAATCAAAGAAAATCAAACCCAGACCAATTACAAGAAAGTTCTGATGATTGTTGTTGGGATAATTGCTTAAAGATTCAGGTAAAGGAGCTATTTATTTCCCAGAGGATTCAATGAGATAACCTACAGTCTGAATTTGCAGTGTGACCTGGATCCAAAATTCACCACTCCCTTAAGTGACTATCTTTAACAGTTTAAAAATTCAAAGAGGTGCTCTTTACAGCCAGACCTTCAAATCGTAAAATGTCTTTATATTTTTAAAATAGTTTGTCATGCACATACTTTTGCTAAACAGGGGAGCTAGAGCTTTGTTGACATCTGGATTGTTTTGCTGAGTGGGTGCCTAACCGCACTGTCGCATGAAACCTCACCGTTACATTTCTCAGGCAGGGGTTAGTATTTCTGTCCTAAGGCATGTACCTTGAAATCTGAAGTGTAGAGGCTTTAAAAGCAGCCGTTAACTTAAATCAAGAGTAGAGAATGCACACTCATTTTTAATCATTACTTTAAAATTTTTTAAATTTATTTTTGGCTGTGTTGTGTCTTCGTTGCTGTGCGTGGGCTTTATCTAGTTGCGGGAGCGGGGGATTCTCATTGCGGTAGCTTCTCCTGCAGAGCACGGGCTCTAAGCCCTCAGGCTTCAGTAGCTGTGGCACACGGGCTCAGTAGTTGTGGTGCACAGACTTAGTTGCTCCGCAGCATGTGGGATCTTCCTGGACGAGGGCTAGAACCCGTGTCCCCTGCATTGGCAGGCAGATTCTTAACCACTGCACCACGAGGGAGGCCCCTCATTATTTTTTAAATATGCAAAATGTATGATTTTTATTTTTGCAATACCTACTAATTCAAGGAAAGTCATAAAATATCCTTACTTGAGGTTTACAATAAAGCAAAAACAAAAGGATGAAAAACTTCCAAGGAAAGGGTAATATGGCGTATTGATTATTCTTAATTAGAAGTGCTGTTATGCAAACGAGGGGAAAACCACAGTGTCTAAGAAGAGACCAGTGAGAGATATGAAACACATACTCATAGACACCAATTTGCCCACCACCCCTCCAGAGTAATTGTAACACCTCCCCCTAGTGTATATAGAGAGAACTACCATGATTATGGTGAATACCCCAGGGTTTCAGCCAAGAGGAGCAAAACAGAACTACTACTACATATTAGATATCTTACTCATATATTAATTTAAAGTATTGAGTTCTGTTGTTAAAGATCGACATGTATCCACAATAATTAATTTTAATCTTTATGTCTCATCCCTATTTCATTTTTAAAGGAAATGAAATCAGCTTCCAATTGTTTGACTTCCCTTTAGCCAGATACAATTTTTAAAACTGTAATCACTCCTAATTTGTAACCCTTTCTTAAATTCTATTTTTCCCCAAACAATTTTTTTTGAGATAGCGTTTTTGAGTAATTTCTTTTTAACTATTCTTAAAATATTGTGCTCAATTTTTTTTAAGTGATGATATAAACATTGTTAAACAGTTCAAAGATCCTATTGGTTTTTATACCATAGTAGGCTATGTACATAAGCGTTCTAGCTGAGGAATCCAGAGGACCACAGAGTTGAGTGTAGCTCACGATACCTACAATCTCATATTTCTAAGAAAAGACTGGTTGATTATCATGAGTTGTAATTACAAATGATAGTCTCAACCTTAAACCAAAATTATATTATTCCTTTATTATTATACATATATTGAACATCCAAAAATCTTGTGTGATTCCATCAAAATATAAATATATGCACACTCATTGAGAAAAAGTACTGAGAAATACTCATATAAATATAACATTATTTCATTAATAAGATATTATGCTACTCTAAGTGAGTTTTAAAATAAATTGATTATGTTGGAGCAGCTTCAAACAAAGAAGTATTAAGGTCTATTTTTATAGACTGATAAAGGCTGATTAATGCTATTATATTAAATCAATAATTGAATAACATTAATAACCTTAAAATGCGATTTTATGACTTTTTTTTGTTATATAAGTATTTAATTTTGCCTCTAAGGGACTCTTTAAAATTCAGATTGACTAGCTGTAGTTGTAGTTCCAAGAGTTTATGCATGTAGCCTCGAGAGTTTATGTATGTAGCCAAAATGGTAGCAGGAATAACATTCTTCCAAAACTTGTCCTGTTTGTTGTATTGTTGAATTCAATAAGATACAACTCCTAAGAGAAATTTATGTTGCTGATATTTTCAACACAGCCACTGTTTATATGACTGAAAAATTATCTCTCCACTATTTCCTTTTCCATCATTTTTACCATTATTTCACTACTTGATTTCATATATTTTTATTTAACAGATAATTTTCAAAAATAACTTTAACAGCTAAATGTTTTAGATGTAATAAGTATCAAAGGTTGCCATATCATATTTAAATCCACAGATGAAGGATAGTGTTTCATTCACAGCTAGTTCTAGTCCCCATTGTCTTTCAGAGATATTTGAGGCTCACTTATAACACACAGCTATTAGCCAACTGCTGACTTTTAATCAAAGATTCCCCTTTTAACAAATGACAAATTCACACTACTAACAGGACAATCACTAAAACATATCTTTCCCCTTTATGATAAATATGAATTTTAATAAAGTAATGTAAATTAACTATAATTTTTAAGTTTCAGGAGAAATGGTTTATAATTAAAAATATTTTTGAGAACTAAATCTCTCCTATATAACAACTAAGAAAACGTGTAAACTATATCCATAAATAAACAGTATATTAAATTAAATGCTATTTTTCTCATTTTTATTAAAATTATTAAATCTTGCTATTAAAAAATATTTCTCAGGAAATGATATATTTCAAGTCCCTTCTATATGATATGTAAGTTATGTTACAATATAATATGTTCATATACATGTTCCCTCCTCCCACACATAGGAAGCGAGTTCCCAATGAACAGTCAAAATTAAATACAGGATTAGCCCTACAAAATCATGGAAGTTCTATTAATTTGAAATTCACACAGTAGATAAACTAAATTTCCAACTGGTGCTATGTATTATAAATATATGTAAATCAGAAGGAAACACTCATAAATTAGTCATCAATGATCAACTTTTGAACTGGGACACATATCAGGATGTTTATTTTAAAATATTGAAAGTTATTCTAGAAATAGTTCTGCTTGCAACATATATATATTTTTTCCTGCCAGATAATATGTTCCAGACTTTTCTTATCACTAATTCTCATCTCATTTTTGTGTTTGTCTGTGTATGTGTTTCCAATGATGGAAATTCAGTGAGGCAATCACTTAAAGATTGCAACAATTTAATTGATTGCATACACTATTTGTTTTGTTTTTGTTGTCTTTTAGCAAAAAATAAATAAACTAATAAAACTACCAAGTACTAGAGTAAAAAAAAAATTAAAAATTAAAAACAATAAAATAAAATATTGAGACAAATTTGAGGTAATTTAAAATTTTTATATTTAAGTTTTACAGTTGAAAATTACTTGGTGTGGTTTATAAAACTGTGTGCATGTAATTGTGTGTAGAGTACCTGAGAGTTAGGCCATGCAGAAACAGGAATTGTCAGACTAAAAAATGTTACATTATATCTAATGTGTTAGTATATATTAAAAGGGGGAGTTGGATAGCATTGTGAAAAATGTAATTCTGAGAAAAATTATCTTGAGCTTCATAAATTTCAAATGGCATATTTATATCTTCTCCTGTCTTAGCCAGGAATAAAAGGGTTCAATTAATTATGAAACCTCAACTCTCCTGCCCCATAAGAAGTTGCATGCTAGCTCCCCCTTGTGGCCACTTCGACAATAAAAAAGACAAGTGTTTGTTTTGGAAATTCCCTTCATTAAAGAACAAAGTTAGATTTGTTCAATCTTTGTATACTAGTTTTCAAAACAAATGGAAAGTTTCTGAATGAAATGGTCAATTTATAGATGTGATGGGTGTATTCTTAAAATAAATTGACTGAAGCTGGAAACAAAAATAATAAGTATTTCATGCATGGTCCAGCAATCCCATTACTTCTTATAGTTGATCATTTTAGACAATTCTAAAACTGAGAGACCAGCCCTTGGAGGGAACCCGGGCAATTTGATTCAGTAGGTGGCACTCTTTCCTCAGAGTCAGTTTTTCTGTGATGACCTGAAGTGATGTTTCAAAAAGCTATGTCATTGGAGGTCCTGCCTTTCAGGTGAGGCAAAACCCAAAATATTATAATAATTTATGGTTATAACAGGTCAGACGTTTCCTTCCATTATTCTGAGGTCTTTAAACATCCTGTTGTATAGCTATCACACAGAGATCAATGAGAAGAATAGAATATATGAGAAGTACCCTGAGCTCTTCAGAAAGCAAATAAGTGCTCTACAAATCCTCTGCATTTTAATTATCATCATAATCATTAACCCTCCCACGTCTCAGCAACAAGGTCTTACTTGGATAATTATGATCTACTTATGTAAATGCCTCTTTTCAGTGAGCTAGGCATATTATTTCCTCTTATCTTTTAAATATTCTGAGCTGTTCAACTGAAAATCAAGCACTGTTAAAAAGCTATTGTCTGTCACCCTGGAAATAGCAAACTTTTGCTTTAGGTAGAGCACCTTTGTTTAGTTTTTTTTCCTCCTAAATATACATAAACAAGTACACATCCAATAAAATTATTTCTGTTCTTACTCAAGTGGTGTTTCTGAAATCATGCTAACCGTTAAGTAAGAAGAATCACTGGGATGAATCATCTTTAAAATTACCATGGCTGGGTTGGTTTTTGGAGCTGCTGAAACCTAATTTCTAACATCAGATTCTCAGAGAGTGTCCACGTCTTTATGAGTCAGTGTTAACTGTTTCTAGAAAAGATGAGAGAAAAAAAGGCCATGGTCACTTACAAACTGCCAATACTAAAATAGAAATATAATGATGTGTAATATTTTAATTAAACATTGAACAACTTAAATCCAACTTTGGCAGTAAATGAGTACTATATCTTTATTTCTCACTAAAGTTGGTTATCACAGTATAAGTTTGTTATGTGACAGCCATAAATACAGTATTAAACAAAAGGAATTTAAATGCTTGAGTACTTATTTAAATATTGGCCAACTTGTCTTAGAAAATGTACAGATTAAATTCTTCAATGTATTGGCTATAATAATTAGATGAGTTGAGATTATCTATTTTTTTCCTTCTAAATGATTTGACTGAGGCATAGGAACCAGAGAAAAGCATAAAAAATAAAGAATTTAAAATTATTGCACTGTTCAGCCATTTATACAAATATAAATTAACAATATTCTGAAAGTGTATCAATAAGGTACAGTGTTACTTAAATTCTTTTGTGACAAGGATACTTTCGAGAATCTGCTGAATGCTATAGACCCCCTTTCCAATAAGTTTGGTAGTGATCTATAAATTTGGTTTGTACAAATATTTTCACAAACACTTGTAGGAATTTTATATACGTGATTAGCAAACTCACTGTGTACAAATACTGAAATAATTCTGTTTTGGAAAGACATCCAAAATCAGCTTTGCTCTGCTAAAATTAAAATTTTAAGAGAGGCGAGATGAATTTATGTGATGCACTGCACTATATGAGATATATTTTAATAATTGAAAAATCCATTTTTTAAAAGCAAAAGCTTCCTGTACTTTGATCAGAAGCCTCATTTGCAGTGGAAAGCTTAATTGATTATAACTATTGTGATACAAGTGAATCTCACAAGCAGCAGGGAAGTAAAAGTTTGCCTAGGGAGCAGCCTCTTCATTTTACCACTCAAGTTTAGCAACCAAAAGGCCATTGAGATACAGAGATCTTTCTCACTCTGACTGGTGAAAGATGGACATATAATTCTGTCTAGTTAGAGGTAAAAGGCACTGTTTCTGTGAACAGGCAAAAGCAGTCAGAGAAGGACATGTACATAGTGAGGATTTAAAAGTTTATTTTATGACAACCATTTCAACAAGTATAAATTACCAATATTGTTGGTAATATAAATTACCAAGACTGTTGAGTCATGGGCCCTTCCAAGAATTTGCTGAATGCTTTAAAACTGATTTCCAGTACATTTGTATATAAAAACATACACTGCAAATAGAACACAATTTTTAAGGGAGCATTTATGAATAAGCAACCCATGGAATTCCTTGTGCTCCATGGACTCCAGATTAGAAGACTCTTGAGCACTGCGGACAGCATAGTGTGTCACTCCAAGTAGTTTCGGTTAAGAATGAAAACACTCAAGAAAAGGTAATCAAAGTACTTTGTTTGAAATGCATACATACATTAAAAGAAAGAAATATTCTGATTAATCCAAGTCTAAAATCTTGTTTAATCAGAAATATTAGCTTCAAAGTGAAGTGGTGACATGTGCAGATGTCACTTATCCCTCCCTTGCTTCAAACCTTGCTAAATTGTCATTGAAAATTCATTAGAAAAATAAAGAAAATTGTGCATCATGTGGAAAGGGCAATGATGACATATTTGAATAATGAGGAGTGTTTTATGGATACAGTTGAGATGGAGCTAGATGGAAGGAAACTTCTCAAATCTTAGCTCCCAAGAGCCACTTCCCTGAGAATAAGAGGAAGAGATTTAGGAAAAAAAAAAAAAACAAATATCTTATATACTGGAGAGAAGAAGCCAAAAGAGTCGGCTGTGGAGAGAGGGTGGCTGCATATTTTGTTTTATCAGTAGTTCTGGGACGTGCAACAGATGACTGAGCCTTTACTTTTGTCTGGATCTGATCAAAATCTGAGGATCTGCTCATTCTCTTGGGGAAACTGCCTTTACCCTCAATCATCTTCCTCTTTGAAGGTGAACAGCGTAAGTGTATCATCCTGAAAGATAGGTATTGAGGAGCAGTTTCAGGACCACATTCAGGAAGTATATATTCTCTTATGAAGTGGAATTAATGAAGAAAGTCTTTCCAAAATTTTAGTTCATATTCTCAAAAATATTTTGGGGGATAGTGAATCCAAGAAACTTGAAGAGGTAGCCATGAAAGGGAAAAAGTATAAAATTTGAAAAGTCACAACTGCAAAATGTAAAACTACAGTAGGTGCAGTCAACAGCAGAAAGAATATTGCAGAAAAAATATAGAAAAATACATGAAAAAAAATCAGATATTTTTTCTGTAACTCAGAGGAAAGGGACCCATGGAGAGAAATAAAATCAGAGAAAACTAAATACCTTGACAGGTGCAGGGTATCCATTAACAGAACACAATAATAAATAACAGAACTTGTAAAAGAGAGAACAGAATAGTATGGGAAAACAAGGAAGATCTATAACCATAAAAATATGCGGGAAAAAGTTTGGGGGTAAACAAAGACCCAGGTTTGTTAATTAAAATAGCTTATTGACTACCAAGCAAAATGTAAAAGCCAACACAGAAATAGTCCTTTAATTTTTGAATTTCAAGGATGATGAAAATATATTGTTAAGTGCTAGCTCCAAGTGATGTTGCCCCGTTCTGCTCTGGGTGGGCTCCACCCTGTGGTCTAAGAGAGCAAATGAGAGCAGCTGCTACATTTGTTCAAGTTCCAAACCCACTGGTCAACATAAGGGTGGGCTTCTGCTATTTCTAGGTTAAGTGACATTTTCGGAGAGCAAGTTGATGGGAAGAGGAGCAAGACAACAATGGAAAGCAGAATTCCTTGACTTGTAGGCAAATATTGTAGCTCAACGGTAGTAGAAATCACATCTCTACAGAATCCCAGAAGCTATTCAGCATTTGGACGCAATTTAAGTTTTTACAAATGATATACACTTTTCTCCTCATGACTTCCTTTATTACACAGACTCATTCTACACTCCTCCCTGTAACCAGGAGTGACTCTTCAGTCTTGAATAAAACCTTGACTCCATATATTCATACTCGCCGTCCTGCATTCTTGCTTCTTCCCTCCTGTACCAGAGTAAATGGGCAATTTCCACAGTCTGCATGTTTCTTCTCCTTATTTTGTTTCTCTTTCTGTAAGTTTAGCTAAAGAGTACAGTGCTTTCCTGATTTTACTAAATGAATTCTTTTTATTTCTAGTAACTCACTTTGTTGCATTTCTTTCCTCCTACAAAATAGATTCCTCTTCTAAATTTCTCATTCTAACAATACTACATATTTAATACAGAACTTCTGGCTCCTTCAAATCAAAAAAAAAAAAAAAAAGAATCATCGCACAAGAGGCCAAAAAATCTGTAGAAGTGATATTAAAAAACAATCTACAAATGCAGAAATATAAGTCATTCATTGATTTAGCAAACGAGATGTACATTTTAGGTTCTGGAATCATAATAGTGAAGAAGGCAGACAAGTAAAGTCCTTCTTCCATGATTTAGGGTTGTTGGTCAAATTCACTTCTGTGTGACTGTGAGAATGAGGTCTCCATTTCCTTGCTAGTGTCAGCCAAGAGTTTTTCTCAGTTCCCTGAGACTGTCTGCATTCCTTGTCAAATTGCCCTCTCCATCTTCAAAGTAGTAAAACCAGCTTCTTCTCAAGCTTTGAATCTCTCTGACTTCCTGTTTTGCAGCATCTCTTTTGCATCCAGCTGGAGAAAATCCTCTGCTTTTAAGGGTTCATGTTAGATTGAGTCCACTCACATAATTCAGACAATCAGGCCCAATTAAAGTCTGCAACCTTATTTACACCTGTGAAGTCCCCTTTTTCACATACTATAACATATTTTCAAATTCCAGGGATTAGGAAGTGAACATCTTTGGGAAGAGTATTTTGCCAAAGGGATTTATATAATGGGGTTAGATAAATAATTTACAGAACAGCTGTATGTTAGCATTCTACTCAAAAGTTAGTATAAGAAAAAGTAATAAAATAGAACAACATAAAAACTTAAACAGCATTTAATAAGGATATATATATATATATATATATATATAATATTACAACTTTCTTAAAACGTGTATATACACATTTGTACATAAAATTAAGTGGGGAGGTAAGCATTTTTGTCTGGGTGGTAGGGTGGTGGGTGACTTCTTACTATCATCAATTTTATAAATTTTCTATTATGAAGACATAATAATTTATGTTAAAGAAAATACATTAATAACCTAGTAGTACCATTTCCCCTCACCAGTGTCTTAATTTCAGTCACTTCATTCTCTCTCATATACAAAATATTGATTTCTATGTTGCTTTTGTTCTTCTTCCCACCTGACAAGTCTTTTACTTACAGAGATCACTCAGTTTTCCAAAACACTGGAGTTCCACAAGAAACAATTGATTGCTTGTAATTACTTTCTTTTGTTTTCTATTGTTACATTCTTCATAATTTATCCTTCAAGTAGAAAAGCATCATCCTTGGGGTAGGTCCATGACAAATATTCCATTTTAATTTAGTGTGTTGTTGGGAAGCCAGTCAACATTAAAGAGAAGAATTAATTTATAGATACATGAAATAAGAAGCCATTGACTTGGTATGCTGTAACATAATATTTCAAACGGAAAAGATTTATTGGTACGTTCCATTTTTATTTTTGTGACTTTAGTCTTCAGATAAGGCATCCTAATTGCTATGTCTCAATATTGTTGTATGTGTAAGGTCCAATATTTGATAGGTTTCTTTAATGAATCAATTAGACGAGTGCCACATTAATAAAATACTATTTCTTTTATAAATGTGTGGATTAAATTATTGAAACTCAAAGTTGTCTTCATTTCTGCCCTATTAAATACACCTATCATTCATCTTGATGGGTTTAAGGTATCTATGACAAAAGAACTAAACAAAGCTAATTGCTTGATGTACTCTGAGTGAGCATTTTCAACAAAAGCATTAATAAATAAATTTATTGGGCTTCCCTGGTGGCACAGTGGTTGAAAGTCCGCCTGCCGATGCAGGGGACACGGGTTCGTGCCCTGGTCCGGGAAGATCCCACATGGTGCGGAGCGGCTGGGCCCGTGAGCCATGGCCGCTGAGCCTGCGCGTCTGGAGCCTGTGCTCCGCAATGGGAGAGATCACAACAGTGAGAGACCCGCATACCTCAAAAAAATAAAATAAAAATAAATAAATTTATTCAACAAAACACTCATTCATAAATATAACCAAAGTGAATAATAAAATACATGGGATCTTGACAGTCTTAAATGTGCCTAAAAGTTTCTGAGAGCCTTGGTGTGGTGTAAGGGTGGGCTATTCAGCATAGGCTGCATCATTAATAATGTTGAAAGTGTTACTGGGAGATTTTGGTTTCATCTGGTCCAGTGGGTAAATCAGTTAACTTCCCAGAGATTAAATTTTATCGTCTCAGAAATAGTAGTAAAATACCTGATGTTCCTGCTTCCCAAATTTTTGAGGACCAGATGATATTTGGGAAGGATTTTACTAACTCTAAAAAACAGTTGTCACAACTATTATAGTATTAGTCCATTTTGTAGTTAAATTATAACAAAAACGGGTATAGTGAGCATTTAAGAATTATATTTGCTTTAAAATAGTGTGTGCTAACACATATATATGGACTCTAAACAAAAAAAAATGCTCATGAAGAACCTAGGGGCAAGATGGGAATAAAGATGCAGACCTACTAGAGAGTGGACTTGAGGATAATAGGAGGGAGGAGGGTAAGCTGCGACAAAGTGAGAGAGTGGCATGGACATATATACACTAGCAAACGTAAAATAGATAGCTAGTGGGAAGCATCCATATAGCACAGGGAGATCAGCTCGGTGTTTTGTGTCCACCTAGAGAGGTGGGATAGAGAGGGTGGGAGGGAGATGCAAGAGGGAGGAGATAGGGAATATATGTATATGTATAGCTAATTCACTTAGTTATAAAGCAGAAACTAACACACCATTGTAAGGAAATTATACTCTAATAAACATGTAAAAAATAAAGAATTATATTTGTTTTAAAAATCCAGAATTTTGTTTATTTATGATTACTAATCTCTTGACCATCCTATATGCCATTTGTTCGCAAATGCTCCAAATGTTTAGAAATGTGTTTTCTACATTGCTATTTTATTTGATTAATCTACTAAATATTTTACATATTTGAAATTAACTGGCTTTTGATCTATATGCTTATTGGTAAATAGCTAACTAGATCATATTTTTACTTTTGTTTACTTTTTCATTTATTTGCTCCTGGATATGTAGAAGTATAAACACAACTGTAAAGAGCACAGATAAGCTCTCAAAATGTTACAGGCATTTTACCCAAACAACTGTCAAGTAAAAGGTTAGAATTTTCACTTTTAGAAGAAAAACATATACCAATTAGCAGCAATATTCTGTTGCCTATTGCATGATTTTGGTGTGTGTGTGGGGGGGAAATTATCATGCTTCTTGATTATGTGAGGGGATTTCTACATGGGGCTTTCTCTGCTGAATGTCTACAAGTTGATTCAAAAGATATCTTCAACACATTATTTGGATATTTAACACATAGACATTTGTCTTCAGCATGTAATTTGGACTATATTCTGGACATGTTGCCAAAATTTTTTCAGTTAAATTAATTAATAATGACCTTACATGTTCCAAAACACCAGTGGATACAGTTTTTCTGAATTTGTAAAGAGAATTGCTATTAGAAATCCCATGATGCATAAAATATTTGAGGTTTTGATAGTATTTTTAGATTTCACTAAAATTCTTATAGATATCTAATGTCAGAAAACTGTTGAATAGTAAGATTTCTAAATTTTTTTTTGGTAAGAGAGGTTTTAATTTAGATTAGAGGTAAAATATAATTTGAAAAATATTCTACATTTGTGTATTTGATATGAAAGAGTATTTAGTACAAAATAATAGTAATATAAAATTTTTCAAAATGTGGTTCAGTCATAGTATTTATAAAAGCAGCAGCACCCTACCACATAGGTAAGATATACCACATAGGTAGGGTATGTATGTAATTACAGTATTAATCACTCTTTTATATAATTTATTTTTCTCCCAGTAATGATAAATCAAGCACATCTTTCCATACTAAAACATTAAACTTTTGAATAAATATGTAGGGTTTCATTGTGTAGACACATAATCATGTGTATAATTAATTCTTTCTTAATAAATATATAGATTTCTTTTTATGTTTTATTTTAAAATGTTGAAATTTACACAATTATTAACATGTTTTTCTATACATTTGGAAATATTTTCACATAAAATTAATTTATGAGAAGTTAATTAGCTATGTCCAAAGAAATGTATATTTTAATAATGAATAGATATAATGTACTAGAAAGTTAAGGGAAATATAGTCTTCACAAATGTCAATGTCATAAAAGACAAAGAAAGGCTTCAGAAATAATTCAGATTAAAGCAGACTAAAGAAACATGACAATTTATTGTAATACCTGATTCTAGACAGAATCCTGTTATTTTTAAAAATGCTATAAAGGGCATTACTGGATAAAGTGACAAAATTGGAATACACATAGTCAATCAGATAAAAGAAGTATCAATGTTACATGTTTTCATGCCAATAACTGTACTTGGGGTTATGTAAGGCAATATTCTTATTTTGAGAAAATATACATTAAAATATTTAAAAGTAAATGGCTATGGTATATAAAACTTACTTTCAGGGCTACCCTTGTGGTGCAGTGGTTGAGAGTCCGCCTGCCCATGCAGGCGACACGGGTTCGTGCCCCGGTCCGGGAAGGTCCCACATGCCGCGGAGCGGCTGGGCCCGTGAGCCATGGCAGTTGAGCCTGCATGTCCGGAGCCTGTGCTCAGCAATGGGAGAGGCTGCAACAGTTAGAGGCCCACGTACCGAAGAAAAACAAAAACAAAAACAAAAAACTTACTTTCAAATGATTCAGAAAGAAGAAGTATGTGTGTATACACAGAGTCTTATGTATATACAGATATGCTTATATAGATGCATATGTTTATATACGTGTGCCATATAGAGAAGAAGATGAGAGAGACAGAAAGAGAAAACAAATGTGGCAAAACATTAACAAAAGGTAAATCTAGTAAAGGATTTATAGGTGTTCTTTTTACTACTCTTATTGTTGCAACATTTCTGTAAGTTTGAAATTATTTCCAAGTAAAAATTTATAAAAATCAATAGACATTTACAAATAGCTCTCACAAAAGCAGGGCTAACTGTTCCTGTTCCTCTTTTGTCTGCATTCCCTCTTTAAACAGCATTTACCACTTTCCTCACTCTGTCTTCCACTCTGTTTCCTTGTTTCCTTCCTTCTTTCCATTGACAAAAATCCATGAAGCAAACTCAAACTCAAAAATAGTTATTATTGTTAATACATAACATTACAATGGCAAAACCTGGTTGATCTATTATCATCAAATGATCAGTGTCAACATCACTAATAAAGGGACAAATAGATATTCTGTGCTATGCATTGGTATGCAATAAAATGAAACAGCAGCTGTGATATTCTTGCTGAAAATACTTGAGGAAACATTGGAAAAAAACAAAATAGGAGACTGTGGTAATCAGAATAATGGCCTCCACAAAGATGCCCATATCCCCAGAATATCAGTATGTTTGGGTACATGACAAAGGAGAATTAAGTTTACAAATGGAATAAAGGTTGCTAATCAGATGACCTTGAGATGGAGGGATTATCCTGGATTATTTCAGTGGTACCAATGTAATTATAAGCGTCCTTATAAGTGAAGAAAGGAGCCAACAGAGAGAGAATGATAGAGGCAGCAGTATGTGGGAAGACTTAGCGCAATGTTGCCGACTTCAAAGATGAGGGAATGGGACCACAAGCCAAGAAATGAGAGTGGCTTCTAACTCAAAAAAAAAAAAAAAAAAAAAAAGGAAAGAAGCACTCTCTCCTAGAACTTCTAGAAAGAAACACAGTCAGGTTGGCACCTTGATTTTAGCCTAGTGAGACCCATTTGGTTCTGACCTCTAGTACTGTAAAGTACTATTTTAAATTTGTGTTTCTTTAAGCCATTAAGCTTGTGGCAAATTGTTACAGTGACAATAAGAAAGTAATACAAATAAATCTAAGAAGTGACTGACATGTAATATTCAAACATGCCAAATTTGGGAAAGTGAAGGAGAAATTGAGGGACTGTTCCCAGTTTAAAGACAGTGACACATAACTGGGGTCTATTATGATTCCAGATTGGATCTTTTACTACAAAGGACTTTACTGGGAAACCTGGGCTTGCTGGATGAAGGATACATGAAAGTTCTTTGCATTATTTTTGCAGTTATTCTTTACATTTGAAACTGTCAACATTTATAGACATAAAGAGGACCAAATTAGAATCTCACCACAGTATATGCACTGTCTATTTCTGTGTATCTTCCCATTTGTGGATATTATCGAATATTTTTCTCAGTTGACAAACTGACAAATTAAAAATAATTTGATAATTAATATAATTTATATTTTTATTTATAAAGGCATGCACTTCTAAAGATTAATTGTATGCTTGATCTTTAGGAAGCTTTTCTTTTATTAGTAAACACTTTTGTCTATGTAAGACTGAGTACTTCGGTAAAGCAGCAAACCACAGCTTAAATCAAATGCTCTCCTTATACAACAATAAATATATTACATTAAATAAATAAATCTATTGAGCTTAAAAACATGAAATAAATGTAGGAAAAGTTTAAAGGGCTCAAAAGTAAGTTTTTTAACTTAAATATATGTTTAGGTGCACTTATTCACTTTTTAAGGCTAAAATGAAGCATTTCTTCCTCAATTGAAAATTGGGGGTTAAATTGTAACTTTCTGGGTCTACCAGACTCATTTTTATTTTTATTTCTATATTTACATTTGGAGGAGAAGGTAATGACAAATATGATATTAACTATAACTTGTATTCTATCTTTCAGTTCATAAAACACTTTTATGCTTATTTTAATTATGCAATTATCTTCTAAAATAGGTATGTCAGAAATTATCATTCTCATTTTTTCAAAGAGGAAACTGAGGATCAGAGACATCAAATAACATTCTCAGGGTCACAGAGCTATCAGATATATAACGAAAAGTTTCATGACATTTTGAATCTATTTTATTTTTACTCACTGTGTATTAATAACATAAAACTGGGAATATTAGATGAGGCAGCTGAGCTTTGCATTTGAGGGTGAAGGTTACAAAGCAAGGTTTCCTCAGTTTGAATCCTGTTTTCACCATTTATTTGCTGTGTTACTGCAGGCCATTTTCTTATTCTTTCTGTGCCTGTGTGTTAAATAGTAAATGAGCTATTAGATGTAAAAGTTTGATACAAGTCTTGACAAGTAATAAGTGACAAATAAATGTTTTTATTATTACTATTATTGTAATATAAAATAAAAGTAACTGGTATTGATCTAATGAAATAAATCAAATCAACACTATTGGGAAAAAAAAAAGCTCATGATGATATTTCAATGTTAAATCAGCTACTGAATGCAAATTACCTAGCCCAGGAGTTGTAATAATAAATTCAGTTTTTATCATAATCATAATCATAATCATCCTATAAGGAAAGGTACATGACATGGCCTAATGTAATATGTCAAATCAATATAAAGGAAAAATTTACATACACAGAGTGCTATTTAGATTTTTCTACTTTCTGTTTTCCAAGGCCAAAAAACAAAAAGCCCCAATTCTTCTTTTTAAATTGAAGTATAGCTGATTTACAATATTATATTATTTTTGGGTGTACAACATAATGATTCAATATTTTTTAGATTATACTCCATTTAAAGCTTTTACAAAATAATGGCTATATTTCCATGTGCTGTATAATATATACTCATTTCTTATTTATTTTGTACATGGTAGTTTGTGTCTCTTTAATCCCAAACTCCTATCTCACCTCTCCCCACTTCCCTCTCCCCACTAGTAACCCCAAATTTGTTCTCTATATCTGTGAGTCCATTACTGTTTTGTTGTATACATTCATTTTTGTTTTTAGATTCCATATATAAATGATAACATAAAGTGTTTGTCTTTCTCTTTCTGCCTTATTTCACTAAGCATAATACTTTCTAGGTCCAGCCATGTTGTTGCAAATAGTAGAATTTCATTATTTTTATGGCTGAGTAATATTTCATTTTGTATATATGACATCTTTATTCACTCATCTGTTGATGGACACTAAAGTTGCTTCCATATCTTAGCTATTGTAAATAATGCTGGTATGAACTTTGGAGTGAATGTATTTTTTTGAGTTGTTTTTTTTTGTTTTTTTTTGTTTTTTTTGTTTTTCATTTTCTTCAGATATATACCCAGCAGTGGAAATGCTGTACCATATAGTAGTTCTATTTTCAGATTTTTGAGGAACCTCCATACTGTTTTTCATAGTGGCTGTCCCAATTTACAATCCCACCAACAGTGTACTAGTATTCCCCTTTCTCCACATTCTCACAACATTTGTTATTTGTAGGCTTTTTGATGATAGCCATTTTGACAGGTATGAGGAGATATCTCATTGTGGTTTTGATTTGCATTTCTCTGATGATTAGCAATGTAGTCATTCATGTGCCTGTTGGCCATCTGCATATCTTCTTTGGGAGAATGTCAATTAAGATCTTCTGACCATGTTTTAATTGGGTTCTTTGTTCTATGATATTGAGTTGTATGAGCTGTTCATATATTTTGGTTATTAAACTCTTGTCAGTCATATCATTTCAAAATATTTTCTCCAAGTTAGTAGGTTGTCTTCATTTTGTCAATGGTTTATTCTGCAGTGCAAAACCTTTTACGTTTAACTAGGTCCCAATTCTTTTCACAGGTGATGTTAATTTCATCATTTGAAAGATGCTTTTGAAATTAAATCCAGAAATATATTTGTTTTCTTGTACAGTCATCCCTTGGTATACAGCGAGGATAGGTTCCAGGACTCCACAGACAACAGAATCAGTGGATTCTCAAGTCCCTTACATAAAGTGGAGTAGTATTTGCATATAACCTATGCACATCCTTCAGTATTCCTTATATAATTCCTAGATTAATTATAATAACTAATACAATGTAAATTTTATGCATGTAGTTGTAAACACAATATAAATGTCATGTAAATATTTCCTGGCATGCAGTAAATTCAAGTTTTGCTGTTTGGAATTTTCTAGTAATTTTTGTAATAATTTCCATTCTTGGTTGGTTGAATCCATGGATGTGAAACCCAGGACTAAAGCTAAAGCTTGGACTCTGTCGACATTTGCCCCAATTCTATGCTGAATTATACTCTGCTCAAGCCCCTTCATTAATATGCATGTGCCCTTAGCTTAAAACTTCCCTAATTTTGCTGTTCAGGAAGACACTGCTTCGGGAAAGATTCCCTGTGTTCTCCTTTCTTTTTTTTTTTTTTTTTTTTTTTTTTTTTTTTTTTTTCTGTACGCGGGCCTCTCACTGCTGTGGCCTCTCCCGTTGCGGAGCACAGGCTCCGGACACACAGGCCCCGCGGCCATGGCTCGCGGGCCCAGCCGCTCCGCGGCATGTGGGATCCTCCGGGATCGGGGCACGAACCCGTGTCCCCTGCATCGGCAGGCGGACTCTCAACCACTGCGCCACCAGGGAGGCCCTGTTCTCCTTTCTTGCTGCAAGCATTCTACTCTTTGCCTTGGTTGTGGCTCTTGACTCAACACCCACCAAGAGGTGAACCAGTTTTTCAGATAACACTGCTCCTCTTTGTATCTCAGCTCAAGCAAGTGCTAGATGTTTGATCTTGGGCAAGTTACTTTAATATTTCTGTACTTCCATTTCCTCAACTATAAAATGGAGATAATAGAAATTTCTACTTTAGGGTGATGTAATGACATTAAATGAGTCTATGACAGATGATATAACACATGATCCAGTTCAGTGATGGTGTCATAGGAATCACATTTGGAAGAAGCCTACTATATATTTTTTTAATTCTGGTATTTAAGATATAATAATTAACAAGGACTCATTGGAGTCCAAAGTGAGCAATAGAAAAAATTGACAAACTATTATTAGTGTCATCTCCACCTCTTCACAAAATGTTCATTTTAAGTAAAATGTGAAACAAATCATCTGACCAAGAAGACCATAACATTCACCTTAACTTGACTAAACTGCAGACAGACTTGTTCCTGACTCCAGGCCTCTGACTTTTCATAGGGTATTTACTTAACAAACTTGCAACTGTAAATTATTTCTCTGCCTCTTTGAGATGTAAATATTCGACAACCAAGGAATGTATTTCTGGAGGACTTGGGAGTCATCTCTTTTAAAGGTAATTATCCCCCTACCTTCCAGCTAATTTCCATAGTAACAATGAACAAATACAGATAACCTCGGTGACCAAACCTCCCCACTAATGTCCTCTAGTCCTTTTGTACCAGCTCATCCCAGCATTTAAAAACTCTCCTGCATTTGTTTTCAGTGGAGTTGAGTTCAGTCTTTCTCACTTATTGCAAGGTCTTTAATAAAGTCTCATTGCCAGTTTAACTGATCTAGTAGAATTTTTCTTATCACAGGAACTGTCTCCAGAATTAGGTAATTTATTACATTATTATGTATAAAAGAATTATAATAGGCTGTTAAGTTTTCAAAGAAGAAAGCCATCAAAATTCAATAAGAATTTATATTTATATTTTCATTTTCCATAGATAGTTATCAATTTTGACACTGTATGTTAAATACTTGACAGCATTAATTTTTGAATCATTTTATGATATGTCTTTCAGCTTGCTTTACTGTTTCAATTATCTTTATGAAGTTAATTTCATTTTTTACTGAAGTGTCAGCTCCAAAAATTTTAGCAAACTGCTTCACTCATATGTATCATGCATATAAATGACTTGATGCTATAGTTTAAGATGTGTTATGATAATAATCAAGAGCTTAATTCTACTTTAAGATGAAGACTCAAGACAGCATTTCTATTTCTTTGGTCATTAGCTTGATCTTAGAATTAAAAATAATTTATGAGATAACAAATTATCATAAGTACAACAGCTTGCTGTTAAAGTTTCAGTTACAATTTATATGGTTTTAATCAATACAATAAAAAGTATTTACATATTCTATTTTTATATTCATGTGGTAACTATACAAAATAAGTTTTTTATTTAAAGTATAGATGTTGTCAATAATTATTAGAGAAATGCAAATTAAAACTACAATGATGTATTACCTCGCACCTGTCAGAATGGCCATCATTAAACAATCTACAAATAAATGCTGGAGAGTGTGTGGAGAAAAAGGAACCCTCCTGCACTGTTAGTGAGAATGTAAATTGGTGCAGCCACTATGGAGAAGAATATGGAGGTTCTTAAAAAACTAAAAATAGAGTTGCCATATGATACAGCAATCCCACCCCTGGGCATATATCCAGACAAAACTATAATTTGAAAGATACATGCATCCTTGTGTTCATAGCAACACTATTTACAATAGCCAAGACATGGAAACAGCTTAAGTGTCCATCAACAGAGGAACAGGTAAAGATGTGGTGTTCATATATATATATATATATATATATATATATATATATATATATACACATATAATGAAATATTACTTAGCCAAAAAAAAGAATGAAATAATACCATTTGTAGCTACACGGATGGACTTAGAGATTATCATACTAAGTGAAGTAAGTTAGAGGAAGACAAATATCATATGATATCACTTATATGTGGAATCTAAAATATGACACAAATGAACATATTTACAAAACAGAAACAGACTCACAGACACAGAGAACAGATTGATGGTTGTCAAGTGTGGGGAGGGTGGGGGAGGGATAAACTGGGAGTTTGGGATTAGCAGATGAAAACTATTGTATATAGGATGGATAAACAACAAGGTCCTACTGTATAGTGCAGGGGACTATATTCACTATCTTGTGATTAAACCACAATATTCTAATTCTGTGAAAAATGTCATTGGTGATTTGATAGGGATTGCGTTGAATCTGTAGATTGCTTTGGGTAGTATAGTCATTTTCACAATATTGATTCTTCCAATCCAGGAACATGGTATATCTCTCCATCTGTTTGTGTCATCTTTGGTTTCTTTCATCAGTATCTTATAGTTTTCTGAGTATAGGTCTTTTGCCTCCTTAGGTAGGTTTATTCCTAGGTATTTTATTCTCTTGATGTAATGGTAATGGGATTGTTTCCTTAATTTCTCTTTCTGATCTTTTGTTGTTAGTGTATAGGAATACAAGAGATTTCTGTGTATTAATTTTGTATCCTGCAACTTTACCAAATTCACTTATTTATTTATTTATTTATTGGCTGCACCACATGGCTTGCAGATCCTTAGTTCATTGACCAGGGATCAAACCTGGGGATAAAATTCAGACCCAGAAGTGAAAGCACCAAATTCTAACCTCTGGACTGCCAGGGAATTTGCCTATACCTATTTTTTAATGATCTAATTAAAATAATACATTTTCTATGTCCAAACTTAGGAGAACTGTAATTAAATCTAACACTATGATCACAAAATAAATAAATGTAAGGAAAGCATATATAAAACTGAATTAACAATCAGTGGTTTCAATATGCAATAAAAGACACTATGTCCTACAATATGAGAAGTATTTTAAAAAGTGGGAATTTCTAAAAATCACTTAGATTTTAAAATATTTCTAAATATAAGCACAAAATATGTCATAGTAATTTGACCCAAAATTGCATTTTTCTCACAGCTTTTCTATTGAATTTATAAAAATAAAGTTACTCTCTTTAATTTCAACTTCAAAAAATAGTTGGTCTAAAATATCCTTGTCAACAGATTTTTGTTGTTGTTGTTATACACAGACCTCTCACTGTTGTGGCCTCCCCCGTTGTGGAGCACAGGCTCCGGACGCACAGGCTCACGGGCCCAGCCACTCTGCGGCATGTGGGATCTTCCCAGACCGGGGTATGAACCCGCGTCCCCTGCATTGGCAGGCAGACTCTCAACCACTGGGCCACCAGGGAAACCCTTTGTCAACAGATTTTTAATAAATCATAAGTAAATTTACTTGACTCTATTTTTTAGCTGGTATGTTATTTATTCAATGAAAAAGAAGGCTTCCAATTATAGTGTCAAAAGAAGAAAAACAATCAATATAAAAATATAGCTTAAGAATAATTGTCAAACTTTAAGCAAACCATAGTCATTTTTATATAATTTGCAGGTGTCACTTTAGAGAGACAATAGACTGTGTACGCAATTACATTCCATTTTCAGACAACAGTTTGCAATCAGGAGAATGTGTGATGAGGTTTAATCAAAGATTAGGACTTTTTAATTAAATAAGGCCTTTTGTGACTAGTCATTTGACATTAATTACTGTTTTACTTGGATTCTTTTTGATTTGTAAAGGGCCCTGAGTACTGAAAAAATTATATCACATCACAGAAATTGTTGATAATTAAAACAAAAGCTTGTCTCTCTCAGCCTATCACACATCTTAAAAAGGAACATCATTTTAAATGTTAAATGGCTGCCTTAGAGAAACAGACTAGAGGGCGTTAAAGGAAAAATAACAGATGGCATGTCAAGCCATTTGCTTTGGATGGACAGTTCGAAAAGTTGTTAATTGTAATGATTTATAAGCTCTTTTTTAAAATATTCAGCCACACTTTTAGGGACTAACTAATGGTAGGAGATATATGTGCAGTTCTAAAAGCTCAAGACCCTTATGGGAAACATAAACTAAACTCAAAAAACACCACTGCAATGAATAAAGGTCATCAATCAAACTTAATGCTAAAACAGAATGTTGAAATAATATTTTTTATTTGTAGACTCTTGGAGAATAAAATGAAAGTTGAGACTATTTTTGTAAGATGATGACTCTAAGTGCAACATTCACCTCTCTGTGATTCAGAGTATAGTATATGAAAGGGGTAATCAAAATAAAAGGATTTAATATCAATGAACTAATTTGTTTTACAACAATTTAAGAACAAAAAGAACTTATAATATAAAGGTAATTTTAAAAATAATGATGTACTGTGTTTATGTAAGATACAGTGATTTGACTTGTTCAGACATAGAAACAAAATTATTTTTCCAGTTGAGATAAGAGAACCACATATTTCCCTGTGGTGACTGCCTTGTAATGGAGAGCATTCAATTTTAGTACAACTTGCCTTACGTTAGGATTAGGGTCTGTGGACAGAGTAAGACTAATTGGCCTGAACATGGATGTCACACCTGCCCTCAGCTTCATTAGCAGTACATGCTAACCAATGAAGTTAAATAGACATGGTAATAATAAAACAGAACTTTAAAAATACATAGTTGTATGAACAAAAGATATGCACTACTGAGCATGGAACATGTTGTGATTAATTTTGCCTTTATTAGACCATGTGTAAAAGCTAGTCAGCTAAACTATGTTTGATATAATTGTACTTAAGTAACTTAAAGTTAATAATCTCTCACAATAGTAAAAGCTACTTAAATAATATCAATAATTCAGGCCACTTCAATTCCATTAAAATAAAAATTATAAATATAAATTCATAGGAGGAGATAATCTATGTTGCCTGTAGATGTATATTTATTTAGACTTTTTATTAGCTAGCACTTCCAGTTCATATTTTATGCTATTTTCATGTCCAATGGAGACTTAATATGAAAACATTCAAGAGTGGTAATTAATTGCTCATAATGGTAAATTGCTTGAGGGTGGTGAGGAGATTTTATTGACCTCACTCCTCTCTTCCTCAGTACTGGAATAAAATAATCTGGCACCACAGCTAAGGACAGCAGTTACAGTCCCAAATTTTCTAAGATAAATAGGAAAATTGACTGTGCCATGATTATATACCCCAAATGTCACTAAAACTGAAATTATAGCTTGGGTTTCCTAGCAAGCTGCAGAATTAAAGAATTACGAATTTAAGAGACTAGAACTAGAACTTTATTTTACAGTTGTTGATAATAATTATTTATTTATTGCTGACTTTTACTAGAGAGTTTATTATGTATCATGTCATTTAGTCCTCCCAACAAAATTTAGATAGATGACTATCCACATTTTACAAATGAGAAATGCAGAGAGGCTAAAAAACTTCCCAAGATGACACAGTTCGTAATGGACTAGTTAATATTTAAATCATAGCCATATCTGGAAGACAAATCTAAGGTTTAAAAATAAGATTAGAAAAATTTTAGGTTTGAATGCTCCATTTGGTATTTTAATAAGTGGATTCCATTTCTCTTAAACGTTGAGATATCACAGAGATATGAAAGGCTAGATAGAAAAATATTGGGCAAAAAAAAAATAAATGTGGGGATAAAACAGGCATGGGGATTGTTTTTACATTGAAGTCCCACAAGTAAAACCAAGGATTCCTCCCCTCAGTATCCACCTGTGTATTTAAGCATAATCTGTCCTTCCCAACCTTTGCTTCAGTACTTTCTGGCTAACATTAGCCCTTGGGTTTCACTTTGGCTTGTGTCCAAGTATCAGAATCAAGGATGTTCTCTCAAATCTCTCTTTCTCCCACTCACATAAACACAAATACATCTGTAAAAGCCAAACCTCTTGGTCTTATTTCACCCTTAAATAATCCCACAACTCAAATTGGTTAAATATAAACCCTGAAACATAAAGAATTCTATATCCTTGCATACTCATGTCAATCCTGCTGTTTCAATTCCTCCTCCAGGTCTCACAAACTCCCAAAGCATGTTCCCCTTATTTAAACAAAATCAAAGATTTTACATTAATACCCCATAAGGTCACATCCCTCTCCATAACTATTTTCAGAATATTTGTGTCTTCTACTGTGCTAGAAACACAGTTCATGGGCCTCTCCAAGGTCCTCTTGACCGCTAACTTAAGAAACTAAGAGAGAAGATGAGCAAAGTCTCAACAAAAATGCCTATTCAGTATACCAATTCTCAGACTCCTCTTGTCTGTACCTAATCCATAGTGCAATATTTAGTCTTGCAGTGAGGACATTTTTATTTCTATTCTAAGTAAAGGGAATAAAGCCAGAGCTTCTCTATGACAGGAACAATCTTTGGCATGGCATTAGTCAGACCAAAGTTGGAACCTAAGAAAACTTCTTTATCTTGGTGTCATATTTTACTATTTCTCTTTTTTATTAATCAAACCAGGAGACTGATGATGACCTTAAACTTTCTCTTATTTTACTCCCCAACAAGGAAAATCTAAAAGATAAGAATAATAGAAGTTTTAAAAAAATCTGATTTTATACTCCCGAGAAGACTGATACTTTAAGCTTAAGATTTAATTCTATTCCTTGTACCCATGAACGACAGGCTCAAACCTAAATGAAGCATAAGATTTAGCACATCAAACATGAAAGAGTTAAAATTGCAATTCATGGGTTGCACTGAATTTAAAAGAAAGCTGCTAAATTCTTTCATTTAATGTTTTTTAAACTCATATATATCTCATTAAGGACAATTAAATATAAAATCAATAACTACTATAAGAAACTAGTTTACAACTGAAATAATTATTTTCCCATTAGAAGACATATTTGGGAAGACTATAAAAGTAAAACTATATTTGGTATTCTCTGCATTGCTTATTTTCCCATAGAAAGCCTATCAGTTAAAATGAATTTTAACCTTCTCCATTTCTCCCAGAGAACGTTTAATTCATATTCTTTAAGATTTTTGAGACTGGCTCCCCATACTGATGAAGAAATTATTGTTTTTATAATATTTACTAAGGCCCAGTTACTGAACATTTCTCAAGGACATTTTATTTGCTTTTAATGTGTAAATCTCTGAGAATCATTTAGGGAAAAAATATTAATATATAGAGTTAATTGTATAGTTTAATGAATTCAAATTAATTCATAATATATTATATTAAATACAATGCATGTGATGAATAAGAAAGAAAAAGGTCATGACATCGAAGAATAGTAGGACCGAGAACTTGAATACTAATGGATCAAAAATATCCTGTATGAAATATTATTTTATATTTTACTCTCAGTCACAGAATTTTTCTTTTCAAATTGACTGTTCTCAAAACTACTCAAAAAAGTCAGCAATAAGATTTTATAGTGTTCTGTGATGTCAAGAAGGTATGAGATTATGTTATACATTAAAATGGGCTATTTTCAGACATAATTAGCTAAATCATAATGTTCTGAACATTAATTATCTGAAAATGTGCCCAGTAAGCTATAATTTAAGAACAGCTTCTTGACTATCTTTCAATATCTTGATAGCCATTGGAACATGTTGCTCAGACGATATTGACTCATCTAGTGGAAAGAACCACTACTTAGATGGTTGTCTCAGAATAGTTATCTAAAAAGGTGTATGTAGAACTGTGGTAGCTGAAGCTACCACATGGTCCACATGACTTTTTCTGGTCTCTTCCAACTTATGGAGGTTGTCCCCACTGAGGAATAAAGAAAGAAACATTATTTTCTAAATCTTTGCTCCATGATCCTTCTGTTGTATGACTGGATAATTTCTAATGTGTGTTTTTAGTGATACAGAACCTTGCTACATATATTAATTTTTTCTTCAAAATTGCTTTCCACAAACTTACTATGTTAATAACAGACTAACTGGTGTTTATTGTCCTATTCATAAATACAGTTTGGTAATATATATTTTAAACATTCCAAATTACTGTCCCTGTGATTATACTCTTTTCCAGTTTTCTTTGCTGATTTCTCCTCTTGGCATAGTGGTATGAGCGTGGATTCCAGAGATAGTGCCTTGGTCAAAGTCTGGGTCTACTCTTCCTAGCTATATTGATCTTGGAGAAGTTATTTACACTCTCTGTGGCTTGAATTCTTCATCTGTAAAATGTGAATATTAATATTAGCAATATTATAAATGACAATTCTTGTTACCCAATTTATAAAGAAGGAAACCAAATCTCACAGAGTTGATGTCATTTAGCTGAAATCAAAAATAACTGGTGTAAAGTGATACATTTAGAGTCAATAACTAGTAAGTAGCAAAGTCAGGATTTGAATACGAAAGGGACAACTTTTTTCCTTCTTAGTATTTGTGAAATATACTTATGAATTTACAAAGGTTTTTAAATTATTTAATGGAGATATTCCCCCAACATAATATTAACATCAGCTTAGCAAGGGATTAGTTTATATTTAAGTAACATTTAATTTTGATTCAAACATATTTGTCTCAGATCTTTCAGAGCAGGCCATTCAAATAAAGACCAATTTGAAAAGCTAGCAATCTCCAGGAAGTGGATAGGGGCCAAATGCAAATTGTTAGTTATAGCAGGTAAAACTTTCTTCCTTCACCCACCATGTTTTGTCATGTCTTTCTTTGATATGACTGCATGCAAAGGGCAAGGACAGAGACCACTTGAAACCTCTTGGATGTGACCAAATTTTGTATCCTACAGAAGTAACAGAGCCTCAAGATTTGAATATGATAACACTCTCTGAATAACCCTAAGCTTAACTTTGTCACTACTTTATCAGAACTAGGAATAATAGTAGTGGTCTAAGTCTCCTCCCTTACTTAACCAGACAAGGTCCTCTTCCAGGTGTAGTGATGATGGAATAGCATAGGAAAGGATACTGCCCTTCAATTATGTCCCTCACCCTATCCAACAGGCACTCATGGTATTTTCTAGAAAGTACTTGGCAAGTAGTTTCTACTCCTCTGTTTATATATACTTTATTGTTTATTTTTTGGAGAATTTGTGAGAACAGTTGATAAATAGCTATATCACACTACTATTGACCTTGGAACACTTACCAGAATATTGCACATTCATTTAGTTACTTCAGGAATATGGAGCTTGCATTTAGGGTTGGCATCAAAAAAGAGGCTTTTTTCTACAGACACTCACACACACATACACACACAAACACACACACACAGAAAGCCTAGAGGATTGTAGTCATAGAACTGAGGAAGACCCATCTTCCCCAGGTTTTTCTTCTCAGGTGGAATTTTACTTCTTTAGAGGTAATAGTGATAAAAAATCAGAGATGAAATAAAGTAGTGATCAGATAATACATACTGTGTTTACATTTCTAACCCTGAACTAGTTGCCATCCCTTAGGCATGCCTTAAGTTTTCCTAAATATTTTCCTTTTAACTAGAATGCCTTAGTACCTCATCTCTACCTGTGTAAATTATATCAATCCTTTACATTGATATCCTATAAGGTCATCCCTTAATATCCTTTAAGGCCCACTCAGAAAGCCCACATCTTTGTAAATCCTCTCTTGATGCCTTACAATTGGATATGATTGCTCCTTTCTTAAACTGTTATGGTAATTTATGTACAATTTCTATGACACATTTTATTTTGTTCTGCATTATTCTCTGCTTAATTGTTGTATCACTCTTCTCCATCTGAAATTATAAAGACAGAAAATAATGACGGTTTTCTCATTCCTATGTACCCCACAGTGTCTAGCACAGTGTTTTACAAATAGCATACCCTGGATGAAAGTTGAAATGAATCAGTCTGCCCTTTTCTAATAGTGCGTGTAACAGAGTTATTTTCCCTCTGATAGAAAATTAGTTGAACATCTGGAAATTTAGGAATATGGCTCTTCAGTTATCTTAGTACATAAGAAATACAAGAGCTACACAATTTCTGACTCTCAACTGGCTTCCACTAGTCCAGATACTAGGTCTGAACAATACTTAGTACAGTTGAGTTAACAATTGAGCCTATAAATTAAGAAAGAAAAAAGTATGCAAGCCTTATCCTTTATGAATCATCATAAACAAATGGTACCAAATAAATATGAATATATTCAGGATCCATAAATAAATTTATTTATATAAATATTTGACATATATGTATTGTATATATATATATATATATATATATAATCTTCAGGATACATAAACAAATGAAATATATAATTAACACTAAAGGCCGTTTTCTAAAATCATGGCTTACATAACCCCTATTTTGCACATGGGATGTCTTAGTGTATTACTTTATTGTCCTAAAATTATTGTTTAATTTTAAAGGATTCCATTTAAGCTTCTTAAAATATGACATGGTAATCATTAGCATAATTTGTATGAATAACAAATAACAATGATGCTACTGCAGTTCTTTTAATGAAATAATTCGTTATTTAAGCTGTCTAAGCAGTATGCATGACAGCTACCCTATCAACAGAGGAGTTAATTCAATGCACATGGAAGAACAGTTTAAATATTAAGCAATCAATCAATCATTCTCTCATCCTAGTTAATGAATAAGAGTATTACTTCAGTTGTTTCTTTTCTACTGAAAGGATGAACATAATCAAACTTGAATTTTATAGGAAATGAGGAGAATTAACATTTATACTCCATATCCATCTATGCTTCTCATGGGTTAGAATTACTTGGGAATTATATTAAGTATATTAATGAAGATTCAAACTTATAAAAATTATTTTAGCTCTAACCAGTTTTTGGTAATAATCAATGAAACAGTTAACATGATCAAAAACTTTGGTTTAAATCATTTGCACATATTTTATTAACAGGACAAATTTCTTTCATGAATAACAGAGGTGATTTACCAAGTTTTACATATACTGTTAAGTATCAGAGAAATTTTACTGTGTTTTTCCCCATGAAATAACAATCTTTGTTATCAGTTGACTATGGGTTTGTACCACGACATGACCCTGGATTATATATAGAGCAAATTCATCTGGGTAAAAGTAGGTTATGAAAATAGGGTAGCTAAACTAAGATCTTTACTGCACTCTTACGAATATGTAAGCAGAGAATACCTGTAGATAGGAACAAGATGTATTTCAATCAAGGAAAAACTAAAAAGATTTTGACAAAAAGAGAGTGCAGTTTTGTCCCAGACCTCCTGAAAATGTCCAAGAAACTAGCATACAGAAAGTAACAGACTAGTAAGAGTTTGGACCTTTTGTTAATTGTTGGTGGGCAAAAACTGGAAAGTTTCATAATGGGTAGGAGGTTTTTACATAGAAAGCAGCAATCATTCAGGCCTTATCCTATTAAAAGAGCTCATGGTAAGGAAGTGTCCAGGATTCTTTCCAATAAAACAACATCTTAGTGTTTCTCCTCCTGCCAGTGAGGTTGGCTTAAGTTAAGTGAGCATAAAGAATATGTGTACATATAAGTAATAGATAGAAATGATAGAGAATGAATGTTGATGATTGATTACTTTATTAAATTTAGGAACCACTGTCTTAAGAATTTACCTCTAAATTATTTGAATACTTAACATTTGTTTAACTGGAAATAATATTATAGAAAGGATGGTAAGAAAAAATACTCAATAGGATTTAAATATAATTAGCTACTTAGCTAGAAAATATTTTAGATATTGATTTTTATGGAATCCAGAAAACAGAGCTTGTTATATAGAAAAGAGTAAAAGTTCACCATAATATTCAAAACTAAAAATAAAATGAACACCAAAAATTTTAAAAGCCTTTTCATTCAATGTATTGAATTGATAGAGTATGTACATAAGTGTTTTCCTTCTCAGAGTCTTTATTTGTGGAACCCCCATGAGGCTGTGTATATAGAGCTAAAATTGTCATTGCCAAAGGACCACTTATAATATGACCACAGATATTTCTTCCCATTTAACGTCAGTTGTTCTTTGGTCTATCACATCAAAATTGCTATTTTCTCCTTAACAATCCTATATTTCAAACATCCCCCAATACAATAAAAATGCATATATTTTTAACAATCAAAGTTGAAATTCTGAAGAAAGATGCAGGATTTCATGAAAGTGATGGAAGTGATGTCAGAGAACTGCAACTGCTAGAATCAAATGTAAAATAATACAAAACAGCTCAGTACAAAAGTAATAACCACTGTTGATAAAAAATTTACACAGCATCTTGACAAGATTTGGGTTTTTTAAAATTTTTAAGCTAATCTCCCAAACCTTATTTTGTTCTCTCTACACATAAAATTGTAATCTTTGCTTTAAGTGGATTTACTTTGAGTGACTTTTTTTCTAGAACTGATTATTCTTAGATAATGAGTTCTTACATTAAAATAATAAAATGATGCAACAATAATATTCTAAAACATGTATACTGCAGTTGATCAGAAAATCCCTTGAATTTATAAAAAAATAAACTGGGTTGGATTTAGGAAGATAAACGAGGAAAGCAACCGGCACCTGCAAACAGTAGAGATAAAATTTCCTCCCCAAGCAGACAAGCTCTAAGTTCAGAATCAATAAATCCAAAGGAAAGAAGATGAGAAGAAATTGTCTAGGTAATTTATTACCAAACTTTAATTAAAACATCTGAGCTGGCCTGAGCTTCCCTTCTTCTACCCCCTTGCTTTACATACAAAGCACAGGCAGCAACTGTTGTGGCCAGATTTATAGTTGAGACCCACTCTTTAAATTGAGTGACAGAGAGGCCATGGGTAGCTCCAAATGTGGGTGCCAGGGACCAAGAGAAAGAAATCATTCCTTCTGAGGGAAAAAGTTTAGAAAACATGCAAGACCATCTTTGCCTCATTTGTGGTCAAAGAGTAAAGTTTCTGAACTTTGGCAGTCATGCTATGTTCAGGCACTCTGCAGGGTAGCATCCTGCCCATGGCCATTTTGTTACATGGAGAAGCTCATCAGCCTTCCTTACTAGGAAGCCATCTCTCAGAACTGAAGAGAAAACCTGTATCAATATCCTATATTAAACGATCTGTTCTTTCTCATAAAGAAAATGAAGCAAGAAATAAAGATTATTGTACGCAGATAGAATAACAAGGACATGAAAAAAGACAAGGTTGATACCAAGTAATTCAGGAAGAAAACATTAAAAGTAACAATCATACCACTACTTTCTAATACATGTCTAAGGAAAGATTAGGTTAGTCTAAAATACACATTGAAAAACAGACCTCGCTGTAACTAAGTAAAGAACAAAGAGAGCAAGTAAAATTTGTTTGATTTTTGAAATAGAAAGTATTGAATAAACTGAATAATACATTAGCAGGGCTAAAAACCAACTTCTTGATAAAATAAGTAGACAATGTTTATTTATTTAGTGGCTATGATAGGCTACGTACTGTTCTGTAAACTTGATATATTCTTAACTTATTTCATTCTCACAACAAATCATTTGATACTCTTATCATCTCCAGTTCACAAATGAGGAAACTGAGGCAGAGAGAAGCTGACTAGCTTAAGACTATACAGCTAGTAATGACACAATGCTAGTTAGGCACATTCTGAATCTAGGTGGTTCTGTGACAAAACAATATACCTACCAACTGGGCTTCATAAATCTTGAAGATAAAGTTAAGAGAATGTGCAAATGTTTAGAGCCAAAATTGCAGAGTTTTAAAAATACAAAAGAAAGGAAAATGTGGAATTAAGAATATTAAAAAAAATATGGAGAAGTACCAACTAGGTCCATTATTAATTTAATGGGAACAACAATACAGAAAAGTTTTCTGAGTGGAAAAAATATATGTGGGTCTTTATACTGAAAGTCTCCACTGAATAAAAGCAGAAGAAAAATTTTCAAGACCCACTCTTAAATATACCCAGGTCAAATTTCAGAACACTAAGGAGGTTGAAAAATTCTAAAAGTATCCAGAGACAAAAGCAAGGTTACCTATGATACAACAGAAGTCAAAATGACATCAGATTTTTCATCAGCAGCAGTTGCATCTGAGGGCAAAATTAAATCCCTTAGGACGTGAAAAAATTTATAAACTGTATTGATATGTTTATCAACAAATACATATAATATTTTCTGTCTGTGTTATAAGAGGATCTGTAAGAAATATCAAAAATTATTGTAAGGTTTGGTAATCCTTACAGAAATTAGTCTAAAAGCAGCTGCATTCTAACCTGTCCTGCCAAATGGGCAGAGACAAATCTCTTAAAATAATCCTTCAGTAAGAAGAGGAAAAGTTTAGTTTAGTAATATCTTAAAAAACAACAATAGCAACAACACAGAATGGCATCTAACGATAGCTACAATATTAACATTTCTATTAAGGAATAGAAATGCTAACAAATGGAAATAAGGAGCATTGGATTTAGAATGGAAGGACAGAAGATTTAAGAAACAGTGGAAATTCTGTGTGGTCTAGAAGAGGTAAAACAAATTACATAAAAATTAAAAGAGAATAATTTGAGACATTTTCTTAGCATGAACACAGTTTAGTCACTTGGACTTAATCCCATTTCATTTCTTTGGGACCAAGCATACCACCTGGATCTTCAATAACTCATATAAACACAATGCTGAAAATTCTACATATGTATACTGTATCTTATAACTGAAAATTGACCTGTGAACAATAATAACTTGGCTGCAGCTGCAGAGTTGATGCAGTATTTATAGCCAATAAAAACATAGCAAAATTACTTCATATTCATCTGTACAAATACAATATTCTAATATTACTTTAATTAACGTGGTGTTAATTAGAAAAGTGGTATGTCTTATAAATGTTCATATTAGACTCCATGAATTTTACTTATGTTTTTTCATATATTCAAACACAATATCACATAATAAGTATTTATTTTCTTTGATAAATATTCTGTGCATGACTATACTATTTCTATATTTTTCAACATATTGGTATTGAAGGATTTTGATGAGCAGGAACTGGAAAGAGCTAAATTGGTAGGCGATTTAACTCTGGTACATTTTCATTCCATTATAATTGCTTTCTCTGTAAATGAGAAACATCACTTTCTGCTTTCTCTTTTACTTCCATTCCTTTTCTTCAACCCCATTCCCACACTCTAAATTACGTTAAAATTAGATCGTGAGATCCATATATTTGAAAAAGTTGGTAGAGAATGCTATTGGTCCATTTGTATGCTCATTTATTTATTATATTTCTAACTTCTTAGATACATTATCTTAATTACCTTTAACTCTCCAAATTCAAGGCAGATATGCAAGGTCAGTGATTCTATTTCAGTTGTCAGTTGATAATCAGCGATTTTTGAAAAAGATATATCTCTAGTTGAGTGACTGTATGTAGTAATGAAAATACTTAATATTATTAAAATGGAATAAACTGTTTCAAGAAATCCAAAAGGTGATGGATAATAGAAGGAAAAATTAATCCAATCATTTTCATGGTCACCTAACATTAGACCAAGTTCAAGGCTGGTTTACCACAAAATAATTTGAGAACTTGTACATCTTTTGGCTCTTTCTTGTTTTCAGTTCTATTTGTAAATATGCAGTCTGCCTAACTGCCAAAAAACAGGCACTCTTTGCGTTTCATGACTTTAACACCCTAGGATATAAGTAGGATTCTGTCAGGTAAGATAAATGTGAGAATAAACAACAGAATCCATACTTTTTTATCAGCTACATGTTGCCACATTAAGCATTCCAGAGCATCCTCTCCACACTCAATAAAAATTGCAGTTGAGTTTAACAAACCAAAACCCTTTGATTGCCAGAGGCATTGGAATTGGTCTGCTGAAAATACTTTCAGAATCCTCAAGGGGTCTGATATGGGGTAAGCTCCCCAGTGGTTGATTAATATTTTGTCTCCTAAAATACTGCAAGGCTTCCATGACATTTATACTAGCCATTCCATATATATATATAACAATGCAAAATCAGCAGAGAAGTTTTGCTTTGACTTGCTGCGTCCACTTTACAGTAGTGGTTTTGACACAGCATCTTAATATTCTGCAACAAACAGTCTACGAAGGGGCACTATTCTATTCACAAGTAAATGATATTACTTTGTTTTCCAGTCCTTAGCCAGTTTTTGTTGTAGTTTTTGCTGTTGTTTCCTTTGGGAGAGGTAGGAGATACATTGGGAAAAGCTTTTGTGAGAACCACTATACTGGAAGATAACGTCTGTACTACCATCTATATAACCATTGATATTGAAAATTAGAGTTCACTTGTTGTGGTTTGAACACAAACTGTAACTTCAATATTACTTTAACAGAGCTCTCAACTATAAATTGTTTCAAAAATGAAAATTAATAAATATCACTCTAAAGTGGCGTGTGTGTGTGTTTGTGTGTGAGTGTGTGTGTTTGGTATTTTATGTTTCAATATAATATAAAGAGTTGTTCTTGCATCTCATTGTTCTTGCATCTAAGAAAATCATGTTAAAAACTGAGTGTACTGTCTTATCAAAAATAAAAATTAAGCCTGTTTTAGACAAAGTGCTTTACATACACTATACTAATATGATAAATTCCTCATTAGTTATACCAATTCTACATGGAAAGTAAAAGTTTGTTTGGTTTACTTTTTCATTTACTTTTCATGCATTTGTTCTGAGGAAAGAAAAGCTTGTGTATAGTTTGGAAAGGCTTTGAAGCATTTGCTATAGATATGAAATTTCTGTAATGTCATTACTCTGGCTGTAACATCACTCTCCTTGTTAACCCATGTGATTCTGTTAACTTCCTAGATACAAAATGGGCCTCATGGCTTTCATAAGAGTAAATCCATATATTTTTACATTAGCTGATCAGTTGAATAGATCATAAAAATCTATATGTGGATTCTTTCATAAATCAATTTAGGGTTATAAAGGGAGTAATTATTATTTTTTTTTACTGTAGGACGAAACTGCCCCCTAAATTTAATTCATGGGAGATACAAACTTTAGTGTATAAATAGGCCTTAAAAGTTAATAATGTGTACAAAAACAGTAACAATAAGTGCCTTTTTTTTAACACAGTCTAGTCTCAAAACTTGGCTTACCTATTCCTTCATCACGTAATTCATTCAAATAGAGATAAAAAACAAAACAAAACCCACTGTCTTAGCTATGGTCTAATGTGGACATAGCCATGCTAACAATTGATTTTGACTACTGAAGTGGATGCAAGTAAAAAAAAAAAAATACAGTGGGAGCTGAACCAGAATTTAAACTCATATTTTCTCATACTAAGTCCAGAATTAAAAACTATATCATGCTGATATTCCATAATACAAATTAAAATAAAGAATAATACTGTAGCTACATTGTATATCATTCAATTTTGGTTTCAAGTATTCCTAAATTAAAATCTTCCTATTCCTTATCAAGTGCTATTTTAAGAGATCTACCTCTGCAGATGGTGCATACATCTCTTCCAATTTTATAAGATACACTTGATGAAAAATATTTTTTAATTCTAAGAAGCTTTGTACTAATTCAAGTTTAGTTAAATAATACAGCTGGTTTTGCACTAATTTTACTGAAGCTTGTCAGATCCTTGATACAACTTTTGTTCTTATAGAACCTTAAAAAACAACATGTTTTTTTCTAAGTGTTTGCTAATAAACATTCCACTGAACTCTTCCTTTTATAAGCAAATGAGATCAATTCAAGAAAAATTCCATAGAATATTTTTTTCCCTTACTTTTGGATTCTTAAAATGAAATTTTTCTTTTTTAGGTTACTGAGGTGATAATTAATAATGCAGAATGGAATAATTATAACTGGATGGTTTTTAAATATCACCTATAATACCAATGCCATGCTGCCACATATGTACTTGCCCATAGTCAGACTTTTTCCTATTTCCTATAGAAACTATTACAAAGTTTTATTCTCCATATTCTCCCATTCAACCTGGTCCAGAGCAAATAAACAGAGCAAGACAGTGCTTAAAGTGTTCGCTTCCCTCAGTGCCCTGAGATTAAACTTATCTGTATCTGAAACCTTCTTTCATTCCTTTTGCCTCAGCCTCCCTCCTTATCTATTATATTTTCTTTCGATTTCTCTTCATTTCCGGACTCCTTGAAAATAACACAAAACAAGAATAAAATTTTCCATTGTCTCAAATCAATTCACATCTCAACCACAGCTTTTGACTTCCATTCCAAAATTATATTGCTACTGAAGTCACCCATGCAAAAACGGGTCTTAAATTTTTATTTAGTCTGAAATATTATTAGCTTTTGACATTGCTACTCACCCAACTATGTTTGTGAAACTCTCCTCTTCCTTGCATCTCATGAGCTTACTTTTCCATGGTCTTCTCCTATCATCAATATAACTACTCCTCTTAGGATTCTTAACAGATCTCTCTCCCTATACACACAGTAAATTTTGGTGCTCTCTGTTAGACACTGGCTCACCTCTTTCCCCATATGCTGTTTCTGAGTGAAATCATCTTCAGAATCATCTGTTCTTCTGACAGATGTATCATTGCCATATCTATACTCTTCCTCTGTTCTGAGATCCACTACCTTCCACTGTCTTCTGTGTATCTAACAGACAATTTCAAATTGACATGATTCAATCTATATTAACCTCTACTTCTAAGTCTTACTCTTCCTGTGCCATTTTGCTTAATGATATCATCATTTACTTAATTTTACAAATAAGAAACACTAGAGTCAACCCCAGCTGCTTTCTTTTCTCCAATATTCACTACTTGTTTCACAATTAAATCCATCAATGTGTCTTGCTATTTTATCAGTTAAATAGATTTTAGGATATAGCTTTGTGGGGGGAGGAAAAATACTCTACCCTTCTTCTGGTTGGTCTAATAATTAAATTGACATGACACAGATTAACAGGAGAAAATCAAATTTAATTATGTACCTCTGGGAGTTCCATAAGATATGAAGCCCAACGACAAGTTAAGCAATTGAAGCTTATGTGACATCAGAAAGAAGGAAGGGGGGAAGGGTTTGAGACTTCTAAGGGTAGGAATGCAATTTGCTGGAAGATGAAAAAGAGCAAATGTTTGGTAAACAAGTGTTTGCTGGGCCATGCAGAGACAATGGGACACAGAGAGGACTTTGATCAAACAGGCCTTGCTAAGTTTCCCCAAGTCTACCTCACCTAGCTCATATTATATGCTAGTTATTTATGATGATAATTCTGCTAGAACAGGCCCTTTATCTTAATTATTTTAGGCAGTTAAGGAGAGGAGGTAAATGCTCTTCCTGAGACATTTCCTTCTTAAAAACAATCAGCCCAAAATAATCCTCAAGCCAAAGAGACACATTTTGGGGTGGCAAGTATTTCCCCCCTACAGCTTAATTTTTTTATCTAGACATTGTCGAGATTTTGACTTCAGTTTACATTTTGGAACATGTAGTCAAGGAAAAAATGAAATGAGAAAAATAAACTTAGAGAGAATTGCATGATATATTTGTATATGTCCTTTAAAAAATGAATATGAGGTTAGATAAAAATATTTCACTAATCATGCAGTCACTTATTTTTATGATATGATATTAAATCATAAAAAGAATAAAACTGTTAGAATCCAATTTCAATCCATCTCTTTTTCATCATTTTTATTGCAATTTTTTTTTTTTTTTAGTTTAAATTCTCATCATAATGTACCAAATCTCCTAGCTGTTCTCCCTGCCTCAGAAAATTTCCCCTTTCTGTCTTTCCCCCACTGCTTTTTGTTTCTACTTCCTTCAGGGTTAGCTTTCTAAAAGTCAGAATTGTATAATCAATACACTATACTGAAACCACTCACATGTGCAAAGAAAACTGAGCTTTAGCACTTGTTCTGTAACTGATTCAATCGTACGAATAAGCCCTTCTACATAATATGTAATGAAAAACACTAGTTTTTAATTCAACTTTGAAAATTTAGTTTTATAATAATTTAAGTAGTCTATTTTACCTTTTAGATATGCAAGCCCTCCCACCTTCTATTCACCCTGTCCCAAAGCAGTGTTTCAGAATATGGAGGCAGGTAAGATTTTGCTGATCTAATGGCTTCTGCTGTAGTGGTTATAGTAACTCTTGTCTGGTCCCTAGTCCAGGTACTGGTGGTGAGACAGGAAATGGACAGGTCACAACCTTTAAAAGAATGACATAGCCCAAAGACATGACATAAACTGATTGGAACAAACTAGGTCCAAGATGGACCAAGATAATTCCAAGGCCGACCATGTTAAGGTCAAAAATGGATGGTGGCCCAATTCCTGGAAATCCTCACCCATTCCCCAAAATAGCTGGAATACTCTTCCCACTTATTAGCCTATGATATTACCCATCCTTATAAAACCTGACAACCCCCTGGTGCATCTCTCACCTTCTGAGATGGTCCACACTCTGTCTATGGAGTGTGTTTCTCCCTGAATAAACCTTCTTTCTCTTTACTCTGGCTTGCGCTTGAATTATTTCCTGTGTGAAGCCAAGAACCCACACTTGGCACCTGTCCCATGGACTTGGACATGACCTGGGACATGACCTTGGATGTGACTTGGGATGTTACCAAACATTTGCTTTTTCCTGCACCAGTGGTGCTTCCTGAGTGACTCAGGTGTCCCTTAACTTACACACATAGGCTTCTCAGGGTGTCTCCCATGTCCGCCTGAATCCTGGACTCCTCTGCTTATCATGCAGTCTCAACTTCTGGGTAAGCTTTCCCTTTGAAAGAGCAGACCTTAATCAGGCTGCTAACCTTGACATCAACTACTTTCTCAGTCTCCTTTATGGAGCACCAGAAGGTTCTGCAGACTAATGGCTGCCTGTGGGTACTGAGGCAATTGGTAAACTCAAAACTGGATATCAAGTAACTATGATGTCTGCAGTTGTGGACAAAATATGTCTCCTGCTATTTCAGTAAACTCAGATGTTGAACCATGAAGCCATCAGTCACTGCAGCCACCCCCAACAGTGCACCTTGAGGGGAATTCAGGATGGAGGAAAACAGGACACTGGCCCTAGATATTTAAGGTGCATATCAAAGGAATAATTTCAATAATTCCAGATTCTTGCATATTCCTATACAAAGAAAATCACTAAAGTCATAAACTTGAGATGTCTGTTTTTTGTGATTAGCATTAATCTTTTGATGTTCAATTACATTTTTTTCCCCAGCAAAAACAATTGTATATCCTGGCTTCTCCCTTCCTCTCTGGAACAGTCCCTCAGAGCTATCCAAGAGGCTATGTCCCGGGCTATAGTTCTCAGTAAGCCTGCCGAATAAAACACAATTATCAAGTTTTAGGTTGTGCTTTTTTTTTTTTTTTTTTCAGTCGACACAACACTGTACTCTGATGGGACCATCCTCTGGGTTGATGTGAAGAAATAGCCTAGAAGGTGATCTCCTCCTAGAGTCTCGTACATGAGAGGTAGACAGTAAACTTTGTCTTTAGCACACCATTCCTATGGAATCCCGGAGTCTGAAGGAATGTACGGTTTTTGTATTTTTTCTGAAGTTGTGATGGACACATTCTGAGCTGTTTGCACTTCTGTTTCTCTCTCCTCTATTTTTTTTTTTTTTTGTATTGAAGTAGAGAAACAGACTCTCTCCTCTATTTTTAACACAATCCTCAAGAACTGGAAGGGACCAGTTTTTCTATTTTCTACTTCCTGCCTGATTAGGTCTTCCCTTATCTAAAAGTTTATTATCAAATTTGCCAGTTCAAATCTTTAGTTGACAATAAATAAATAAATAAATAAATAAAAGAATGATAATGAAATTTAGCTTACTCACTTGTTTTTTTACACAAGACAATGTTCTCCTCTTCCTTTAGATAATAAATTTCTTGGCTTGGTGTAGGTGGAAACCTGCAAAACAATGTTATAAAGGGTTATGGTATAAGCCTTGACAGTTGTTTTTTCTTCTTTGTAATGCAACTGCCTGACTTAAGCTTTGATTGACTAAGTATTCACTTCAAAGAGGCATCCGCTTCAAAGGCAGCTATCTCTAATAAACACATTGCCACACACATGACCAGATAAAGAGCCAGCCCCCCAGCCTCCATTGTTTTAGAGCTCTTAGTTGATTTCAATAAATGACCATTTAGGAGCCCTGTTTTCTCCTTCCTACATTTTAATTCCTGCTGTTATGTTTCAAATTCACCCATAGAGTCAAGTCCAGAAACTCTAGGCTTCCACATTAGACCCCAATACAAACAGACCTCCAGTCCCTCACATTTTCTCTCTCTCTCTACCTGTGACCTTACTGTGTGAATCCAGGTGTGCCCTGTAGCCTCCAGTAGTTGTAATAAAGCCTTGTTCTTTTTTTTTTTCCCTGAAGTTCACTTGTTGTTACTGCTAAGGGTATCCTGCAATCATAGTAGGAATTACAAGGGCTGGTCCAGGCACAACATTAGTTATGGATAGGCTAAGATGGCACAAAACAAAGATAAAGTAAAAAATCAAGTTAATGTTTTCTCCATAATACTTTCTTGGTAAAATTTGATGATACTTTTTCTTTTTTTTTTTTTTTTTGCGGTACGTGAGCCTCTCCCTGTTGTGGCCTCTCCTGCTGCAGAGCACAGGCTCCGGATGCGCAGGCTCAGTGGCCATGACTCACGGGCCCAGCCGCTCCATGGCATGTGTGATCTTCCTGGACCAGGGCACGAACCTGTGTCCCCTGCATCGGCAGGCAGATTCTCAACCACTGCGTCACCAGGGAAACCCAATATATATATATATATATATATATATATATATATATATATATATATATATATATATATATTCCCCAAATGTTAAAGCAGGGCTTGGGAAACTATAGTCTATTTCCTGTTTTTGTAAATAATGTTTTATTGGAACAGAAACACATCCATTCATCCACATGTATATTTACCCAGTATGGGAGATTTAAAGATAAAATGATAGCCCAGAAAGATGCACTAAATAGAGCAGTAAACATTGATAGAGTAATAGACATGAAGATCACCATAGTCTTCTTACAAACATGTGGACTTGCTAATGTGCTTTTAATGAGCAAGTGAGTTTTTGCACTACAAAGCATTAGTAGTTTCAAATCTTCCTTATGGCTGCATCATATATATCTACCACTGATCTTCTCCTAAACCCCACTTAAAGTTAGTTACTAGAATTAGGTCACCAAAAAACAAAATATTCAATTTCATTTTGTTGACAACTCACTGCAAAGTAATTCTGCTAATATTAATGCCGCCCTTCAGAATACTGCTTACTAACTAACTGACATACTCAGATAATAATAATGATTAACATTTACTCAGTACTTGCTGTGTGGCTTACGTAACGTAACTCAGTTAATTCTTGAACAACTCTTTGAGGTAAGCAAATAATTTAGCTTGGTTTTACAGACATTAATTTGTCTGAATACACATAGCCATTAAATAACAAGGACTTGACCCAGGTCTTTACTACTGATTATTTCCACAAATAGCACTAGGTTCTGGATAATATACGACCTATAGCTTATAGTATATATTTCATGAAACTGTCTAGATAATTTATCAGTTTTCAGTGGTGTACTATGCACCCATGGCACAAAGGTGAGTGAGATGTGATCCCTACCCACAAAAGACTTCCATTCTAACTGGAGAGATAAAACATGCAAGTAAATTTGATATAAGTAATTCAGTGGCAGCCCTACAGGTATATTGAGCAAACCTACCTGAGTGATGATAGCAAGAGTGTTAAGTAAATAATGAGAAAGGAAAATATGTGAACTTAGACTTAAAATATTTGCAAATGACACTTACAGCAAAGTATATATATGTGTATGTATGCATGTGTGTGTATGTATGTATATATATATATATATATATATATATATATATATATATATATATATGAAATCTAGACATAGATAAGCAAACCAGAATATGAGCCATTTGGTTTTCAAAGACCAAAATGTTAAAACAGTAATGTAAACTGAATCAGAGTTTTTAATATTAGCAATGATTGGACACAGAAAATTAGTGACTAGACAAATAGAAAGGTGGGAATACAAAACATACAGATTTTGAACAATAGACCATGTATGTGTTAAAGGTCAGCCAAAAAACTGACACTTGGAAAGCTGCATTAAAAAAAGATCCATGATACTAACATTTTCCAAAAAAAGCCTTGTTAACTGTGGCAGTGCTTGCTCATTTGGGGACACAGTAGTTCCAGACAAGTATCATCAGATGGTTGAGAGAAAAAGTCTAACATTTACGCTGTTTTTTCATGTTTTAAATTATATTTAATACATTTAAAATTATATGCTTTATATTTTATTTTTTCTGGTATGCAAGAACATATATTTATGAAAATTTGTGTGATTACCTTATAACTAGTGAGTATATAAGAGAGCAATTCCATGTATTTGGACTTAAGACATTTTGGGGAAAAAAGGATACTTAAGACAAGTCATAAATTTACACACAACAGTACATGCTACAAACAGTTGTATAAATTCAAATCAAGAACTTTGTTATGTATATAATATATATATAATATATATATTATATAATATATTATATAATATATATATTATATATATATTATATATAATATAATATATTATATAATATATTATATTATATATATATTATATATATTATATAATATATTATATTATATATATATTATATATATTATATAATATATTATATAATATATTATATAATATATATAGTGAAGTGGTTTGGTAAGAATTTTTATTACCTTTTACCTTATTACCATTTCATCTTCAGGGATCACTGTATTATTTTTCAATAAAGCAAACATATTACATATGTATGTGCCCAAAATTATGTTGAACTCTATTAACTGATTTAAAGGGTCCATAGAAGAGAATTTTGTTATGAAATAGCTTTCATTTTTGTTGGAATGACAATAATCACTGAAATAGAAAAGTATATATACCTCCTGGTTATGTAAGCTTAAAACCAGAAAGGAGAATTTTAACCCCAACCAAGTGACAGAGGAATAACCCTTCCTTTGATGGACTGAATGTTTGTGTGCTCCTTAAATTCATATGATGAAGTCCTAACCCCCAATTTGAAAGCATCAGGATGTAGGACCTTAAGGAAGTAGTTAAGTTAAGATGGGTTCATGAGGGTAGAAACACTGTGATGGGATTTATGTCCTTATAATAAGAGGAAGAGATCAGAGCTCTCTGCCTTGTGAAGACATAGCAGGTGGCTTGCATAAGGTGGCCATCTGCAAGCCAGGAAGAGAGTTCCACCAGAATTTGATCATGCTGGTACCCTGATTTTGGACTTCTAGCTTCCAGAAATGTGAGAAATAGATTTCTGTTTTTAAGCCACTTTCTTATGGCAAACTGAGCTGACTAAGACACATTTTGGTAGACAGAGTGAGGTATTGCTGTAACAAATACCTAAAAACTGTGGAAATAGCTTTGGAACTGGGTAATGGGTAGAGGCTGTAAGAGTTTTGAGGTGCAAGCTAGGAAAAGCCTACTTTGTTATCAAGGGACTTTTAAGGGTGTTTCTGGTGAATGCTCAAGAAGGAAAGAGAAGAGCTATAGAAAGAGCTTCCATCTTCTTAGAGAATATGTAAAATACTTATGAACAGAATGTTGGTAGAAATATGTATTTTAAGGGTGAGTCTGGTGAGGTCTCAGCTGGAAATGAGGAAGATGTTATCAGAAACTGGAGGAAAGGTAATTCTTGTTAAAAAAGTTGCAAACTCTTGACTAAACAATGTTCTAGTGTTTTTGTGAAAAGTAGAACTTTCAAGCAATGAATTTGTATATTTAGCTGAGGAGATTTCTAAACAAAGTTTTGAAGGAGAGTCTTGGTTCCTCCTGACAGGAGAGAGATAAACTGAAGATGAAATTGTTAAGCAAAAAGGAACCATAACTTGGAGATTTTGAAAATTCTCAGCCTATCAGTATTTCAAAAAATGAGAAACGCTGTTCAGAAGAGAACACTAAGGGTGTGGACAAAAGTCATATGAGAAGGAAACAAGTAAGGGTGTGAATCCTGGACTAAATCAGCCATTCAAGAAGAAAACAAAACAAAACACAAAAACAGCCAGTATGAACTAAAGGGGATAGAGAAGGGGTGAAATGAAAGAAGGCTGTCAGACTTCTTAGACTGTACAGGACCATATCATAAATCTTTTCAGCCACAAATGTTCCTTATTCTTCAAGACAGGGAAGAATGACCGTGAACATGATTCGACGATCATCAGGGTTGCCTCTATGGTTTTAAAGGTGAGGTGGGGGGTCCATCTCCCCAGTTTCAGCAGACCAGATTGTGGTTATCTGGAACCATAAGGGCAGGGCCCATTGAGCTGTGGGGATAGGGCCTCCTAGAGTCTTGGGTGCACAAATCCTGCCTAGAATAAGTTCAAGGTAGTACCACAGCCCCATAGGTTCTGGAAGATGGAACTGCCATCCCTGTAGGTCCAGAAAACAGAGCATCAAATCTAAAAAGATTATTCCTGAGCCTTAACAGCTAATGGTATTTTCCTTGCTAGGTTTTGAACTTGCTTAGGACCCATCATTCCCTTTATCATTGTGTTGTCTCCCTTTTAGAATAGGAATGCCTATCTTATGTCTATCTTATCATTATATTTTGGAAACATAAAAAACTGTGTGGTTTTGCACATTCACAGTTAGAGAGGAATTTTGCCTCAGGACAAATCATATCTCAAATTCCAACTATATCCGATTTAGATGATATTTTAGATAAGACTCTGAACTTTATTTAAAAAGATTTTTCTAGATTTATTGGTATATTATTGACATATAACTAATGTAAATGTAAGGTGTACAATGTGATGATTTGATATACATATATATTGCCAAACAGTAACACTTCCATTCATATATATATATATGTTTGTAAATATATGTATGTATACATAAATATATACACATTTTTTCGTGTGGTGGTAACATTTAATTAACATTTATGTTAGTGACTTTTAATTATACAGTTTCATATAATTACTGGTAATTAATTAAGTTATAGTCTCCATGCTGTACATCTAGCCCCAGAACTTACTCATCTTATAGCTGGGAGTCTATACCCATTAACCAACATCTTCCAATTTCTTCCACTTCCCTAGCCCCTGGCAACTATCATTCTACTCTCTATTTCTATGAGTTCAGATTTTTAGATTCTGCATATAAGTGAAGATATACTGTATTTGTCTTTCTCTGTCTGACTCATTTCACTTAATGCCCTCAGGATCCATCAGTGTTGTTTCAAAAAGCAGGATTTTCATTTTTTTTATGGTGGAATAATGTTCCATTTTACACACACACACACACACACACACACACACACACATATATATGTATGTATATATATATATATATATATACACAATATATCACATTTCTTTATCCATTCATCTATTGATGGACACTTACTCTGTTTCCATGTCTTGGCTATTGTCATGAATGCTGCAATGAACATGGGGGTACAGTTATGTCTTGCAGATAATGTTTTCACTTCCTGTGAAATCCAGAAGTAGAATTGCTAGATCTTATGCAGTTCTATTTTAAATTTTTTGAAGAACCTCCATACTTTTTCCATACTGGTTATACAAATGTGCATTCCCACCAGCAGTGCAGTGTTCCTATTTTTCCACATCCTCAACAACAAGTTGTTTCTTGTCTTTTTGAAAATAGCTAATTTTCTAATGAGGTGATATCTCACTGTGGTTTTGATTTCCATGATAGGAGCACACACTGGAATTTTATTAGTTTCAGTGGGTGGTGTCATGTTTCTTTGATTATTCATGACCTCTGTGGCCTTGCCTTGGTATCTGCACATTTGAAGTGGTAGGCAACTATACCAGTCTTTACAGACTGATTTTTGCAAGTAAATCCCTTCACCAGTCAGCTGATCCTTAGATTCTGTGTGGGCAGCTGGTGGTCTCCATGGAGAGCTTGCTGCTGGAGTCCTTTGATGGCCTGGTGCTTGGATATTGGATAGGTGGAAAGCCTGGGATGACACTAATCAGCCTGACAGTGGCCTGATCAGAACACTGGGTTTACAGATGTCCCCCTGGATCCTGGACTTGTAGGTGTTGATTGGGAACCTGAGGCCACAGGAGCCACCTTAGACTGGGATGTGCCAAGAATCTGGGTTGGGTGGAGCCTGCAGGTAGTCTGGCACCACTAGATCATTCCCAGGCCATGTGAGCTGGCCAGTGTTGGGGTGAGTCAGGATCTTGTGTTCACGGGAGCCCACAGAGAGCCTGCTGTCATGGGAGTTCACTGGATAGGCTAGGAGTCTGGGGCAACCTGAGCTACCTGGGGCCACAGGAGGCGGCAGCACTGGAATGGATTGGGGGCCTGGGATCAGGAGAATATTCTAAGGGCCTGGAGCTAAGCAAGCTGTCTAAGCTTCGGGAATGACCTGTGGCCATTGAGCCCACTGGGGCTGCTGGAGCTAGCCAGTGTCCCATTGGTCCAGGAGCCTGTTTCTGAAGGAGTCCTCTGAGACCCTGTAGCCAAGGAAGCTACCTGAAGCCATGGGAGCTGATGGAGTCAGAAGGAACCAGGTGAGAAGGGCAGCTTGGGTTTTCCGGAGCCCTCCTAGGATCTGGCACTGCTGGGGTACCTAGGGCTTCTGGATATGGCAGGCACCTGGGTGAAAAGGTGGTTTGTGTTCATATGAGCCTGCTGGAAGCCTGGTGCTATAGATGCCACCTGGGACCACTGGAGCTGGTGGGTGACATAATGAGTTGGGAGCTTGTTGAGAGCCTGGTCTTACAGGACCTGCCTGTGCCCATGGAGTTGGCAGGTGCTGGGAAGATGGAGTCCTGGGTTACCAGAAGCCCATGGGGAGGCTGGTGCCACAGCATCTACCTGGAACCGCTGGAGTCTGCAAGTGCCAAAGTGAGAGGGAACATGGGTTGGTGGGATCCTGTTGAAGAGCCACCTAAGGCCTTGGGTTTCTGCCTGGTGCCCAGGTTGGCCAGCTCTGGGGTCTGTCATGAAGTCAGGTTCACTTTACTCTCCCATGGGGAATGTGTCTCTCTCCAGCTAGGCTTCTCAGGCTTGAGCAAGGGGCAGTGGAAGTGGTGTGAATCTATCGTTCCTACCCTGCTCAATATGTCCTTTCTTATTTCTGTGTTTCACCCTAGTGCTCTAATCGCTCATTTGTAATTCCTGGCTCTTGTGAAAGTATTTCTTCATGCAGATAATTGTTCAAATTGATATTTCTGGGGGTGGAGCAAGAGAGGCAAAATTCATATGCCACCATTTTGCTGGCATCACTCTCACATCATGACTTTGGACTATAGACTTTAGCGTTGATGCTGTAATGAATTAAGAATGTTGGGCTGTTGGAAATATAATGAATATATTTTGCCTGTGAGAAGAACATGCATTTTGGGGGTCCAGGTGGAATGTTATGGACTGAATGTTTATATAACCCCAAAATACCTAGGGTGAATTCTTAACACCAAGCATGATGTATTTGGAGGTGGGGCATTTGGGAGGTAATTAGGTTTATATGAGGTCATAGATATGGAATCTTCATGATGGGATTAGTGTACTTATAAAAGGAAGAAGAGGTTGAGATGGGAGTTTGCTCTCTCTACCTTGTGAGGACACAGTAGAAGGTAACCATCTGCAAGCCATGATAAGGACCTTCACTAGAACCCAACAATGCTGGCACCCTGATCTAGACTTCTAGCCTCCAGAATTTTGAGAAGTATATATATATACATGTAGTATTTTGTCTATGGCATTTCATCATGGAAGCCCAAGTAGACTAAAACACTAAAATGTTACCCTGCTACCTGTCTTCAAAACTTGACTATTCCTCACTTCACTCAGGGATGAGTGGACAGATAACTATTCTTTCCACTAATAATATGGAACTAAATGACATAAAATAAGACATTATGGTAGCATCCAAAAATTGGGAGATGCTCTTGGGGGGGGGGGCGGGGGGGCGGAAATTACAAAGAAGAGAAAAATATGTTAGAAATTTGCTTTTTGTTACCAGTAAGATTGAAGAACATGTGTTCTGTGGGGGGAAAAGAAAGGAAGAAAAAGATGTAACAGAAAGAATTAGTAAAACAATAAATTGAATTGTTAATTGTTCCCTTGAGAAGAAAAACAAAAGACAACAGATGAATAATGATAGAAACAAAATACTGTATCAGAGTTAAGTCATTCCAAACAGTGCAGATAAATGAACCAGTGTTTCAAAAATAAGAAAATGTAAGAGATTATTATGCTGGAGAAAAGAAAGGAATAGAAAGAAAACTGAGCACAAACATTGAAAGATATTGTGGAAAAAAATAAGAATATTCTGCATTAAGATGGTTTTATAAATTGACTTACTTTGTGTTGAAGAAAATTAGTTGAAAATAAATTATCAGGTAAAATTTATTGAACTAAAAATATTTCCCCATATATTAACTGATAAATAAAAATAGGCCAATCTAAAGAGCTTAAAAAGGAAATGTGTAACTGAACAAATAAATGCTAGGCAACTGGATCTTCTCGTAGGAACTGTGGTGGTAGCACAGTAGTAAAGAAATTTTAAAATGTGAATGGGTTCAAAAAGTATGTCACAACATATTTACCTATATAACAAAGTACTCAAAGACTCAAATAATGAAAACAACAGCCAAAAGCAAGCACCCACAGAGGATAAATGTAGTATAAAACAGACCACATCAAAAAAAAAAAAATAAGAAAGAAGAAATAATAGAGATAAAATTTAAAAAAATAGTAAATTAAATAGCAGAATTTACAATAAAAGTGTTTTTAATATTATTAAAACTTAAATTCCTAGTTAATTTGAGGAGAACAGAAAAATCTACAAAATTAAAGTCAAAATTTTATAGAATTATAATTGAACTATTTAGTAAATATATTTTCAGAAAATACTTTTAAAAATCAGAATAAAATAGAAGATTTTTAGAAAATATAAACTTCAGTAGGTCTTATAGAAGTGGAGAATAAAACTAGACCAATATCCTAGGAGTAATAAAACAATTTGGCTAATAGTTATCTTGAATAGAATGTACCAGGATCAGATAACTTTTAAGGTAATTTTTTTTAATTTGTCAAGAAATGTTTTTAAAGATATATTTTAAAGGTATGCTAGTGTACAGACTGAGATATCAAATTTTTAAATTATTTTATGAGGCTAGGAAAACTCTGCTACCAAAACAAGAAAAAAGTAGTCCAAAAAAGAATACTAGGGCTTCTCTGGTGGCGCATTGGTTGAGAGTCCACCTGCCGATGCAGGGGACGTGGGTTCGTGTCCCAGTCCGGGAAGATCCCACATTCCCTGGAGCGGCTAGGCCCATGAGCCATGGCCGCTGAGCCTGCACATCCGGAGCCTGTGCTCCGCAATGGGAGAGGCCACAGCAGTGAGAGGCCCGCGTACCGCAGAAAAAAAAAAAAAAAAAAGAATACTAAAGACACATTTCATGTTTGAACAATAAAGGGAACATCTTAGTTTAAAAAGAAAAAAGAAAAAAAAATATATATATGTATATGTATGCAGCAAAACTAGGAAAACAAATCCAGCAATGCATAATCAAGCAGGATTATTTTCTGGGAGTGCTCAGAAAGGATAATGTAATCAGTCTTTTAATGTTTCAATGTATTAACATAATTCATTTGATCATAGGTCAAAGGGAAAAATATAATTATGGGGTAAATGATAAAACTTGGATAAAATTAAATATATAACATTGATAAAATATTTTGATAAAATATGATAAAATTTTTGGTATGTCATAAGTATATCTATTAGCATTTCCACTTAACTTTAAGAAGTTTGCTATTGCATTAATCTTGAATTTTCATCAAATGTAATAAGATAAGATGTAAAGTAATGATATAAAGATATAAATGATATAAAGATATAAAAAAATAAAATGAAGATATAAAATAATTAAGAAAAAAAAACTCCTAACGCTTTTTATTTTAAAAATAAGACATTCTATCTAGAAAGGGCAAAAACATTTATTCAAATGCCCTCAGGAATTATAATAGATTAGTTAATAAGATAGTTTTAAAACAAGAATTAAAAAAGCAATGACTTTTCCCATATTTGACAATAACTTGTTAAGTAGAGTAAGAGAACAGGATCCCCTTTTCATAATTAACCAAAAATATAAATTAAAAAAAAATGTTTAGCCAGAAATCTAAATCCCAGTAGGATTCAGGCATTGGAAATTTTTCTAATTGTTTTTTTCCCAAATATGGTTCATTGTTGAAGTCTTATGATTGTAATAATGGAAGAATAATTTAATGAATTTCTCAGTGAATGACATGGATATGATCTGCTCTGTACAGATGAGCAGGTGGTAAGGCCTTGCAGCACAATTCACATAATGATATGGGCTGTGTGGGTTGTAATTAATGGATTATAAATGGCTCTGTCAGAAGCTACTTCAAGTTGCTAAAAAAGTCATACATTTCCAGAGACATAGACCTTGAATTTTTGACTAGAGAAATTCCAGATATATAGACTGAAGCAGGAATGCTATAAACAAAGTTGTAGTTAAGTTGATAAGATCATAAATACATATTTTCAAAAGTGCTGTTTATTCTTCTCTGTGATTTTCTGCAGATGCTGTGAAAATAAATTCAGCTGAAAAGTTATTTTGTAACAGACTTAATATAGCATTTCCTGGTAAACAAGCTGCATTATTGATTTTTGTTTTTATTTTTAATGAAAATCAGTGAATTTTTCAAAGTCTGAATCTTTGCATAAGAACTAGTAGAGCAAATGCATTATTTCTGCTCAAATCTATAAATTTTATTTTTTCATGTAACATGCTATTTTTTTCCATTTTCAGATCAACCAAATATTTTAACTGGGTACAAAAATGACAGCATATTGGTAATCTATTTTTCATTGAATAATAATGTTGTAGAATGGAGGAGGGGGCTCTCTGACACTGATGTTGCCATTTTGGGGGGGTGTAATTTACATGCAGAGAAGGAACAGAAAACATGCTGTCCTCTGAATTCTCAATTTTTCACAGTATGGAGAGGCACGGAGCTGTTTGGTACATGTTGTAGCCAAGGTTTCAGCAGAGTGGAGTCAGCTTCAACTTGAAGGCCGGGCAGGCACCAGAGCACACAATGGGTAACAGCAGGAAAAACTCAGGACACCACATTATATATTTATAAGTTAGTAGCCCAATATGAGCTGGGGAACACCTAGTTTCTCTATCACTCAGGATTTCTGGTCTAGGAGCAGCCTTGGGGGTTGCAGAGTAAGAACCAAAAAAATGCATTCCTATGCCCTGGGAATAGTCCTACCAACCAGGAATAGTTCAGCTGGTAGATATCAGTGCTTTAACAATTCAACACCTGTTGTGGCACCACAAGTCTGTATTGGGTGACTTTCAGCCTTGTATTGTGTACTACGTTACATACCATATCTTACGAGGAAAAATTTCCTTTTTTATTTTTTTATTTTTTTGATCTGGAGCTATAACAGAATCAAGAGTTTGGAAGGCTTGGAGGTGGTAATTGTATTTGATATGTTGGAATAATGCAAATGATTTGTGGGAAGAGGGCCAACTATGATGGATTAAAAATAGCCACACATTCTTTGCCACTTTTCTTTCATGCGGTGGAATCTAGTTATCTTCCCTTTGAATCTTGGCTGCCTATGACTGCTTTGCTGAGTAGAGCATAGCAAAAGTGACTCTTTCCCAAACCAGGCCATTAAGAAGCTGGAAGCTTAAGCCTTGGTCTCTTGGACCCTGAGATGACATGCATCTGGTTCGAAAACCCTGCCAAAGAAATCATATGGAGAAACCCTGAGACTAAATGGAGAGGAAGACTTCTAGCTATCCATGTTGGAATTATGGGCATGTGAGTTATTATATATGTGAATAATTAGGTATTAGGTATGTGAATGAAACTGTGTTTGAACCTTCAGACCAGCTCAGTCAGACTCGAATATCACCAAGTGACCCTAGTTGAACCTGTGTGGAGCAGAATTGCCTAGTCAAGTTCCGTACAAATTTTTGACCCCTCCCAAATCATAGGATATGATAAAATGTATGTCATTTTAAGCTACTAAACTTAGGGGTAGTTTGTTATACATTAATTGATAACTAGAATAAAATTCTCTTTGGATGAATATCACCTTTTCATGAAATTTCAATAAAATCCCATGTTCTTTTTTTATTGAAAGAAATGTCTTACATGGAAAAAAAAGTTTAAAATATTGTAAAACAAAGTTAATAAAGAACTGTAAAGCCAGATAATAAGATGTATTCTAAACTTTAAATAATTTAAGAAAGTATGATACTGGTGCTTAAAAGACAACCAGAGCAATAGATTAAGCAAAAATACAAAAAGAGATCTCAGTTTACATAATTGATTTTATGACAAATTTGTCATTGGTGAATAATTCTTTCATAACATATCCTGTATAGCATTTAGCATGTGATAAGCATTTCTAAATTAGACAAAACTGAAATCCCAAAAGAACTGGAATAAAATGTGGCTTATTATTAGATTGGAATTTTTATAATTATTTAAAAAGTATATTTATTCATGAATTTTCACTTGCTAAGCTGAATATTTTTTGTAGGCAGTAATCATATATTTGTCTTTTTAATCTCTCACAGTACTTATCACAGTTTAATATTTTTATGAGAAATTTCATATTTTCTTCTATGTATGAATGTTTCTTCCAAAATGTATAAATGTGATGATTTAGTAACAATCTTGGGTTATATTATTAAAACTTAGACAACTTTCTCTAAATAGTGTGAGAAAAATTTACATGCAATTTTTGTTCTCCTAAAGAATCTTGCTTCCAAGACATCAGAGTACTGAAAGCTGTTCTTGAAGTTAATACACTGTCACATAGTAAAAATATATAGTTTCCCATGTGCAAGGGTTCATGATATTGTCAACTGACATTCAGCACCATTTACCTCTTGGCTGCCAATTCTTCATTTTGCATAATACATTTTTTACATAAAAGCTGAAGCACAGGGAAATTTCCAGTTGGCACGCCCCTGTAGGATGACAGCATGATCGACATAGGAGTAATAAATGCAGACTTAGAATGTACAGAGACAGCCACACTTTCACACTCTGACATTTTCCCACACCTCAGACCTACATGCTGAAATCCTGAACAATTACAAAAGAAAAAAACAATGCATCATGGAAAAACGTAGTATAAAAATAGATAATACTAAGTAGAGTTTCTATATAGTATACCATTCGTTATATGACAGTTCTATTCTTTCTGAGTAGTTACTTAACATATGAGTTAGTGAACAAAGCAATATATTCATTTTGGAAGATATTTGTATTTCTAGGCAGTATTATGAAGCATGCTTTAAATCAAAGAGATTGGCTAGATAGCATTTCAAATTGAAAATTTTCTTCTTTTCCATGACACATTAGAAATAAAATTATATTTTTTTTCCAAATTGCCACTGAATATTCTTAAATGCCTTTAATGTGAATGCTAGTTGTTTGAGTTTATACTTTATTAAATTCGTGCTATTATCACTATTACTCTTTACCTCATTACACATATAACAGGGAGAGGGGATAGGGCTGAATACTGCACACCTCACAGACCTTGAAAGATCATTGAGAACACAAATACTATTGAGCTTAGTTGATAAGCAGCCTGTTAAATACAGTAGAAATATACACAGCAATACTGATTAATAGATAGTAGCGTATTATGGTATATTAGAAACAAGAGGGTGGTTAAAATTTATATATTCTGTTGCTTATCTAATTTCTTAAGTAACACTAACTGAAACCAACTCATTAACTTACACAATTAAAAATATATATTGATTATTTGCTACCCAAAATTAGTCAATAAATGATTATTTGCTACCCAAAATTAGTCAATAAAAATCAATATAGGCTTTGATGAGTTCACAACTTAGTTTAGTTTAGTGAGAACACATAAGATTTATATATTCTTATATTGTTATTTTACTAAGGCTGTAAATCAGATATACAGAAAGGGGTAGAGAAAAACAAGAATAAAGGGATTTAACCTAATTAATCCTCTCTGCAGAGTTTCCCTTAAGTGACTGTAATTAACTGAGCCTTGAAAGCTGAGCCTTGGGAAAAACTTCTATAGGGAGATATATATATATATATATATATATATATCCCTAGTGAAAGGTATTCTGGAAAGTGAAAGCCAGCAGAAAGACAATATTTAGTATAACTATACTAGAAAGCAAGGAGAATTGGGATCAATGCCTTGAGGAGATAAGGCTGTAAGAGTAACTGAAGTCAGATGATGGAAATCTAGGAAATTTAAGCTTTATTCTTCACTGAATTAAGTTTCTTAGTAGAGGTATGACACTTACAGATCCAGGTTTTTAGAAAGAAAATGTTGACAAAACTAGCAAGAAATGTTGTGAATTGTGGAATCCAGTTGGGAATTATTGTACAATTTCAGAACAGAGATAACCAACATAAAATTTAAGGAACTGGGAACTGAGGTTATAAGAAGGGAAAGATTTATTGATGATGTAAAATATTCAAATTTAAGCAATTGAGAATAAAGTAAAATCATTAAGAAATAGAACTTAAGTCTGCAGAGAAAATACTGTTTTCTTTGGGACGTGTTGAGATTAAGGTAACCGCACACTGAGTCTTTGGAGTATAGAGCTTGGGAGATAAAGCACGTTTACAGAGCTATTTTGGGTTTGGTTCCAGACCACTGTGATGAAACAAATTGCAGTGAAGCTAGTCATATATTTTTTTTTATTTCCCAGTGTGTATAAAAGTTATGTTTATACTATATTTTCTTCTATTAAATGTGCAACAGCATTATGTCTAAAAAAAGTATATATCTTGATTAAATATACTTTATTGCTAAAAATGCTAATCATCATCTGAAGTAATCATCATCAACCAACTGTAAGTTTATACAATAGTAACATCAAAGATCAATGATCACAGATCAGCATAACTAATATAATAACAATGAAAAAGTTTAAATTATTGCAAAAGTTAACAAAAGACAACACAAAGACATGAAGCGAGCAAATGCTGTTGGAAAAATGGAGTCAATACACTTGCTTGACGTGCAGTTGCCACAAACCCTCAACCTGTAAAAAAAGTGCAATATCTGCGAAGTCCAGTATGACAAATTTAGAAATCACTTGCAAAAACATGAGCATGGAAGTCATGTGAGGTGATGAATGTGACATGGAAGAGTCTATGGATTAAGGAATTAAAATGGGCATAACTAGACTTGAACTACTGGAGAGAGAGACAACCGAATGTATCAAGCATATGGCTTGCAGTGAGTTTAGAGAAATAAGAGATCTGTGCTGTAGAACCAAGAAAGAGGCTAAAGGTGGGTGATGGTAAGTGCTTGATGGAGATTAAACATCAAATAAGTCATTTGGTGATCACTGAGAGGGCAACTTTATCAGCATTTTGAAATGAACATCAAATGTCAAAAGGTTTGAGAGGAAATGAGTGAAAATGAAACAACAGAATTTGATTTTAGACTATTCATCCAAGTAAATTGAAATTTATAAAATCAGGGAAGAGATCAGTCACTTGATACACAAACTGATCTGAAAATATACTTTCCCATTGGAAGTTAAAAAATTAACATATTCTTACATCAAGGACGTAGCTAATGATCACCAATTTAAAGTTTGCTTTGACATATTATAAAATTACTCTAAAACAAAACTTGTTTATTTTAAAACAATACATGCTCTTACTTTCTAACAGTTATTTGGCTCTGTAGTAAGTGTTGGAAAAATATAACTCAAGATTAATATTATTAAGCTTCTGTGATTATCTCTGACATCTTTGAGAAAACATATTGTCATTATGTAATGTCGGTAGGCTGATGGGATGGCAACATTGCTTGGTCAATAACTAAGAATAATTGTCCAACTTATTACTCATATATGTTTTTATGACAGGCATTAATTTTAATTCTACGTAGAGGGAAAAAGAAGCTGCTTAATAGTAGCTCCATTATTTTGGAATAAGAATAAATCTAGATTTGTCACTGTTTTTAGCCACTTTGTGGCCTTTTATATTACTTCACAGATGTTATCTACAGCAGTATGTTTATCATTACCATATTAAATGGGTTCAACAAAGACACGTTCATCCATTGCCACCTCCTGACATTAAAGTATTTAATGCCGCCTGAAGCGTCCCAATCACTTTCCAGACACAGAGCAGTTAGGGACTGAATATTTCAATACTGTTGCCTTGTAGTCTCCTTTTTCTGCACTCTGATTGTATATTTATTTGTAAGGAAGTTATTCTTCCATAATACATATGACATGCATCACTGAAGAACTAGGTGGCCCTGTAAGATTTGTAGTGTGAAGTATCCACCCATGTAATTATGATTTTTCCTTAATGTTATTCCCATTATTCAGAAGATTGCTTTTGTTGGACTGAATGATATCCACTGGTGCAGTGAAAGTTTATATTAGCTTTCTTAAGATTTCTACACCTCAATGCATGCCTGATCTGTAGGTTTAGCTTGTTCTATTGTACTGCAATGTATTTGCCATCCTGTGTTTTTTCACTGTTTTGATCATTTTGAAGTATAATGCTTTTCTCCTTGCTAGGACATTTCTTATAATGTTTCATCATCAACATTGTTTCTTTCACTCTCAGAGAGTAGGATCCTGCTATATTAAATAAACACACACATGCATATACATATACACACATACATACATATATCTAGAACTATAAAAGTATTTTAAGAGCAGAGTTAACCACAGAGTTCTGTCCAATGTTTCTGCTGGGCTTGCAAAAGAGGACTGTATGTAAGGGACAGTACTTGGGACTTTGTATTTTCTTTGTTTTGATGTCACACAAAATTAAGTCCTTGATAGTTTGTATGATGTTTTGTGATGAGGAAGATGATGAAGTTTATCTCTTCATAGACTAAAGGAAGAAGAAATTGGTGGAACAAGGGTGAGTAATCATCAATTTTATAATTGAAAAATTCCATTCTCATGGTTTTATTGTTACTAAAATATAAGGAATTAGAAAGAATCTGTAAGAAGCTCATAGAAATGAACATTTTTTTCCTTTAAAAAATATTGGTCCTATTTTGTCTTATCTTACCCATGAGCCAAAAAATGCCCTCTTTAGAGTAATTTTGATTAACTATGGATGACTATTGTTTTAATATTTGCTCTTAGTAAACATCTGCAAAACACTTATTATCACCTGCTGCACTCAAGGTCTTTATGGGGAATCCAAACAATTAAATGTGTTTGATTTGACATTCTAATTAAATGGTAATTAAAGGTTGGGTTTTGGTTGGCTAAACTTTCAATCTCAGGTAAAAGTAGCATGAGGAAAGGAATATCATTTAAGCAAGCAAAAGCACTTTTATTTTCATAATCTATGTTTAAAAGAAAATGCTCTTCAAATACACACTCAGATTATCTTAAATGCTCATTATAAACATGAGAAATCATAATGTAATTTATATTCTGCTTTATTTGTCCTTTTAGCCAATAAAGTTACAAATACTGTGTTTTATGAAAATCTGATGAAGCATGACTAGAACTACAGGTAAAAATATGCATGCTATGATCATTTATAAGGAATAAGTGCTTGAAAAAAGAGGGCTCTACACTTTTTATATGTCTGAAATATCTCATCATCATCATCATAAAGAAGTGAAGGAGAAATAGAACAATTCAAATGAACCTCATGCATATTTATATGAACAATATTATAATAGTATAATGTTTATGGGAAAATAGAATAGGAAGAGAGAATCACTAGGAATCAGGATGTGTTCTCCAAAAATGAATTGCATTTATAATACACAGTAATTTAGTTGCTTTTGTCTCATCAGTATTTTATACAGTATGTTACATGCAATAAATCCTTCCTACTTTTGTGATTTGGTGAAATTTTTATCATGTTAATGGCTGATGATTCCAAATAATATACTAGACACATTTTATTGTGATTTTAGACATGTCTTTGATAATAACTCATGTTGAATAATTGTTCAGGTTTAACAAATATCAATAGTTCCTCTTTGGTGAAACTCTGTCTCTCATTTTCTTATTTGTTAATTGCTGAGTTATGTAAAATTTACATGGAATTTTTATATTATAGAGAAATTAACTCCCTTTCCTGTTGTTTTTACCATGTATATTTTCTGAATTTTTTTTCCTTTTTATAATTTGTTTTAAAATAAGAAATAGTAAAATTTGCCAATATTTTTCTTTCTGATATTTTCTATCAGTTCAAATTTTCAGTTATTTTTCCATTCATCATGTATAAAAATGTAATTTTGTCTTCAGGTTTTTTTTTTTTAGCTCAATTTTTACTTAGTGTTACTGATTATGGCTCTTGAGTATCTCAAGGACATTTACTTCTCTCCATTCTCTGCCCCCACAGCAATTTAGCCAATCTTGATTCTGTAGACTGTACCTGTAGATTACTGTATCAGGTACCCCATTCTCTCCATTCCAGTTTTGCCTCTTTTCAACCCATTCTCCATGATTCAAACTGAGTGATCTGTTCATTATACTTTGATGCGTAAACACTTTCCTGGTTGCTGTTTATGCATAAGCAAACATTACCTCATATCCTTTGTGATTGCCTGCTGAGCCTTATGTTTCCCAGCACTTTGCTGCTTGTATATTTCACCTCACCCAAATGGAATGTCTCTTACTTTCATGAATGCAATAAACACTTTCTCTCTTTTGTGGCTTTTCATGCCTCCTTACTGATAATTTCTGTTTTCATGTTTACCTTCATCTCTTTTCCAAGTTCGTGCTTACTCAATTCATTTAACCAATATTCATTGAGGGCTATTTTGATCAAAATAAATTAGTAACTAATCTTCAGAATTTACAGTTTAGTTGTGAAGGTAAAAAGTAGAAATAAAAAGAAAAAATAAAATACACAAGTAGATATAAAATTATAATTTATGACAAATTTTATAAAAAAATAAGATACAATGAAATAAAATAAAAAGGGGTAAATAATCTATGTTATAAGAAAGTACAAAAACAGCATCTGAAAAAGTGGCACTTCAATTTGGAATTGAAGGGTTTAGTAGGAGTTAACCAGGACAAAAGTAAAGTAAGAGTATGCCTGTGATTCAGCTAATTCTTTAGACATCACCATTTCTAGGAAGCTCTGTAACTGCCTAATTGGCTTAAGCTCTGTGTTCAGAGAAAATCTTCATCTCTTCTCTCATAGCTTGTTCTTATTTTAGTTGGTTATTAAATGATTACAGCAATGTACTCTGTGAATCATGGATTTACTACTTTTTTCTATTTCTGGCTAAAGCTGCCACACTGTGTGGTCTGATAGTATACATATTCATATCAATTCACACTTGGAAGGCTATAACATTCCCATATCACACCTATTTTAGAATCATATACTTATGTAGAAGAACAGAGTACTATGCCTTCAATTCTGATAGGCTCCAACTAGCAACAGTCACTGATGTCTTTCCCCAGAACACACTTAAGTATATGCCTTCCAAAATTGCATTTTTTGTGCAATATGAAAGTCTTGTTGCCATCCATAACATTTAAAACAGAAGCATTTTCTAGATGACCTTCCTGAATTCTGAATGGTTATATATGTTTCCCTATTTATCACTGCTAAAGACCAGAGACACCCATGCTCCTTGCATTCACCACCAAAGCTCCTGCTAGCCCCTGCTGATCTAGAGCTGAATGGTTATATTTCAGCCACATTGATAAGGTTTGGCTCTACAGGAATAATCATTTATAAAGCCACCTGAGCTCCTTGCTTCAAGCCTCTTCTTATACTGCATTTGCTGTTCCCTGGGTCCAGTTTGTTCTTCCTCCCAAAATCTGAAAGGATCAATCCATCACTGCTTCCAAGTGCCTGCTTAAATGTCATCTCCTCAATAAGACATTCCCTGACCACGTTATTTTCCACAGCATTCTCTACCAACATTCATTCCCTTTATTTTTCTTCACAGCAGTCATCTCAACATTATGAGGTTGCATTGTTTGGGACCTGCTGCTCATCCCTTGATGAATGTGATATGTTCTATATCCTTAATAAAAAAACACTGTCACTGGTCCAGTGAGAGATGAAACCCTGCCTCTAATACTCATAATTACCTTAAGCAGTTTTATTGTTTCTCCAAAGTCCTCTCAAACATAATATTGTCCACATTCAGTCCTTCCAAATAGTTCATTCCCTAACTGTTAGAAGACCATGCCTTCCACCAGATGACCCAAAACACTTTCTCAAATATTATGACTCTACTGGACAAATACTGAAGGTGTCCCCTTATCCTTCTCCACAGTAGGATTCCTACTGGTATCCATTTCTTAAATATAGCTCTGTATCTCTACTAGGCAATTCAGAAGTTTTCTTTGTGTGTGTGTGTGTGTGTGTGCGCGTGTGTGTGTGTGTGTGTGTGTGTTTGAAGAACAGCATATTGTTCTATCTTTGTTCACTATTCTTTAATTGACACAAATTTGAATATTCCAGACTTTTTAAGCACTGCCACAATTAGCGAAGTATATAGGCTCTAAGGAAGGGACACAGTACCATGAATTAATTTTTTTTAGTATCATTTCTTAAATAATTGATCACAGGTCTATAGGCCTTCTAAGTATTTAATAAAATGTCTTCTAAATATCCCATGGTGCTCAGCTTGCTTCCCATTCCAGAAGAGAGAATACTTTGCTCCTAGTATGGAGCTTTTCCTTCACCTTCCTTTTCAGTTCCTCTGGCATTAGTGAATCTGCAAAACCAAAACTCACTATACTTAGAGGTCCAGTGCCTCCCTCTCAGAGGCTTTTGACCGTGACTTCAATAATCCTCTCCAAGATATTTTTATGACTGTTTGATAGTCTGAATGAGCCACTTATGCATATGGAGGAGTAGGGAGAAAACTGCTTTCTTGTCTGCTTTAGGTTCAGGCAGGCTCAGACATAGGGCTTACTTTTGACCCTCAGCTTCCTTCTGAAACTCTGGGCTTATCACAGAATTAGCAAGATATACATAACCATAAATACTCTGGCTGAAAGGGCAATGTAGGGAAACAAGGGAAATCTGTTACTAATAAAATTAAAGACCGAGATTTATTGTTACCTGAGGTCCACTGTCAAGGATGGTTTTTCTCTTCTCCTCTTCATAAATATTTTCAACAATGGTTGTCCCTCTAACCTTGAAAAGGTAAGCCATGAAGTGAGCAGGTCCATTGGATGCACTTCAGTTTTATTGATCAGAATTGAGTCAATTGTTTATTGGGACTTGGTTGATTTTTGCTAAAATCTGCAGTCAAGTTTCCTAAAAACCACACAGAATGATGGGGACAGAACTGAGATGGGAGGAAAAACATTGACGGAAATAAGAGAGATGAAAGAGGAGCTGTTTGGCATGTGTGGAGAAAATTATAGAGGAGGAGGAGTAAACTGAAGAAACTGAAAGGTAGGTCAAGGACCTACTATGTACTAGAGGGCAACAAAACTGCCTTGGTTTCAGCTCAATATGTATACTTCCAAATGTAAAATAGATAGCTAGTGGGAAGCAGCCACATAGCACAGGGAGATCAGCTTGGTGGGTGCTTTGTGACCACCTAGAAGGGTGGGATAGAGAGGGTAGGAGGGAGATGCAAGAGGGAGGAGATATGGGGATATATGTATATGTATAGAGGATTCACTTTGTTATAAAGCAGAGACTAACACACCATTGTAAAGCAATTATACTCCAATAAAGATGTTAAATAAAAAGATTTAAAAAAAAGAAAGACTCAGAAAAAAAAAAACAAAGAAAAGAAAAAAGAACAGAAACTATATACTCAGAAGAGAACTAGTTTTAAATCATTGCAAAGTTCCCCTTTTTACTCTGCACCTCAGAGCCAAACTTTCTGCCTACTCTATATTAAAATGATTTTTTGATTGTAAAACTTGTTCAGTGTGTTTATTCTTAGGATAGTTCCTTTATGACCTAGGAATAATTCTGGGCAGATATTATGTCTAAAAGGGAAATCTGGTGGTAGGATGGTACATAGATCATTTTGGATGCTTAATAAAGGCTCATTAATGATGCTATTCCAAACTTTGGTCAACTTTTGGCAGTCTTTATGTGATTTGGAATTGTATTTTTACACAGACAGTTCATGCTTCTGGTTGCTTATCAAAGGAAGCCTGTGAATAAGAGAGAACTGAAGGAGTAAAAAGGAAAAAGGAACTAAGCACCAAATGTTATAGATAAAATTTTGTATGGAATATATAAGTAAAGATCTGTACCCTAAAATTTTAGACTATGTTTACCTTTATTTTCCATTATACAAAAATATGCTAAAACAAATAACTTTCTGTTTTTTAAAAAAAATAGAGTTTGGGCCAAAGTATATCTATATACATATATATCAGAGTAGACTATATGATTTATTAGTTGGTAGATTCTAAGTGAGTTCCTTTTATATATTTTGTTTGCACTGCTTGTCATCAAATCAGAAATGATACAGCCAGACATAAGGAGAATGTGCTAAATTATTTTATTTGATTTCATTTGAATAGAAGATAGGGTTTCTTTAATTATTTTTAAAATCAAAGGGAGAATAAACTTAGATTATGTAGTCCCAATTTAGTAATACTTCCTCTGCTTGCACAGCCTAGTGAAAGTACTGGCTAATTATATTTTACATGAAGCAAGAACATAATTTCCAATGATTTGACAGGCAACAAATTACACATTCGTTAGTTGTAAATAAATTTATTAGAAACAGTTGTCCTTGTTTGTAGATTCTGCTTTGAAATAGTAAATTAATTTAAGGCTAATCATTCACAATTATTGTATTATAATATCAAAGCAATAGTTATAAAAAATCAGAAACAGAGACCAAAGCATACCTACTAAATATCAGAAGAAATCTGATATTGCAACGAGATGAAAGAAGAAAGCATGTGAGGTCTATGATATCAGCATGGTGCCTTCTGGTAATCAGATTTTCAGTCATGATTCATTTGGCTCAATTATTCTACTAAAAATGTTATCTGTGCTATAATATAAACATAATATCAGTTTCCACTGAGAAATGTAAATTACAGATTGTTAAGCATTTTTTTCTTGAGGATTTTTCATTGTCAATTATTGGTAGAAATATCAGCTTTTTTAGACTTCAAGATGCAGTACTACAGTTCTTGAAGTATATTCACAAGAATAGGTATATGGGAATCCTAATCTTTCTACCATAGGATTTGGGTAACCAAACTAAAACAGATAATTGACCTGAAAACTGCTAATAATTATGTGGGTAATTTTTTAGCTTGTGTAAAAATGACAGAATGCAGTCATAAATATCATTTTCCATATGTGGGAGGGTGAGTTGAAATTTGTCTGATTTTCTTTACAATTAGTATTTATTAAGTGATTTCTAGTTTCCAGAAATTTGGTTAACTGTTTTATATGCATCTTCTCATTTAATCCTCCAGATTACCTCTATAGGTAGGGTTAAAGCCCTAATATCAAGAATGAGGAATGTGAGGTTTGGGAAAGTGAAGCAATCCAACCAAATTTACAAAAGACAGTACCTGTGCAAACTTCAAATTTTAAGGAAGTGTCATAGGTTAGGTACAAAAGGACATCGATTCTGAGCCAGAGATAAGTAGACAAGAAGTTCACTCGAAAGTGTTTGTGAGGTCACCTCCTTGGGAAGAGAAGGGAAGAAGGCAGAACTGTCACAAGGAGATTAAGATTAAGGGTTAAGATGGGTTAAGATGCACACTCAGGAAGGCATTACTTCACTCTCCAGGGAGCTTTGAAGCTGAGATAGACTTTTGGAGCTTTCTCAAATTTGGGAGAGAAATTATATATCAGTGTCACTCAATCATTGACTGCAGCCTGCCCTGGAAAGGGGGTTGGCCTTGGGCAAAAAGGCATCTTCAGCAGAGGTAATTCCCAAAGAGGGCTGAAAGCTGAAGGCTCGCTGCTGGCAGCACTCCCAGTAGTGGGGGAATAAACTGCTAGTCCCAAAGGAGGATTTGGGCAACTTCATAACATCCATTATATATATATATATATATATATATATATATATATGATCTGCTTAAAGTGCCAGTGAACCTCTGATTCATATTAGAATTTAATATGTAACAACATGAAATTAAATTTATTAAAATGTTCTGATATCATCATGATTGGAAGATAATTTATCAGTTGCATACTATTTTAAGTTCAGACGTTAAGATAAAGACAATGGCTTTCATGTAAATAATGCATAATAAAGAAATAGCTTGCTATAGTCAGTAAGACCTGGTGGAATTCTGCCTTTAAAATCATAAATTACTAAGTGTACTAACTACAAATTGACTATATTTCTTGCTGTTGCTCATAAAACAATAACAACAATTTAAACATAACCTTGGATCACATGTCTACATGTGTATAAATTTATGGATTTTATCTAAACACAAAATATTGATAAATAATTAAATATAACTTTGCACAAGATATTAGAAGAAATATGTTTTTTTGTTTTTTTTTTTTGTTTTTTTTTTTTGCGGTACGCGGGCCTCTCACTGTTGTGGCCTCTCCCGTTGCGGAGCACAGGTTCCGGACGTGCAGGCCCAGCAGCCACGGCTCATGGGTCCAGCCGCTCCATGGCATGTGGGGTCTTCCCGGTCCGGGGCACAAACCCGTGTCCCCTGCATCGGCAGGCGGACTCTCAACCACTGCACCACCAGGGAAGCCCATAAGTTGTATTTTTAAATATAAAAGTAAACTTTTTATGATAGTCAAACTAGTATTCAAGCTGAAAGAAGAAAAAAATATATAATGGTTATATGTGTGTATATATATATATGTCAACTTCAAAGAAAAAGTGTGATAGTAATATCTCATATGATGTATATTCTAGAAATGTCTTCAGAGGGAGATGAATAAGAAAAGAGATTATTTTACTTATAATGGGTTATAATTGGAGGTTCAATAATAATAATAAAAAATGTTCTGTTGGCTTGCTATTTCCAGTTCAAAATACTAGATGCCTTCTGGAGAAAGTCTACGAAAGAAAGTCTACTTATATCACGTGACTAGATTTTCAAAGTATCACATGGGGTTTGCAAACTTAAAACTATGTTTAAACGTAACAAGATAATAGTTTAAGACAATATATTTTATTTTAAATAATCTAAAATGTTTTATTAAAAATCTTAATAAGTTCTCATAATAATATATATCCTACAAATTTTATGTTTGTCTTAGAAACCAGCACAGTGCAATAGGACTTTCTGAATATTCTACCCTTAATTTAATTTAATTTTTATTTTAATTTAAAAATCCACATGTGGCTTGTGGCTACTGTATCAGACAGCACATTTAGAGATCATTTATGTCTAAGACAAACGTAGACATCGTAACTGAAATACAAATGGGAAACTGACTGATATACTGAAGAAAATATTAGGTTAGTAACATATTGTGTGTTGTAGATTAACTATTGCAGATCCAAACTACTGCATTAGGAGGCTCACCAAGTGTACATTTATTAAGGCAATGCAATAAATGGTGTTATGACCCTTACAGACCACTAGGAGGCACTGATTTGATAATGCATAAGGAACACAGAAAGAAAAAAACACTGTATACAATAAAAATGCCAGGTTACAGGGTCTTGACATTGACAAAACAAAATTAAAGATAAGTGTTGCTTGTTTGACCATTCACTCTTTATGTATGGGTGAATAGTGTCAGTGAGCTAGGAATAAAGGCCTTAAATAGTATGTGTGTTCTCAGACAAGCAGTCTTCCTACAGTATTCCTGCTTTGAATGCTTGTCATGAACATGATAGGCAGGGAGCCATGGCAACTAGAAATATATGAAAGGCATCAGAGAGCAAAGCTGAGCCACTATGCCACTATGACAAATATTATATTTGCATTTTCCTGATTTACCTATATTAAAGCTTGAGATCCATTTGTGTAGAGTTTTTTTTTTTTAATTAAGGCTTTTTTTGTAAGATAAGCACATGCCCTAGAAGACTGGGGGAAGAAAAGAAAAAAAAAAAGACATACATTAATTTAGTCTTATATAATACTGTGTTTTCACAAATAATTTCTAAAGAAAAAGAAAGCTACAGGGCTTCCCTGCTGGCACAATGGTTGAGAATCTGTCTGCCAATGCAGGGGACACGGGCTTGAGCCCTGGTCTGGGAAGATCCCACATGTCGTGGAGCAACTAAGCCCGTGAGCCACAACTACTGAGCCTGCGCGTCTGGAGCTTATGCTCCACAACAAGAGAGGCCACGACAGTGAGAGGCCGGCGCACCCTGATGAAGAGTGGCTCCCGCTAGCCGCAACTAGAGAAAGCCCTCGCACAGAAACGAAGACCCAACACAGCCAAAAAAAAAAAAAAAAAAGAAGGAAAAAGAAAAAGAAAGCTACAAACAAATACAATTCTAGTTGATATTATTTACTTCCCATTGGAAATGCATGCTGCACACAAAAACTTATGAATAATAATAAAATAAATATTTAAATGCCTATTAACTATAATTTGTGATTGCATTAGTTATTTCTCTGCATAATTGACCTTAACCTCAGACTTTAAAACTAAAACTAACAAAGGAAATATATCAAAACTAAAACTAACAAAGGAAATATATCAAACATGTAGAATTTCACAGAATGATTCTCCTCTCTCTCCAGTCCATTTTACTTTCTCCTATAACTTACTTAAAGCAGTATTTTGCTCCACTCAACCTCTATTTTATATAAGGCTGATTTATGATACAAAAGTAGCCCAAATCAGTTTATTTTTGGAAGGATTATTTTCTATGTCATATGAACACTTTGGAGACTACTATGTACTGAACACTGTAGTATTCTTAGTTTATAACTGAAATACAACAACAGTATACAAGTTTAAAAATAGAATCTTTCCTCCAAATATAAAAGTGTTGAGCCCTTGGTGTGAAGACTGTTGACCCTAGATTTTGTGTCCTAGCTTAACTGGAGGACCGTCCAGCTCTGCCCATTGTTAACTGCAAATTTGCTTGTCCTCATCAGAAATAAGAGAAATGGGATTCTGATTAAGAACTTCTGTCTATAATCCAGCATCATAAGAAATCTTTACCTGAGAAGAAACAGGTTTCATCTTGATTGCACAGGGCAAATATACTAGAGTGGTTAAGCATGGGAGCTCTGAGGACAGTTTGCTTGGGTCCAATTTCAGCATACTTCCTTTAGTTATGCTAGCTTTCCCTCTATATGATGGAGGTTGTAATCACACCCATCAGATAAGGTTGCTAAAGGAAAATCACTTAGCAGATCACCTGCCACACACAAAGACCTTGATAAATGTTATCTCTTATCTTCATCTTCATCACCATCATCATCATCATCCTCATCATCAAAGCAATTTTTAGTCACTTTAGTTCAGAAAAAAGATCTTGATCTTTTCAGTTTCTTCCAGTAATTTGGTAGAGTACAAGTAGAAAAAAAATTTATAAGTAATTTTACAAAACCTTTACAGAAAATTTTATGTACTAAAGGTTTTCTAAGTTTTAATTATTTTAATAAGGCAGCCTCTATTTAAGAGCAGAGGTTCTATGGACAGCCTAGGTCCACATTTCTTTTTTTATTTCCCTCAATTCACTTTGCATGAATATTTTTAGCACTTCTAATAGATTTCCCATTCTGGTGTTGGAGGTTATCCCAAACTTCAAATTACCTTTTACAGAAGTTTCTCATGCTTATTTCCAACTATTGTTCTCTGAAAACTAGCACCAAAGCAGGTGCTGTCCCCTTAAGAAAACAGTGTAATATTCCTCAGAAAACTTAAAGGGTTAATGAAAAGAATTGAAAAAAAAATTAAGAAAAGAAAAAAAAAGTCATTTGTAAAATCAAGAAAGGCAATATTGCAGAGTAGTTCAAAGTTCAGGCTTGGACGCCAGATTGGCTTGGTTCTGATCTTAGCTTCTCACGTCATTGGCTGTGTAACCAGTCAGGATAGGATACGTTTGGCTGTGATAACAAACACATGCCAATTTTTTTCTTGATGTAAGATAACTAAAGTTAATTTCTCATTCACAGCTCTTTCATCTTCAAGGTTTGCAAGGGTACTCTTCTCCACATCTGCTTCATTTATGAAGGCCTCTGCTTGGTTCACCCTCCAAGATCACAAAAGTAGGTAAAAGAGAACATGGTGAACTTTATACTGGTTCTGAAAGCTTATGCCCAGAAATGACAGGTACTTGTACTTACATTGTATTAGATAAGCCAAGAATCATGTTCATATCTGAATTTAAGAAGGAAATATATAGCTCTTCTAAAGAGAGAGGGTTTAAATATTAATGAAATAATAAGACAGCCTACTGTATTGGATGACTATGTAGCAGTAAGTAAAATTTTTATCCACCAAATTTTCTTACCAGTAAAGTGGGAAACCTAATAAAATCTTTTTCATAGTGTTTCTGCGAGGACCAAATAAGACAATAATTTTAAAACACTAAAGAGATTTATCTGAACATGACAAAGGGTTACTTAATGGTTTTTGTTACTCAGATCCCATGTGAGAAAAATCATAATTTAAAAACCAAAGGTTTCTAAAAATAACTAATATTTTAATAATTATTTCACAAGTGATAATTGATATTCATACAATTGTTTTCAATGTAGTATTATTTTTATTTGACAATGAGACATTTAGTTAAGATTGATCAAGTTATGGTTCAAATATAGCTCTTCTGACTCTAGAAAATGAGGTATGTAAAATTTAGGGGGACCAAAATTGAAAAGAGAGCTAATGAATCAACTGCACAGAAAAATATATATGTGCAAAATTTTCAAAAGTTCACTGACTCTCTGAAATGCAGGCAGGTTAAGAACTCCATTTCTATTTAACAAAAGATAAATAGACTCATGGATACAGAAAACAAACTAGTGGTGAGCAGAGGGGAGAGGGGTGAGGGATGGGCAAGATAGGAGAAGGGGTTTAAGAGGTACAAACTACTAGGTATAAAATAAATAAGATACAAGGATGTAAGGTACAGCACAGGGAATACAACTAATATTTTATAATAACTCAAATGAAGTATAATCTCTAAAAATATCAAATCACTATGTTGCATACCTGAAACTAATATAACATTGTAAATCAACTATACTTCAATTAAAAAAGAACCCCACTTATAGAAATTATTTCTGATGGAAACTCAGCTTTACATTCAACTTGTATTTTGACCATAAGACTGAGATTCCATCAGAAAGTCATTTGCAGTGTTTAATATAACATTCCCAAGTCTTTAAGAGGATAATAGAAGTACCTTTTATCATTATTATCATTATTTGAACAAAATTATAAATTCATGGGCCATTCAATAGGAATAGCTTCATATTAAAAATAAAGACTAATCAATGTGGGATATGGGTGGAACTTATGATTGTCTGGGATGAGTTTAATCCTATATTCAAACTCTAGTTCTATGATCTTACCAGTGACTATTTCAACTTACCTGGTCTAGTGGTGATCGTCAAATAGAGTCTTCTAATGCTTCTAATATTTAGCTATGGAAATGGAGGATTCTTAATTTTACTGAAAAATAAACTGTGCCTATTATAATATATACTTATTGTAGAAAATAGTGATCAGAGATGCCCAATATTAATCCCTCTCTTCTCCAATCAAAATGTGGAGTCTTTAACTTTAAATATGAGCTGGCCGGACATTGACCAAAAACTGTGGCAAAAACTTTGGTTTTAATTCTGTATGTGCCTAAACTTTAAGAGGCATGGAACCTTGCCTTAATGTGCTTTCTGGGGAAGGGAGGTCTCTTGTAAGAAGAACGACTACCCTGAGACCACTGTGCTGTAAGAAAGCCCCAAACTGCCATGTGGAGAGGCCTTGTGCAAGGACACTAGGGACTGGACATGAGTGTGAAGCAGTTTGGATCTTTAACCCAGATTGACCACCTGCTTAGTGCAAGTGAGTGATTTCAGTTGATACCTCATGGAGCAGAATAGCCATTCATCAGAGCCCAGTCAACTCAGAATTGCAAGAAATAACAAATTGATGTTGTTTCAAACAATTAAGTTTTGGAGTGACTTGTGCAATAAATAATTGAAACACACATTTGATGTACCATAGTTTTAATGATCCTACCTATAGGGATTTGTTAGTTAAATGAGATGAAATGATAGGCTTAGTTTTCAGGAAATGAAAAGATTATTTTGGTTGTTGAATAAGATGGTTGATTTATTTCATGTTTTCAATATATGTATTCTGGGTGGGCAAGTTCTTTTAAAAAATATATGAAGAATTATTTTTTGCTATTTATGTAGTCGATTTAAAAGTTTTAAAATATGCCTGATATTAAAATGAAACCTGGAAAATGCATATTATTAAGCCGAATAGAAGAATGACTTTTGTACTCAACATATCTAATTCATAATTATAAACATGTCAGTCATTTACTCCAGATCCTTCCTTGTCTATTTAGCATGGATTCCAGGCAGATTCCTACTTAATTTTCCAATCACATTCCCTATATTGATTCCTTCTATTCTAGTAATATTGACTATTTCTATTTCCTTCCAAACACATGCTTTCAGTGTTCTTCTTCTGGCTTTGAATTTTTCCTTAATCTCTGCATTATTATCTTTATCTTTTCAGTTTATTGTATAATGCACTTTCAACATATATTAGTAATTTTTTCTTAATATTATTAACTGTATTAGTAGAGTATTATCCCAGTTATGATCTTTTATGTTTAGTCTTTTCCATATGACTTCATAGATTATAATTATTTATACCCCAGAGCTTCAGAAAGTGGAAAGTTTCTTTATAATCATTCAATGGCTGAATTTGGGAAGATCAGATCTCCATTCTCTGTATAATACCCCGTGGACAGATATATGACAACTTTGCAGTGAGTGCTAAGCCTCATTATTAATTTTCTTTGAATAATTATGAGAATTCTTATATGTATCATGTAATTCAGGATTTAATCCTCAAACTTGTTTGTCCTATTTTGTTTTGGAAATATCTCTTGCTATTGGAGTAAGCAATTCAGCTGCAGAAACCATGGTTTGTATATTTTATCAGGAGCCCATATTTCCTTGCTAATTACATAGATACATAGTGCTTATGCTGCATAATATAAGTGACTGACAGGCTCTGGGGATGGAGGACAATATTCAAGACTATAGCATATAAATCACTTATCTCACATTAGAAACTCTGGAAATTATAATCATATGAGATACTTCATGAAAACAGCATTCTGTGGTCTGCCAATTTTGGAAAATATTTCAAAAAGGATGTCTAATTAGGTGATTAATAATGGATAAGCTGGAGGCTTTGAGTTTTTCTGTCTTAAGGAAAACTATATACCATTCATGAATCTAGCATTTTTCAATTTATTCACATAATAATATTTTTTCTTGTAATACCTAATCACAGTAGGAAAGTTCTACAGAACTAACAAAATTACTAATAAGTTTATGAAATATCCCATCTTTACATTTTCCCCCCCTTTTTTCTTAGAGCCAAAAATAAAAGGCTCTTTCTCAGACCCAGTATTATTCATTCCCTTCTCCTTTCAGGGGCAAACCACTGATACTACTTTCTCCACCTCACCCCTTATACCTACAATATCTTTATTGGTTTCTTCCATCTAGTCTACAAACATATTTAAAGTCCCTTGATTCTATAAACTTTTAAAATATAATATGTTATGATTTCAGATTACCAAAATGATAAAGTCAAACTCCTTCATATATCAAACATATTTTTTATAATCTACCTTTCTAAAATTTTGCTACCTTCCTTCATGCTCTTATGTTTTAGCCACATAACAACATTTCCCATATACACTGTAGGTTTCTCACAATTTTTCCCCCTATGCTATCTCTTTCTGGAAAAATATCTTTTTCTCTCCTAGATGATTCAATACTACTCAATCAGACATGCACGAATATTTTATCATTTCTAGGATGCTTTCCTTAAACTTTTTTTTCTCACCAAGAATAATAATTTACTTCTTTCTAAATAATTCACAGTCCTTAGTACAAACCATTTTTGGTCAGTGTATTAGAGAATTATTCAAATGTCTTTTTGATTAGGACTTCCTTGAGGGAAAATAATTATAGTTTATTGTCTTGTAAAACTAACAATTATTACTGAGCTCAACACTTGTAGATCAATAAAAATTTGTTAGAATTTTTTTAAAAAGTAATTATTTTTAAAATTTTCTGTTTTGAAATAAAAAGACATCTTTTGTTCAATAGACTGTCTTAGAAAGTAGCTAACACGTACTATTTTATTGTTTGTGTTTTAACTTTTATATAAGGTGCTCTTTAAGTTCATTTTTAGTTCACAAAATTAATTCAAGATGGATCATAAACCTAAATGTAAAGTGCAAAACTATTAAACTTCTAGAGGACAACATAAGAGAAAATCTAGATGAGCTTGGGCATGGGGATGACTTTTTAGATATAACACCAAAAGCACAATCTATGAAAGAAATAAGTGATAAGCTAGACTTCATTAAAATTAAAAACTTCTGCTCTGTGAAATAAAATGTCAAGAGAATAGGAAGACAAGCCACAGACTGAGAGAAAATATTTGCAAAAGACACATTGGATAAAGGCCTATTACCCAAAATACACACACACACACACACACACACACAAATAATCTTAAAACTCAACAATAAGAAAACAAACAACCCAATTAAAAAATAGGCCAAAGACCTTAACAGACTTCACCAATGAAGACATACACATGGCCAACAAACATATGAAAAGATTCTCCACATTATGTGTCACCAGGGAAATTAAAATGAAAACAACAATAAGAAACAGCTATATACCTATTAAAATGACCAAAATCTTTAACACTGACAATTCCAAATGCTGGTGAGATGCAGAGCAACAGAAACTCACATTCATGATTGGTGGGAATGAAAAATCGTGTAGTCACATTGGAAGGCAGTTTTGTGGTTTCTTGGAAAACTAAACATACTCTTACCATATGATTCAGCAATCACACTCAGTGATATTTATCCAAAGTAGTTGAAAATTATGTTTCCACAAAGAAGGGCACATAGATGTTTATAGTGACTTTATTTATAATTGTCAAAACTTGGAAGCAAACAAGATGTCCCTCAGGAAGTGAATGGATAAATAAACTGTGGTACAGCCAGACAATGGAATATTATTCAGTGCTAAAAATGAATAATATTCATTGCTATTATTAATGGCTTAAGCTATCCAAAAGATACGGAAGAACCTTAAATACATATTACTAAGGAAAGGTATATTCTACAATCGCATTGTGCTTTATAGTTTTAAGAGCTTGCATGTATTTTATAAGTGGTAAAGGACTCATTAACGTCCATAAAAACAAACAAATAAATACAAGCAAAAATACCTTACCCAGTTTTCATAGAGAAAGTGTGAAGTCATATATTTTATTTCTTTTCTGGAACAAGTAGTACATGTAGAGTCCTAGAGTTGAGGAGACACATCTAACGCTAAATGTTTCTGTGTTGAAATAGAGTCATTTTAAAACTCAGCCTTGTAAGTGTCTTATGTTGGGCTACCCCAAAGCACTGAGGCAAGGATTCTTCTGCAAATGATGTATTAAAGAAATTTTCCCAGACAAATCTCATGAAGGAGTGAAGGAAGCAGGACAGATAGAGAAGAAGTCAAGGAAGAAGACATGGGTGAAATTTCAGGAAAAATCTCACAGAGTGTAACTTCAGCCTAATACATCAAGGAAACTCTGCTGGGGAAATTATGCCTTGGAAGCTATCAGTAAGCTGGGTTTTTATATTACTATACCTATCAGTTCTTATCTCAGGGCTGCTAAGATTGTGCATGCAGGGTGATGTACTGTATCCTCCAGGCAACTCTGGCTCTCTATGGGCTCTAAGACACGAAGTTCACTTCTCTGAAGAGTTGCAGCTATAAGCTATTATAAGGAAAGGCAAAAGTATACCAAAGCTAGAGGAAATTAATACATAAATGCTAAAATGGATCTGAAAGATTCTGGGTGGGACAACAAAGGTGTCCATTAAAATGAATTTGACAGAATTCACTTGAATCAAATGGTTTGATCCTCATTTACAGGTAGGAATCTCAGGCACAGAGAGAATGGTGATTTCCTCATGTAATGGGACAGCTATTGAAGCATGAATCTTCTGAGCACTGTATTTTTGTTTAATGCTACCTAAAAGTATACCTTTTAATTATTTGACTAAGTGACTTATGCCACATGTAAGAACACAGAGATGTGCTTATTAATTAAGCCTACCATAAAACCCTAAATTTCTGTACATCAAACTCAAAGGGTTCTGTTCACTATGCGGGCCATTAAAAACATAGGTATCTGATCTGTATCTACAGTATTGAATTCTCTGGGCTGAGAACTTGGTTCCAGAAACCACTCATTATCTTCCTGGGTCTGTGAAGTACCTCTGGTCTTAATCTCTCTTTTTTTTTTTCTTCAGAATTCTTGGTTTTCATATGGTGTCCTAATTCCTGTAGTTTCATGCTTCCTGATTATATATATCAAAATATTTGCAACATAGAGAACATACCAATTAATGAAGTTTTTGGTATCTTGTGAATTGAAAATTTAGGTAACGATTTTGTTATCAGGTAAGATTTATATACATTTTATTTATCCATTGAACAAGAAAAGTAATTATTTACAAGATAAGTCGTCTTAATTAAATTTAACATTGTACAAATGTATTTGAATAATACTCCCCACCCTTACAAACTTCGTGTAAAAACTTGCAGTTTTAAACTAGTGACATTTGATAGAATGTTTCTAGATTATATTATCTCTTTCCTCCAACCAGCCTCTAGAAACCTATAATTTCAATATTTGTTATTTGCTCCAGGTATCATGTTAAATTTATTGTTTTATGCTGTCTCTGATAGAGCTAAGCTATGCAGTTTTTTGTTTTCTTTGTTTTTTGTTTGTTTGTTTGTTTTTGTTTTTACATCTTTATTGGAGTATAATTGCTTTACAATGGTGTGTTAGTTTCTGCTTTATAACAAAGTGAATCAGTTATACATATACATATGTTCCCATATCTCTTCCCTCTTGCAGTTTTATTTGTATCTTTCTTTCACAGACCTTCGGGTGTTCTGCTACCACTCATTCATTTTGGTCCCATTATCGCTTGAAGAATGAAGCAGGAGTGATTTACAGGGTGACTGAAGGCCCAGGCCTGTGGCCTTCCTCACAGTTTTCCTAAGTCTGCTGTGTGGGTATATATAGATCACTCAGACACTTTTTACAAGGCTAGGCATTTGTTTATTAACACCCTGCTTAGAATCTTTCTGTGATCGTTCTTCAGCAAGACTGAATTAATTAGATTTTTTGTTTTTATTAGCATAGAAACATGATATTAAAATTTTGCTACTGCTTTTTAAATGTCCTTAAAGTTGTTCCTTGTTTGTATGAAAAGGTAGAACAAAGATCAGTAAGCTAATTTTCACACAGCTAAGTAAGTGCATGCTGCTTTTGCAAACAATCAAATAATTCATCATATTATAGTTGAAAAATATAGTCCTCTGACATCTTATGGTTGGAAAATATTGCTGCTTTTCCAAAGTGGGATCTTAGTTATAACCATTAATTATTTAAAAAATCAATGGAAGTTAAAAGTTATTTGAAAACATCTTTATGCACATGGTCTTCACGTCACTATGCGAAGATACGGACTATGAAAGAGTGATATAAATAATATGGATGGAAACAATTGTTACCTTCATAGACACGTTATTTTTTTATTTACTTAGGATCAGAAGCATGAATAAGATTTTAACATAAAAATTGAAGTGTTACATTCCCACTAGATGTCCAAATACAGAATTAGCAATTATTCCAAATGAATATTAAAATAATAGACTCTTTTAATTCATAATAATAGTTATTAGTAATCATTAGACTTCTCTCCATTAATAAAATTTTAAGAGTACTATATCTTAGTGTATACCAGGCCAGTCTACTTAATTTCTCAAAATAAAATATTCATTGATAGGTATAAGATAAACAGAAATGGTTGGAGTCCTTTATTAAGATATCTTTGTTTTTTTATTTATTGAACTAAAAAGAAAGAGGTAATTAGTAAACATAACTGTATATTTAACTCCTGTAGCATTTTTCTCTTTCCTTACCTATTGTATCTAATGTCTTTAAAAGGTTTGTCAAAAACTCTGATTTCTAAAGTCATTTCTAGCTACTGTAGCATCAATTTTTAAATTTTGTGAATAAGAATCACCTTGGAAGCTTAAGTCCTTCTATTGTAGGTGATCCAGAAATGAAGCTTACAGAAACACTAGGGTAGAGGCTGATAAAAAATCAGAATTCTGAGTACTATTATTTGAAACTTGAGTTTTTTGGATTTCAGATCCTGTATTATAGAGGCAGCTATGGAGGAATAAGGTAGAAGTAGAGGTGGGTCTGTCAGTCTCCAGTCTTTGTCACCTAAGGAGTTCTTCACTTTCTAAACCTTGACAAATTCATGCTGGCATTTTAGGTTTCCTGTGATGTAGGCAAGTGTCAGTTCCAGTCTTTAAATGTTGTCTTAGTTATATTTGTTTCTTCTCTCACTCTTTTTTTTTTTTTAATGAATGCTGGATTGACCATTTAGTAGGTTTGGTGGGCAGACTACTGTCCCTCCAAAGATGCCCACATCCTAATCACCTGAACCCCTGAATAGATTACATTACATGGCAAAATGAAATTTCCAGGTATAATTAAGGTTACAGACCTTGAGACTGTAAGATTACAGTGGATTATCCAAGAAGGCTCAGTTTATCACATGATTTCTTGAAAATTAATAACTTTTTCCAACGGGGTTAGGGAAAAGAGAATGAAGAAGGAGGAAGCTTGATAGAGAATAAAACTGCTGCCACTGACTTTGAAGATAGAGGGATGGGGCCAGGAGCCATGGACTTTGAAGGTGGAGGAATGAGTAGCCTAAAGAACCTGGGAATGGCCCTCAGTCTTATAGCACAAGGAAATGAATTCTGTTAATTCAAGTGAGCAGGAAATGGATTCTCCCTTATAGCCCCCCAAAATAAATGTAGCTCTGCTAACACCTTGATTTTGGTTTAATAAGGCCCTTACTGGACTTCTGACCTACAAAACAATGAGGCAATAAATTTGTGCTGTTCTAAGCCACCAGATTTAGGGTTATTTTTTACTGCAGAAATAAAAAGCTAACATAAGAAGGCAAATCTATTTTTTTTGAAGTATGCTCATTCTTTGAAATATGTTCATTGTATATTTAAGTTAAATTTCCAGATTTAACTAAAAATATATCTGTATATATATGTATATCATATATATGATTCAACTTTCCTTGTTTCTTTTAGGATCTAACAGGCTTTCCACCTGTTTATTCCAAACATGTTAGAGAGCAACATGGGACAAATATCTGTCAATTATTAAATGCAAAATTTTCACCCAAGATTTGGGGCACTAAACTGGGAGCTAACAATGATTTCCTGTGAAATATTTTTAGTAATTTATTGACTACGTTTGTTGATGATTGCTTTGGTGAAGGACTTACCATTCTGCCAACCCTACAAATGAACCATGATGTCTGAGTTTCACAGCTCCCATTGGCTTCCTGTTAGGCGTGTAAACCCAACATCAGCACCTGGGCTGTTAACATCACATATTTCAGACCTTGACTTGTGTTCCTATTTTCATGTTCTCTTTGCACACATTATTTCTTAAAGTATTCCTCTGGCTCTTCAGAGAAGTCTTTTTTATTTTTTGCTGTATTTTTTTCCCAATAGAAAGCTCAGATGGTTAATAGTGTTGCTTGCACCATTGCTTAAATATGTGACCATTAATCTCTGTTGCAACTTTTATTTCAGGTTTTAGAACTCAGCATCATTAAGAAGTTATTTTTCTTAGGAGTAACTAAGTCTTCATTTGTAAGATGTTGGTACTATCAATTATCTCAGGGGACAGATATAATACAGATGGTTGGGAGGCTTTGTTTGTTCTCACTTATCAAAAATATAAAAAGGACTATTTTTTTAATGTTTTTATGATTATTTTCCAAAAACATGTCATTTAGTCTTCTATCTTCTGTTAAAAAAAATGAAACAACAACAACAAAAACAACTCAGTGCCTTACAACAACTTGTCAGATACAGGTTGCCTGTGTCTATATTCCATGTACCTTCTTTCTACCACAGCACAGCCTAAAGGGTCTACCTTTATTTAGTATAAGGTGTTCTTGTGATGGAAATATGCAAAAGCTGGTAATTTCTGAAGCATAATTCCATTTCATCCTCATTTTAATGAGCAAGTCAATTCACATCCCAAAGTATAACAACAAAGTGGTGGGAAATATTCCTCTCACAGAAGGAAGAGGAGGTTACATGGCAAGGGGTTTTACAGAGAAGGGGATACATAATTGATACATTAATAAAATCTAGCATACTATATTCCACTTATTATAGTATAGCATACTATATATAATACACTTAATATATTTCTATATAATGCTCCATTTATGAGTAAGGTGTTAAATAATTTTCAGTTTCTGGAATGAGTAAACCCTGTGGTAACCCAGTTTATTATTCTCTCAGATATGGCATAAGCAAATACTGCTTATTCAATTTTTTCAAACATTTAAAAATCTATAGGTTAACAGTTGCAAGTATGAAATAAGGTGTTACATTGGGCAATGTTATTCTTGGTAATCATTAAAATTATTAAGATTTATTGCATGTCCACTGTGTAGATTTCCCTGCATTTGTTGTTACTAAAGTTCAGTTTCCCTGTTTAACTGATAGGAATGGGGAAGGGATAAGGAGATTTTTGTGCTTTCTCTATCTTCATTTAAAAAAAATAAGTATAGTTGATTCACAATATTATATTAGTTTCAGATGTACAACACAGTGATTCAATATTTGTATAGATTATACTCTTTATAAAGTTATTGTAAAATATTGGCTATATTCCCTGTGCTGTACAATTTATCCTTGTAGCTTATTTATTTTATGCATTGTAGTTTGTACCTCTTAATCCCATACCATCTTTCCCCTTTCCTCTTCCTTCTCCCTACTGGAAGCCACTAGTTTATTATCTATAGCTGTGAGTCTGTTTCTGTTTCATATATTCATTTGTTTGATTTATTTTATAGATTCAGCATATAAGCAAAAACATATAGCATTTTTTTTTCTGACTTATTTCACTAAGCGTAATACCCTCCAGGTCCATCCATGTTCTTGCAAATGGCAAAATTTCATTCTTTTTTTATGTCTGAGTAATAGTCTATTGTGTATATATATATGGGTGTGTGTGTATATATATATATATATGCATATATATAGGTATGTCACATCTTTCGTGTGTGTGTGTGTGTGGTACGTGGGCCTTGCACTGTTGTGGCCTCTCCAATTGTGGAGCACAGGCTCTGGAAGCACAGGCCCAATGGCCATGGCTCACGGTCCTAGCTGCTCCACGTCATGTGGGATCTTCCCAGATCGGGGCATGAACCCATGTCCCCTGCATCAGCAGGTGGACTCTCAACCACTGTGCCACCAGGGAAGCCCATGTCACATCTTCTTTATCCATTTATCTGTTGATAGACATGTAGATTGCTGACATGCCTTGGCTCTTGCAAATAGTGTTGCTATAATCATTGAGGGGCATGTATCTTTTTAAATTAGTGTTTTTGTTTACTCTGGATATATACCCAGGAATGGAATTGATGGATAATATGGTAGTTCTATTTTTAGATTTTCTAGGCAACACCATTCTGTTTTTCCCTAGTGGCTGTGCCTGTACCAATTTACATTCCCATCAACAGTGTACTAGAGCTCCCTTTTCCCCACATCCTGGCCAATATTTGTTATTTCTGGTCTTTTTGCTGTTAACCATTCTGACAGGTGTAAGGTGATATCTCATCGTGGTTTTGACTTGTATTTCTTTGATAACTAGTGATCTTGAGCTTATTTTCATGTGCCTGTTGGTCATATGTGTGTCTCCTTTGGAAAAATGCCTATTCAGGTTTTCTGCCCACTTGTTTATTAGGCTGTTTGTTTTTTTAGATATGAGTTGTATGAGCTGTTTATGTATTTTGACTATTAACCCCTTATTCGTTGTGTCATTTGAAAATATGTCCTCCCATTCAGTAAGTTCCTTTTTTGTCTTGTCCATGGTTTCCTTTGCTGTACAAAGCTTTAAATTTAATTAGGTCCCATTTGTTTATTTTTGATTTTGTTTCCTTTGCCTTAGGACACACATCCAAAGAAAGTATTACTACGATTTATGTCAAAGAGTGTTCTACCTATGTTTTCTTCTAGGAATTGCATGGTATCTGGTCTTTCATTTAACTCTTTAATCCATTTTGAGTTTCTTTTTGTATATGGAGTGAGAAAATATTCTAATTTTATTCTTTTACATGTAACTGTGCAGGTTCCCCAGCCCCACTTATTGAAGAGACTATCTTTTTTCCATTGTATGTTCTTGCAATATTTGTGGTAGTTTAATTGACCATAAGTGCATGGGTTTACTTCTGGGCTGTCTATTCTGTTCCACTGAAAAAATCCTTGATATAATTTCTGTCCTCTTAAATTTGTTGAGAATTGTTTTGTAACTTAAGATGTGATCTATTCTGAAGGTGCCATGTGCACTTGAATGTGTTGTCTGTTGTTTTTGGATGGAATGTCCTGTAGATATCTACTAAGTCCAACTAGTGTAATGTGTCCTTTAAGATTACTGGTTCCTTATTGATTTTCTGTGTGTATGATCTGTCCATTGATGTAAGTGGGGTGTTAAAGTCCCCTACTATTGTGTTATTGTCAATCTTTCCCTTTATGTCTGTTAATATTTGCTTTATATACTTAGGGACTTCTATACTGGGTGCATATATATTAACCAATGTTGTATACTGTTCTTTTTATTGATCTCTTTATCATTATACAATGCACTTCTTTGTCTTTTGTCATACTTTTTTTTAAAATATACTTCTTCTAATATGAGTATTGTTTCCCCAGCTTTCTTGCCGTTTCCATTTGTATGAAATATCATTCTCCATTCTCTCACTTTTGATCTAAGTGTGTCTTTAGCTCTGCAGTGAGCCTCTTGTAAGCAGCATATAGATGGGTCTGTTTTATTTTATTCAATCATCCACCTTATGTATTTTGATTGGAGCACTTAGTCCATTGACATTTAAAGTGATTATTGATAGGTATGTACTTATTGCCATTTTATTACTTGTTTTCTCATTGTTTTTGTAGTTGTCTTCTTTCATTCCTCTTTTAGTTTTTTCCCTTGTGATTTGATGACTTTAATTAGTGGTATTCCTCTGTTCCTTTCTTTCTTGTTTTGTTTATCTACTCTAGGTTTTTTGGTTTGTGGTTACGATGGGGTTCATATATGTTGACCCATAACTATATCTACTTGTTTTAAACTGGCTGCCATTTAAGTTCAAAAGCATTCTAAAAGATCTACATTTTTAACACCCCTTTCCCACATTTTGTACTATTGATGTTGTACTTTACATCTTCATTTTTATCCTTTAACTGTTTATCATAGTTATTCTTGATTGTACATTTTTCTTTTCCTTTAATCTTTCTACTAGCTTGTTTAAGTGGTTGATCCACAGACTATAGTGGATATTTGACTTTACTAGTGGGATTTTCCATTTCCTGTAAATTCTTATTTATTCTTGTAGTCTTTTCTTTTCCACTTAAATAATATCCTTTAATATTTCTATTAGGGTCTGTTTAGTATAGATTAACTCTTTTGGTTTTTGCTTCCTTGAGAATTTCTTTTTTTTTTTCTCCTCCAATTCTGAATGATAATCTTGCTGGGTAGAGAATCCTAGGTTGTAAGTTTTTCTTTTCAGCACTTTAAATATGCCATGCCATTCCCTTCTGTCCAGTAAAGTTTCTTCAGAAAAACCAGCTGACTGCCTTCGGTAGGGGGGGGGTTCTATTGTATAGGACTCACTTTTTCTCTTGCTGCTTTTCGATTTCTCATTTATTTTTAACTTTTTCTATTTTAAATATAATATGTGTTGGTGTGGGTCTGTTTGGGTTCATCTTGGTTGGGACTCTGTGCTTCCTGTAACTGGATATCTGTTTCCTTATCCACCTTCAGGAATTTTTCAGTCATAATTTCATCACATATATTTTTGACCCTTTTCTCTCTCTTTTCTCCTTCTGAGACTCCTATAATGTACATGTTGGTATGCTTGATGTTGTCTCAGAGGTTCCTTGATCTGTTCTCATTTTTAAATTTTATTTATTTATTTATTGTCCACAGTTACTATTATTTTATTTTATTTTTTAGTTACTATTATTTATTTATTTATTTATTTATTTTAACATCTTTATTGGAGTACAACTGCTTTACAATTGTGTGTTAGTTTCTGCTTTACAAAAAAGTGAATCAGTTACACATATACATATGTTCCCATCTCTCCTCCCTCTTATGTCTCCCTCCCTCTGACCCTCCCTATCCTACCCATCTAAGTGGTCACAAACCACCTAGCTGATCACCCTGTGCCATGCGGCTGCTTCCCACTAGCTATCCACCCTAAGTTTGGTAGTGTATATATGTCCATGCCACTCTCTCACTTCATCACAGCTTACTCTTCTCCCTCCCCATATCCTCAAGTCCATGCTTTTGTAGGTTTGTATCTTTATTCCTGTCCTACCCCTAGGCTCTTCATGACATTTTTTTTTCATAGATTCCATATATATGTGTTAGCATACGGTATTTGTTTTTCTCCTTCTGACTTCACTCTGTATGACAGACTTTAGGTCCATCCACCTCACTACAAATAACTCAATTTCATTTCTTTTTATGGCTGAGTAATATTCCATTGTATATATGTGCCACATCTTCATTATCCATTCATCTGTTGATGGACACTTAGGTTGCTTCCATGTCCTGGCTATTATAAATAGTATTTCAATGAATACTTTGGTATATATTATGGTGTCATGTGCTGGCACATATATATGGAATCTAGGGAAAAAATAAATGTCATGAAGAACCTAGGGATAAGACAGGAATAAAGATATAGACCTACTAGAGAGTGGACCTGAGGATATGGGGAGGGGGAAGGATAAGCTGTGACAAAGTGAGAGAGTGGAATAGTCATATATACACTACCAAGCATGGAATGGATGGCTGGTGGGAGTCAGCAGCATGCACAGGAAGATCAACTCAGTGTTTTGTGACCACCTGGAGGGGTGGAATGGGGAGGGTGGGAGGGAGGGACACAAGAGAGGGGAGATATGGGAATGTGTGTGTATGTATGGCTGATTCACTTTGTTGTGGAGCAGAAGCTAACACACCATTGTGGAGCAATTAAAATTAAATTAATTTTTACTCCAATAAAGATGTAAAAAAAAAGTTAGTTAAAAAAAAAAAGTTGTAATGGCTATGGCTTGCTGTATTCACTGAACTCTCTTCTTTAAAATTCAGTCTTCTAAATGAGAATTTCACAGGTGAAAGAATAATGTTACAAATTTGGCAAATTTCTTTAACAATTGATACAGGTGACCAATATATTTGTCTCTTACTTGTGTTAAAGAGATTTAGAAGATTTAGAATTTGTTCCATTGAAATGCTACAATTTTTGGAATCATTTTGTTTGTTAAAAGGTGGATTTCAGAGGTAAATAAATAACAGCAGTAAATGCACCCATAACTACTATGTCCATACACATTTTTTTCTGTGAGTTGTTTTTTATTAATAAATTTTTATTATCATTACATTTTTTATGATGCTTTTTATTTGGAATCAAACAAAAACTCCCTACTACTTTGTATCATACTTTGTTTATTTAACTTTTATCATAAGCATTTGTCCAAATTGCTACATGATCTTCATAGCTATCATTTTTTATTAACATCTTTATTAGAGTATAATTGTTTACAATTGTGTGTTAGTCTCTGCTTTATAACAAAGAGAGTCACTTATACATATACATATGTCCCCATATCTCTTCCCTATTGCATCCCTCGTGCTCCCACCTTACATATCCTACCCCTCTAGGTGGTCACAATGCACCAAGCTGTTCTCCTTGTGCTACACAACTGCTTTCCACTAGCTATCTATTTTATATTTGGTAGTGTATATATGTCCATGCCACTCTCTCACTTTGTCACAGCTTACCGTTCCCCCTCCCCATATCCTCAAGTTCATGCTCTAGTAGGTCTGTGTCTTTATCCCTGTCTTACCCCTAGATACTTCATGATTTTTTCCCTTAGAGTTTATATATATATATATATATGTGTGTGTGTGTGTGTGTGTGTGTGTGTTAGCATACGGTATTTGTTTTTCTTTTTGTGACTTATTTCACTCTGTATGACAGGCTCTACTCCCATCCACCTCACTATAAATAACTGAATTTCATTTCTTTTTATGGCTGAGAAATATTCCATTGTATATATGTGCCACATCTTCTTTATCCATTCATCTGTTGATGGACACCTAGATTGCTTCCATGTCCTGGCTGTTGTAAATAGAGCTGCAATGAACATTTTGGCACATGACTCTTTTTGAATTATGGTTTTCTCAGGGTATATGCCCAGTAGTGGGATTGCTGGGTAGTATGGTAGTTCTATTTGTAGTTTTTAAAGGATCCTGCATACTGTTCTCCATAGTGGTTGCATCAATTTGCATTCCCACCAAAAGTGCAAGAGAGTTCCCTTTTCTCCACACCCTTCCAGCACTTATTTTTTCTAGATTTTTTTGTTGATGGCCATTCTGAACGGTTTGAGATGATATCTCATTGTAGTTTTGATTTGCATTTCTCTAATGATTAATGATGTTGAGCATTCTTTCAGGTGTTTGTTGGCAATCTGTATATCTTCTTTGAAGAAATGTCTATTTAGGTCTTCTGCTCATTTTTGGATTGGGTTGTTTGTTTTTTGTTATTGAGCTGCATAAGCTTCTTGTAAATTTTGGAGATTTATCCATTGTCAGTTGCTTCATTTGCAAATATTTTCTCCCATTCGGAGGGTTGTCTTTGGTCTTGTTTATGGTTTCCTTTGTTGTGCAAAAGCTTTGAAGTTTCATTAGGTCCCATTAGTTTATTTTTGTTTTTATTTCCATTTCTCTAGGAGGTGGGTCAAAAAGGATCTTGCTGTGATTTATGTCATAGAGTGTTCTGCCTATGTTTTCCTCTAAGAGTTTGATAGTGTCTGGCATTACATTTAGGTCTTTAATCTATTTTGAGTTTATTTTTGTGTATGGTGTTAGGGAGTGTTCTAATTTTGTACTTTTACATGTACCTGTCCAGTTTTCCCAGCACCACTTATTGAAGAGGCTGTCTTTTCTCCACTGTATATTCTTGCCTCCTTTATCAAAGATAAGTTGACCATATATGCGTGGGTTTATCTCTGGGCTTTCTATCCTGTTCCATTGATCTATCTTTCTGTTTTTATGCCAGTACCATATTGTCTTGATTACTGTAGATTTGTAGTATAGTCTGAAGTCAGGGAGCCTGATTCCTCCAGCTCAATTTTTCCTTCTCAAGATTGCTTTGGCTATTTGGGGTCTTTTGTGTTTCCATACAAATTGTGAATTTTTTTGTTCTAGTTCAGTAAAAAATGCCAGTGGTAGTTTGATAGGGATTGCATTGAATCCGTAGATTGCTTTGGGTAGTAGAGTCATTTTCACAGTGCTGATTCTTCCAATCCAAGAACATGGTATATCTCTCCATCTATTTGTATCATCTTTAATTTCTTTCATCAGTGTCTTATAATTTTCCGCATACAGGTCTTTTGTCTCCTTAGGTAGGTTTATTCCTAGATATTTTATTCTTTTTGTTGCAATGGTAAATGGGAGTGTTTTCTTGATTTCACTTTCAGATTTTTCATCATTAGTGTACAGGAATGCCAGAGATTTCTGTGCATTAATGTTGTATCCTGCTACTTTACCAAATTCATTGATTAGCTCTAGTACTTTTCTGGTAGCCTCTTTAGGATTCTCTATGTATAGTATCATGTCATCTGCAAACAGTGACAGCTTTAATTCTTCTTTTTTGATTTGGCTTCCTTTTATTTCTTTTTCTTCTCTGATTGTTGTGGCTAGAACTTCCAAAGCTATGTTGAATAAGAGTGGTGAGAGTGGGCAACCTTGTCTTGTTCCTGATCTTAGTGGAAATGGTTTCAGTTTTTCACCATTGAAGATGATGTTGGCTGTGGGTTTGTCACATATGGCCTTTATTATCTTGAAGAAATTTCCCTCTATGTCTACTTTCTGCAGGGTTTTTATCATAAATATGTGTTGAATTTGTCAAAATCTTTCTCTGCATCTATTGAGATGACCATATGATTTTTCTCCTTTAATTGCTTAATATGTTGTATCACGTTGATTGATTTGCATATATTGAAAAATCCTTGCATTCCTGGAAAAAACCCCACTTGATCATGGTGTATGATCCTTTTAATGTGCTCTTAGATTCTGTTTGCTAGCATTTTGTTGAGGATTTTTGCATCTATGTTCATCAGTGCTATTGGCCTGTAGTTTTCTTTCTTTGTGACATCTTTGTCTGGTTTTGGTATCAGGGTGATTGTGGCTTCATAGAATGGGTTTGTGATTGTTCCTCCCTCTGCTATGTTTTGGAAGAGTTTGAGAAGGATAGTTGTTACCTCTTCTCTAAATGTTTAATAGAATTCACCTGTGGAGCCATCTGGTCCTGAAGTTTTGTTTGTTGGAAGATTTTTAATCACAGTTTCAATTTCAGTGCTAGTGATTGGCCTGTTTATATTTTCTATTTCTTTCTGATGCAGTCTTTGCATATTGTGTATTTCTAAGAATTTGTCCATTTCCTCCAGGTTGTCCATTTTATTGGCATATAGTTGCTTGTAGTAATCTCTCATGATCCTTTGTATTTCTGCAGTGTCAGTTGTTACTTCTCCTTTTTCATTTCTAATTCTGTTGATTTGAGTATTCTCCCCCCGTCTTTTTTTTTTTTTTTTTTTTGAAGAGTCTGGCTAATGTTTTATCAATTTTGTTTATCTTCTCAAAGAACCTGCTTTTAGTTTTTATGATTTTTGCTATCATTTCCTTCATTCTTTTTCATTTATTTCTGCTCTGATCTTTATGATTTCTTTTCTTTTGCTAAATTTGGAGTTTTCTGTTCTTCTTTCTCTAATTGCTTTAGGTGCAAGATTAGGTTGTTTATTTGAAATGTTTCCTGTTTCTTAAGGTAGGATTGTATTGCTATAAACTTCCCTTTTAGAATTGTTTTTGCTGCATTCCATAGATTTTGGTTCACCGTGTCTCCATTGTCATTTATTTGTAGGTATTTTTTGATTTCCTGGTTGATTTCTTCAGTGATCACTTCGTTATTTAGTAGTGTATTGTTTAGTCCCCAAGTGTTTGTACTTTTTACAGATCATTTCCTGTAATTGACATCTCATCTCATAGTGTTGTAGTCGGAAAAGATACTTGATACAATTTCAATTTTCTTAAATTTACCCAGACTAGAGTTGTGACATATGATATGATCTATCCTGGAGAATGTTCCATGAGCACTTGAGTAAAATGTGTATTTTGTTGTTTTTGAAATGAATGTCCTATAAATATAATTTAAGTCCATGTTGTTTAACGTACCATTTAAAGCTTGTGCTTCCTTATCTATTTTCATTTTGCATCATCTATCCATTAGTGAAAGTGGGGTGTTAAAGTCCCCTACTATGATTGTGTTACTGTCGATTTCCCCTTTTATGGCTGTTAGTATTTGCCTTATGTATTGAGGTGCTCCTATGTTGGGTGCATAAATATTTACAATTGTTATATCTTATTCATGGATCGATTACTTGATCATTATGCAGTGTCCTTCTTTGTCTCTTGTAATAGTCTTTATTTTGAAGTCTATTTTGTCTGATATGAGAATTGCTACTCCAGATTTCTTCTGATTTCCATTTTCATGGAATATCTTTTTCCATCCCCTCACTTTCAGTCTGTATGTGTTCCTATGTTTGAAGTGGGTCTGTTTTAGACAGCATATATATATGGTTCTTGTTTTTGTATCCATTCAGCCAGTCTGTGTCTTCTGGTGGAAGCATTTAATCCATTTACATTAAAGGTAATTATGCATATGTATATTCCTATACCCATTTACTTAATTGTTTTGCGTTTGTTATTGTAGGTCTTTTCCTTCTCTGTGTTTCTTGCTTAGAGTAGTTCCTTTAACATTTGTTGTAAAGCTGGTTTGGTGGTGCTGAACTCTCTCAGCTTTTCTTTGTCTTTAAAGGTTTTAATTTATCCATTAAATCTGAATTAGATCCTTGCTGGGTAGAGTAATCTTGGTTGTAAGTTTTTCCCCTTCATCACTTTAAGTGTGTCCTGCCACTCCCTTCTGGCTTGCAGAGTTTCTACTGAAAGATCAGCTGTTAACCTTATGGGGGTTCCCTTGTGTGTTATTTGTTGTTTTTCCATTGCTGCTTTTAATATGTTTTCTTTGTGTTTAATTTTTGATAGTTTGATTAATATGTGTCTTGGCATGTTTCTCCTTGGATTTATCCTGTGATAAATTCCTGGGACTCTCTGTGATTCCTGGACTTGATTAAATATTTCTTTCCCCATATTAAGGAAGTTTTCTAACTATAATCTCTTCAAATATTTTCTCAGTCCCTTTATTTTTCTCTTCTTCTTCTGGGACCCCTATAATTAAAATGTTGGTGCATTTAATGTTGTCCCAGAGATCTCTGAGACTGTCCTCTGTTCTTTTCATTCTTTTTTCTTTATTCCACTCTACAGTCATTATTTCCATTATTTTATCTTCCGCATCACTTATCCATTCTTCTGCCTCAGTTATGCTGATATTGATCCCATCTAGAATATTTTTCATTTCATTTATTGTGTTGTTCATCATTGTTTGTTTCCTCTTTAGTTCTTCTAGGTCCTTGTTAAATGTTTCTTGCATGTTGTCTATTCTATTTCCAAGATTTTGGATCATCTTTACTATCATTATTCTGAATTATTTTTCAGGTAGACTTCCTAATTCTTCTTCATTTGTTAAGTCTGTTGGGTTTTTACCTTGCTCCTTCATCTGCTCTGTGTTTTTCTGTCTTTTCATTTTGCTTATCTTACTGTGTTTGTGGTCTCCTTTTTGCAGGCTACAGGTTCATAGTTCCTGTTGTTTTTATTGTCTGTCCCCAGTAGCTAAGTTTGGTTCACTGGGTTGTGTAGGTTTCCTGTGGATGGGACTAGTGCCTGTGTTCTGGTGGATGAGGCTGGATCTTGTCTTTCTGGTAGGCAGGTCCACGTCTGGTGGTGTGTTTTGGGGTATCTGTAGCCTTATTTTGATTTTAGGCAGCATCTTTGCTAATGCATTGGGCTTTGTTCTTGTCTTGCTAGTTGTTTGGTATAAGTTGTCCAGCACTGTAGTTTGCTGGTCGTTGAGTGAAGCTGGGTCTTGGAATTGAGATGGAGATCTCTTGGAGATTTTCACCATTTCATATTATGTGGAGCTGGGAGGTCTCTTGTGGACCAGTGTCCTGAAGTTGGCTCTCCCACCCAAGAGGCACAGCACTGACTCCTGACTAGAACGCCAAGATCCTTTCACCCACAGGGCTCAGAATAAAAGGGAGAACAAATAGAATGAAAGAAAGAAAGAAAGAAAGAAAGAAGATAAAATAAAGAAGGATAAAATAAAATAAAGTTATTAAAATAAAAAATAATTATTAGGAAAAAAAATTAAAGTAAACAAACAAACAAACAAATGGATGGTCAGAACTGTAGGACAAATGGTGAAAGCAAAGCTATACAGACAAAATCTCACACAGAAGCATACACATACACACTCACAAAAAGAAGAAAGGGGAAAAAATATATATACCTTTTTCCCAAAGTCAACCTCCTCAATTTGGGATGATTCATTGCCTATTCAGGTATTCCACAGATGCAGGGTACATCAAGTTGATTGCGGAGCTTTAATCTGTTGCTTCTGAGGCTGCTGGGAGGAATTTCCCTTTCTCTTCTTTGTTTGCACAGCTCAGGGTGTTCAGCTTTGGATTTGGCCCCACCTCTGCGTGTAGGCCACCTGAGGGCGTCTGTTCTTCACTCAGACATTAGAGGGTTAAAGGAGCAGTTGATTCGGGGGCTCTGGCTCACTCAGGCCATGGGAAATGAAGGGCATGGATGTGGGGTGAGCCTACGGTGGCAGAGGTCAGCATGATGTTGCACCAGCCTGAGGCACGCTGTGTGTTCTCCCCAGGGAAGTGGTCTGTGGATCACAGGATCCTGGCAGTGGTGGGCTGCACAGGCTCCCGGGAGGGGTGGTGTGGATAGTGACCTGTGTTTGCACACAGGCTTCTTGTTAGCTGCAGCAGCATCCTTAGCATCCCATGCCCATCTCTGGGTTCTGTGCTGATAGCTGCAGCTTGCGCTCATCTCTGGAGCTCCTTTAATCAGCGGTCTTAATCTCCCTCCTCGTGCACCAGGAAACAAAGAGGGAAGTAAAAGTCTCTTGCCTCTTTGCCAGCTCCAGACCTTTTTCCTGGAATCCCTCCCAGATAGTTGTGGTGCATTAGTCCCCTTCAGGCTGTGTTCATGCAGCCAACACCAATCTTGTTCCAGCATCCGACCAAAGTCCAAGCCTCAGCTCCCAGCCCCCACCTGTCCCGGTGGGTGAGCAGACAAGCCTCTCGGGCTGGTGCATGCTGGTTGGCAGCTATCCTCTGTGCAGGAATCTCTCTGCTTTCCCCTCTGCACCCCTGTTGCTGTGCTCTCCTTCATGGCTCCAAAGCTTCCCCCCTCCGCCACCCCCAATCTCCATCCGCGAAGGGGCTTCTAGTGTGTGGAAACCTTTCCTCCTTCACAGCTCCCTCCCACTGGTGCAGGTCCCATCTCTATTCTTTTGTTTCTGTTTTTTTCTTTTTTTCTTTTGCCCTACCCAGGTACGTGGGGAGTTTCTTGCCTTTTGGGAGGTCTGAGGTCTTCTGCCAGCATTCAGTGGGTGTTCTGTAGGAGTTGTTCCACGTGTAGATGTATTTCTGATGTATCTGTGGGGAGGAAGGTGATCTCCATGTCTTACTCTTCCACCATTTTCTCCAGAATCTATTCTCATTTTTTAAATTTATTTTTCTTTTTGCTGTTCTGTTTGGTGACTTCCATTATTTTATCTTCCATGTCACTTATCTGTTCTGTATTAGCTACTCTCCCTTTAATTCCTTCTGGTGTATTTTTCATTTCAGTTATTGTATTCTTCATTTCTGACTGCTTCTTTTTCATATTTTCAAGTTCCTTTTTAAAATTCTCACTGCATCATCTATTTTTTTCCCTAGTTAAGTTAACATTCTTACTACTGATGCTTTCAGCTCTTTATCTGGTAAATTATTTATTACTCTTAGTTGCTTTTTTCAGGTTTTTTTTTCTTTTTCTTTTGTTTGAAACAATCCTCTGTCTTCTCATTTTGTTTACCTTTCTCTATCTCTGTGACATTAAGTGAAGCAGTTACTTATCCCAGTCTTGAAATGGTGGAGCGTATCTGTACAGTGTGTGTTCCCAGTAGCTTTCATGGGAGAGCTGGCTCTGATGTGACCACGAGTGATCTCTTCCCCCAGGGAGTGCTGTCAGCACTTTGGTAGGATATGGAGCTGTAGATGGAGGGGATAGAGGCAGAGCCAAGTGTAAGATGGGGCCTCTCCTCTGCTCATACCAATACCATCCTATTGGTGTAGGAGGAAGACCCAAGTTGCCGAAGTAGAAACCCTCAGGGCCAGGACCAAGGTGGTTCTATTCCCTCTAAGTGTGTGCTTTTCTCCACCCTAGTGTTGGCACCTTTACCCTAGAGGGGAGTATTGCTGAAGCATGAGGGACAAGAGCGAGTGCTCTGTTCTGGGGCAGTCCCATGAACTGGGGTAGTCAAAGGAGTCCCAACCAGTTTCAATCTCTTTCCTCTGCCTAGTTTCAGGAGTAAACAAATGTGTTTACAATCTTCATGAGCAAGGTGTAGGTTTCTTACAGCCCAACTGTCAGTCCCACTGGTTTTCAAACCAGCTAAAGGGACTCACCCACCTGGTATTTGACCTCAGAGCTGGTGAGTCCAATATGTGGTTTGAACCATTCACTCCCCAGAGACGATCTCCAAGCCTGTGCAATCTCCATCCTCTTCTGTTTCCCCTCCCAGGGGCACAGGCCCTTACCTGTTTACTTTTTCTTCCATTCTACTTGACTCCTTGTGGATCTGTCTTACAGATTTGGCTCTTCAACAGTCTTCATATCAGTCTCCAGTTTGTTTTCAGTAAGAATTGCTGCATATGTAGATATATTTTTGATGTTTTCCTGGTGGGAGGTGAGCTCTGCATCCTCCTACTCCTCCATCTTGATCTTCCCCTTTTCTATTTTCATTTTACAGAGGAAGAAACATGGACACTCTGGGGATTAATGTACACATAGACATTTGAGAAAGATATATATCAAGATGAAGACATACTTCCTCTTTCCCTACCATGGGAAATATCCATATAGTTAGAAATCAGTCTGCAAATAGTCTTCAGGGAAAGCTTTTACTTTTTCACTAACATTAAGCATGATGTTAACTGTGTTTTGTTTTGTTTTCCCTTAAATTATATATATATATATATATATATATATGGCTGTGTTGGTTCTTCATTTCTGTGTGAGGGCTTTCTCTAGTTGCAGCGAGCAGGGGCTACTCTTCGTCGCAGTGCGTGGGTCTCTCACTATCGCGGCCTCTCTTGTTGCGGAGCACAAGCTCCAGATGCACAGGCTCAGTAGTTGTGGCTCATGGGCCTAGTTGCTCTGCGGCATGTGGGATCTTCCCAGACCAGGGCTTGAACCCGTGTCCCCTGCATTGGCAGGCAGATTCTCAACCACTACGCCAACAGGGAAGCCCTCCTTTATTCTCTTAATAAGCATTAAACTTATTTGTTTTATCTGTTTTTAATTGTCATTTTCAGTTATTTGTGTCTTTCTAGAAATTTAACCATTCAGTCAAAACTACCTAGTTTAGTGGCATTCAATTGTTCATAATATTACTTTATGATTTCTTTCATTTCTGTAATGTCAGTATTAATGTTCCCACTTTAATTTCTGATTTTATTAATTTGTCTTCTTTCATTTTCCTTGTTAAATTTAGTTAAAAATTTGCCAATTTTTAAAATCTTTTCCAAGAAGTAGCATTTGGTTTCATTAATTTTTTGTTTTGTTTTCTTTTTTTCTTTTTTAAATTAATTTTTACTGGAGTATAGTTGATTTACAATGTTCTGTTAGTTTCTGCTGTACAGCAAAGCGAATCAGCTATATATACACATATATCTACTCTTTTTTAGATTCTTTTCCCATATAGATCATTACAGATTACTGAGTAGTATTCCCTGTGATATACAGTTGGTTCTTATTAGTTATCTATTTTGAATGTCATAGTGTGTATACATCAATCCCAATCTCCCAATTTATCCCTCTGCACCTTCTCCTTCCATAACCATAAATTTGTTTTCTAATCTGAGTCTATTCCTGTTTTGTAAATAAGTTCACTTGTACCATTTTTTTAGATTCCATATTTAAGTGATATCATATGATATTTGTCTTTCTCTGTCTTAACTTACTTCACTCAGTATGACAATCTCTAGGTCTATCCATGTCACTGAAAATTATGTTATTTCATTCTTTTTTATGGCTGAGTAATATTCCATTATATATATGTACAGCATCTTCTTTATCCATTCCTCTGTTAATGGACATTTAGGTAGTTTCCATGTCCTAGCTATTGTAAATAGTGCTTCAATGAACATTGGGATGCATATATCTGTTTGAATTATGTTTTTCTCCAGATATATGCCCAGGAGTGGGATTTCTGGGTCATTTGTTTCTTTTTCTGTTTTCCATTTCATGCATTTCTGTTATAATATTTATTATTTCCATGTTTCTGCTTGATTGCTCTTTTTTTTTCCCCTCCAGTGTTTTAAGGTGCAAGCCTAGGTCATTGATTGGACATATTTCCGCTTTTTTAATACAGTGAGTTACAGCTGTAAATTTCCTTCTAAGAACTGATTTAGCTTCATCCATAAGTTTTGGTATCTTATGTCTTCATTTTCATTCATCTTGAAGTATTTTGTAATTTCTTTTGTGATTTCTTAGTTGACCCCTTGGTCAAATAAGCGTATCATTTCTTTTCCATATATTTGTGAGCTTCACAAATTTCTTTCTGCTATTGATTTTTAAAATTTCATTCCATTGTATTTAGAGAACATACTTTGTATTATTTCAATACTTTAAAATTCATTTAGCTTCACTTATAGCCTAGAATATTGTCTATCCTAGAGAGTACCCCATCTGCATTTGAGATTAATGTTTATTTAGGCGTTCTGGGGTATTTTGTTCTCTGTATGTCTGTTAGGTCTTTTTGGTTTATAGTGTTGTTCAAGTCTTCTGTATACATGTTAATCTTCTGCCTAGTGTTCTCTCCATTATTAAAAGTGAGGCATTGAAGTCTCCAACAACCATAGCTGAATTATCTATTTTTTATGTCTGCCTTTTGTTTTCATGTATTTGAGGTACATATATGTTTATAATTTTTCTATCTTCTGGATGGATTTTTTTATATAAAATAATGCTCACCATCTCTAGGAACATTTTTAGATTTAGACTCTATTTTGTCTGACATCAGTTTAGACACTTCAGTTTTATTATGATTGCTGTTTGCATGATCTTTTAAAAATTCTTTTACTTTCCATCTAATTGTATATTTTATGTAAAGTATGTCTTTTGTAGGAAATATATAGTTGGAGTCTCTCTCTCTCTTTTTTTTTTAATCCCAGTCTGACAATGTGTTTTTTTCATCAGATTGCTTAATCCATTCACATTTAGTTTTATTTTTGACATAAATGGAATTGTGTGTCATTTTATTAATTTTTTTTCTCATATGTTGCTTGTTCCTCCAGTCCTCCTTTAATGCTTTCTTTTGCATTAAGTGAATGGTTTTTAGTTTAACATTGTAATGACTTTAATAGTTTTTTCACTATAGATATTTCTGTTATGTCTTTAGTGGTTGCTCTATGGCTTTCCACATAAATATTAATTTATCAGAATCTACTTTAGACTTATACTAACATAATTTAATGAGATATAGAAAAGTTACTCCTACATAGCTCTATCTCCCCCCTTCGTGTTATTGTTGTTACACATAATACATCTACATATTTTACAAATACATTGAATACATTGTTTCAGGAATTAATTTTTATAATTTTATGTCTTTTAAAGAAGCTTAGAGATGGAAGGAGAGCAAGTATGTATTTATAGTGTTTGTCATATTAAACTTACCATTTTCCATTTCTGTATCTCTTCATTTCTTCCTGAGGATTTAATTACCATATGGTGGCATTTCCTTATTCCAAAACAGCTTGATTTTCACCTACCTTCTTTACGCTGTTGGTGCTAAATCTATTACATCTCTATGTATTATAAGCCAAACAATACAATTATATATATATGTATAGTTATATTATACATATATAGATAGATATAGATATAGATATAAATCTATATATAGATATATAGTTTTATACAATAGCTTTTTAAATAAGTTAAGAGAAAAGAAGTAAAGTAATATATATTTATACTGTCTTCTATAATTACATAATTATCTTTACTGGTGGTTTTTGCTTTTTCACATGGATTTGAATTTCTATCTGGATTTATCTGTTATTTCCCTAAAGAAATTTCTTTAGTATTTTTTGGAAGGTGGGTTACCTAGCAATGAATTCTCTCAGCTTTTGCCTTTAGAAATGTCTTTATTTCATCTTTATTTTTGAAAAATTTCCTGGGTATAGTATAACATTATCTCTTGATAGGCTTTCTTTGGGGAGTGGGGTGGGACATTGATTATTTTACCCACTGCCTTCTGGACTCTATTGTTCTTAATGAGAGGCTGGCTATTAATCTTATTGGAGGGGGAGCTGTAAGTGGTAAGTTGTTTTATCTTGCTGCTTTCAAGACTTTGCTTCTGTTTATAAAGATTTTTATAATGATGTGTCTGTGTGTGTATCTTTGTATTTATTCTAGTTTGAGTTCATTGAGCCTCTGAGATGTGTAATCTCATCTCTTTCATCAGATTTGGAAAGAACTAAGCAATTATTTCTTCAATTTTTTTTTTTTTTTGCTCCTTTTTCTCTCTCCTGTGCTTCTGGCATTTCTGTTGCAAATACATTGATGTGTTAATGGTTTTCCATATTTCTCTGAAGCTATGTTCATTTTTCTTTATTTTTTCTCTTTGTTCATCAATGTGTACTTTTGTCAATCTATCTTCAAGTTCACAAATTTGTTTTTTGCCAGTTCAAATAATTGGTGAAGCATCTCTAGTGAATATTTTATTTCAATTTTTGTACTTTTCAACTCCAGAATTTCCATTTTGTTTCTTTTCAAAATTTCCATCTCCTGATTATTATTTTCTATTTGATGAAACATTGTTCTCATACTCTCCTTTAAGTCTTTAAACACAATTTTCTCTGTATTTTGAGTGTATTTACAATAACTGCTTTACAGCTTATGTCTCAAACCCAACTTTTGGGCTTCCCTGAAATGCAAACAATATTTCTCTTCTCTTTTCCTGTATACAAGTCACATTTTCCTGTTTTATTTTCTTCTTCACACCTCATGCTTTTTTTTGTTTTGAAAAATGGACACTTTAATGAATTTTAACAAGTTGTGATATTAATACTGTCCACTAGATTGCTAAGTCTTTTTATTATTTTCGTTAAATAACATAGTATAGCAACTCTGTGCATTTAGTACTACTCCTTGCTTCAGACTTTGATTTTATTATTTACATTTTTCTTTTTTATTTGCTTAAATGCTTGGCTCGACTAGGTCCAATCTGGTACTGTTTTCCTGCCCTACAATGGAGATGAGATAGGAAAGTCAGCCTCTATCCTCTCACTTTCACCTTTTTGGAATCTAACTTTTGCAACATGGAGCTGAGTAGGATGAGACATTGTGCTGATCTGCTTCACCTACAGTGAAACTGTAGCCCTAGACTGGGAGTTGGGGGAAGAGGGACCCCCACCTTTGTGACAGAAACTAATCAGAGCAGAGCTTCTGTCATACTGTTCTGGGGAGGAGGATGAGAATAACTCTTGGCTCAAATGTTATGGATTCACAGTGTTTTTCTGAGATGTCTTAGATTTTCTTGAATGAAATTTATTAATTTCCTGTATGTCATCAGGATACCTTACAGAGATTTCAATAGTTTTTATTATAATGTTCACCAGTAAATGATGTTTAGCTGGGAAGAGTGTCTACCAAACTTCTACAACTGCCTTTTGGAAATCCCATTACCTCACTCTTCTTATATAAAAGAAAACAAATATAAAATTCAAAGGTTTCTATACTATCATTATAATTTTATTTCTTCAGTATACTAAAATAAGTTTGGTGACAACTATGTAAATTATTTTCTTATATATTATCAGGTGTTATGCTGCACTACTTTAGTGTGATAGGTAATATCTGGTAAATTAACATTCTGATATATTATTAGTAAAGTTGATTGCTTAATCCAACAGTATTCATTGATTTCCATACAATTTTATTAGATTCAATACCTTTTGGTCTTTGGCTTAGTTTTCTAAATTTTATTTTTTGTGTTTCTTTGGGAGGTAGCTCTTATAAAAAGAAGTAGAAAAAATAATATGTGTATATATTATATATATAATCTGATTGGTAAAACATTTACAATCTCACATTTCAGTGTTTCCATGTAATAGAAAATTTATAATAGAAACAGAAAATAGATAAAAAATAGAATATTTATCAGAACAACATATGCTAATCTTTTCTAGATGTGAACATGATATGGGAAAGAAGAGGTTTTTTTAGACCTTCTTAAACATCTTCAGATTTTAATCCATTTGAAATTAAGAAATAAGTTTCTGTAAGGTTACCTTTAGAAATTTTTAACCTCTAAGTTTGTGAATGAAAACAATAAGGTATGAGGAAATACATGTGTCCTGAAGGAAAAAGAAAAGTTGTAATTAATTAAAATGTCTAAGTTTTTTAATAACTTCAAAAAGAATTTCAAGTAAAATGATAAATTAACAAGATTTTTGCACAATATTAATTTAAAATTAAGTGTAATTATTGATATATAGAATCAGAAAGTTTACCTCTGTTGCCATTTTAACACAGACTGTGCACTTATTGCAGACAGGGTTTGACAAATTAGAATATCAGAACCATAGAATTTTAAGAACCCTAAAGTACTAGACAAGATAATGTCCTCCATGGTCACTTCTTTAACAGAAAACCCTGGAAATATCGGTGCTAACAAAATTAGATTTTATTTTTTTATTTAAGTAAAGGACAGCTAATTCATTGCTCCTGTGAATTGACAATACTCAGACTTTCGCTTTATGAAGTTGTCCCTAGAGATGCACATAGTATCAGAAGAATCCATTGAGTTAGTTTCTCTACTCTAAAGTTTGACTCTAAAGGTAGGAAACATTTACTATACTGCATCCTATAGGAAAATATAGGTATATGAGTTAACATGGTATAAAGGCTTGAAACATGAGTACTTTGTAGTGATATACTATTAAAATGTATTCAGTAATGATATTTTTCTTATACTCTATTCAGTTTTACATTTAGATTTTAGTATTGATTAGCTCCTGAAGCTTTGAAGAAAATAACATAGGAGGTTAATACTTTCTCCTTGGTCTCAGACTTATGAATTAAAGCTTGAAATTTGATTACCTTCATTATTCTTGGCTGATATAATTATAAAAGTGATTACTGGGCTTCCCTGGTGGCACAGTGGTTAAGAATCTGCCTGACAATACAGGGGACACAGGTTCGAGACTTGGTCCAGGAGGATCCCACATGCTGCAGAGCAACTTAGCCCGTGCACCACAACTATTGAGCCTGTGCTCTAGAGCCTGTGAGCCACAACTAATGAGCTCGTATGCTACAACTACTGAAGCCCATGTGCCTAGAGCCCGTGTTCCACAACAAGAGAAGCCACCACAATGAAAACCTGCACACTGTAATGAAGAGTAGCCTCCGCTTGCCGCAACTAAAGAAAGCCTGTGAGCAGCAGCAAAGACCCAACACAGACAAAAATAAAAATAAATAAAATAAATGCTTTTTTAAAAAAGCTATTACTAAGAATAAAATACAATTATACTATTTATAAAACCAGAAGTGAGTTTTCAACCTCAAAAATTTGCCAGTTGACTTCTCTGAGAAAGGCACTGCTTATATTTATTTTAATTCTATGTATATTTTTCCAATTATCCATCCTTTTAAAATCCACTAGTCACCTTATCACTTCCCTATCCCAACTTCTCTTTGATGTATTTCAAATGTCTCAATATTAAATCAAAGATAAAATAATATTGGATATTGGTGAGTCGGTATTAATTGATTATGGTGGGTTATGAGTTTTACAAAGAAACATTTAGTTCCTACATTTTGTTACACTCTGGTGATACCAAGATAAATGAGATATAGTTCCTAATAACTTACTTTAGCATAAAAATAGACATTTAAATAGCTAATTGTACTAAAATGTGGTGATTCATATGAAAGAAATATTCACCCCTAACTTTGGGATTGCTGCTTGGACAATAGCTTCCCAGATCGATTATTAGTATCCTTAGGAAATGATCAGGCAGATGGAAAGGTAAGTTCTAAATTCCAGAGAGGGAGCAAGTAAAGCACAGATACTAGCAGTAAATAATATATGAGTGCAAGCAATTTAGTAGAAGTACAGTCATCTAGGTGCAGTGGTATGCTGGAGCTGATCCTTACTGGCTTAGAGACCTATTTGTGCACCTATTTCCTTCATTTTGTTTCCAATGACATAACTTTGATAGCTTGATATCGGCTATGTTGGAAGTATTAACATGGTAATTGGCAAATTTCTAATGTTGTCCATTTGCTTTCTTTCTTTCCCTCTTTCCTTCCTTCCTTTCCTCCTTCCTCCCTCCATCCATCCCTTCATTCTTTCTTTCTTTCTTTCATTCTTCTTACCTTCTTTCTTTCTTTTTTTTTTCCTGGAGGGTTGATTATTAAACGTTTAACAAGACACAACTGCTTTGCTAGTAAAATGTTTTTAAGAAAATTATACACTAGAATGTGTGCAAAATCATGCAGAACTATGAGTTAGCCACTATGGGCATGGGCCTGAAATACTGTATTTCTCACAATTTCACCAGGGGATATTTCTATACTCTAAAGCAGGGAAACCTTGACAAACATATAATGGGAAGCTGTTGAGGATTCTGAAGTGAAAAAATGACTCTGATGATTTGTAGTGGGATTGAAACTGGTAACCAGGAAACCAGTGATTTTGCGTGGCTCATGAAAAAATGGAGAATCTTTTCTTCTTTTCTGGGAGTTTAAAATGAATGCTTGGAGAGGTGTTGAAAAGAAAAGGAACACTTCAGAATCAGATGCAGTGCTCATGTGGAGACTTACAGGGATTGAAGAAAAGTAAAGACAGCTTTTATTTTTTCCCATCTCCAGGAAGAGACTTCCTATAGCATGAAGGAGGAAGCTTTTGTCTTCTTTAATGTAATGTAATGGCAATGAGCGGCTACTATTGTTAAATTCTGGAATGATTATGGAAAGAATAATTTAGAAGAGAGGAATGGAAGTCCTTCAAATTATGGAGACAGAATATACCTGGTTGAACTACACACTGTATTTCTTTGACAATAGGACAAGACTATGCTTAAGCCAAGCTGCAAAAGAGCCGTCAACACTTTATATTGTTGAAATAACTTCTTTAACAGTAGAGCATTGCGCTGTCTCACCACTTAACTTTCACAACTTTATCTTCTTTGAACTATTTAATTTCTTATTATGATCTTGAATGTTTGGCAGACAGATGCATTCAAAATGACATAATGGACCTTTTATGGGCTATTCAACTCGGGATCTTTGAACTCATATTGCTAAGTAGTCTGTGGAAAAATAAGCCATTTTTACCACAAGTTTTAAAGCAACCTGCATTTCAAAACCACCCTGATTCTGTATTTATTGGTTCTAGTAAGACATGAGAATCTGTCAAGTTTAAAAAAGAGAGATTATGTTCCATTCAGTTCACTGGTCTTAAATTTCTTTACTGAGTTCTGGTATATTACCTTCCCCACAATCATTTTCGTTGTACTCTAGGGGTCTAAAAAGATTCAAATTAAGTAAACTGGTAATGTAACTATACTCTAGATGAATTGATTAAAATTGATTTAAATATTAAAGTCATAGATTGAAGAGCCCTTACATAGGTAAAGATTAAGATGTGAAAAACCAGCTTCCAACTGTTCTGTCCTTACAAATGTAAAATTTCTGGTTTTCTGTAGTAATGAAGATGGAGATATTATGTAGTTACATAGAATTTTCTCTGGATAATCCTCTACTACTAAGGGGGAAAATGGACCAAGGTAATATTATCTCATGCTCTTATTAGCCTATGAATATATCAAAGACTAGATTAGAAAAAAAAATGTTAAGAACTATAAAGAGTCTGAGATTTTATTATACATGTGAACTAAAAAATTGTCCTGCCACAGATACATAGATGCTGGCAGAAGACACAGGGCTCCTTATCAGAAGCAAAGGCCTTTATTGCTCCCAGGCCATAGGCACCATGCTTTTGCCTCAGTTAACCTAGTGCCCTGTAATGGTAAGATCCTAAGGTAACCCATCTCATGATGTTCATGCTTTTGTGTAATCCACTCCCCTTGAGTGTGAGAGGGATCTATGACTTGCTTTTAACAAAAGGAATATAGTGAACATGATAATATGGCCCTTTTATGGTTAGGTTACATTATATGGCAAAGGTGATAGCATTTCACCCTATGATTACATTATATTAAGTAAGACTCTATCTTAGCAGATTGGAGCTGGATACCAAATCCAGTTTATGGGCTTGATGAAGTAAACCCTGTGTTTGAGAACCCACTTGTCAATAAACTGCAGGAGACCTTTAAGAACTGTGGGCAACCTCTAGTCAACAACAAGGAAAACTGAGGGCCACAGTCATACAACCACAAGTAATTGCACAAAAACCTGAAGGAGCTTGGAGGCAGATTCTTCCTCTTTGAGGACTCCAGATGACCAAGGATCCTGGCTGGCACCTTAACTGCAGACTTGTGAAACCCTGATCATAGGACCAAGTTAAGCTGTGTCTGGATCCCTGACCTATGGAAATTACGAGATGATAACCGCATGTTGTCTTCAGCAATGAAATTGTAGTAAGTTGTTATATGGCATAGAAAACACAGCTGAAACCCCATGAGAACAATGCAGAAGCAGGCCTTGGTGGATGCTGCCCATGCAGTGGGTCTGTGTCACAGCTGATGAACCCTGAGATTAGGAAATCCTAACATCATATAAGGGAATTCTAGAAAGCCTGCCTAAACATTATCTTCAGAAGGACATATAATCCTGAACAGGAAATCTGCCCTCTGGCTTTGAGAAAGGTACTATATTCCTTATACAAGGCTGTTTGTTATACAAATATCCTTGAGAAAGTCATCTGGGACAACTGCTGTCACAAGATTAAGCATGGGAAAATGTTGCCAACAGCTCAGAGGTTCTTTCAGCAATCTAGGAGAATTTCCATACACTTAGCAGGATACGACTGTGTGGAAGAGACTACTGTTAAGTCTCATCCGTGCCAAAAGGTACATTTGGGACAATAAAATAGTAAATAAATAACTGAGTCTATTTTATAAATCAATATTTAGTTATCCATAGTTTCTCCCTTGATAAACTTAAGTTGCAATCACTGTTGCTAACACACAGATAACATTATACTTTGATGCAGATCAGCTATGGGATTGTGCAGGAGCTTAAAAGATAAAGGGAGAATTTTACACTCTAACTGCCTCAAATATAGAGTTATAAATGTATTATCTCCTTTTTGTATTAAAAATATTGGTGTTTTAAGATATATAAACATAAGAATCTGAAGATGTTACAGAACATTAATAAAATTTATTAAATTCATTTCAATTAAACATTGTTAAGCTATAAATATTTTTGTTTATGAGTTTCAAATATTTTTAATTTAGAGGACTTAACACAGATCATGACATCGTGAGTGGAATTAAGTCTTGGGTCCTGGATCATGAGAGCTGGAACATCAGACTAAATAAATGAGAGTTTATTGATTTAGTAGTATTTGCTTAAGATTCAGAATTTAAGATTCTGGCAAGGATCTCAGGATATGATGTGGACTCTACTAGATTAACTTTTAAAAATATGGAAAAAGTGATGGCCAATGTAAGTGAGCACTGAAGAACCTGTACCCTGTGATATTGTGACTTATAGGAAAACAATGTATTTGGCCATTTAGATGAGAAAATATACACTTCTCATATATATTTGGGCTTCAACCATAGTTCCTGGCTCACATCTCCCAAAACTCTTGGAATATTTGATCTCTTGCCCTTAGTTCCTGAAAACTCTTCAGGGAGGGTGACTTTTGATTCCAGCCAAGGGTAAAGATTGACTGCCAGGGGAACCAATCATGTGATTAGAAAGTTGGAACTTTCAGTCCCACCCTGGGCCTCCAGGGATGGGAGAGGGGGCTGGTGGTTGAATCAATCACCAATGGCCAATGATTTAATCAATCTTGCCTATGTAATGAAGTTTCCATAAAAACTCAAAAAGACAAGGATTGTGAGCTTCCATATTGGTGAACACACGGAGACTGAGGAGAGTGGCGCGCCTGGAATGGGTATGGAAGTTCTGAGCTCTTTCCCCAAGCCTTGTCCTAGGAATCTCTTCATCTTGCTCTTAATTCTTATTTTCCAATATTCTTTTATAATAAATCAGTAATCTAGTGAGTAAACTGGGTTTTCCTGAATTCTGTGAGCCTTTCTAGCAAATTAATTAGACCCAAGGAGGGGACATGGGAACCTATGATTTATAGCCAATCGGTCTGAAGTACAGATAATAACCTAGACTTTCTATTGGCATCCTGAGTTGGAGGGGGGTCCCTGGAATCTCCAATTTGTAGGCAGTCTGTCAGAAGCACAGTTACCAATTTGGTCTTGCAATTGCCTTTCTGGAGGACAGTCTTTGGAACTAAGCCCTTTACATGTGGAATCTGATTCTATTTCAGGTAGATAGAGACAGAATTGAGTCAAATTCTGGGACAACCTACTGGTATCTGAGAATTGTTTATTGGTGTGGGGAAGAGTACTACACACACACACACATTGAAATTGCGTCCAAGACCCCAAAAGATACCCCCAGAAGAAATTTTTAAAAATGGATGATCTGATGGCTAAGGGAAGTTGTCCTATTAAACAGTTAAATTCTCTTTCCTATTATCTGGACCTGGGACAATTTTGATTGGGAGCCCATGTATTGAAGATAATGTTGGGTCCTTTGTCAAAAAGATTCTGTAACACCATGGCAGATGTACAAGCTAATGTGCCTTCAGTGGGGCACAAAACCTTGAGAGACAAACAAGCATCTTTGGTAAGTGTGACAACATTGACTCCATTTCACCCTGAAAGGGCCAATGATCCATTCAGACAGGAATAGAGACATATGCTTGGTACGGGTCTGTCTTTGTTGCCTGCAGAGCCACAACCAACACTGCTGTTAGAGAGCTTATAGAGTGTTTGATTCATGGACATGGTGTTCCATAAAATATCACTTTTGACAACTGTACCCATTTTATAAAAAAGAATGTGCAGGAATGAGTTGTGGCTGTGGGAGCAACTGGTCATATCACATGACCTAGAAGCTATTAGACTGATAGTAGATTGGAATGATGGCAAAGCTGCACTGGAAACTCAGATGTGACACTTTAAAAGAATCAGGCACTATCCTCCAGGATGCAGTATCCACCTTAAAACAATGATGTTTATATAGTGTTATGTACTTATTAGGAGGAATTCATGGATCTGACATCCACATGGAAAAAAGTATGGCCAAGCTTATTATAATTCCCAGTGGTCCCTTGAGGAATGTTTGCTTTCCATCCCTGCTAATCTGAGTTCTGAAAGATTGGGTCCCAATGGGAGAAACATTTCAGCCGAGGGACATAGCAAGAGATCTACCGAACTCTAGGAGACTGGTGCTATTTGTTGAGGAATCTGGCTTCAGGTCAAAATCTTGTGTGACCTTTCAAACCCAAGTTTTGGCAATTACAAAGGCTTTGCTTGACAGGACTCATGGAAAGCCCTACCCTCACTAGACTTTGTGTACAGGCATGTCTTACAGATTTCTGGAGAGACTTACGGTCAAGGACTCAAGTATTTACCCTAGATCAGCCATGCATATCCACATTCTTCTCAGAGGCACCTCCATTCAGAGGCCTCCTAATCAGGGGACATCAACTGAGATGCTCTTCCTTCACCTCCTTAACAGGGGGTCTTGACTGAGACAACTTTTTTCCCTCTGACTCGGGACTTTTGCATGCTTATTCCTTCCTACTCTTCTCTTCCAGACCCCAGTTACAAAAAGTAAAATAATAAATGGCAGGAGTTTATTCAGGACCCCTTGTTAATAAGACAACTCCCTCATCTGCCCTAATTTTCCTGACTCCCACCTGGTACCATTCCATGGGGAAAAATGGATCATTGGGAAAGCAGTGCCTATTTTGTCTCTTGCTTACACTGTTGCAGCAAGTGAATAAAGTCTTGAATGTTATTTTTAGGTTAATTGTCCCATGACCACGTCGACACCTGGTCACTTTGGACTTCATGCAAAGGATAAGCAGGCAAAATAAAGGAGTCAGCAATTTGTGAGGAATCAGGGACCCTGATCATCACACAGAGGCAGAACTTGTATTACACAATGTGGTCAGGAAGGAATATATTTGGCACCCAGAGAACCCACTTGGATGTCTTTTGGTACATTCTTGCCCAATTCTGATGACAAATGGGTAAATACATTAAATACAGCCTGAGAAGGGTATGGTGACCACTTGGGCATAAGCATCTGTGTCATGCCATCAGAAAATACTGCAAGACTGCCACAGGAAATACTATAAGCTGAAGGGGAGCAGGATTGAGAATGGATAAGAGAAAAAGAAGACAGGTATCTATTGCAACATTAAAACATTGAGGGGGGTCTTTAATTTGTCTTACTTATCTCCTACTTCTAAGATTCCCCATGAACAGAGGCCCATCTGAACTTTGGAAAAACTGCTGCCACAATGTATATAAGTGGATACAAGCAGTACAAGTGGTGCACACTGTGATGGATCCTAGATTCTATTAAAAGTAGTGAAAGTGCTTCTGGCAGTGCTGTTGGAAGATAGCCTTCAACTCTCAGGTCCTTCAGGGATTCCCTCGGCTGTACAGATCTGGAGATCCAAGTCATACTCTTCCCACAGCTCATATCCAATGGCTGATAGAGGCACAATATAAAGGTCTGGCTATTTTGGTTTCCAACAGGATAACTCTGATAAATCATACTAGCTCTGGAGATGGCCATAGTCTGGCTGTCGGGACTTCCCCTTCTGAACCCTACTGCTCCTTTCCCCTTCATCATGGAATCATTGATTCCAAGAACACTCACTAATGAAGAGTCTGCCAAAGAAACTTCAGTGTGAATCTCTTTCTTGAACTACCCAAACTGTGTCATTCTTTAATTTTGAATTATTAAAATTCTAATGACTCATAGGCTGAGGGTATAACTTACCTTAGTCTAATTTCTTCTTTTGAACTCACTCCCAAGTTAAAATTGTAACTTTAAAAATTAAATACAATGTTTTGAATTATATACATATAAGTTTGATAGTTGATTTCCATTTTAGACGTCATAATTATTGAAATAAAGTGTTTCAGGTATTTGTTCTTGAAAAATTTTGAGCCATTATAAATAAAACCATGACTAGGTAAGTATGTATTTTAATCAATATGAAAATAAAATTATATAATGGGGGACTGTAATTGTCTTATATTACATATTTGGATATTACTCAAATGTGTAGTATATATGATTTCATAAGAGAGAGGTGCTAGAGGCTGAATGTTAGTGTCCCCACCAATCCTCTGCCCAACCCGAAAATTCATATATTGAAATCCTAACACAAATGTGATGACATTTGGAGGTAGGGCCTTAAAGGGTGATTATATCATGAGGATGGAGCTCTCATGAATAGGATTAGTGTCCATATAAGTAGATCCCAGAGAACTCCCTTGCCCCTTCTATCATGTGAGATTATAGGAGAATATGGTCATCTATGAACAAGAAAGCAGGATCTCACCAGACACCAAATCTGCCAATACCTTGATTTTGGACTCCCCAGGATTCAGAGCTGTGAAAAAATAAACTTCTGTTGTTTAAAAGCCATCCCGTCTATTTTATTCTGTTACAGCAGCCTGAATGGACTAAGACAGAAGGTTATTCTTGCTTATGGAAATGATGAGTTCCAGAAACTTCCTGCAGATCAAATTAATTGTAAGAGAAACATGTTTTCTCAATATTAAATCTTATTCCACTGGGGGACAATTTTTGCTTATGGCAAAGATGAACTTATGTTTTAAAAGTTTTTTGGTAACTCAAATAAATGAAGATTTCAGAAAATTGTCCAAATAGCAATGCTCTTGTACTGTAATATACATGTCAATATATATGTCACACACACACACACACACACACATGACAGCAAAAACTGAAATACTTGTAAAAGACTTACTTATGTAATTTTAAAGGGAAATATTCTGTATTTCAGATATTCACAAAATAACTTCATCATAAATTGAATCTTGCCTTATAATATCCTGATTTCCAAGTCCCAGTTCAGACCCATCAGGAATCAGTGTCTCTAATAAATAATTTTTATGAGGACAAGAGTTTGTCTCATTTCTCCATGGCTCCATGCTAATCACAGTCTGGAATTTCAGCACTCCCATCTTTCCTTAAGATGATGCTAGTTCCACTGCTCTGATCTGAGTAGTAGGGTGATTGAAGACAATGCCAAGATTTCCTTTTCTATTCACCAGTATAAGTATGTGCAATAGCCTTTCCTGTAATTTGGAAATTACCTTAAGATAATTACAATTCAGGGGGGAAATATCTTCCAAAAATATTCCAAAATGGCTGTTAAAAGTTAGTTCTTAAATATCACCATTTACTATTTTAGCCTGCAATCAAAGGTGAGGAGGAGGTGTATTTAAATAAAATGTGTACTGTGGTTTTCTAATGGGAGTGCTTTGTTCAAAAATTATCCCACCTTGAGATTTCCCTTCTCTCTCTACTTTCTGGACAGTCTTCTATTCTTCAACCTTCCATATTTTTATTTTTTCTCTCTAAAAGTTGAAAAACTCTTGGAGTTTGCACATATGTTGCCTTCACATTTACCTATCAGGATTATCAGTAGATAACACAGTCTGAAATAGTATGTGACCCCACTCACTCCTGTGCTACTCACAATGTGTGGGCAGAGTAAGAATGTACTTCTCCATAGGCAGAAAATGTGTTTATCAGATTGACTAATCACTATCTCATATTTACTTTGCATTTCTATTGTTCTGTAGCAGAGTTGCATACTGAATTTAGCTCTATTTGCTTTGTATGGCAACAAAATTAAAACGAACAATCAAATAAATGTTGAGCATCATACTTAATGATGAAATCCTAAAAACAGCATGATTAAAGTCAGAAAAAAGCAAGGATGCCAATGATCTTGAATATTATTTAACATTGTCCTGGAAATACTAATAAAATGCAATTAAAGGTAAAAGAAAAGAAATATACTTTACAGGAGGAAAAAAATTCACTACTTAAGGATAGTATTATTACCTGAAGCTCAAATAGACTCAAATGAAAAATTGCTTAAAAAAATTTAATAATTCAGAAATTTGGTTGATTTTATATGAACATAACAAAAGTTAGCACCATTAAAACCAAGTAAAATATAATAGAAGAAACATTACTTATGAAAACAACAAAAAATTGAAAGATAAAAGAAAAGAAATAAACAGTATAGAAATGAAAGAAAAATTCAACTGAGATGTAAGAATGCCTTAAATAAACAAAAATATATATTGTCCTAAGTGAAAAAATAAATAAAATGTTAAAGTTCCAGTTGTTGATAATATAATGTTTCCAATTTTCCCTGAATTCACAAATAAAATCAAGTGAACCCAATTTTTAAAACTATTATTCTTATTAGACAAAATGAATCTAATGTTAGCTTAGGAGAATAGATATGATAATAACCAGTAAAAGAATGTGGATACATTAGTTTTCTATTGCTGCTCTAACAAATTACCAGTAACTTAGTGGCTAAAACATTACAAAATAATTATCTTACAGTTCTATTGGTCAGAAGTCTGACTTGGGTCTCATTGAGCTAAAATCAAGATGTCAATAAGGTTGCATTCCTTTCTGGAGGCTTTACATGGAAATCTATTTTCTTGCTTTTTCCAGTTTCTAGAGGCCACCTACATTCCTTGGTTTGTGACCTCTTTCCTTTGTCTTTAAACCAGCAATAGCTGACTGAGTCCTTCTAACATCTTATCATTCTGACATTCTTATCTGCCTTCTTCTTCCATATTCAAGGACTCTTGTAATTATATTGGGCCCAAACAGATAATCCAGGAAAATCTCCCAATCTTAAATTCAGTGGGTTGGCAACCGTGATTCCAGATTCAACCTCTATGACTCTTTGCCATGTAACCTAACATATTCACAGGTTCCATAGCTTATGGCATAGGTGTCTTTGTGGGGATATTATTCTGCCTTTCACAACTGGCTGATTCTATTCACTCTAATGTTTGGTCACATTTTCCCCTCTACTCATTTTTTGCCTCCCAATTTTACTTAGAAAGTCAAAAAGATTATATGTGAATGTACCTTATAAACTGTGAAGCAGTCTACTTAGGTAAAATATAAGAATTACTTTGCTTATATTATTTATACATTAATTTATTTTATGTAGGTGATAATCTTTCTCTTCCTTTCACATTACTAAGTCTTCCTGTAGCATATGACATTATATATAACAGCAAGCAAATGAAAAACTAAATATAAACCAAACCAAAAAAAATTAAAATATTTTCCTTAATTTGCTAGAAAAGTGTCTTATTAAACTATACTAAAACCCCTTTCAATCAAAGTTTTCAGTTACATAAAATAAATTCAAATTTCATTTAAATGAAACACTGTGAAACCTCTTCTCATTAAATAAATACATTGATATTTGGTATTAAATGTGAACAATATTAAATAAAAAGAAATATATTTCTGAATATCTTATGCATACTTTTGTGCAAATTAACACAGTGCAATTAATTTTGAAGTATTAACTATACATGGATAAATCAGTAACAGCGAATGGAAAAATTAAGATCAAACATATGTTAAAGCTTAACTAAATTTAAGAAATTTTGCATTTATACATTTTTTATAAATAATGTACAAGATAGGGAGTTCTACTTAACTGTATTTCCAAATGTTCCATAGAAATCAGTTTAGCATCTGTGAATTATAAATTAAATAATTTTGATAGTTTAATTAAACTCCAATTCTGTTGGGTGAAATTTATCATCTGTACACTACTATAATGTTCTTATCCTTTTCTAAATTTTAGAATGCCAGAAGTATGCAGACTGACTGAAGTCCATCCATTGATCCAAAAAATATGTTGAAATATGCATTTGACCTTGTTCATTCATCAAGGCTGCTATTTGTTAGCCTGTGCTCAGGATGTTCAATAATATTTATTTATTGACATAAAATAAGCATTTTGAAAAACAGTATGTCACATTCTTGAATGAGCTTATAAGACAGCTTTATATCTCTCAATTTTCCTTTCTAGAATAATATTCCTTTGACTAAGTAAAACAATAAAGATATCTTGATAACAAAACACAAAGTCTGCTTGAAGAGAAACTCAATAGTTTAGTCATTGACCATCAAACTTATCTTTATAATCACATGATTAGTTTTGGAACTTCCTTTATTATAAATGTCATCAATGAAGTGAAATATTGCAGAAGAGTAAAGACTTAAGAAAGAATATGTAAAGACAGAATGAAAGGAAGTAAAGAAGGAAGGAGGAAGAGAAGGAGGGAAGGAGGAAGGAAAAAAGAAAACTTCTAAATTTGATATCTCTTTAATGCCTAGCAATAAGAGTACAAGTCTGTCAGGTTTTAGAGCAGGCATGATCTCTCAAGTCCCAAAAATCACTTTTAGAAAACATTTCTTTTGGTGTGTTAAATGTTATTATCCAAGTGGTCTCAAAGTGATCAACCAGTAGAGCATTTACTTGGATATCTGTATCTCTGGGTGATTTAAAAGTAATAATAGGAAGACAAGATTAACTAACCTGAAATCAATGATGAACAATAAAAAAAAAGAAAAAACACAATCCAAATGCTAAAGTGTGTGCTTCAGCCTTTAAATGCTATTACATTCAGAAAAAGAGAAATTCCTCTAAATAGGATTATTCAAATATGTTTTAATAAGAGCTTTTTTGTTTGTTTGTTTGTTTTTTTTTAATTACTTTCTGCTTTGTAACAAAGTGAATCAGTCATACATATACATCTGTTCCCACATCCCCTCCCTCATGCATCTCCCTCCCTCCCACCCTCCCCATCCCTCCCCTCCAGGCAGTCACAAAGCACCGAGCTGATCTCCCTGTACTCTGCGGCTGCTTCCCACTATCTATCTACCCTACGTTTGGTAGTGTATATATGTCCATGCCTCTCTTTCGCTTTGTCACAGCTTACCCTTCCCCCTCCCCATATCCTCAAGTCCATTCTCAAGTAGGTCTGTGTCTTTATTCCCGTTTTACCCCAGGTGCTTCATGACATTTTTTTTCTTATATTCCATATATATGTGTTAGCATACGGTATTTGTCTTTCTCTTTCTGACTTACTTCACTCTGTATGACAGACTCTAGGTCTATCCACCTCATTACAAATAGCTCAGTTTCGTTTCTTTTTATGGCTGAGTAATATTCCATTGTATATATGTGCCACATCTTCTTTATCCATTCATCCGATGATGGACACTTAGGTTGTTTCCATCTCCGGGCTATTGTGAATAGAGCTGCAATGAACGTTTTGGTACATGTCTCTTTTTGAATTATGGTTTTCTCAGGGTATATGCCTAGTAGTGGGATTGCTGGATCATATGGTAGTTCTATTTTTAGTTTTTTAAGGAACCTCCATACTGTTCTCCATAGTGGCTGTACCAATTCACATTCCCACCAGCAGTGCAAGAGTGTTCCCTTTTCTCCACACCCTCTCCAGCATTTATTGTTTCTAGATTTCTTGATGATGGCCATTCTGACTGGTGTGAGATGATATCTCATTGTAGTTTTGATTTGCATTTCTCTAATGATTAATGATGTTGAGCATTCTTTCATGTGTTTGTTGGCAGTCTGTATATCTTCTTTGGAGAAATGCTTATTTAAGTCTTCTGCCCATTTTTGGATTGGGTTGTTTGTTTTTTTGCTATTGAGCTGCATGAGCTGTTTATAAATTTTGGAGATTAATCCTTTGTCAGTTGCTTCATTTGCAAATATTTTCTCCCATTCTGAGGGTTGTCTTTTGGTCTTGTTTATGGTTTCCTTTGCTGTGCAAAAGCTTTGAAGTTTCATTAGGTCCCATGTGTTTATCTTTGTTTTTATTTCCATTTCTCTAGGAGGTGGGTCCAAAAGGATCTTGCTGTGATTTATGTCATAGAGTGTTCTACCTATGTTTTCCTCTAAGAGTTTGATAGTTTCTGGCCTTACATTTAAGTCTTTAATCCATTTTGAGCTTATTTTTGTGTATGGTGTTAGGGAATGATCTAATCTCATACTTTTACATGTCCCTGTCCAGTTTTCCCAGCACCACTTATTGAAGAGGCTGTCCTTTCTCCACTGTACATTCCTGCCTCCTTTATCAAAGATAAGTTGGCCATATGTGCGTGGGTTTATCTCTGGGCTTTCTATCCTGATCCACTGATCTATCTTTCTGTTTTTATGCCAGTACCACACTGTCTTAATTACTGTAGCTTTGTAGTATAGTCTGAAGTCAGGGAGCCTGATTCCTCCAGCTCCTTTTTTCGTTCTCAAGATTGCTTTGGCTATTCAGGGTCTTTTGTTTTTCCAAACAAATTTTGAAATTTTTTGTTCTAGTTCTGTGAAAAATGTCAGTGGTAGTTTGATAGGGATTGCATTGAATCTGTAGATTGCTTTGGGTAGTAGAGTCATTTTCACAATATTGATTCTTCCAATCCAGGAGCATGGTATATCTCTCCATCTGTTTGTATCATCTTTAATTTCTTTCATCAGTGTCTTATAATTTTCTGCATACAGGTCTTTTGTCTCCTTAGGTAGGTTTATTCCTAGATATTTTATTCTTTTTGTTGCAATGGTAAATGGGAGTGTTTTCTTGATTTCATTTTCAGATTTTTCATCATTAGTGTACAGGAATGCCAGAGATTTCTGTACATTAATTTTGTAACCTGCTACTTTACCAAATTCATTGATTAGCTCTAGTAGTTTTTTGGTAGCATCTTTAGGATTTTCTATGTATAGTATCATGTCATCTGCAAACAATGACAGCTTTACTTCTTCTTTTCCGATTTGGATTCCTTTTATTTCCTTTTCTTCTCTGATTGCTGTGGCTAAAACTTCCAAAACTAGGTTGAATAAGAGTGGTGAGAGTGGGCAGCCTTGTCTTGTTCCTGATCTTAGTGGAAATGGTTTCAGTTTCTCACCATTGAGGACAATGTTGGCTGTGGGTTTGTCATATATGGCCTTTATTATGTTGAGGAAAGATCCCTCTATGCCTACTTTCTGCAGGGTTTTTATCATAAATGGGTGTTGAATTTTGTCGAAAGCATTCTCTGCATCTATTGAGATGATCATATGGTTTTTCTCCTTCAACTTGTTAATATGGTGTATCACATTGATTGATTTGCGTATATTGAAGAATCCTTGCATTCCTGGAATTAACCCCACTTGATCATGGTGTATGATCCTTTTAATGTGCTGTTGGATTCTGTTTGCTAGTATTTTGTTGAGGATTTTTGCATCTATGTTCATCAGTGATATTGGCCTGTAGTTTTCTTTCTTTGTGACATCCTTGCCTGGTTTTGGTATCAAGGTGATGGTGGCCTCATAGAATGAGTTTGGGAGTGTTCCTTCCTCTGAAATTGTTTGGAAGAGTTTGAGAAGGATGGGTGTTAGCTCTTCTCTAAATGTTTGATAGAATTCGCCTGTGAAGCCATCTGGTCCTGGGCTTTTGTTTGATGGAAGATTTTTAATCACAGTTTCAATTTCAGTGCTTGTGATTGGTCTATTCATATTTTCTATTTCTTCCTGAGTCAGTCTTGGCAGGTTGTGCATTTCTAAGAATTTGTCCATTTCTTCCAGGTTGTTCATTTTATTGGCATAGAGTTGCTTGTAGTAATCTCTCATGATCTTTTGTATTTATGCAGTGTCAGTTGTTACTTCTCCTTTTTCATTTCTAATTCTATTGATTTGAGTCTTCTCCCTTCTTTTCTTGATGAGTCTGGCTAATGGTTTGTCAATTTTGTTTATCTTCTCAAAGAACCAGCTTTTAGTTTGGTTGATCTTTGCTATCGTTTCCTTCATTTCTTTTTCATTTCTTTCTGATCTGATCTTTATGATTTCTTTCCTTCTGCTAGCTTTGGGGGTTTTTTGTTCTTCTTTCTCTAATTGCTTTAGGTGCAGGGTCAGGTTGTTTACTCGAAATGTTTCCTGTTTCTTAAGGTGGGATTGTATTGCTATAAACTTCCCCCTTAGAACTGCTTTTGCTGCATCCCATAGGTTTTGGGTTGTCGTGTCTCCATTGTCATTTGTTTCTAGGTATTTTTTAATTTCCTCTCTGATTTCTTCAGTGATCACTTCGTTATTGAGTAGTGTATTGCTTAGCCTCCATGTGTTTGTATTTTTTACAGATCTTTTCCTGTAATTGATGTCTAGTCTCATAGCATTGTGGTCGGAAAAGATACTTGATACTATTTCAATTTTCTTAAATTTACCAAGGCTTGATTTGTGACCCAAGATATGATCTATCCTGGAGAATGTTCCATGAGCACTTGAGAAAAATGTGTATTCTGTTGTTTTTGGATGAAATGTCCTATAAATATCAACTAAGTCCATCTTGTTTAATGTATCATTTAAAGCTTGTGTTTCCTTATTTATTTTCATTTTGGACGATCTGTCCATTGGTGAAAGTGGGGTGTTAAAGTCCCCTACTATGATTGTGTTACTGTCGATTTCCCCTTTTATGGCTGTTAGTATTTGCCTTATATATTGAGGTGCTCCTATGTTGGGTGCATAAATATTTACAATTGTTATATCTTCTTCTTGGATCGATCCCTTGATCATTATGTAGTGTCCTTCTTTGTCTCTCCTAATAGTCTTTATTTTAAAGTCTATTTTGTCTGATATAAGAATTGCTACTCCAGCTTTCTTTTGATTTCCATTTGCATGGAATATCTTTTTCCATCCCCTTACTTTCAATCTGTATGTGTCTTTAGGTCTGAAGTGGGTCTCTTGTAGACAGCATATATATGGGTCTTGTTTTTGTATCCATTCAGCCACTCTGTGTCTTTTGGTGGGAGCATTTAGTCCATTTACATTTAAGGTAATTATTGATATGTATGTTCCTATTCCCATTTCCTTAATTGCTTTGGGTTCGTTATTGTAAGTATATTCCTTCTGTTGTGTTTCTTGCCTAGAGAAGTTCCTTTAGAATTTGTTGTAAAGCTGGTTTGGTGGTGCTGAACTCTCTCAGCTTTTGCTTGTCTGTAAACGTTTTAATTTCTCCATAAAATCTGAATGAGATCCTTGCTGGGTAGAGTAATCTTGGCTGCAGGTTTCTTTCCTTCATCACTTTAATTATGTCCTGCCACTCCCTTCTGGCTTGTAGAGTTTCTGCTGAGAGATCAGCTGTTAACCTGATGGGGATTCCCTTGTGTGTTATTTGTTGTTTTTGCCTTGCTGCTTTTAATATGATTTCTTTGTGTTTAATTTTTGACAGTTTGATTAATATGTGTCTTGGTGTATTTCTCCTTGGATTTATTCTGTATGGGACTCTCTGTGCCTCCTGGACTTGATTAACTATTTCCTTTCCCATATTGGGGAAGTTTTCAACTATAATCTCTTCAAATATTTTCTCAGTCCCTTTCTTTTTCTCTTCTTCTTCTGGAACCCCTATAATTCGAATGTTGGTGCGTTTAATGTTGTCCCAGAGGTCTCTGAGACTGTCCTCTGTTCTTTTCATTCTTTTTTCTTTATTTTGCTGTGCAGCAGTTATTTCCACTATTTTATCTTCCACCTCACTTATCCGTTCTTCTGCCTCAGTTATTCTGCTATTGATCCCATCTAGAGTATTTTTTATTTCATGTATTGTGTTTTTAATCGATGCTTGATTCATCTTTAGTTCTTCTCAGTCCTTGTTAACTGTTTCTTTCATTTTGTCTATTCTATTTCCAAGATTTTGGATCATCTTTACCATCATTATTCTGAATTCTTTTTCAGGTAGACTGCCTATTACCTCTTCATTTGTTAGGTCTGGTAGGTTTTTATCTTGCTCCTTCACCTGCTGTGTATTTTTCTGTCTTCTCATTTTGCTTATGTTACTGTGTTTGGGGTCTCCTTTTTGCAGGCTGCAGATTCGTAGTTCCCGTTGTTTTTCGTGTCTGACCCCAGTGGCTAAGGTTGTTTCAGTAGGTTGTATAGGCTTCCTGGTGGGGGGGACTAATGCCTGTGTTCTTGTGGTTGAGGCTCGATCTTGTCTTTCTGGTGGACAGGTCCACGTCTCGTGGTGTGTTTTGGGGTGCCTATGGCCTTATTATGTTTTTAGGTAACTTCTCTGCTAATGGGTGGGGTTGTGTTCCTGCCTTTCTAGTTGCTTGGCATAGGGTGACCAGCACTGTAGCTTGCTGGTCGTTGACTGAAGCTGGGTGCTGGTGTTGGGATGGAGATCTCTGGGAGATTTTCGCTGCTTGATATTATGTGGAGCTGGGAGGTCTCTTGTGGACCCGTGTCCTGAAGTTGGCTCTCCCACTTCAGAGGCACAGCACTGGCTCCTGGCTGCAGCACCAAGAGCCTTTCATCCACCCAGCTCAGAATAACAGGGAGAAAAAGCAGAAAGAAAGAATTAGTAGAAGAAAGAAAGAGAGAGGGAAAGAAAGGAAGAAGGGAAGAAAGGAAGGAAGGAAGGAAGAAAGAAAGAAAGGAGGGAGGGAGTGAGGAAGGATGGAAAGAAAGAAGGAAAGAAAGGAGGGAGGGAGGGAGCAATGAAAGCAAAAGGAAGAGTGAATGGAAGAAGGGAGGGAGGGAGGGAGGAAGGAAAGAAAGAAAGAAAGACAGGAGGGAGGGAGGGAGGGAGGAAAGAAAAAGAAAGTGGAAAGAAGAAGGGTGGGAGGGAGGGAGGGAAGAAAAAGAAAGAAGGAAAGGAAGAGCGGAGGGAGGAAGGGAAGGTAGGAATAAAAGAAAGAGCAGGTAAAGTAAAATAGAATAAAGTATGAAATATAGTAGCGTTATTAAAATTAGAAAGTAATTATTGAAAAAAAAAAAAAAACGGACCGATAGAACCCTGGGACATATGGTGGAAGCAAAGCTATACAGAGAGAATCTTACACAGAAGATTACACATACACATTCACAAAAAGAGAGCAGGGGGAAAAATCAAAAATCTTGCTCTCCAAGCCCACCTCCTCAATTTGGGATAATTCGTTGTAAAAAGAGGAAAAGGGCAAGAAGTCTGAAATCTTGCTCTCTAAGTCCACCTCCTTACTTTGGAATAATTCGTTGTAAAAAGAGGAAAAGGGGGGAAAGTCTTAAATCTTGTCCTCAAAGTCCACTTCCTCAATTTGGGATGATTCGCTGTCCATTCATGCACTCCACAGACACAGGGCACATCAAATGGACCGTGGAGCTTTAATCCGCTGCCTCCGAGGCTGCACAGAGAGATTTCCCTGACTCTGCTCTCACAGCTCCCGGGTCTCAGCCTTGGACCTGGCCCCGCCTCTGTGCGTAGGTCGCCGGAGGGCGTCCGTTCTTCGCTCAGACAGTACGGGTTTAAAGGAGCCGCTGATTCGGGGGCTCTGGCTCACTCATGCAGAGGGGAGGGAGGGCCGCGCAGTGTGGGGCGGGCCTGCGGCGGCAGAGGCCGGCGTGACGTTGCAGCAGCCCGTGGCGCTCCGTGCGCTTTCCCGGGAAAGCCGTCCCCGGGTCTCGGGACCCCGGCAGTGGCGGGGTGCACAGGTCCCCCGGAAGGCGGGGCGGACAGTGACCCGCGCTCGCACACAGGCCCCGCGACTGCGGCGGCGGCGGGCGGCGGCAGGCGGCGGCGGTGGCGGGCCGCGGGGGTGGCGGCGGCGGCGGCGGCGGCGGCGGCGGCGGGCGGTGGGCGGGCGGTGGGCGGCGGCGGGCCGCGGCGGCGGCGGGCGGTGGGCGGCGGCGGCGGCGGCCCACGCCCGTCTCCGAGGTCCACGCCTTACCCGCGGCTCGCGCCTGTCTCCGGCGCTTCCCTAAGCAGCCCTTTTAATGCCCTCTCCTCGCACACCAGGAAACAAAAGTGAAAGTGAAAGAAGACTCTTGCCTCTTCAGCAACTCCAGACCCTTTCCCCGGACTCCCTCCGGGCTAGCCGTGGTGCACTAACCCCTTCAGGCTCTCTTCCTGCCGCCAGCCCCAGTCCTCTCCCTGCGCTCCGACTGAAAGCCGATACCCAAGCCTCAGCTCCCAGCCCCGCCCGCCACGGCGGCCGAGCAGAGAAGCCTCTCGGGCTGGTGTGTGCCTGAGGGCACCGATCCTCTGTGCCAGAATCTCTCCGCTTTGCCCTCCACACCCCTGTTGCTGTGCTCTCCTCCGCTACTCCGAAGCTTTCCCCCTCCGCCACCTGCAGTCTCCGCCCACGAAGGGGCTTGTAGTGTGTAGAAACCTTCCCTCCTTCACGGCTCCCTCCCACTGGTGCAGGTCCCGTCCCTATCCTATTGTCTCTGTTTATTCTTTTTTTCTTTTGCCCTACCCAGGTATGTGGGGAGTTTCTTGCCTTTTAGGGGGTCTGAGGTCTTCTGTCAGCGTTCAGTAGGTGTTCTGTAGGAGTTGTTCCACGTGTAGATGAATTTCTGATGTATCTGTGGGGAGGAAGGTGATCTCCGCGTCTTACTCTTCCGCCATCTTCCTCCGGGGCCTGTTTGTTTGTTTTTAAGTGAGGTTCATTTGACATCCTGAAAATTTGGTAGCAATTGATTTGGTAAAGAGGAGATAGAAGTGTTTTCCAGGCAGGTGAAGTGAGAGGCTGTGCCCTTCTGACAAAATGGTAGTACAGATATGATACTGGTTAGCAGCTCTGAACTAACGCCTCAATGATTCAGTCAATTATCTTAAATTAAATAACTGACAACCTTCCTAGTAGAAGTTGGAAGGTGTGTGTGTGTGCATGTGTATGTGTGTGTGTGTGTATGAGAGAGAGAGAGAGAGGGAGGGAGAAATCTATAATCATCCTCACCTTTGGTCTTATTGTACCTCCCATTCATATGCAGGTAGAATTTCATTATAATAAATTTAAGGGGTCTGAATTATATAAGATCCAGCATCCTGATTCTAGGCAAAGTTATTCCCAAGGCTTGTTGTAATATTGCTTTTCTGATTTTCTGCAATAATTAATTCTATATGACAAATATTCTCTCAGTCTTTTTTTATGCTACAGTCTCCATGAGGAAACAGTATCTGACTTATGCTGTTTATGGTATAAATGTTAAATTATATGTCTGTAACTATAGGGTGTATTAAATTAGCAATAATAAAATTGACATGGGTCATTTAAATATTACTTAGCTCTGTGTTCATTCTTGCCCATCTCAAAGGCAAAGCATCTAAAGAAAAAATAATAATTTATTTTAATAATTGTATCAGGAGGGAAAAATCATCCTGCCCCTTACTGAAGAAAACTCATTTAAGAAGAGGATAAATGGAGTTGTCTGTCGCTTTATAGGTAATAAGAGAGAAAGGTTTCAGTTAAAGTGAAGAGAATAGCCCTTAAACATTTCCATTGACTTTTTAATTTTTATTTTTCCAAATACTCACTTAGAAATTTGAAATTCCAGTATTATATTTCAGGGAAGTTTTATTCTTCACTGTGAACATCATCATGCTCTTTGCTTTTATATTAATCCATAAATAAAGGTCCAAAAATAAAATAAAGGCCAGCATAATTAATTATGTAAAATACCATTATTTGGGTATATACAAATAAACGAAATTAAGACTAAGTCAAAGATTGGAAATACATTTGAACTTAGTAGAATAAAAAAAAAATTATGGGGCTTCCCTGGTGATGCAGTGGTTGAGAGTCCACCTGCCGATGCAGGGGACACAGGTTCATGCCCCAGTCCGGGAAGATCCCACATGCCGTGGAGCGGCTGGTCCCGTGAGCCATGGCTGCTGAGCCTGTGCATCCAGAGCCTGTGTTCTGCAACGGGAGAGGCCATAGCAGTGAGAGGCCAGCATACCAAAAAAAAAAAAAAAAATTATGGAGCTGTTACTTCTTGCGTCTATCCCCAAACTATATACTTACTCTGGAATAGTTTACAAGAATCATGGTCTCAGCTCTAAAACTGGGACCACAAATTATACAAAGTTTTGTTTTAAAAATCTTCTGCTTTCTCTTTACTGTACAGGTTGAAGAGCAAATATATACACAGTTAAAAAAGAACTTTAATTGCCAGTTTCTTTAAGTAAAGAGTAGAAAATATCAGGATGAAAGAAATTTTTCCTAAAGCAATTAACAAAGAAGACTAGGGTTGAAGCCTCCTGATTTGTAAATTACACATTATTCATAGTACTAACAAAAATACTAAGAAAAATAAAACTTGATACTGTTATTAAACTTATATTGTTGATTCATATCATATTGATTCATTAATAAGTATCTATGGGTCACAACATACAATCAAGTCAGTGAGCTAGACCCTGGCAGAGTTCAAGAATGGGTGCCCTTTGATGAAAAAAATTGAAGAAGACACAAATAAATGGAAATATATTGTGCTCATGGATTGGAAAAAATAATATTGTTAATTTTAATATTGTTAAAATGTCCATATTACCCAAAGCAATCTACAGACTCAAATGAGTCTGTAAATAATTCCAATATCATTTTTCACAGAAATAGAACAAACAATTTTTAACTTGATATGAAACTAGAAATAGCCAAAGACTCTGAATAACCAAAGCAATCTTGAGAAAGAACAAAGCTGGAGGCATCATACTTCCTGATTTCAAACTATATAAAAAAGCTATCATAATCAAAATAATATGGTATCATCCTAAAAACAGACACATAAACCAATGGAACAGAAATGAGAGCCCAGAAATAAACCCATGCATAAGTGGTCAATTAATTTATAACAAAGGAGGCAAGAACATACAATAAAGAAAGTTCATCACTTCAATAAACTGTGTTGGGAAAAATGGACAGCCACATGCAATAGAAGGAAACTAGACTATTATCTTACACCATACACAAAATTAACTTAAAATGGATTAAAGACTTAAATATAAGACCTAAAGACATAAAACTCTTGGAAGTAAATATAGATGGTAAGCTCCTTGACCGGGGTCTTGGTGATGATTTTTTGGATTTGATTACAAAAGCAAAGGCAACAAAAGCAAAAATAAACAAGTAGAACATATTTGCAAATCATATGTCCAGTAAGGGGTTAATATTCAAAATGTATAAATAATTCATACAACTCAATAACAGAAAAACAAATCCTATATAATGGGCAGAGTATCTGAATAAACATTTTTCCAAAGAAAACCTTCAGATGGTCAACAGCTACATGAGAAGATGCTCAACATCATTAATAATCAGGAAAATGCAAATCAAAACTACAATGAGATATCACCTCACACCTGTTACAACGGCCATGATCAAAAAGACAACAAATAAGTGTTGGTGAGGATGTGGAAAAAATAAACTCTTGTGCACTGTTGGTGGGAAGGTAAATTAGTGCAGCCACTATGGAAAACATTATGGAGGTTCCTCAAAAAATTAACAATAGAACTTCCATATGATCCAGCAATTCCACTTCAGGGTATTTATCCAAAGAAAATGATAACACTATTTCTAAAAGATATATGCTCCCCTGTGTTCATCACAATGTTATTTACAATAGCCAAGAGGTAGAAAAACCTGTGCCCACTGATGGATGAAAAGAAGATCTGGTATATATAATGTAATATTACTCAGCTGTAAAAAAAATCATGAAATCTTGTCATTTTTGACAACATGGATGGGCCTAGAAGGTATTATGCCAAGTGGTGTAAGTCAGGCAGAACAAAACAAAGAAATACCATATGACTTCACTTATATGTGTAATCTAAAAAATAAATCAAACCAACCAACAAAACACATCGATACAGAGAACAGAATGGTGGCTGCTAGATGGGAAGAGGTATTGGAGGTGGTAAAATGGGTAAATGTGTTCAAAAGATACACACTTCTTGTTATAAAATAAGTCATGGGAATGTAATGTACAACACAGTGATTATAGTCAGTTAATAGTATAGTGTATATTTGAAAGTTGCCAAGATAGTAAATGTTAAAAGTTCTCAACACAAGAAAAGAAAAATTGTAACTCTGTATGGTGGCAGATGTTAACTAGACTTATTGAGGTAACCATTTTGCATTGTATACAAATATGTAATCATATGTGTTCACCTGAAATAATATAATGTTACATGTCAATTATACCTCAAAAAAATTGAACTGCCTAAAATGTATGTTTAAATATATTATAACTGTAATCTATAGAGAAACAATCTGAGTAAAAATTCTTTTTTTATTTATACTTTCACTATCACCCATTGATATGCCTGATTTTTTGGAAATTATATACCAGTAACTGATTTGCATAAAAATTACCATAAAACCTAAGGAATAAAAAACAAAAACAAAAACATGGTGGCTTTCTTGATCCCCGTTACTGCAAAGTTCATTACCTACTGAAAGATTCAGTGTTGTAAGCTACTAACAAAGTAAGAAAGATAGCAAAATATAAATTTTTTAAAAGATATATGTATAATAATAGGACTTAGTAATTTAGTAATGACTAACATCATGTTACCATGTCAAGCATTGTTAGAAGCACTTTATAAGTTCTTATTTTTGATTTCTCTGAATACAAGTTTATTATCATGCTTTGTAGTGAGGAAGATGGTGCTTAGATCGATTAAGACCTGGGAAGGGGTAAAACTTTGTTTTAAAACCTATGTCATTCAACTTTATACATATTAGTTAACCACTATATTGTATCAAACAGGGAGTCATTCTAAAAACTGCTAACATTGTACATTTATATAGAGTTTTAGCTCTTACATATGAAAGAGGTATTTTATATAGTATATCATTTGAACTTTATATTTACCTTGTGAGTAGCCTTAAATTTTATTCCTTTATGCACAAGAGCAAACTAAAATTTTGAATGGTTACCCATGACAAACTTTTGGTGAATGGAAATGTTACGACTCCAAAGCAAGACTTCTCAATATATAGCAGTAGTATATTTCTTTTATGTTACTCTGAGATCACTTTAGTGCTGGAATATGCTAAGCAGGAATGAGAGTTTAAATGTCATAATTTCTGTTAACAAAATATCAAGAAAAATAATGATATTTATGGTGTATTATTTACCTCTGAAGTGATGCATATGATGTATTGTCAATATTTACTTTTTTAATTTCACTTAGGTTAAATTTAAAATTTTAGACTTCTAATTTGATATATACTGCTATTATAAGAGAAAACAATTAAAACCCTCAAAATAATATTCAAATTATCATTCAATTAATTGAGAACTGGTTGATATCAATATTCTTTTCTTTATCTAGATTAACACGGTATTCTGATCCAGTATTTGGGAAGAAACATATATTCTTTTCTTTTTCATAATGATATCAGAAACATATATTATTTTCTTTTTCATAATGATATCAGAGAAATATAACTTAGTTAATTGTTCAAAGAAATATATTTTACTGATATTCATGACTGAACAACCTAAAAGTTTCCTTATCGATATTCTGCTTTAAGACTCAGTCTTTGTTGGGTCCACCAATACAAATGTATAAACTCTGTCATGATCTGCCCTCCATTTTATAAGATACATGAAAAGATGTTCAGCCTCATTAGCTGTTAAGGCAAATTAAAGCATGATGAGATGCTACTATACATCCATTAGACAAGCTAAAATATAAAATAGTGATAATACCAAGTGCTGAAGAGGATGTAAAAAACTAGGTCTCTTATAAATTGTTGAAGGAATTGTAAAATGATAAAGCCATTATTGAAACTATCTTGGAATTTTCTTGTAAAATTAACCATACAACCCAGAAATAGTACTCTTGCTCATTTAGTTTAGGCAAATGAAAACGTGTGTCCACACAAAAACCTGTACACTCGTGTTCATAGTAACTTTCTCTTTTTTTTTTTTTTTGTGGTACGTGGGCCTCTCATTGTTGTGGCCTCTCCAGTTGCAGAGCACAGGCTGCAGACAAGCAGGCTCAGCAGCCATGGCTCTTGGGCCCAGGCACTCCATGGCATGTGGGATCTTCCCAGACCAGGGCACGAACCCATGTCCCCTGCATTGGGAGGTGGACTCCTAACCACTGTGCCACCAGTGAAGCCCCATAGTAACTTTCTTTTAAATAGCAAAACCTGGAAATAAATATCCTCTCCTTATGTCTATCAGAAGGTCTGCTAAGCTTCTGTCTCTGCCTTATTCTCCTTTACATATAAATCAATTAAACCTGGCTTTGCTTATTCTGCTGTCCTTTTTGGGAGCAGACAAAAGACACAGAAAATACTTATTGGGTCTCTACTGTGTGGTAGGTACTGGGAATGCAATGATAAAAGACAAAAGAGGCCTGTACTTTCATGGAGCTTGGAGTTTAGCAGGGAGAGCATGTGAAAAACAGGAAAACTCACAAATAAATAAATAATTGGATAATATACTGTTATGAGAGAAAAAAATAAGATATTTTACTTAGAACAATAATAGGCAAATTACCACTTATGTTAAATGAAGTTTTATTAGAGCACGGGGCCACAGTCAGTCATTTTTTTTACATATTGTCTATGGCTATGTTCATGATACAAGGCAGAAGTGAATAGTTGTAAAAGAGATTGTATGGCCTACAAAGCCTAAAATATTTACCATCTGGACCTTTAAGAAAATGTTTGTAGGGCCTCCCTGGTGGCGCAGTGGTTAAGAGTCCGCCTGCCGATGCAGGGGATACGGGTTCGTGCCCCGGTCTGGGAGGATCCCATATGCCGCGGAGCGGCTGGGCCCGTGAGCCATGGCCGCTGGGCCTGCGCATCCGGAGCCTGTGCTCCGCAACGGGAGAGGCCACAACAGTGAGAGGCCCGCATACCGCAAAAGAAAAAAAAAAAAAGGAAAAAAAAAAAAAAAAAAGAAAATGTTTGTAGACCTCTGACTTGGGATAGATATTTTGAGCCTCAATCTGGATCTTAATAATTTTATATTCCCTTGTTTAGCAAGATAATATCTGTGAAACCTCAGTGTTGAGAACTTTTTAAGAATGATATTTTAAAATATCCTTAAACTTCATATACATACCAAGATCTAAATCTCCTGGTCTATTATATAGTAGAGTTTGTTCTAATTAGAGCTAAACTATGAACCTTCTTGATCTATGGTAGTAGGATGGTGTGATTTTCTAAACCATCGTAGAGGCTCATCAGTAGGTCTTGAAATCAATTTTCTTGTTGTAACTAAAATTTTTAAGTGAAATAGACAAAGGTAGAAAAATAGAGTGAAATGCGGAAAATAAAGGCAAGATTGCTTATAAAAGCTTTGTTTCAGTTTGGTAACACACGCACACACACACACACGTTCTGGTTTACCACATATTGACATCAATTAGAAAATGTTTGAATGTCATTGCTTAATGAAATATGAAGCTTGTAGCCCAAGTGTTGTGGAACATTAAGGGTGATGGAGTTAAGTGTGACTATACTGTTCCCATCTCATCCTTAAGGACCAAAGATTGGGAGAAGGAGAAGAGTAGAGGATATTTAATGGAGGACTTTGGCACCCCTTCTGATCTAGAATTCTGGAAGAGATCTCTTTGAAGACTTCTCTGTGCAAAAAACCAAAGGCATGCCAGAGAATCAGTTCAAAATTGAGGAGGTGGATTTTGGGAGCAACTGTAGACTTGGGGCTTGCTTTCTGCATCTAATTTGTTTCTGGTTTTATGTTTATCTTAGTTTAGTATTCAGAGTTTATTATCATTAGTAGATTTGTTTATTGATTTGGTTGCTCTCTTCCACCCTTCTTATATATAAATATATATATATATATATATATATATATATATATATATATGGTTTTTTCCTTTTTCTCTTTTTATTAGTGTGTATGTGTATGCTTCTTTGGGTGATTTTGTCTGTATTGCTTTGCTTTTACCATTTGTGCTGGGTTATTTTCTATCTTCTTTTTTTTTTTAGTATACATTTTAGCACTTATTATCATTGAGGGATTCGATTTTTGGTTTGTTTGCTCTTTTCTTTCTTTTTTATTACTTTTTACATTTTAATATTTCTCTTTATTTTTAAAATTTTAATACCTTTAATTCTTTTTATTTTAATTTTTTCCCTCTTTTGTTCTATTTTTCTCCCTTTTATTCTGACCCTTGTGGCTAACAAGGCTTTGGTGCTCTGGCTGCATGTAAGGCCTGTGCCTCTGAGGAGGGAGAGCCGAGTTTAGGACATTGCTCCACCAGACACCTCCCAGCTCCACATAATATCAAATGGTGAAAGCTCTTCCAGACATCTCCATCTTAATGTTAAGACCCAACTCCACTCAACGACGGGTAGGCTACCGGGCTGGAAATCCTATGCTGAACAACTAGCAAGACAGGAACACAACCACACTGATGGCAGAGAGGCTGCCTAAAATCATAATAAGGTCACAGACACCACAAAACCCACCACAAGATGTGGTCCTGCCCTCTAAAAAGACAAGATCCAGCCTCATCCATCAGAGCACAGGCATTAGTCCCCTCCATCAGGAAGCCTACAGAACCCACCGAACAAACCTTAGCCACTGGGAGCAGACACAAAAAACAACAGGAACTACGAACCTGTGGCCTGTTAAAAGGAGTCCATAAATGCAGTGAGTTAAGCAAAATGAGAAGACACAGAGACACACAGTAGATGAAGGAGCAAGTTAAAAACACACCAGACCAAACAAATGAAGATGAAATAGGCAGTCTACCTGAAAATAATTCAGAGTAATGATTGCAAATGTGATCCAAAATCTTGGAATTAGAATGGAGAAAATACAAGAAACTTTTAACAAGGACCTAGAAGAACTAAAGAGCAAACAAACAATGATGAACAACACAATAAATGAAATTAAAAATTCTCTACAGGAATCATTAGCAGAATAACTGAGGCAGAAGAACAGATAAGTGAGGTGGAAAATAAAATAGTTGAAATAACTACTGCAAAGCAGAATAAAGAGAAAAAAAAGATTGAAAAGGATTGAAGACAGTCTTAGAGACCTCTGGGATAACATTAAATGCACCAACATTCGAATTGTAGGGGTTCCAGAAGAAAAAGAGAAAAAGAAAGGGACTGAGAAAATATTTGAAGAGATTATAAATAAAAACTTCCCTAATATTGAAAAGAAATAGTCAATCAAGTCCAGAAAGTACAGAGAGTCTCATACAGTATAAATCCAAGGAGAAACATGACAAGACACATATTAATCAAACTATCAGATATTAAATACAAAGAAAAAATATTAAAAGCATAAATGGAAAAACAAAAAATAACATACAAGGGAATCCCCATAAGGTTAACAGCTTATCTTACAGCATAAACTCTGCAGGACAGAAGGGAGTGGATGTCTGCAAGACATATTTAAAGTGATAAAAGGGAAAAACCTACAACAAAGATTGCTATAACCAGAAAGGATCTCATTAAGATTTGATGGAGAAATTAAAATATTTACAAACAAGCAAAATCTAAGAGAATTCAGCACCACCAAACCAGCTTTACAACAAATGCTAAAGGAACTTCTCTAGGTAGGAAACACAAGAGAAGGAAAATACTTGCAATAACAAACCCAAAAGAATTAAGAAAATGGTAATAGGAACATACATATCGATAATTACCTTAAATCTAAATGGATTAAATGCTTCAACCAAAAGACATAGACTGGCTGAATGGATATAAAAACAAGACTCATATATATGCTGTCTACAAGAGACCAATTTCAGATCCAGGAGCACATAAGGACTAAAAGTGAGGGGATGGAAAAAGATATTCTATGCAAATGGAAATCAAAAGAAATATGGAGTAGCAATTCTAATATCACACAAAATAGACTTTAGAATAAGGACTATTACAAGAGACAAAGAAGGACACTACAGAATGATCAAGGGATCAATTCAAGAATAAGATATAACAATTGTAAATATTTATGCACCCAAGATAGAAGCACCTCAATACATAAGACAAATGCTAACAGTCATAAAAGTGGAAATTGACAGTATCAAAATCATAGTAGAGGACTTTAACACCCAAACTTCACCAATGGACACATCATCTAAACTGAAAATAAATAAGAAAACACAAGCTTTAAATGATACTTTAAACAAGATGGACTTAACTGATATTTATAGGACATTCCATCCAAGAACAAAATAATAAACTTTCTTCTCAAGTGCTCATGGAACATTCTCCAGGATAGATCATATCTTGTGTCACAAATCAAGCCTTGGTAAATTTAAGAAAATTGAAGTTGTACCAAGTATCTTTTCTGAGCACAATGCTATGAGACTAGATATCAATTACAGGAAAAAAAGATCTGTAAAATATACAAACACATGGATGCTAAACAGTACACTACTTAAGAGCCAAGAGATCACTGAAGAAATCAAAGAGGAAATTAAAAAATATATACCTAGAAACAAATGACATTGAAAACATGATGACCCAAAACATATGGGATGCAGCAAAAGCACTTCTAAGAGGGAAGTTTTTATCAATACAATCCTACATCAAACAACAAGAAACATCTCAAATAAACAACCTAACCTTACAACAAAAGCAATTAGAGAAAGAAGAAGAACAACAACAACCAAAAAAAAAGTTAGTAGAAAGAAAAAAAATCATAAAAATCAGATCAGAAATAAATGAAAAAGAAATGAAGGAAATGATAGCAAAGATCAATAAAACTAAAAGCTGTTTCTTTGAGAAAATAAACAAAATTGATAAATCATTAGCCAGACTCATCAGGAAAAAAGGGAGAAGACAAATCAACAGAAGTAGAAATGAAAAAGCAGTAACAACTGACACTGCAGAAATACAGAGGAGCATGAGAGATTAACCTGGAAGAAATGGACAACTTCTTAGAAAAGCACAACCTTCCGAGACTGAACCAGGAAGAAATAGAAAATATAAACAGGCCAATCACAAGTAGTGAAATTGAAACTGTGATTAAAATTCATCCAACAAACAAAAGCCCAGGACAAGATGGCTTCACAGGTGAACTCTATCAAACATTTAGAGAAGAGCTAACACCTATCTGTCTCAAACTCTTCCAAAATATAGCAGAGGAAGGGACACTCTCAAACTCATTCTACATGGCCACCATCACCCGGATACCAAAACAAGGCAAAGATGTCACAAAGAAAGAAAACTACAGGCTAATATCACTGATGAACATACATGTAAAAATTCTCAACAACCACAACAAAAAAATTCTCAACAAAAGACTAGCAGACTGAATCCAACAGCACATTAAAAAAAAACATGCACCATGATCAAGTGGGGTTTACCCAAAGAATGCAAGTAGTCTTCAAAACATGCAAATCAATCAATGTGATACACCATATTAACAATTTGTTGGAGCAAAACTGTATGATCATCTCAATAATAGCAGAAAAAACTTTTGACAAAATTCAACACCCGTTTCTGATAAAAACCTTCCAGAATGTAGGCATAGAGGGAATTTACCTCAACATGATAAAGGCCATATATGACAAACCCACAGCCAACATCATTCTCAATGGTGAAAAATTGAAAGCATTTTCACTAAGATCAGGAACAAGACAAGGTTGTCCACCTTGTGGAAAACCATATTGGTTGTTCACTATGATTCAACATAGTTTTGGAAGTTTTGGACACAGCAATTAGAGAAGAAAAAGAAATAAATGAATGCAAATTGGGAAACAAAAAAGTAAAGCTGTCACTGTTTGCAGATACTATATATTGATTATCCTAAACGTGCTACCAGAAAACTACTAGAGCTAATCAATAAATTTGGTAAAGTACCAGATACAAAATTAATGCACAGAAATCTTTTGCATTCTTATACACTAATGATGAATAATCTGAAAGGGAAATTAGGGAAACACTTCCATTGACCACTGCAACAAAAAGAATTATATGCATAGGAATATACCTACCTAAGGAGACAAAAGACCTGTATGCAGAAAACTATAAAACACTGATTTAAGAATTTAAACATGATACAAACAGATGTAGAGATATATCATGTTCTTAGATTGGAAAAATCAACATTGTGAAAATGACTATACTATCCAAAGCAATCCAGAGATTCAATACAATTCCTCTCAAACTTCCAAGGTCAGTTTTCACAGAACTAGAACAACAACAACAAAAAACAAATCACAAATTGCATGGAAACACAAAAGTCCCCAAATAGTCAAAGCATCTTTTGAAAGAGAAACAGAGCTTGGGGAATCAGGCTCCTAGATTTTAGACTATACTACAAAGCTATAGTAATCAACACAGTATGGTACTGGCACAAAAACAGAAATATAGATCAATGGAACAGGTTAGAAAGCCCAGAAATAAACCCAAGCACATATGGTCACCCTATTTTTGATAAAGGAGGCAAGAATATACAATGAAGAAAGAACTCATTGTCAATGAGTGGTGCTGGGAAAACTGGACAGCTACATGTAAAAGAATGAATTTATAACACTCCCTAACACCATACACAAAAATAAACTCAAAATGAATTAAAGGCATAAATTTGAGGCCAGACACTATAAAATTCTTAGAAGAAATCATAGACAGAACACTCTATGACATAAGTAACAGCAAGATCCTTTTTGACACACCACCTAGAGAAATGGGAATAAAAATAAAAATAAACAAATGGGACCTAAAGGAACAAAACTTTTGTACAGTAATGGAAACCATAAGCAAGATGAAAAGAAACCCTCAGAAAGGGAGAAAATATTTGTAAATGAAGCAACTGACAAATGATTAATCTCCAAAATTTACAAGCAGCTCATGAAGCTCAAAATCAAAAACAAAGAACCCAATCCAAAAATGGCAAAAGACCTAAATAGACATTTCTCCAAAGAGTACATATAGATTGCCAATAAGCACAAGAAAGGATGCTCAACATCACTAATCATTAGAGAAATGCAAATCAAAACTACAGTGAGGGCTTCCCTGGTGGTGCAGTGGTTGAGAGTCTGGCTGCTGATGCAGGGGACACGGGTTCGTGCCCCGGTCTGGGAAGATCCAACATGCCGCGGGGTGGCTGTGCCTGTGAGCCATGGCCTCTGAGCCTGTGCCTCCGGAGCCTGTGCTCTGCAATGGGAGAGGCCACAACAGTGAGAAGCCCGTGTACAGCCAAAAAAAAAAAAAAAAAAAAAAAAGCTACAATGAGTTATCACCTTACATCTGTCAGAATAGCCATCATCAAAGTATGTACAAACAATAAATGCTGGAGAGGGTGTGGAGAAGAGGATACCTCTTGCACTATTGGTGCAAATTTAAATTGATACAGCCCCTATGGCGAACAGTATCAAGGTTCCTTAAACACTAAAAATAGACCTCTCATACTGCCCAGCAACCCCCTACTGGGGATATACCCTGAGAAAACCATAATTCAAAAAGTGTTATGTATCACAATGTTCATTGCAGCTCTATTTACAATAGCCAGGACATGGAATCAACCTAAGTTTCCATGGACAAATGAATGGATGAAGAAGATGTGGCACATATATACAATGCAATATTACTCAGCCATAAAAAAAATAATAATTGAGTTATTTGTAGTGAGGTGGATGGACTTAGAGTCTGTCATACGAGTGAAGTAAGTCAGAAAGAGAAAAATAAATACCACATGCTAACACATATATATGGAATCTAATATATATATATATATATTTCTAAAGAGCCTATGGGCAGGACATGAATAAAGGCACAGGCGTAGAGAATGGACTTGAGGATATGGGGAGGGGAAAGGTTAAGCTGGGAAAATGTGAGAGAGTGGCACGGACTTTTATATTCTACCAAATGTAAAATGGATAGCTAGTGGGAAGCAGCTGCATAGCACAGGGAGATCAGCTCGGTGATTTGTGACCACCTAGAGGGGTGCAATAAGGAGGGTGGGAGCGAGACACAAAAGGGAGGAGATATAGAGATATATGTATATGTATATGTATAGCTGATTCACTTTGTTATAAAGCAGAAACTAACACACCATTGTAAAGCAATTATAATCCAATAAATATGTTAAAAAAAATTGACCAGTGTAGGTTTCAGGACATATGACCCACAACTTTGTGGAGATTAGTGTGTTTCTAGATGCAATTTTCCTTGAGTCTAAGAACTCTATATGATTCTTTCTCAATAAGATTGCATAATGCATGTCCTCAGTGGTGGATATAAATGTTTTGAGGACTAATGCTTATATAATCTTGGAGGTATGCTTTAAGAACAAGGATCCAAGATTGTAAATCCTTGTCAAAAGCCCTGGCAGTTAAGGGTCCCAGAACCATAAGATTCTTTTCCTTTCCACTCTAAAGCCACCTTTGCAATTATTTCTGCAATATATACTAAAGAATGCTTGGAAATTATGAGGCATTTGGTGGAAATTTGAAATCCTGGGAAAATATTTGAATTTAGCAAGCAGAAATTACTCAAAAGAAAGTTTATTTCTTCAGGCTAACTTTAACAAGGTTGACATGCTCTTACATTTTGTTTCATTTTCCTTGCTACATTATGCAGTAATAGCTTTAAAGATTAGATGTTTGAATAAGAAATACACAAACCAAATTTTATTTTTATAATTTTAAGATGCATAAGTTTAGAAACTTAACCCATAGAATAATTGGCAAATCATAAATATTTGATCACGCTTTGTGGAAAATGGCACAGCATAAGAAGTATGGAGCAGAATTGTTTGCCAACTCTACCCAATAACTATTCCCAACCCCCCCTTTATCCTCCCTTTTCTTTTTTTTTTTTTTAGCATCTTTATTGGAGTATAATTGTTTTCAATGGTGTGTTAATTTCTGCTTTATAACAAACTGAATCAGCTATACATATACATATATCCCTATATCTACTCCCTCTTGTGTCTCCCTCCTACCCTCCTTATCCCTTTTCTTTTTGAAATTAACTATTTTATTTTAATAATTTGATTTTTTTTACTTACTTGTAGATAATGTCTACCAGTAGAGGGTCTGAAATTGCCAGATGCTTTCCAAGCCAACCCTTAGCTGGAGCAAAGGCATATGGCATACTTTCCTAGATTGACAAATAAGACTTGGAAGTCTGATGATGACATTCTGGGAAATGATTTCTTTTCAAATTAAAAGACCTGTGGGAGATCTTCTCAAGCCAGATTATACAACTGGGTATAATGCCTAAAACTGTAACAGGCAATCTTAAAAGAACACACCTAAATTCCAAACTAATATGTTCAGGATTACAGTACAAAACAAAACAAAACTCTAAGAACCTGAGTAGCTGACATGATTTGTAAGGTGCTGAACTATTTCGCCTTTGAAATGTGGAAATTTGCAATTATGAAGTGTCCTCAAGGTTTTAGTTATTTTCATTTAAAGGTTCTCTCTTTTTTATTGTTTTAAAAAACATAATATAGGATCTACCCTCTTAAATTTTTAAGTGTACAGTAAAATATTATCAGCTATTAGATCTACTTTTATGGAAAAAGTATAAAAATAATATATTCTACTCTTTTATACAACTTTCAAGCTTGAATTAGGATGTATCTATGTTCAGAACATATAAGTGACATTGCTATTAGCAACTGCCCTTAGCAGAAATATTGTTCTCTATTATAGAAATGGTGAAAATGTTATATTATTCACAAAAAAGATCTTAAAAATTTTTCAGGATGATCAACTCTGGGCCTAAACTTTTTGATATGGAGGAAGACTATATTATTGACATTGATGAATCTGAAAATAATGATGAAAATCTTACAGGTTAGCATAGATGTTACATATGATTGTGACTGGGGCCAATTAGTTCTGAGATAGCACGTTGTAAATTCCTGTTTCCTGAGCCCTGGGTCCTGTCAAGCCCAATGTGGCTGTTTCCATTAGATTTTTTGGTGAATTATGAGTATATGTTGTTATTATTTGGATTTATTATTTTTAAAATAAATCAAATTTACCAAAAAATAATTATTTTATATTCTTCCTTTGTAATTATTTTACATATTTATAAATTTTATCCTTTTGTCTTATTTTTCAAGTCTATACTCTCCAAGCATCTGTCTGAATAATTTACTTATGTCAAGGTAATATTTCCATCTTTGGGAAGAAGCATCATGTGTGTGATATGGAATAAACATGATTGTGTAGCAGAAAGGCACATGAATTGTAGGATGTAATCCTCTACTATAATTTTCCAGTTTATGGCCTTAGGCAAGTTATCTCACCTTCTTATGCCTCAGCTTTTCACCAATAAAAATGGGAGTGACAATTATTTTCCATTCTTTTTCACAATAAGAGAAGATATTTAAAACCTATCACAGTTTAACCAATTAAAATATCAATTATCTCCTATACAGTTTATATTTCTAAGAACAATTATTTAAACTTTCACCATTTATCAATCAAGAATCACAAACTTAAAAAAAAATTCATAGCTGAAGGCAAAAATAAAACTAATAATTATTTATCCTGACTTACTTCCTCTTTAGGCAGTGGTAATTGTTGAAAGTGGTATTAAGTCGAAATCTTCTCTCTGATTTTCGTCTATGGATCTAATTTCTGATGCCTGGGGCGAAGGAAAACAAATCAAATTTTTTCACATGATGTCTAACTTGACTTCACTGTTAATATGTCGAATATAAATTTTAAGAGCTCAGTAGCTAAATTTTATTTTAATGGTAATAGTTTTTCATAATATGCAAAAATAATAAAAATATATGATTTATGCATTTTGCTCTATAAATGCAGATTACAAAATTATTATTGATGTTCACTCCAAATGAGTACCATTGATACTAATTTTTAGATGAAGTACCTCACTAATACATAGGTAAGAAAACTGACTGTTGGAGAGGAATCCAGTTTATTTGACTGATGGAATTTTCTCATTTCTTTCAGTACATGATAGGGAGATTGCAGCTTATACAAGAAAGCATGAACTTGCTAACAGAGTCAGTCTTTTCAGTTAAAAGAAAAAAAATGTTATCTTATCTTCTTAGAGAAAATGCAGAAATTTTTGTAGAAATTGGAATTCTTTTTCCACATGTTTGTTTGTTTTTTATTACTGAAAGAAACTGCTTACTTTGTTGCTGCTGTTGAGATCTTGTAAATATTAACCAGGGCTCTTTTTGTTTTACAAGTGAAGGATTCAGCTGTACAGGCTTAAGAAAATAGCTCACTGGAAATTTCATAAGAGATCAGGTTCATCTGGATCTGGTGGCTCCTGTGAAGCAATAAGGACTCACTGTCTCAGACTTTCAGATCTTTTCCCAAGGGCTGCATCACTCAGATGAGGGAATGTTGCCATGAGGTCGTAATGTGGAGACCCATAATTTCAGGCTTCTACTCTGTTCTCTTCAAAAATAAACTAAAATAAGTTAAAATATATGTCTTTTACTACAATTCTCAGAAGACTATCAAAATGGGTTGCATGGGACACTTGACAAGGAGCCTCTTGCCCTAGTTAAGGGTGTTACTGGTTAGGGAAATAAAATGCTCTGATTAGTTTTTGGGGTCATAGGTCCATCCCCGAAGCTAGAGGTGGAATCAAGTGTACAAAACTGGTTTGAGAATGAGTTAGAAATGGTTGTTTCCTCAAGAAAAAAACTGCTTTCATCAGAATGTGAAGGAATTAAACAAATGCAAATAAGAAAAAATGTTCATTATAGCTCCCTTTATTGAGTCTCTATTAAAGACGCGATGCTTGGAGAACTTAAGACATTTGCTTAAAGTCACACCATTTGCCATAGCTAGAATCCTCTCCCCTATCCTATCTCCTTGCTTTTTAATACAATACTACCTACACAGTGTTATACAATGCAGTACTGCCCTACCACTCGTGCTGAAGTTCTCATCCTTCATTAGCTTTTCTCAAATGCTCAAATACTATAAATGGTGGATAAGGACAAAGAATGATTAGGCTTCCCCTTAGAAGTAGGGTTGAATCTCTAGCAAGACAAAATGCTTCCACAGCAACAACTAGGAAAAACACAAGATTATTTAAAAATTGTGTTTTCTAAAATATTGGAGATTAAGAAGACAAGATGGGGCCTCCCTGGTGGCGCAAGTGGTTGAGAGTCCGCCTGCCGATGCAGGGGATACGGGTTCGTGCCCCGGTCTGGGAGGATCCCATATGCCGCGGAGCGGCTGGGCCCGTGAGCCATGGCCGCTGAGCCTGCGCGTCCGGAGCCTGCGCGTCCGGAGCCTGTGCTCCGCAACGGGGGAGGCCACAACAGTGAGAGGCCCGCATACCGCAAAAAAAAAAAAAAAGAAGACAAGATGAACCAAAATGAAAGAGAGAAAAGAACCCTTGTTAGGTAAGCCTGAGATTGTCAGACATTTTCTGTCCCTAAGGTAATTTGAATGCAGAGAGAGGGGGAAACAATCTAGGAAAACTAAAACAAACTTAATCTAGGTAGATTAATCAGCTGGGGGAAGAGAAGACATCAAATCTTGTGATGAACATGTGGACTGACATGCTGGGTTGGCAACTAGAGGAGCTCCAAGCTCATGGCTGTTTTCCCCAAAGGACATTTCTAAATGCTCAGATGATGATGTGGAAGGCTGGGTTGGGGGGGTGGCTGGATAGCCAAACTGAGTCCTCTCACCTCAGTGGTGCTTAGGAGGCAAAGTCCCAATACAGGGATAACCTGCAATAAACACACAATACACATTGTCCTGGAGATATTAGAAAAGAGAAGTAGGCTAAATTTGACTGAAACTTCAATCCAGCTCTGATCTGGATCAATGTCTGATTGAACTAAGGTGACAGCCCTTCCTTGTCTGCCTAACAGAGAAAAAGGAAAACCTTCTCAAGGGCATCAATTTTAGTTTTAGTATTTATATTTTTTTATAATCAATGTCCAGAAAAAAATTTATTTTAATATATAGTGTCCATAATATCTGTAATTTACATATTAGAAAATATTATATTTGATATAGTACATAGCTAAATGATTATTTATATTAATCAAATAATTGAATTATTACATATTTATAACATTATATATGATCAATAATTTATATATAACAAATATATATATAATTCAAAGAATCATAAATATGTGATTTTCTTCCTTTTTCATTGACCAACTCTTCCAAGCTTTTCCCCCTGATTCTTCCTTATCTTCTCAGCCACTAAATGTTGGAGTGTCCCTAACTCTTAGTCCTCTAACCTATCCACTTTTTTCTCTGTACTCATTATTTTTGTGATATCATCCATTCTCATGGCATTAAACACCATCTATGAACTGATAACAGTGAAAGTGGAATTTACCTCTCTGTGAACTCCAGGCTGACATATGAAACTGTATACGCAAATTTACCACTTAGATATCTACAGGCAAAGCAACTTAAAGCATCCCTAACCAGACTTCTGATTTCCATTCATAACTTGTTTTTCCCACAATCTTTATTTTAGAAAATGCAATTCCCTCTTTTTGGTGGTAAGACCAAAAACCTTGTAGTCAACTTTCTCACATTTCTTTTTCTTATACCAGATCTCCAATCCAACAGCAAACCCTATTGGGTTTCTCTTCAACATATGTTAAAAATATGGTCACATCATTTCACTCACCCTGTTCAAGTCATAATCTTTCACCTAGAGGTTTGCTTTAGCTGCAACTGTTCTGCCATGTTACACACTTGTTCTCCAGCAGTCCATTCTCATCATGCAACCCAGCAGGAGAAATTGTCCACAGCACTGCTTTAAACCTTGTGATAACTTCTCATCTCACTGAAAGAAAAGCTAAATCCTTACCGTGATATAGCAGGCCCGAAATAATCAATTTCTCTGCACCTCTCTGTACTCATTCCCTGTCACTCATATCCTCTCGCATTTGCTTCAGCTCTACCTACTGGCTATACCCAAAATCTCTTATCCCTGCTGGTGTGGTTTTGCACTTGCTGCTGCCAGTGCCTTGGATACTCTTCCTGCAAGCATCAGCATGGACACTTCTCTCATTTATTTAATCAAAATACCACATAAATGAGATCTTTCTTATAATCATATTTGAAAATGACACTCTCCCCATCATGTACTCTATCACTCTTTTGTGCTCTATATTTTTTCCACAAACCAAAGCAATACCACCACCACCACACACACACACACACACACACACACACATGCATTTCAATTTTGTATTTGATTATTGTTTTTCTACCACTACTAGAATAGGACTGTGACGAGGACAGGCAATTTTTGTCCTCCTTTGTTTACTGCTATATTGCAATCACCCAGGACATGGGCAGGTACTCAATAAGTGAGAGTTGAATAAACAATTATGAATATGGTTAAAGTTTCTTTCACAAATTTAATGATATGATCTGATGTTTTCTTTGTTGGAATGATATATTTATTCAATAACAATTCAAAGAGTATTGGAGTTATTTCATGGTATAATGAAGATATTATTTATATTATGCTATTAAGACTTTTTCATAATGCACGATTGAGAAAAGAACACTCAGTGCTTCTACACACATATATAAAATACACACAGGATTAACTTAGGCAGGTGGTAGCGGGAAGCCAGATACATTTGTAGTTAAAATTACTGATCCTTTTATTGAATCTTGTAAACAGAGTTAGACTAGGAGGGAAATGCAAAGAACATCTGATACCCATTATTAGATACTCATTTAACAATTCTGGGAAACCAATTCTCATTCACATTTTCTGTTAGTATCCTAAAAGTGGGCGTATCTGGCAATGCAGCCATGGGGAGACATGTTTTTTTTTTTTTTTTTTTTTTTTTTTTTTTTTTTTTGCGGTATGCGGGCCTCTCACTGTTGTGGCCTCCCCCGTTGCGGAGCACAGGCTCCGGACGCGCAGGCTCAGCGGCCATGGCTCACGGGCCCAGCCGCTCCGCGGCATATGGGATCCTCCCAGACCGGGGCACGAACCCGTATCCCCTGCATCGGCAGGCGGACTCTCAACCACTTGCGCCACCAGGGAGGCCCGGGAGACATGTTTTGATCAAGTCTGTTGCTTTTCCTTTCAAAGAGAAATACATAATGCACCTGTGTAACTTCACTTCTTAATCAGATCAAGGGGATTGCATTGAAACTGAGTGTAATGTTGCTACAAGTTGAGGATTGCTTGAAAAAAAAAAGTTCTAGTCCCTTTTCTTTGATAAAATAATACAATAGAAAATACTCATGTTTCTATCCCCTAAATTTAGTAAAATTGGGCAAAACATAAAAAAAAAAATCATTTTCTGCCCTTACATTGGATTTGGCAAACATTTTCTATAGTAAAACTATCTCTCCAATGATAGATATAGGTATAGATACAGATGATATAGATATATGCAGTAAACTCCAATCTTCAGAATTTCACAGAAAAGAATTTTTCTAAATCATATACTTAAAAATTCCCTAATAATATTAGGTTGCTATTTCTTTTAAAACAACATATTCGTGTAAGGCTAGTCTCTAGACTAAATGATAAAGTATTCCTGTTTATTTGCTTCTTTTTTGTTTTTGTACATTTCTTCATCTAGGTGTTGGGCTTTTTATTTTTCTCTTCTTGCTATAACTGGCTGGTTCTAAATCAATTATTTGAAGTTAATCATTTACACACATTTGTGATTTTTGCACCAATATTATGTTCTTTGACAGCTTCATACTTTTTTTTTTACATTAATTATGAAGGCCATAGCAGAAAATGCAGAAGTACTCTGGGTGGTGGTGAGGTTTTAAATAACTGTCCTGGTGCTCCTGAAATAACAGTCATTTTACAACTTGTAAAAAATTCAGAGGAGAAAGTTTCAGGAAAAAAATACTATATTTAGGACCACATTTATCTTCATATAGAGGCATTAAGAATGCCTTCCTCTTAATTAGGAAATAATTGTAGTTTATAACTTCTCACTTGCCTTGTGCAGATCTTTTTGTCAAGAAAACTGTTAAGGATTTTGTAAGGCTTAGGAAAACTTGAATGGAAAAGGAAGAGACCTGAACATTCAACTAAGATCATAACAGTTAAAAGAGGATCAAAATTGTTGTTTTGTATACAAGGAACATATCAAATGAAAGAGAAGATTCTTACCACATATTCTAACTTCCTAAAGCTTTAAGTTCCACAGTGTTCATTACACTTTCATCAGTTTGTCAACCTCCTTTAAGATGAATGCAGTCAACTCCATCCTTCTGCATGTAACCAACTATATTAACATGGTCCTACTTTCAGTCTTATAAATGTCAATCTTTAGCACAAACTAACTGTTCTTCTTGAGTAAAACTGTTGTAATTTCTAGTTTGTATATCTTAATTGTTACAGATGCCACACTTCTGTATAACTGAACTTACATGTTATTTCTCAATACATTAATATTTTAAAGGGATCAGGGCAAACATTGTACAATCAAATACAGAGAGAACCTCCAAAAGAGCTGAAAATAATTTCTAAAAGTAGTGACTGGTTTAAAGGCTTAATTTTTTTTTTTTCAGTACGTGTGCCTCTCACTGTTGCAGCCTCTCCCGTTGCGGAGCACAGGCTCCGGATGTGCAGGCTCAGAGGCCATGGCTCATGAGCCCAGCTGCTCCACAGCATGTGGGATCTTCCCAGACCGGGACACGAACCTGTGTCCCCTGCATCGGCAGGCGGACTCTCAACCACTGCGCCACCAGGGAAGCCCTTACATTTTTAATTAAAATGTTAAGATGTCTGGAGAATTCAAAAGTGCTGATATAAGGAAAAGGTAAAGATGTATTACTGTGTTTTTTTTTTAAAGTAAAATATCTTTCAGGATTTTCATTTCAAAGGAGAAAGCATAGACCCCAGTTTTAAGACTACAGAGGGACTCTTCACTGCTGATGACAGGTAAAATGCCCAAAGAAATTTAACTATTCAAGTATTTTTATTCAGGTTATTGATTTTGTTGGTGCTTTGTTATACAGTTTCATAGGATTTAAGCTGACTGCTCCTATCGCTAATTTTCCCTTAATTCCCATTCCTTTTTTTTCTCAGCACTTTTTTTTTACATCTTTATTGGAGTATGATTGCTTTACAATGGTATGTTAGTTTCTGCTTTATAACGAAGTGAATCAGTTATACATATATCCACATCTCCTCCCTCTTGTGTGTCCCTTCCCACCCTCCCTATCCCACCCCTCTAGGTGGTCACAAAGCACCGAGCTGATCACCCTGTGCTATGCAGCTTCTTCCCACTAGCTATCTATTTTACATTTGGTTGTGTATATAATTCCATGCCACTCTCTTACTTCGTCCCAGCTTACCCTTCCCCCTCCCCGTGTCCTCAAGTACATTCTTTACATCTGCTCCTTTATTCCTATCTTGCCCCTAGGTTCTTAAGAACCATTTCTTTTCTTTTCTTTTCTTTTCTTTTTCTTTTTTTTTTAGATTCCATATATATGTGTTAGCATATGGTATTTATTTTTCTCTTTCTGACTTACTTCACTCTGTATGACAGTCTTTAGGTTCATCCACCGCACTACAAATAACTCAATTTCATTTATTTTTATGGCTGAGTAATATTCCATTGTATATATGTGTCACATCTTCTTTATCCATTCATCTCCATTACTTTTTAATGTGTAGTTTTGTAGAATGGAGGTTTTTCTGGGACACATATGTGGTATTTCAGTAGAAATGTTTGAATATGCATTCCTGCTCTAGCAACTCTTTTTATACCTGTACACACACACATACACACATGTGCACACCACACATACACATTTATACATGTACAAACACTGCTATCTTTAAAAACACTTTTAAGTATGGATGCTCATGTTATGGGCTGAATTCTGTCCCTCTCTTCAATTCATATGTTGAAGTCCTAACCTCAAGTACATCTGAATGTTCTTTTGGAGATGGGTTTTTACAGGAGTAATTATGTTAAAATTAGATCATTAGGATGGGCAGTATTTCAATATAACTGTTGTCTTTGTAAGAAGAGGAAATTTGGACACAGATACATACAGAGGGAAGACAATGTGGATACATAGGGAGAAGATGTCTGTCTACAAGCCAAGGAGAGAGACCTGGAACAGGTACTTCCTACGTAACCATCAGAAGGAACCAATCCTGCCTACATCTGGATCTGGGACTTCTAACCTCTAGAAATTTGAGAAAATAAATGTCTGTTATTTAAGGTTCCCATTCTGTGGTACTTTGTTACAGCAGACTTAGCAATCTACTAGATACAACTCACATGTAACTCACATAATGTAGATAATTTATAAATTATAGAATGTTGCTTTAGTAACTGGCCTTTTTTCTTTAATATATTCTGAACATTTCATCATATTCATCATAGCTCTTTTAATGACTGCATAGTATTCCATTTGTTAGATAAAGTGTTTCACATTTTTTATTTGTATGTTGCAACAATAAACTTGTGAATACATCTTTGCTCTCATCAGTAGTTATTTTCTGATACACCTCTAGAGGGCTGTTGTTGGGTTTCATTATTTTTACATTTAAAAATGCTGATAGAAGGTGTTTAATAGCTATCAGTAAGGCTGGGCCAATTAACACATCAACCTATTCCTGCATGAGAGTGCTTAATTCTCTATTTTCTTGAGCTCTGAATAGTTTTATTTTTAAGTTCATACAAATTTGAGTGTTTTAAAATGGAAACACATTGTGCTTTAATATAAAGTGACCATGTTTTTTCTTTGATGTTTTTGTCATGTGTTCTTTTATACTGTAAATTCTCTATTGTTGTCAGTTTTTTTCCCTTTGTCCTAAAAAAAAAAAAATTTTGATACTGATACCCTAAGTCTTTCTTACCTCTCAGTTATTGACCAAAAACCTTGAATCATGTGGGTTATTTGTTCAAGAATGACTTAAAGACTTTTGGAGATTATACTGACCACATGATGCCTGACTTTACCATTGATGCAGACTTGATTTGTCTCAAATCAGACTCAGAGAAACACTCATTCACATAATTATTTTTAGATAATTCTCTTATTATAAGATTTTACTTTTCTATTCCTTCCTTTAACTATCATGACCTATATCTTACTATAAACAAGTAAATTTATCAAGAAAAGTAGCAGAAGGAAAGATTTTTGGTGTTTGCCTTTTCCAGCTCTTTTTGTTAGGACTTCTTGATATTCAAGTCTCGAATAAAATGTGTAAAGTGTTTGTGTTGAAATGAACTTCAATTTGTTTAAAACAGCTACTAAGCTTGCTGCCTAGACTCTCAAGCTACCCTGGAGCCTTTACTTCAATCCCAGAACTTAATTTCTCCCTGTTCCTCAAAAATTTTTGGATTCTCAGTATTCTCCCAGTGAATTATATTTTTGCTTAGAATAGTCATATTTGGTGTCTGTTGCTAACAACTAAGAATACTGACTGAAGCAGTTGGCTGCTGAAGCAGTAGTTTTGAGGTTGGAGAACTGCTAAATGTGGCCAGCTGTAGATGGTTTGCTGTGGCTTAAGACTTTGGACAGCATATGAGTACCTGGGGAATAGGTCATAGGACTTCTACAAAGTTGCAGGGAGGTTAAAGGTGAAATGTGTGGGTACCAAGGACAGACATCATCTGCTTCACAGTTTTGTCTAAGATGACCATAAATTCATAAACCAAGCAGAAATGTTTAAGCAAGTCAAGCACAAAGGGCAGAAAAATCTGGGCAGAATCAGAAACAGATGGTGCTGTGACATGATCCTTCAACCGAGGTTATACACCTGAGTTCAACAGACCACTGGGAAAATGTCCAAATGCCAGGCAGATTAGGCTGTCCTTGATAATTAAGGCTAATTAAGTTGTCCTTTCATGTGAGTCCAATGTTGGATCATTTATTATATGTTGTACATAAATCTTATTTAATGTGAAAACATTTATGCAACAAATATATATTAATCACAAGTGGGTGAAAATTACAATATTTATCGTGAAATATTGGTTTATTTATACCTAAGGGTACTTCTGAATTGAAAAAGTAATTTCTTGACCTCTAAATATTATTAGAGATTTTTAATCTAACATAGATATTAACCATAGTAAATACTGTCTTTCCTTAGAATTTTTAGTATTCAGGAATATTTTTAAAAATTTACACAAATTTAGAACTTAGGAAATATATAATAGAAAATTGTAAATTTTTAAATTAAATGTCACCTAATTTGCACATAAAGAATAAACACCATTCTTCTAAAAAAAATCACTCTTTTCTTGCTTCCTTTATTTCTACCTCTTCTCCTTTATGTTGTTTGAAATCACCATTGAAAGGGTGCATTCAGAATAATGAGATTGAAGTTTGAACTTTGTTTTGCTTTTCCACTCATAGATGTTTGTGCTTCCTATCATTTATTCATTGAATGGATTTCTTGAAATTATTGCTTTTGTTTGTGAATTAAGTGCAGTTAGTATTTGCAACTGGAAACTAACTGATTCTTAAGTACTCTGTTTCCTCTTTGTGAGAAAGGAAAATAAATCCTTAATTAAAATCTCTATAATCAGATATATGAGATTAATTCATTCTAGGAGGCATATTAGTTTCTAGCTCATATATTTAGGACATAACAATTTGATTATAAGAACACATTAAGATGTGCAGCTTTCTTACTATAGGAAAGGGAAGTTATTCATTTCAATTATTTGTTTTCTTTTGTATGAGAAAATAAAAACTGCTTACATAGCTTATTTAAATTATTTAGATCAATTATATTATCCATTAAATATGGATTGATGTTTGCTGGCACATTCAAGGATTGTGTAAGAAATGTTTATATGTTTACTTTTAAACTCACCACTTAACTACCATATATATATATATATATATATATATATATATATATATATATATATATATATATATATGGCTTTCATCTTTTCCTGCTTCTGAAGAACTGTTTGACACAGGAAATCTATTATAATAATTCAAATGGAAAACCTTATAAAACTCACATGTATGTACTCACATATATAGAGAATACTTAGGCATGCACAGCTATAGTTTACCTCACAAACACAAGTATTGTTTTAATATAGCAAGTATGTATTTATGGATTTTTGATAAATTAGTTTGCTTTCTAAAAGGCTAAATTTTATCAATTTCAACGTATTTGTTCCATTCTTTTGGTAAAAGGCTTCAGATATGTTTGAGATTTCTCTTTGGTTTGTGTTCATCAACTATCACTCAGCTGCTATTTATGCCAATATTGCACTGAACCAGAGTGTCTTCTGGGGTAATGACTAGCTATTGTACTTGGTGTTAGTCCAGCATCATTAATCAGGCAATGCTTGCTACCTGTAGGGCACAGTATCTGCTGTGGGACATTTTTTATGTAGTGCTCAGAAAACACATGAAAACTTCTAAAGTTGTTAATGAGCTTAATGTTCACAAGAAAATCCTTTGACTAATAATTTCTCAAAATAAAACTTTTGGTGGTGACTATGTTAACTAACTTATTTCTCAAAGATGACAAAGAAAATATTTTATCAATATTGTATACTTCTAGCACTTTCTTAAGATTATTGGGTGAATGGACTATTTGTTAAAGACTAAAAATTTTAAATATTTTAAGAAGTGAAATAGTAGATTCAATTATTTTAGAATCAAGATATTTTTAGAAGGTAATGATCTAAAATAGAAATAATATAAATAAATGCATATTGTTAATCTGATTTTGTTGTTTATCACCACTCCAATCTTTCCTTAAAAGGACAGACAAAGCAATTATAATTGATTAAAAGCCTTCTTATTTGAATCTTTTACAGTAACTGGTTTATATACACATGCGCACGCACACACACACACACACACATATCTCCTACATTTTATACAGATCCTATAGAACGACAGTCCAAAAAAAAAAAAAAAACTTACTTTGTGCATGGGGCCATTTCCATGTAATATTATAGAACAAAACACAAAGATCCTGTGAAGTATCCTGTTCATTCTCTCCAAACTGGAGAATCAATAAGAAAGATGAAAAAATATTATGTGTTATCTTAAATTTTCTTTAGTATTATTTAACCATCACATAAACTTTTCTCCAAGATTTGTTAATAACATTCAGGTTTAATATTTTCTGAGGTCCTGGAACAAGCTGTATAACATGGTTATTTAGGTATGTCAACAATTTATTTATAAAATGTCTGTAGGACCCACAGTCTAGGCATCAAAAAAAAAATCTTAAATGCATACATAATTGTTTTAACAAACAAGTTAATTATTAGTCAGTCAGGTAAAATATACTAAATTCTTATTCAATGTGATTCTTTTTGCACCTGCACTGTAACAAGGCCACATAGAACACTCCTTTTTTTGTTACCTTCTGGATAATTTTATTTTTTCCTTGTGAATCCAGATAAAACTTCGGTAATAAATAAGAACTTTTTCTCAAAAAAGCCAAATTTTGTAAACACAGGCAAAACATATGTTTTTGCAAATGTAAAGGCCATATTTTACCTCTTTATATTACGAATATTTTGCATATGAGATGTATATTGTTCTTTGTCCTCATTTGTAGCAAGCTGTTACAAGGGAAATAAGGGTGTAATACAATTTTGAGTAGTACCTCTGTGATTATGATCAGGTATGAAAACATTCTCAAGATTAGTTGGCCATGAAGAGAATTCTTTCAAGTGGAGAACTGATAGAATTATCCAGATAATGTAAGCAAAAGACAGGTATCTCGGTTACATGTACATCTTTCCTAGACTCATTTGGTGTCTTAATTATTTGTAAATTGCAGTTGTCTTACTCTGTATAAACCTAGTCTTCCTTCCATCCAATTTCATTAACAGCACTTTCACTGAAACATTTTCTCTTTTTTTCACAATCAATTTTGTGGAATATTAAGTTTATGAAAATAAGAAATTAATAGTACTGTTAGGAGCCAAGTGACTAGGCCAAATATTTGCCAGCTGTTTGGCAATGCTGTGAAAATCCTAGGCTTCTCCTGAGCAAAAGCTTCCAAGTTTGTATTATTACCAGAAATGTGTAGCCCAGTGATGTGGACAAATGGCTTAAATTGAAGCCATTAAATTCATTCAGTTTGAGATCAGAGCCAAATTAAACCCAAACCTCTAAAGGTGAAAGTCAAACATGTTAAATCAATATATCATGAAGCCTCATGCAAGATGGTCCTAAGCCATTAAAAATCTGTTAAAAATTGAAATATAAATAATTCACCAAACAAGAAAGTTCATAACAGGTTCAATTTCCATATTTCTGTCATCTATACCATCCACTAGATTCAATTTCATTTTAATCATATAAACTTTAGCAAAAATGTGTAGATTGCAAGTGTTTTAGAATAAAACAGTACACTTAAGTTTTGCCCAGACAAATGCACATTGACCATTTAAACAATTACTTAATATTAGTAAATCCTCAGTTAAAAGGTCAATACTATGGGAGTAACATTTTCATTTATTAAGAGCTTCTTCTGACCAAAGGGTTTAAAAGGGACTTCTGCCTCATTGTTCCACTTTCTTTCCAAATATAATTCTTGGTATCTCTGTTAGAGATGAGAAGAATAAAGAAAAGCCTAAATTAAGATACGAGTATTTTTCATATTGTCAGAAATAAAGTTATTGTCATAAATGAAGATTAAATACTCTAAATAGAAGAACATGTTAATTAAAATGAAGGGTATATATATATATATATATATATATATATATATATATATATATATATGAGGTTAGAGGTTTTTTTATCTTTTCTGTTCACTGGTGTGAATACGCAGAACTGTCTCTTAACACTGTAGATAGTTAATAAATATATGGTAAATAAGAAAGAATATTCCAATAATATAGCAAATACATAGATATGTTAAGCTTCTAAGTATTTTAATTCAAATACTACTTGTGGTCTATTCCCACATGTTTATTTCTTTCTCTGACCTTTATTTACCAGAAACTACTATCCAAACTACTATCAGAAACTACGTCATAAACCATATCACAATAACTTGGCTTGAAGTAACTAACACTTTTCATATCTTACCCAGGTAAAATACATCTATCCCTAGGACTCTTGGTAGTACATATTTTAATAAATGGATAAAAATTATATTTATAATGCTATATTTTTAAAAGGACTTCCAAGTATCACAAAGACATTGAACACTTTTGGATATCTGAGTTAATTATTAAGCATGTCACAGGAGCTAAAGAAAGCTTAAGATGAACTTTTGAAACAAAACAAGGCATATGAAACATTTTTGTCCCAGATTTCAAACCTGAATCTAATCAAATATCTAGATCCAATTAGCATTTTTTTTTAGGAAATCCTAAACAAAAGAGTAAGAACACCATGGGCATAATTTAAACAAAATTCACACTTTAGACTATGCTTGGAGAAATGACCCAAGTTCATCAAGAAAAAAAAATTGTAATGAAGAGAAAAAAGAGAGATAGAAGGAGAACCTATACATGAAAAGGCTTATCAACTAAACCCAATAGGATTTTAGACAAAATTTAATGTGTTAAAATTGCCCATGTATATCTCCTGTTTACTAAAACCTCTTAAAGACTGAACACTAGAGTCTAAAACTAAACATAGTTTGGAATTTATCATCTTAGAAATGCATTACTGATTTGAAATATTTATGTTTTTACTCTTAAAACCTTCAAATATACTGTCATCAAGATATGCTAGGATATATGGTAAAATGGATCTCTAGGGTATTTCTAGTTTGGGTTTAGGTTTAAAAAAGATATGGGTAATATTGTCTCAAGAATAAATTCAAAATCCTTCTAATATTTCACTTTACTTATCTAGGCTTACTAATAGCATACATATTTTAAGTATTGGCTGAATTTAAATCGAGCTGACTTTAAATAAAACCTTTAACATAATTTCACTAACAAATAACTATCCTTTTTCTTCATATTGCAACCATGGAAAATTATTTTATCTCATGAATGAAAGATAAATGACAGATAGGGTGCCCTTGTTAGATATAGAGTACAATGAATCAGATGTCTTCTGTCATATTCATCAAAATATTTTGTCACTTTGATGATGTTTGATTTATTTTTTTCTGTAAGCTGAACAGCTAGATGTGAATAAACTTTGAGTTAATATGTAAAATTAGTAAAAAGAGAGCACACTACACAATTTTTTAATGGTATTCATTCTTATTATGTTTAAACTTGGGTTCCTATTTTCCTTTAACATTGTAATAAAAACCAATTATTTTAGCTTTCATGATTAAAACAGCCCTGTATGAAAAAATATTTAATAGAAAATTATGATTTAAAAAATTAAATAGTAACAATTGCTGCATTGCTCAAGGCTCATAAATCCCAATTTAAATAGGATTTACTTATAAACATGAACATAGTACTTAATATGCATTCTGGGGTGTTTTGAAGGTACATTAGGATACATTTTTTTTTTTTTGAGGGCTTCCTCTAGTTGCGGCAAGTGGGGGCCACTCTTCATCGCCATGCGCAGGCCTCTCACTATCGCGGCCTCTCTTGTTGCGGAGCACAGGCTCCAGATGCGCAGGCTCAGTAGTTGTGGCTCACGGGCCTAGTTGCTCCGTGGCATGTGGGATCTTCCCAGACCAGGGCTTGAACCCGTGTCCCCTGCATTGGCAGGCAGATTCTCAACCACTGTGCCACCAGGGAAGCCCAGGATACATTTTTAAAGGCAACTAAAATAATGTATTGAATAGAAACAAAGAATAACACATTTGAAATTCAGCACCTGAAATCTTTCAAATTCACTGACAATTATAGGCAGAGTCAACCTAATCCTCAATTTTCCAGAATTAATTGAAGTTCAGATATGGTTTTTAGGATGACAGTTGTAATCTTCTTTTATTCTTTGGTTTTCACAAGCTGACCATTGCAAATTAAAATTATTGTATTAAAATACTGCACATTTAAAGTTTGAGGCTTTTTATGATTGCTAATATGAGTATAAAAATAGCTGGAAAAAAAATCCAAGGCCACATGAAAACTCTAACTAGGCTTTTGCTATGTTTTTTGTTTGTTTGTTTGTTTTTAATAAATTAATTAATTTATTTTTGGCTGTGTTGGGTCTCCGTTTCTGTGCGAGGGCTTTCTCTAGTTGCGGCAAGCGGGGGCCGCTCTTCATCGCGGTGCATGGGCCTCTCACTGTCAAGGCCTCTCTTGTTGCAGAGCATAAGCTCCAGACATGCAGGCTCAGTAGTTGTGGCTCACGGGCTTAGTTGGTCCTAGGCATGTGGGATCCTCCCAGACCAGGGATCTAAGCTGTATCCCCATCATTGGCAGGTAGATTCTCAACCACTGTGCCACCAGGGAAGCCCCTGCTATGCTTTTTAACTTCATTTCTAAGCTATTATCTTGTATTACACTCATTTTGCATTTTCTTTTAATTGCTAGGTCAAAAATTAGTATAGGAAAAAAAAAACTTTTGTTGTTACATATTAGAACAGAAAATTTCAAACCATGTCAATTTTAAAAGAATATTCACTTACTTTGGATAAGAATGTACTGAACACTAAAAGAAGAAATTCAATAATAATTAGATTAGAAAATTCATTTAATAACATGCTTTCTTCAGAATTATAAACAGAATCAGTCATAGAATTAAAATCCTTTTTTGAAAGGTTTTCTTGAACCTCATTTTACAGCATTTCCACAGAATTATAGACACTTGAAATAGAAAAGACCACAGAACTCATCTAAAGAATGTTTTCCAGTAGAAATGTAATATGAGTCACAAAGGTGAGTCACATATATAATTTAAAATTTTCTATAGCTACATTAAAAAAGTAAAGAGAACATGTGTAATTAATTTTAATAATATTCTTCATTGAACCCAATATATCCAAAATGTTTTCATTTTAACATATAATGAATATCAAATACTAATGAGAGGTTTTGTATTCTTTTTTTTTCCAAGTCTTTGAAAATCATTGTGTATTTTATATTTATAGCAGGTAATAATTTGGAGTAAACATTTCAAACACTCAATAGTGCTGTGTTGCTAGTGCCTACCTCGTTGGGTGACATATATCTATGGCACTCCACTACCTTGATCTTCAGATGTGAGAATACTTATTTTGAGTGAGTTGATCAGGAAGGCTATGAGTGTGATGAATTAGATACATACTGACATCCAGAGAAGCAGTAGGTTTACTGGATGCAATCATAAATATTGATGCCTACAGCAACTTATTCTGAGTCTCCTACTAAAAAGCTGTGTGACCTTGGCATGTTATCTTTCCTCCTATTTGCTCAGTTTCCTTAATAGTAAGGTGGGAATAATAATAATAATCTCAAAGACTAGTTATTCAGTGTATGTAATTAGGACAGTTCCTGATATATTGAGAATTTTCTAAGTATTCCTGTTTTATTCAATTTATTATATTTATGGAAATCAGTTAACACCTATCATTTACTTTCTATCGTTAAAAATCAGTTTGGAATAATTATTGATTGTAGAATGCATTTGAACATAATAGGAGTTTCTTAGATCAGCATGTTATTGTTAAGTAAAATGTGTGCATATACTTTTGAATAAAATTATAAAGTTTAGTAACTGATCTCCTAAAAGCTATCTATTACCATCTAAAATCACCTGGTAAAATTTTGGATATTCCTCTATTTATACTATTTCTCTTAATACCAAATTAGCTGATTCTTTTCTTCCATAGTATTTAAACCAAGTTTCTGGATACTTTCATGTAACCTTTTAGTTATCACTGGACCAAGATCTTCATGTTTTTTTTTTTTTCAATCTCTACTTATAATGCCACTTGATTACCTTAGTCATTTTGAGCCTTTTCTCTGAAGTCCTTCCAATCTGTCTGTATTTCTCTGCTACTGAGGCAACCAAAACTGAAGGGCACTTTGATGCAGTTCATCAGAATTACATAAGGAAGGCTATCACCCATGTGTCCCAGGATGTCATGATTCTTTGCCTGCAGATCAAAGTAGCAGTGAACTTTTATGCATTTTATTGAAGCATCAGCCAGATCTTTTCAATGGATGACTAAGGTGCTCTTAGAAGAGAAGAGTCAAAATTAATAAGACTCAGACAGAAGGTCTAAAAGAAATGGGATCTATTCAACAGTTTCTTCAGAATATTATTTTAGGAGACTTTGGGCTTAGAATTGGACTTTATCAAAGATCATTTGAGGTAAAATAGATAATTTTTCCACGAGTAATTGACTTCCCTTAAATATTTGCTCTTTAAAAAATGATATTTTACTTAATACTTTATAATCCTTTATTTAATTGATGAAATAAATGCATACACTTTTTTTCTGAAGAGTATCCATGCTAATTTGTCAAAAATATATTGGAACATATATTTATTAATTAACCTTAATATGTAACCCTCTAAAGAAACATTTTGGAGAATATTTTCTCAAAGTGGTGTATTATATTGTATCCATGGTAGTTTTTAAAACAAACATTTGTTTAGAGAACTATGTGGTTAAGTGCAGTTTCATACCAATACTGTATGGGTCTTAGAAGTAGCAAAGGTAACTATGGATTCCACTCAAAACAAGTTGAGTAAAATATAAGTTTAATTAAAAGTACTTTGACAGATTTTTAGCACAGATATGGTATATTTTCCCCCTTTAAAATGCCTATTGAATGATTTATTTGCTGGCAATAGCCTTCTGGATCATATCAGAGTTCAATTACTTGCAAAGTAGGGCTGCCTATGCAACCCCAAATGTTTCTTCATTTGACATTTACTTAATGTTTTCTTCTGGTACCTGCATGGGTTTAACTAAAAAGGCAAAATAGCCACAACCAACTCTTGACTGCATAGTACCATTGAAATAAAACCTGTATACTCTTTGTTAAGGTTTATCATACTGTACTTAAGCTTTATTTCTTGTCTGCATTCCTGGCCTCAAATGTAAGCTCATGGAGGGAAGCAACAATGACTTACTCACTATTGCACATTTAATGCACTATAAGGAGTCTTTCAAATAATATTTGCTTGATAGTTCAAGCAAAAATTAGTGACCTGTGAAATTCAGAAATAAGGCATTATACATAAATCAAAATAAGTACTTTTAAAACTGGGCTAACTACTTAAGAAATTAATCATTGTTTTAGGACAAGTCTAATTGTTTTCTAATAAAAACGTTTCTAGCAATAAATTTAGAGTTGACTTATATAGCTTACTAAATTACATCATTGATGTTTTATACTGCTGTGGTAATTTGCAAAGTTTGAAAATGTGTCATTGTGGAAAGTCATTATTTCTCTCTTCTTTGTAGGTGGAAAGCTGCCACTAGTACTGTTTTTCACGACAGACTTTTGTTTTAGGAGAAAATGAAATACAATTTTTATCTGTCCCTGAGACTAGCTGTAACAGCTATTCCTTTATTATCCACATAGTCAGACAAAATATCTCAGAATATTTCACTTCAGGTATATTTAGTATTGTTCAAATTGTGTGGTAAAGAAAGAATTTTGTGATTCTCTTTGAAATAGTAACTCAAAGCAGAACAAACTTTAAAAATACAGCATTTATAAATTATTAACCAGGGTTATTAAAAGGTTTGTGTATTCACAGACTTCCCTACAAATGTATCACATGGTTTTGCTTGTGTAGAGATATCCATGGTGTTCCTTCATGAACTCATATTCACAACCATTTTTCTTTGCAAGGAAAATGAACTTAATTGTTATTGAAAGACTGAATAAGCACTTCATACAAATGAAAGTTGCGGAAAGTCTAGAACTGCTGTTTTTCTTTGGAAATTCAGCATCTCATGTTCTTTGCATGAAGTTAAAATTGGGTTGCTGGGGCTTCCCTGGTGGTGCAGTGGTTGAGAGGCCGCCTGCTGATGCAGGGGATATGGGTTCGTGCCCCGGTCCGGGAAGATCCCACATACCGCAGAGCGGCTGGGCCCGTGAGCCATGGTGGCTGAGCCTGCGCGTCCAGAGCCCGTGCTCCGCAATGGGAGAGCCACAACAGTGAGAGGCCTGCATACCACAAGAAAAAAAAAAATTGGGTTGCTGGCTTTTGAATGTGAAGAGGAAATAGGGAAACTTGCATTATCAAGCAGTAAGCATTGACTGTTACAGTTACAAAAACTTTTGACTTTTGACTGTTACTCAAACTCTAAGTAAATTATCTACCATTACATTTAGGCTTTGACACCCTAAAAACTAAAATATAGCTAGCTACCACTATTTTTTGAACATATAACTGAGGCAGGAAATAGGTGGGCCCCAGGTTGAGCAGCTGGAGTTTTTCCCCTGTGGACAGATACTCCAAGGTGAAGATAATAGCAGGAGCAAGAGAGGACCTGAGCCCTGCCCAGAAGAGATAAAGAGACCACATATTTCTCATTCTTGATGTCAAGGAGAGACCTTCCTGACTACACATGCACAGAAAGTCTCCTTGGAGGTAAAAAGGGAGGGGGGGAGGTGTCACCCCACAGTAAGTGATGTCGATCTACCCATAGGTCTCTTCACCAAAATCCATCTTGGCTAAGAGATGCACATGCACACATGGGAGGACCCTAAGATGAACCAAATATGAACTCAGAACCAGACAAAGCAAGATGATTGGCCAAAGGAAACCTGGAAGAAATGTCCCATATAAGTGATTCAAACTACCAGAAGGGCACGTGGGTAGATCAGTTCATGTATAGCAACACATAATTAATATTTTCAAGAAAATTAGAATCTTTTAAATGACAAGGTCCTCAGAGTCAAATTACAATTTTTACCCAATTTGGAGAATTGAAATACCTTATGGACATGTCAGCATTGTATAACCCACTGAGCATATGGAGTCTATAAAACCTGAAGGTAAAAAAATCTGATTTCTTGGCAATAATCTCTCAATATCTCTAATAAGGGTGATTTTCAAAGATCTCTCAGCTTAATTGGACCTTTTTGTAAGTGGAGGTATTCGGAGTTAACTTTTGAGCTTCTGAATAGGAAATGCCTTTAAAGAAAAATAACATTCTATTCTTTCCTTGCTATGACAGAAACCATCTTCCTAAAAGATTTAACACAACTGTGATTTGATATTTTGTACATTGTGGCAAAATAACTCTAGAGTTTTATAATTATTTAAATTATGTCTATCACTGGACATTATACCATCATATTATTTGGTAGAAGCGATTATTCCTAGTATGGTCATTAAGGGATTTCAATTTTTTGAGATAATGCAATTGCATGAGTGTCCCATTTTAACCTGTCAATATTAAGTATGTCAAATTTGAGAATTTTGCCTGGTTCCTAATGGATATAGTATGTATGATGCCTTATAATATTTAAAGGAATCATACTTTTAGCAATATTTGCCAAGGGGAATGAATGAGTGGGTAAACTAAATTGAAAATTAAATAGCAAAGCACTTAATGCATAACTCTTAAGATGAGTGGATAATAAAAATTGTTTTCATTTTATATAGCTTTATATACTTTCAAAATATTTATTCATTTATTTATTCAACCAACAATTGTGAAGCAACTATATTTGGTAAGCATGAGGCTATTAAAATGAACAAGATAAATTCTCTTTTTTTCAAGAATGTTAGGGTCTAATTGATAATACAGTTAAACAGGTGATTTAAAGATATTTCCCAGCACAGTGTCTAACACATAAGAAATAATTAATGTTTCTATGTAGAAGAATGAGTGAATAATAAGCATGTTGTGATCAAGTGCTACTGAATAAAGTGCTATTCTTAATACTATTACAGCTACTAATAACAATTATACTAATAAGGCTGACTTCTGGTGTTACTGAAGAATTAATATCTATGGTGCACTGTGCTGCTTGCTTCCTTTAGTTCTCACAACAACTCTGTGAGGTAAGAACAGTACCAGTTATATAATTTGCAAGACACAGTTCAAAATGAAAACATGGGACTCTGTCCAAAAACTGTCAATAATTTTAAGATGACAAAAGCTGAACATTAATCCAATACCCTTCTAAGAATAGGGCTCTGTGTTATTGCTTTTACAACATGCACATGAAGCCATAGGAACTGTAATTGTTTTCCATTCTTCAGTTCAGGAAATAAAGTATAGATTTATAGAGGATGCTTACTCATATTTTTTCTAAATTTTCAAAGACTACAGCCTTACAGAGATACTCTAGCTATGATGTCTAGAATCATTTAAAATGTACAAGACTGAATTCAGAGACCAATTCAGAGGCTGTTACATTCATCCAGTTTGAGCATTCTAGTTAATCTTGATCTGTCTGGAGAGAGTTATCATCAAAAAACATTTAAAAATGTTCTCAGTAATGTAGTACTTGAGTACTTATCAAAGATTGAAATCTACAATCTTTATCAGGTTTTCAATATTGAGAATGCCTTGAGTTGACCTATACCCATGAGGCCAGTTAGTTCAATCATGTCCCTTACCTAGGGCATCAGTCAAATTGATAGCCCCTTAAGTGTCCTTACCCATACCATCATCACCATACTGCTTTGTGTTACATCTTTCCACTAAAGGGCATGTCTTTCATTGATGACCTTTTTCATAACCATTTACATTTTATTTTCTTGATGCTTTATTCCACTTAAAATATGTTACCTGGACTTTTGGCTAAACATAGATTATCTTGACTTCCTACAGAAAATGCAAAATAAATGAAAACATTAAAATGATTGAATCAGATTTTAAAATGGTATAAACCCCCAAGGATGAAGAAGAGACAACTGAAGATAAGAAATAGTAAAACATGAAAGTCAACAAATTATGAAAAAAGGAAAACTGAGAGATAATTTGTAACTGACATAATCAGGAAAATGAAAGAGACACCCAAGTGTTTGCCAGAGGAAGCTCATGAGGATCAAGTCTCAGTCTCTCAGTGAGGACCTGCACATGTGCAAAGAATGGAGGCAGTAAGAACTTCAGAGTGTGGGAGTGAGGGGAGGAGCCAAAAGAGAAAGGATCTGTTGAAAGTCAAACCCACCTCAATCTGCCTTGAAGAAAGGAGACTTTTTTGTTCTTGAAACATCAATCTGAAAGACTGTGAACTCAGGTCTTCAGAAAGCACTGAAGGCATCATAAGGGGCTCATTAAAGGTGGAGAGATTAAGTCAAATTCTATATTAAAAACAGGCTACCACAAGTGCAGCCATATCAGCTCCCAGTGAACTAATATATATATAGGTTTATATCCCCAAGGCAGAAGAAAGCTGTTTTCCTTTCTGGTGACAATGACAGGCTGAGAGAAAGATTTATAAGCATTGATATTTGGAAGACCCCACCCAGTCTTTTTACACTGAATCTCATTTGGTCACAATGCCTATCCAGGCTCACAGATTTTCCAGAGTGCTTATTCATGCCCCTTAGTATATTATGAAATGCAGCCAATAATTGTCACACACCTGAGAAAGTCTACATCAAATAAAAATAAACATAAAAGGAACAGAATCAATAAAGAGGACAGAAAGACTTTCTCTAATTTTTAAAGCTAGAGCAATGATAAAGAAACAATGAGAATATGGGAAAGCATTTTTTTGAAATTAGAAAATTGCTGACTGAAATATAAATTACATAAATATAAGTAATGGCAGAGGCATTTTGGGTAATCTTTGAGAAAGTAGAATGAAATAAATGGTGATATAAAAATAATAAGAAACAGTAAGAAAACATGAGGATCAGTCCTGGGAATTTAAAATTTTTACTAAGACTTCTATGAAAATTGAAAGCCTGGTCAGGAGAAAATTATAAAATAAATGATTCAAGAAAATTTCCCAGAATGGAGGGTCATGGAATGGCCATTTTGCACTAGGTACTTGGACGAATAATCTGAAAAAATACCCATATTAAGGTATAATGGGCACAAAATTTTGAAACACCTGAGAAAAAATAGTGACCATAAAAACTTCCATAAAATATAAATAGAGATAGGGAAAGAAAGAGAGAGAGAGTTAGTTTTATGCTGAAAGAATTATATTAAATAACGGTGTTAATTAACAAAGCAAACCTGAAAGTTTTGAAAGGTGAAGAATCATTTAAAATCCAAAGAACATTTATTTCTAACATAATAGTTTACAAACTTTCCTATATTATCCTTCAAGTATGAGGGTAGAGTAAAGCCTTTCCACAAATGCAAACCCTCAAAAATAATGTGCTATATACTATCTTTCTCAAAAAGTCTCTGGAATTATGTTGCACTAAAACAACACAAAAACAAACAAACAAAAACCAAATGAAGCAACAAAAAACAGCACATCCTGTATATTCTGGAAATGGTAAGATGTCTTCAGTACAATGGACTGGACAACGATTATTACAGATTGGAACTCAGGAGGACAAAATCCATTACCTCATGTATATACCTCATGTGTCCAACAAGAGTTTTACAATTTCTTTGAAGAACTTTGAAGGAAAATAGTAGTCAGTACCTAGAAAGCCAAGCAAATTAAAAAAAAAATAATAAAATAAAAAAATATAAAAAGCATGTGCCCAGAAGAAAAAGAAACAATGAAGATAATGTTATCTTTGAGGCTTAGCTACTTTACTGTCTTCGTTCCTACCTTCACTTACTAGTACTACCTTAGTTCATCTCTCTTCCCTACTATTGTGTTTGTCTTGTAAATAGTTTTCCCAATTTCAGCATTTCTACTCTCTAATCTATTCTCCAGATTTCAATTAGAAAGATCTTTAAAAATAAATTTTAAAAATTGGTTAAATTACTCAGAGAGGAATAGTTCCATATAGCTTATGTTAGTTACCCAGTGTGAATACTTAGGTTAAATAAAGAGAGCAACGTGGAAAAGAAGCTTAGAGATAAGGCAATGAAACACTAAACAATTCTTTAATGAGTTTTTACTTTATGAAAAATGGCTGCTTAAATCAGGTGTTGGAACCGGGAAGAGGTGGGAAAGCGGAGGTTAGGAAGACTAAACAGTTTGCCATGTACAGGTAAATTTTAGTTAAAGATATCACTTTGGTGACACTGAGAAGAGTTTAGAAGTAAAATGGGAAATACTTTGGTTAACTTGAGACTAGTGGAAATACTAAAATATAGGAAAATGAAACATTTGAGAATGAAGGAGAAACTTTTGGATATTGTGATTGATTAGATATATGGTATGATGAAGAGGAAGGGATCAGTTACTCTCTTGTTCTGTATTATTTAAGAAAAAGTTTTCCTCCATGAAAAAAATTCTAGTTTTAAAAGAAGGAAGGCACACAATTGAACATTTCCCAGTGTCCAATTTACATTTTGTTATCCTCTGTATATGTGCTGCATCGTTCGTTGGGTTTTATTGAGTTAATAGGAATAGAGAATGTAAAGATTACACTGGCTGAGAACCTGCTTTTCATTCAGTTGTCATTTATTATTTACTGAGTAATTAATTGGATACTTTGATAAGATAATGAGAGGAATATCTAAAAGATAATTAAATAAAATAAGAGTTCAACAGTTATGGAAGGATATATCAAATTAACAGTGAAACTTCCAGGTGGATTCTCTTAGTCACTAGTTAATAGTTCATCATAAGGGATTGAGAACACTTTCAGCCAAATAGATCTAAGGAAATTGTTGCTGTTTTTGTCCAGATCACATGTAGATTTTGCTTTCTTATCAGTTTATACTCTGGTTTCCATATTATTTGTTACAGAGTCTATACAGGATTTGTCAGTACCTTTTATTGGGAAACTCATTTCTAGAAAAGATTAGCTTGATGCTATATGTACCAATTCTTATGACAGTTTGTTTTCCACCAATGTGATATTTCAAATGTCTGTTTATACTGTAAAAAACTGATGAACAGAAAACTCAATTAATTATAGTTGAGAGACCAGAAGGAGGACATCTCATGCCCTGCAACAATAGCAGAACCCAACAGGAAGAAGCAAGAGTCCTCTTCTTTCCTGGCAAAAACAGACTCAGTGAAAAGCCATCAACTCTATTTACTACAGTCTTCCCACCCTCTTTTTCTGCTCTATAAAAGTGTTCATTTTCCCTTGCCATTCGGGGACCTTCACGTGACTTATCCTGGTTGCAGACCACAGATTGTAATTCTCTGATGATCCCGAATAAACCCATATTTGCTGGAGAAACATCTGGCAGTTTATTTGTTTTAGGCCATTATTTTGGTAGAGAAGACCCCATTAGGCTCCTGGGCTGTTGAGCAAACAAGGTGTAATACCACAACTGAGCCCATTGTGTTCTCTGCTTTTCTCACCCACCTTGAAGTTTAAAGGTTCGCCTCCCTTCTGGATCTAACTTATGCTCTTTTTTCCTTTCAAGACCTCAAGGCTTTATTTGAGATTAATTTCAAGGTTTCATTCTTTATGGTTAGGTATTGTTCTGTATGCGAGTATTTGTTCAGCATGTTGGTCTGATCTGGAGATCAAATGGTTTCAAATGAAGCTGACCAAAAATGTCTTCACCTCTTCCTTTGGAAGGAGGCGGATTCAAATGAAATTGTGCTGTTTTTTAGCCCTTGGCTTATACTTTTGGAAGGGCTATCCTCTGGAGGGTGGCTTAAAAAAAAAATAACCTTCTGCCTGTCTCCTCCGGAACCAAACTGTCTTCTTAGGATTGGCTGGGATTGGCTTGTAAACTATATAAATTGAGCTCTTTGTGCTGTAAGTTTTTTAAGCCATTTGAAATTTATTCTTTACTCTAGAGGAAAAATGTCATCTCAGTTATCTAAGTATTTTAAGCCCACCTAACTTCTCTCCGAGCCAATTTTATGTGTTTTTATTGGGACTCCAGCAAACTTTATGTTTAAAACTGTGGTCTTTCCTTATGTGCATTTATAACTAAATGAACCTACTTGACTAAAGACAATTTGGAGTATCAGTGGCCATTATGGAGAAATTTTGATATCCACAAACTTAATTTTCTCAAAACTAAACTGAACTACAATAGCACAAATTTTTCCAAAGCAAGTCATTATGCTTATTTTAATTGGTACTTTGAAGCTTCCCAACTTTATCAAAAGCCTAAAATTGCTGTTCTGCAGAATAAGATTATAAGAAGAACAGAGGCAAACAAATAATTTTAAAAAAGACAAAATTGCTCACAAAGATTCAAGCTCTTTTTCCTAGGCATCTCTATCTCAGGCTTCACCTGTGACGCCACCTTGTCTCTTCATTGGCTCATGATGGTCATACTGTACCTCCAGCTCCATCTTCTTCCTTTCCTTCTACATCACCTGCACCTCAAATACACTCTCAATTTCCCTTACTAATTATTTTTCCAAAGTTCCACTTTTCTATGAAATTCTCCCCCCTTCCTTTTCTTCGGAACTTGTCATATCCAGTCCCTTTAAAATTAACCTTCTGAGGATGCAGAGGCTAAATATTTAATTTCTTATATTCTCTGGACTAAAGCTGAACTGTGAGCTATGGTACTTACTATATACTCACTGTATACTCACTTTCATTATAGTGGAAAGTTTTCCCAAAATAATAAATTTTTTTCACAAATTTGTTAAGTAATTTAATATAGTCATTCAAACTTTCCACCTTGTTTCTCTGACATTTCTGATAGTTCATATGCTTACCGGTGAAATCCCAGCATTGGATGAACACTACTACTTGGGAAAATCTTGAAAAATGTCTAGAATCACAACAGAGAGACGAGCCTGCTAGCTTACTATATGATCAGACTCGAGAAATAGCTAGGGACTTCACTGAGCAATTCCTAGGGCTTTAACAAAGCCTGTTGTTTGGAACAAAATTCAGGCTTGAACACAAAAATCTGACCCACCTGTCCATGATTACTACAATTGATTTCAGAATATTTTTAAAGGAAATTCTGGTCTTCCTTCAGATGTTCACTCCACTCAAGTAGTTATTAACTCTGTGCTTCTTAAAGGGATGAACCATTTTACCAGTGAGAAAACCTAAGGGTGTAGGATCATAGTCCAGAACCTCCAATCAATAAGCAACATTGACATCCCTTCACAACCTGTTTTTCCTAAAACTTATACATTACTAACATCTACTTCCACAGGAAGCAAGTTCTTTACTGTAATTAATTTATGCAGTTCATTCTTTAGTATTCCTGTGAAGCTAGCCAATAACTTTTTGCCTTCACTTGGGAAGAAAAACAGTTTACCTGGACAGTAATTCCTCAGTGTTTACTGCAAGATCTACTTATTTCTCATAAATCCTGAAGGCTGATCTGAATGATATAAAGTTCCAAGAGAGGTTCCAATTTGTTTCAACATATGGATAATTTACTTTTTTGCTCTCTTCAAGCCGCCACACAGGAAGACAGCATCCACTTGCTAATGCTTTTAGCCTTAAAGAGGCATAAATTTGCCAATGAATATTTGTAGTTTGCCCAAACCCAGGTATGATGTTGAGGACATCTTATATCAGAACAAAGGCTATAACTAGACCCGAAACCATAACTAAGCTCCAAATAGGAAGTATTCGTTGGTTAGTTGGTTATTGTCAAAACTGGATTCCAAATATCTGTCTTAAGTCCAAATCTCTGGATACTTTATTCAATAATGACAACGCTAACACAATTTTATGGGAAAAACTGGACAACATATTCTTTAAGGCCTTAAAGGTGGGTTTGATGAACCCAACTACCCTTGGGCATCCCAATTATCAGATTTCCTTTTTTTTTTCTTTTTGAACATGAAGAAGGGAATGTCCTTTGCATACTCACCCAAAATCATGGGGACCATTATCAACCCATACAGTATTAAAGACAGTAACTGGACCCTGTGGAATGGGGATAACCTCACTACATTAGAGCTGTTACTGCTATTGTCCTTTTGGCTAAGGCCACTGAAAAAAAAATATTGTGGGAGCCCGTTTAACCATTTTTTTCTTTTACCTCATGCAGTAGAAGCTCTTCTGAATTCTCATCACACTCCACATTTCTCAGCCAGCTGCCCCACCTCCCGTGAAGTCTTTTGTTAACTGCCCCTCACATAACTCTCTTACTGTTGTAATAACCTTAACCTGACTACTCTTCTCTCTGTCAACTGACAAATTCCTCATGTCTGATTAAGGCTGACAGCCCACCCTTGAGGCCTGCTAATAATCTACATGAAATTCCACTGGGTAAAGTTTACTTCTCATGGTTTACTGATGGTTCTTATTTAAAAGGTGACAGTGGCAAATATTACATTGAGTATGCTATAGCAAATCCCCTGATACTGTTGAAGCAACAATTTTAGCTTTGGCTACTTCAGCCCAATAGACTGAATTATAAGCTCTTACACAGGTTTGTACTTTAGCCATGGGCAAAACTGGCAATATTTATACTGATGGTAGTTACATGCTTTTGAGTAGTTCATGATTCTGGAATGTTGTGGATGCAGTGGGCTTCCTTACTTCCAGTGGAAATAAAATTAAAATGTCTCCTATAGTCAGGAATTATTCGATGCAATACTCATACCTGTTGTTTTAGCTATTGTTAAGATTTTAGGCCATTATAAACTTGACTCTCTGGAAGGCAAGGAAATCATATTGCTTATATTTTTGTGAGGAACCATGCCTTTAAGGAAACCAACAGCAGCTAAACCTCAGCCATGGTCCAAAAGGGTATTTCCCCAAATGATAATTAGAAAAACTGGCTAGCAAACCACAACAGTTGCCTTCAGAAAAGGAAGATAAAAGTGTCAAATTCAACATTTGTTAGTTTAACAAAAAGATAAAGCTCTGGTTAGAACCAAATAACAAACTAGTCCTATTAGAGATTCCAAAATCCCCACTTCTCACCACCGTACATGCATTAAATCATTGATCTATTGACAAAATGGTAACATTCAAAAATCAGTATTGGTGGGGAAACATTAGCAAAGCTACAAACTTGCCTACCTCTCGTGTCCCAATTGTCCAAAATATAACCCAGGGAAGCTAGTTCATTCTGCTCCCTAACATTTTAAACTGCCTAATGGACAATTTCAAGTCTGACAAATGGATCTGATACAACTTTCTCTCTCTAATGGATATAAATATGTTTCAGTCGTGGTCTGTATGTTTTCACACTGGACTGAAGCCTTCCTTTGCAAGTAGGCTATTGTCTCTTCTGTGGATAAAGATCTTTTGGAAAATATTATTCCTACCTGGGGAACTACTCTTGAACTTCTTAGTGATTGAGAAAACAATTTTACTGTCCAGGGCTTCAACAAGTCTATGATGTTTCACTGGCTTTACCACACTTTTGCTGTGCTTACAACCCTCAATCCTCTGGCTAATCAAACAAACTTATGGCATTATTAAGTCTCTATTGGAAAAATTTGTAGAGGCTTTCTGAATACATTGATCAAAAATTGTGCTATTGATCCTTTTAAATCTCAGATCCACCACTTTTGGGACTTACTAATTTTCACCTTTTGAGACAGCCAAAGGATGCCCAATGCACTGGCTCCTGCTTCATTTGACACACAACTGGTAAAAGGAATGATACTCCAATATTTCAAAGGCTTAATTGCTTCTATTAAAAATATCCATAATCTTTTCATATTGCACTCTCTGGAGACTAAGACTTTCAACATCACACCCTGCAACCTGGAGATTTTGCTTATTGGAAAAGACATCTCTAGGAGAATTATCTTCAACCTTTCTGGAAAGGCACCTATTATGTACTTCTAACCAACCCTTTTTCAGCCAAAGTCCAGGGAATAGACTCTTGGATTTATGTGACATTCTAAACTAGGCCTGTAGATCATTTGATGACCTGAAAGTAATGATTTCTCCAGACTGAAGCACACAACATGTGATGAGGCAGTTTTCCCAAGATATCCAGACCAAGCCTGTTGAAACTTTGTCACCAAACATTTGATAATGACATATCACTTCAGATTATCTCTAATGTGTATGATCTTGGTAACACGGACCTGAGATAAAAAGGGCCTGAGGATTTTTCCCCCTACCCCTCCTTGTAACTGAAATGTGATGGCAAGATATTTCCAGTCTGTGCATTTACCCTCTGACATGAGACACTACACTTAAGAAAATTCTTTTCTGGCATTGAGGGGCAAAAACTGATGAAACTAGAAAACCTGACTCTTGATTAGCCAAGCTTTCAATAATATTTTGATCAAAAGGTGTAAATGTGAAAAAATAATGACATAAACCTCAATTAAGTAAAGTTGGGAATACTAGAAGAGGGAGCTCTCATGTCTCCGATGAGAGCAGAGCCCAACAGAAACAAGAAAGACTCCTCTTCTTTCCTCAGAGACTCAGCCAATAAAAAGCCATGGACTCTTTGCTTACTGTAGCCCTCCCAACTTCTTTTTCCCTCTCTGTGAAAGTGTTTTCCTTCCCTTGCTGTTTGGGAACTTACATGTGCCTCTCCATGGCTGCACATATTGAATTGGTAGTCTCTGCTGATTTCAAATAAACTCATGCTTGCTGGAGAAATATCTGGCAGTCTATTTCTTTTAAGTAATCAACCTGTGTACGTGTAAGTGCTCAGTCTTTCTTCCATAATTTTCAAAATTCATGGGTGCTGTTCTTTCCAAGTTCTAATTGCTTGTTAATTCTATTTTCAGTCCATTCTTTGTTTAGGCTGCTAAATCGAAGTAGCATAGACTAGGTTGCTTATAAGCAACAGAAACTTATTACTCACAATTCTGGAGGTGGGAAGTTCAAGGTCAGGGTGCCAGCAGGGCCAGGTTCTCTCCCACCTCTCAGACTTCTCGTTGTATTCTTCCATGGTGGAAGGGCTAGGGAGGAATCTCTTTCATTATAACACTAAAACCACCCATGAGGGCGCTACCCTCATGATCTAATCCTCATCTAAACGCTCCAGTTTCTGACACCACCACCGTTGTATGTCAGGATTTCAACATATGAATGGTGGTGGGGACACAAACATGAATACCATAGCAAGTGAGATTGGACAACACTTTTTAGATTCCCTGTATAATAGTGTATTAATAACACAGGTTGAAATCTTCACTATTTATTAGTTATACACACTTGCACACTTTCATAACCTCTCTAGTTCAATACATTCCTCTCTAACATGAGGTTAGATATATAGAACTCATGGAGAGGTAAGAATAAATGTAAAATGTTCAAAAGACTCTTTGTTAATAAAGTCCCTACCAAAATGTTCACTATTTTAAAAAAATGTTTTTCTGGGTATAGTGATTCTTTGAGATTAAATTTTTTCCATTTCTTTTATTTTTCCTCTTAAATATCCCTACTCTTTAGCAGCTGGTTCTAAATCTTATCTATTTGCAATAAAGTCTTATTTCATTTGGACTTTTCACCTTCCTATTTTGTACTGACTATACAAATTACCTAAGGTACATATATATATAGCTTTTTAGAAACTGCTGAGAATTTTTTTTTTGTGGAATTGTGAAATGGACTTTTACAAATCATATTTTCTTCTATATTATTATAGTAGTAAGGAAATAAGTTATTTAGCTTCTATGTATTTTATGCATATTTTAAAAGCTAAACATATTTTTCCAGATCTCCATTGATTCTTTCTTTATGCTAATTGTTAGATATTTTCAGGTAAGTAATAAAGATTGTAGAGAAAAACACAAAGTAAAGAATCTATTCATGTTGCTAATATTTTTGGACTTCTAAATATGTCTATAACGTGTGAATATTTTGAAACTCAGGTCATAAGAGGTCCCTTGTGAGGGGAAAGATGTTGAAATCAGCAGGGGGTTCAACACGACTGTCACTTCAGAGCAGGTCACTGGGTACTGCAGTGGCTTTTGCTGTATGGTTGACAATAATAGCTTCTGCTTTTCCTCCTTACCTTAGCTGTCTATATAGTCTCAGTTTTACTGGTCTCTGGGTGAGGTGAAATTGAAACAGGGCATTTGTGCGGTGCCACCAAAGTCTGGGAAAATTGTTGATCACCACACTATTTTTTTTTTTTTCTGTGAGAACTTTTTTTTAACAGGAGAGTTCTCCCTTGGTGCTAATTGATTCTGCCTTAGAGGATGGGATTTATTTTATTTTATTATTATTTTTTTATTTTTGCGGTACGCGGGCCTCTCACTGTTGTGGCCTCTCCCTTTGCGGAGCACAGGCTCTGGATGCACAGGCTCAGCGGCCATGGCTCACGGGCCCAGCCGCTCCACGGCATGTGGGATCTTCCCAGACTGGGGCACGAACCAGTGTCCCCTGCATCGGCAGGTGGACTCTCAACCACTGCGCCACCAGGGAAGCCCCTCTCTCTTTGCCATATGTAGGACAAAGAAAAAAAAACATATTTTATGTACATCAGCAGAATCATTTCCTAAAAACTGTGCCTTTCTCCTTTCTGAGGATGCATTAGCCTGCGTTGAGGTCTGTCTGTCCATCGTAAAATGCATGTCAATTGCATAGTGTATATTTGAAAATTGAATAAAATGTCACATGTGAAAATATTTAGCACATGACCAAGAATAAGTTATAATCATGAAATTTGGATCTTTTCATTTATATCCCACTTTTTCATCTCCACGTTATCAATACTCACTTCTTATTGGCAAAGGGAGTTTTCTTACTGATATTTCTATTTTACATTTTTCTTCATACATTTACTGTTCTCTTTAGATTATTTCAGTTGAATTAGGAAATTACTGAATTTTGCTAAAAGGTAATTCTTTGTGTTGTATACACAAATTATTTAACACTTTAACTTTTTTTTATAGAAATGACTGTGTTAAATAAGGCACATTTTCAATTTAGTATATTTACTTACCATAATTTGTAATTTCAGCAAGTTGCCAAGGAAACAAAAACAGTGAGCTGAGATATGTTACCTGCTTGAGGTTCCACTGCAAGTTGGTGACAGAAAGATTAAAATTCAAAATCTCAGAAATTCAATGTGGAGTTTAGCACATTCTGTTACAATTGCACCAGAACTGAGGATGGGGAAAAATCCTAAAAGAACAAAAAAAAATTGTCTGTTCATTGTTTGCTAAGATTTAAATCATAGCCTTGCGGACTGCAGGGATAAACCTCCCCACTCTGTCAATCAGAATGATGGAAGCTGATCCTTTCAGAGTGGCTTTTCTGCCTCTTGCCTCTTGGGAGAACCTCTTCCTTATCTCATCAGTGAAATCTACAGATGCCAAGGAAATATGTTGTCGGGAGGCATATACTAACCCAGAGGGGTGATTTACCCTTTCCTACTTTAGGTCAAAGCCTACTCTGAAGCTCTCTTTGGGTGGGTTTCTGTCCTGGAGTGTAAGGATTGAAGAAAACAAATAACAAGGAATATTTAGTTTCTCAGTTATTTGGCTACCACCCAGCAGACTGTACGGTTAAGATTAAGAAAACTAAGCAATACGTCAAGGAAATATTGAGGAAAGGAAAAAAAGTAAACCAAGGAGAAGCCAGCATTCATTTTCCATAGTTTAGACAGAAACTGCATCTTAAATAATGTATCAGTAAAGTAAAAATATCAATAATGTTAGTGGTAACTACTCTGTGCTAGCGAGACTATGGGTTGTCTCAAATTGTCATTGAAAGGAAAATATTTCTTTATGAAGTGAGGATTTCCCAATTGAAAAGATAAGTCAAAGAAGAAAATATGAAAACTATCTGCCATGACTCTTTAAGTATATTGTACACTTCTCAGAAAATATTAACATACTACAAATCATAACAAAAATAGTTCAAAATATAATTCAATTAACAAAAATAAACAAACAAACAGAGCCTTCTGCTACGAGAATTAACATGTGCCAATATAAATATTAGAACTCTTTCCAGCCTGGATGAAGTTTTCACATAGTTTCCTAGGAGACAGGAAATTAAAAGAAGGGGAAAATTTTGGTTATGTTTTTGAGAAATGGTAAGTTGCACAAGGGAAACACCAGAGAGCAGTTTAAAAGATATTCATGTGAAGAAGTGTAATAAGTGACCAAAGTAATCTAATTAGAAGGTGGAAAGAACTCTCTCACTCAGTACCTGGGTAGAGTCAAAATGACTCATAATACACAGCCTATAAGATATCAACTAAAAGGTGGTAAGCAGTAAAACAAATAGTTTACTAGTATTAGTTATGAACTACAGTGGCATTATTGGCTTATTTGTGATGCAGAAATAACTTTTAACTTGGATCCAAAGAAAACCACAGTTTAAACCCATACTGTTATACATGAGCAAAATAGAAGAAGTTAGAGTTCTCAGAGATAATGGAAATAAAAAGACACTTAGAGAAATAACTTCTGTTATAACCATTGATGACCTAGAAAATAGACTGCCAGATATCTTTCCAACCAAGATGGGTTTATCTGATATTAACAGAGAATTGTAATTCAGATTGTGCTACCAGAGCAGCCACATGCAAGTACCCACAGAACAAGGGAAGGAGCACACTTTTATGGAGGGGGAAAAAAGTTGTTAGGGCTATAATAAACAAAGAGTCAATTACTTTTCATTGGCTGAGTTTTTGCTAGGAAAGAACAGGAGTCTTTCTTCCTCCTACTGGGCTACCATTACAGGGTATGGGAGGTCTCTGTTCTTTTCTCCCAACTCTATTTAATTGAGGTTTCTGTTTATTAATTTTTTATATGTCCCCCTTTTGATAAAGATATTTCTCTGAAATCATTGCTGATCAAGAGTCAGGTTTTCTAGTTTTCATGGGTTTTTTTTGCCCCTCGATGCCAATAAAGACCTTTCACAAGTGTAGTGTCTCATGTCAGAGGGAAAGTGCACAGATTGGAGCCACACTGGAGTCATAAGGAGGGGTAGGAGGGAAAACTCTCAGCCCCATTTTATTTGAAGTCCATATGTTATCAAAATCATAGACACTGGAGATCATCTGAAGCATTCTGTCATCATAAAAAATTGGTAACAAATTTCTGACAGACGTGGTCTGAATATCTTGGGAAAATTGTCTCATCACATGTCATGTGCTTCAATTTGGGTAAATCTTTACTTTCAGGTTTGGTGCTTTCTTTAGGAACGTCACATAAATCCAGAGTCTATTCTCTGGATTTTGGCTGAACAAGGATTGTTTAGCAGTACATAATAGGGACCTTTCCATTAGAGGTTAAAGAGAATTCTCTGGGAGATGTCTTTTCTAATAAAGAAAACCTCCAGATTGCAGGGTGTGATGTTGAAATTCTTAGTCTTCAGAGTGCAAAAATGAAAAGATTGAGGATAGTTTTAATAGAAGCAGTTAAGTCTTTACAATATTGGAATATTTCTCCTTTTATCTCCTCAAAAAGCAGAAGCCAAGTGCATTGGACATCCTGTGACTATCTCAAAGGGTAAAAGTTTACGAGTTCTGAAAATGGTAGATATGAGATTTAGAAGAACCAACAGCAAAAATTTTGGCTGAGCTATTTGGAAAGTCTCTACAAATTTTACCAGTAGAGTGTTAATAATGCCATTAGTTTGTTTGACTAAACCAGAGAATTGAGGGTAGCAAGCACAGTGAAAGCATAGTAAAACAAACCAAACAGCACAGACTTGCTGAAACACTGACCAATCACTATGAAGTTCGAGAGGAGTTCCCCTAATAAGGATAATCTTTTCCAAAAGAACTTTAACCACACAAGAGGCAGTAGCCTATCTGCAAAGGAAAGCTTCAGTCCAGTGTGAAAATATACAAGCCATGACTGAAGCATATTTATTATCAATTAGACAGAGGAAGTTATATCAAATCCATTTGTCAGACTTGAAATTGTCCATTAGGTGGTATGAACTGGCAGGGAGCAGTATGAACAAGCCTCCCTGAGTTTTAATTTAGACAAGCGTAACAAGTGTGATAAGAAAGTTTGCAGCTTTGCTAATGTTTTCCCACCAATATTGAGTTTTGACTGCTATCCTTTTGTCAGTAGCTCAATGATTTAGTGTACGTAGGGTGGTGAGAAGTGGAAATTTTGGGATCTCTGGTAGGACTGGGCTGTTATTTTGTCCAAACCAGAGCTTTCTCTTCTTACCAAACCAACAATTGTTAAATTTCCAAACTTTTATTTTTTTTTTCTTTTCTGAGGTCAATTGTTGGGCTTCACTGGCCAGTTTTACTAAGTATCATTTGGGGAAATACCCTTTTGGACCATGACTGAGGTTTAGCTCTGTTGGTTTCCTTAAAGTCACCATTCCTCACATAAATATTAGCAATATGATTTCCCTTACCTTCCAGAGAGTCAAGTTTATAATGGCCTAAAATCATAACAATAGCTAAAACAGCAGTTATGAGTATTGCATCAAATAATTCCTGAATATAGGAGACATTTTAATTTTATTTCCACGGGAAGTAAGGAAATCACATTGCATCCACAACATTCCAGAATCATAAACTACTCAAAAGCATGTATCTACCATCAGTATAAATATTGCCAGTTTTGTCCATGGCTAAAGTACAAACCTGTGTAAGAGCTTATAATTCAGCCTATTGGGCTGAAATAGCTAAAGCTAAAAATGTTGCTTCAACAGTATCAAAAGGAGTTGCTATAGTATATTGAATGCAATATATGCCACTGTCACCTTTTAAATAAGAACCATCAGTGAACTATGAGAAGTAAACTTTACCCAATGGAATTTCATGTAGATTATTAGGAGGCCTAAGGATGGGCTGTTAACATTAATCAGACATGAGGAATTAGTTGACAGAGAGAAAAGAGTAGTCAGGTTAAGGTTATTACAACAGTAAGAGAGTTATGTGAGGGGCAGTTAACAAAAAGACTTCACGGGAGGTGTGGCAGCTGGCTGAGAAATGTGGAGTGTGATGAGAATTCAGAAGAGCTTCTACTGCATGAGGTAAAAGAAAAAATTGTTAAATGGGCTCCCACAATATTTTTTTCAGTGGCCTTAACCAAAAGGACAATAGCAGTAAAAGCTCTAATGTAGTGAGGTTATCCCCATTCCACAGGGTCCAGTTACTGCCTTTATTACTTTATGGGTTGATAATGGTCCCCATGATTTTGGGTGAGTACTCAAAGGGCATTCTCTTCTTCTTCATGTACAAAAAGAAGAAAGGGAATCTGATAACTGGGACACCCAAGGGTAGATGGGTTCATCAAACTCTCCTTTAAGGCCTTAAAGAATATGTTGTCCAGTTTTTCCCACAAAATTGTGTTAGCATTGTCATTATTGAATAAATTATCCAGAGATTTGGACATAAGACAGATATTTGGAATCCAATTTTTTATTTTTTTTTTATTATGCGGGCCTCTCACTGTTGTGGCCTCTCCCGTTCCGGAGCACAGGCTCGGGACACGCAGTCTCAGCGGCCATGGCTCATGGGCCTAGCCGCTCTGTGGCATGTGGGATCTTCCTGGACCGGGGCACGAACCCGTGTCCCCTACATCGGCAGGCGGACTCTACCACTGTGCCACCAGGGAAGCCCTGGAATCCAATTTTGACAATAACTAACACAAGAAAACCTCCCAGTTGTCACCTAGTTTGTGTTTTAGGAAGCTTAGTATACCATGTAGTCTATCTGTGTCTAAGTATAGCCCTTTTTCTGATATCATGCCCTAAATATCAATCCTGGGTTTGAGCAAACTGCAATTTTTCTTTGGCCAAATTTTGTCCCTTTAAGGCTAAAATCATTAGCAAGTGGATATTGTCTTCCTTAGTAAGGAGACTTGAGAAAAGCAAAGAAGCAAATCATGTATATATTGCAAAAATGTAGAAACCCTTGGGAACTTTATATCCTTATCAGCCTTCAGGATTTGTGAGAAATAAGGGCTCTCAGTAAACCCAGAGGCATTACTATCCAGGTAAACTATATTTCTTTCCAAGTGAAGGATAAAGGTATTGGCTATCTTTACACATGGAATGCTAAAGAATGAACTGCATTAATCAATTACAGTAAAGAGCTTGCTTCCTGTTGAAGTGGATGTTAGTAATGTATGAGGGTTAGGAATGACAGGGGTTCAAGGGAAAACAACGTTGTTTGATCGGAGGTCCTGGTTTAACTTCCACCTTTGGTCCATAGGTTTGCTCCCTGGTAAAATGGGGGTGTTGCAAGGGCTAGAAAATGAATAATGAAGCCTTGATCCTTATAATCTTCTATTATAGCTTTATGCCTTGAAGGACTTCTTTACTTATAGAGCACTGATTAATTTTGGGAAAATATTTTGAGGGATCTCTTTAAATCTTTATAGGAAGTACACTGTGAATTTTGCCAATATCAGTTGGAAATTTTCCCTATAATGAGCATAGTAGCTGATTCAGTTGGGACAAATAATCAGTGTCTCAGGATCAGCTTTGGTACTTTAGGAGACAGAAAAATAAAAGATATCAGAGGTTATTTAATTCACTTGCTGGTTTTGTTTGATGACTATTCTCAATTTCTAGAATTATTTCCCTCTTTTGTGACAAAGAAATTCTGGCATGGGACTTCTGTAAGATGTCACAGCATAATAAATGAATAGAAGTGGAGAAACTAAGAAGAAAAAAGTAGGAGTCTCTTGAAAAGTCTGACCAAAAGGAAATGGGTTCAGAGACAGGAACCCCTTGAATTTCATTAGCAATCTCAAATATTTGAACGGTTTTAGTGTTCTGAGGCAGGGGCTGCTTTATATCAGTGAGGTTGAGCACTGAGAGTGTGATCTGAAGACAGTTAAGCCTAGAAGAGATTTGCCCCCAATCTGGAGAACTGTTTCTTCAAGCTGATTAAAAGGAAGAATTGTGAAGAGTTTCCATAGTTCCTTGGAGTCATGTCATTGAGAACTCAGAGGACTTTGGAAAGGCTGGTCAGAGAACTGAAGTTACCTAGAGCACTTAAATTTGTAACTATCTTTTTCAATGCCCTGGCTCTTTGCAATAATAGCATACATTAGCATGGTTTTAGTTTCATTTGGGGACCTTCAATTGGTGGATTTGAAGATTACAAATTTTGGTGACCTTCCTTTTAGGTGGCTCTTAAGTGTGTTAGAGAGCAGGTTTGCCAGATTAACTAAATCTAGAGGGATCATAGCGTCCCATTTAATCCTACTTATTTTTACTAGAAGGGAAAGGTCCTGGTTCAGCCAATTAAAGAGCACCACGTTAAAAACTACTTGAGTGGAATCAACATCTGAAGGAAAACCAGAATTTTCTTTAAAAATATTCTGACTTTGGGAGTTCCCTGGTGGTCTAGTGGTTAGGATTCCTGGTTTTCACTGTTGTGGTGAGGGTTCAATCCCTGGTCAGGGAACTGAGATTCTTCAAGGCTCGAGATGCAACCAATTTTTTTTTAAAACTTCTGAAGTCAATTGTAATAGTCATGGACAGGTGAGTCAGATTTTTGTGTGCAATCGTGAATTTTGTTCCAATCAACAGCCTTTGTTAAAGCCCTAGGAATTGCTCAGTGAAGTCCCTAGCAATTTCCCAAGCCTGATCATATAATAAGTTAGCAGGCTGGCTGGACCCCCTGTTGTGATTCTAGACATTTTTTCAAGATTTTCTCAATTAGTAGTTTCCATCCAATGCTGGTCCAAGCCTTCACCAACAAGCATATGAACTAGCTGATATTAGTCAGGGACACAAGGTGAAAAGTTTGAATGACTATTAATTCTTCAACAAATCTGTGAGAAAATTTCGTTACTTTGGAAAACCTTTCACTATGACTCACAGTTCAGCTTTAGTCACAGGTTTAGTCCAGAGAATATTAAAAAATAATAATAATTAAATATTTATACTCTGGATCCTCAGAAAGCTTAATTTTAAAAGGATTTGTTATGACAAGTTCAGAGGAAAAGGAAGGGGGGAGAGTTTCATAGAAAAGTGGAACTTTGGCAAAATAATTAGTGAGGGAAATTGAGAGTATATTTAAGGTGCAGGTGGTGTAGAAGGAAAGAGGAAGATGGAGCTGGAGGTACAGTCTGGTCATGACGAGCCAACAGAGAGACAAGATGGCATCATAGGTGAAGCCTGAGATAGAGATGCCTAGGAAGAAGAGCTTGAATCTTTGGGAGCAATTTTGTCATTTTTAAATTATTTGTTTGGCTCTGTTATTCTTAAAATCTTATTCTGCAGAACAGCAATTTTAGGCTCTTGATTATGGTTGGGAAGCTTCAAAGTACCAATTGAAATAAGCATTTATGCTCAGTTTTGGAAAATTTTGTGTTACTGTAATTCAGTTTAGTTTTGAGAAAATTAAGTTTGTGGATATCAAAATGTCTCCATACAGGCTATTGATATTCCAAATTATCTTTGGTCCAATGGGTCCTTTTAGTGAGAAATGCTCATGAGGAAGGACTACAGTTTTTAAACATAAAATCAGCCAGAGACCCTGTAGTTATCTAAGAAATATGTATATAACTGGGATCCCATTTTTCATGAATTTTTCTCCAGAGAAAAAATAATAATTTGTATGCAGTTCAAGCAGCTGTTCAGCCCCTTGCAACTCAAACAGTCTGCAAGCTAATACCTGCCAGTTCTAAGGAAATGGCTTAGTCCTGGAGCAGCCAGGTAAAAGACTTTTCACCCACTTTCCAGAGAACAACTCCTAGGCTGAACTGACACAGTTTCAATGCAACAGCCTCTGTTCCCAAAGAAATTGGTCAATGGTGCCTCAGCCACCTCTGGTTGAAACAGGCTGATCTCTAATTCAGACAAAAGTGACAAATGAGTACTCCCATACAGGACAAGATCTTACCTATAAAGAATAAACACTTAAGATAGATCTCAAATAAAGCCTGAGGAACTTAAAAGACAATGATAGCATGAGTTTGGATCCAGAAGGAAGAAGTAACTTCAAACTCCAGGGTTGGCAAGAAAAACAGTGAACACAATGGGCTCAATTGTAGTATTGCAGCTGTTTGCTTACCAGCCCAGGAGCCTAACAGGATCATCTCTGGTCCTCACATGGGGCACCGAATGTTTACCTAAACAGATAGATTCCCAGATACCCCTTCAGTAAAGATAAGTTTATACAGGATCAGTAGAGAATTGCAATTTGGAGTGTGCAACAATGGCAAACCATCTGTGAGTTCCCACAGGGCAAAGGAAGAACACTTTTATAGAGGGGAAAGGAAAGTTGGGAGGGCTATAATGAAAAAAAAAATATGCCATGGATTTTCACTGGCTGAGCTTTTTCCAGGAAAGAAAAAGAGTCTTTCTTCTTCATGCTGGGCTTTTCTGTCACTGCAGTGCTTGAGAACTCCCACTTTCTGGTCTCCTAAGTATTTATTTCAGTTTTCTGTTTATTGATTTTTTTACAAGGCAGTGGGCAAGTTCGGCATAGAAGGATGTAGATGGCTGTCTCAGAAAACCAAGACAAAAGCTGATATCAATTTTGGTGCTACAATAATTTCAACAATTTCCCATAAAGTATAAACTAACAATTAACATATAAAACAAGTGGCAATTATTTTATCCTGTGAATACATAATTTAAGTTTTAATATACTCTATATAGTTGATTATATCATTTCTTATTGTGGATTTTGTTCTTTTCAACTATGTATTTTGCCCTCTCATTTTAAAGAGGCAATTTCTGGGATTATTGTTATTTGTAAAAAAGTACTTAGAAAGGTTTAATATGCATTTAATGAAAATATGTCTGGGTTTTGGGGGTTTTTTTCTTTTCTTTTTTTTTTTGCAGCAAGTTTTCTAAGCACTTTAGCTGGGAAAATGATGGGATATGCTATTAAACATAGGATGCTAGTAGGTGAAACAAACAAACAAACAAAAATGACAAAATTAAACATATACTTTCCTGTTCAGACAGAAAAAGTGTTGGAAATGCAATTATCTATTGATTTCACTTTAACTTTTAAATAAACAGCTAGAATTAGAAATGGGTTAAATAAACATTATTATTATTTTCACTGTGTAATAGATAAAAATAATTTATATAGGGAATAAAGTCACTGGGTAAACGACTAAAGAAAGCTAATTCTGGACAAAGTGGAAAGGATAGTACAGCATGTTCAGGGATATATAACAATAATAAATTATAGTAAAAGAATTAAGAGTCAGAATTGGAAAAGTATACAGGGGCATATTAGGAATGACGTTTATTCCAGACAGAAGAGCTAGTTTAGTATTTTTTGATTATGGAGAAATGTTTAATGGTTTACAACCGTGAAAGAAGAAGATTCAATTTGTATTTTGAAATGTGTACATTTCCTTGAAGGCTGATTAATAGAACTGAGAATAGAGAAAAGAAGTCCAGATCTTTTATAATGGTTAAGGTCACAGTGATAAGGGCCTGAATTAAATTACAACAATAAGAGTGGGGGTTAGAATTGGCAGGGCTTGATGACTGATCAGAGTGGCTAGTAATGAGGAAGATAATATATTTAGAAAGGTCACCAAAATCATTGGCTTGGGTGATTGCATAAATGGACGTGCCATTGAAAAAGACATAAAAAGAGAATTGCGGATGAGTTCTGCTTTTACTTGCTTGCATTGTTTCAATGCAATTTGGATATGATGGTAAGTCTTAATAAGAATTCAAGGTCAAAGACAAAATTTGTCAGAAATCACCAGAAAAGATATATAACAATAAATGAATAGGCTAAAGGCATGATGTCTAGGTGACACAATCATTGAAGGCTAATAATAATAAAGAATATCTAATATTAGAGACAGAGAATACAGGTTTGAAATATTGTAGGATAACCTGAAAAAGTGATCCTTCACAAGTCATAGAGGTAGAATGTGATGTCAGAAAGAAATAGTCAACAGTGACAGTTATAATGAAAAGATTCAGAAAATAATAAAGAAAGGAGCATTAGATGGATATAGTGTAAAGACACATATTGGTGATTTCTCTCAGTCTAATTTCAGTTAAATGATAAAATTGCAGTGAGTTGAGAAGGGGGACTAAAAGCTTTTGAAGAAACAATGGTTAAAATATCCTCAAATTTTTGAAAACCTACCATACAGACCCAAGAGATTTTGCAAAACCCAGCAGAATGAAAAGAAGGAAAACCATATCTGGATATACTATAGTCAAATTGCTGAAAACCAAAATAGAAAAAAAAAAAAAGAATGCAGGTGGAGGGGAAAACAGATACATTACACAAAGGGAAAAAAATAATATAAAAGATGACTGACTTCTCAGCAAAACAACGGAGAGAAGAAAATGGAATAAAAACTTTCAGATTCTTTACAAAAACCTGTAAGTTCAGAATTCATCATGTAGCAATATATCTTAAAACGGAGGGCAAAACAAAGACCTTTTAACATAAATGAAAGCTTAATGTATTCTTAGTTAGTAGACTTACACTACAAGAAATGCTAAAAGAATGTTTTCAGTATGAAAGAGAATACCATAAAATAGAACATTGGATCTATAATAAGAAATTGTCACCTAAAATAGTAAACATTAGTGTAAGTATAAAATATAACATTTTTCTTTCTTCTCAAATTAATTATAAGAGAAATGGCTATTTAATACAAATACCATTCAGACAAATAGATATAGACAGGCACTTTTTCAATATGCTAAATGCTAGCAATAAAATCCTACAGCTATTCTTATCCTAATTGTGAAATATCAAGTGCCTTTGCTGTTAGATTGGGTAAATGGTAACTTTCCTCATTCTTACACCTTCTATCTGACATTATACTGGAGGTCCTAGACTGTAATAGGGCAAGACAAGAAAATAAAAAGCATAAGGTACAGAAAGACATAAGTAATAATGTTGCTATTGGAAGACAACATACATGTTTATATAGAAAAGCCTAAGAAATTTAACTTAAATCTATTAAAACAAGTGAATTTACCTTTCTCATAGGATATAGGGTCAATATAGAAAAATCAATTGTCCTTATATACTAATAGCACTGAATTGAAAACAAAGATTTAAGAATTGTACCATTGCAATAGTATAAAAAATAAAATAGTAACAAATGTAATACATGGTATTTAACATTGCTACATGAAAATATAAAATATTACCAAGAGAAATTGAACAGGACCTATATAAATGAAGAAATGTATTATGTAAATAAATTGGGAAACTCATTTTTGTTTCCTTCATTGGATGAATGGATAAAGAAGATGTGGCACATATATACAATGGAATATTACTCAGCCATAAAAAGAAATGAAATTGAGCTATTTGTAATGATGTGGATGGACCTAGAGTCTGCCATACAGAGTGAAATAAGTCAGAAAGAGAAAGACAAATACTGTATGCTAAAACATATATATGGAATTTAAGAAAAAAATGTCATGAAGAACTTAGGGGTAAAACAGGAATAAAGACACAGACCTACTTGAGAATGGACTTGAGGATATGGGGAGGGGGAAGGGTAAGCTGTGACAAAGTGAGAGAGCGGCATGGACATATATACACTACCAAAAGTAAGGTAGATAGCTAGTGGGAATCTGCTGCATAGCACAGGGAGATCAGATCGGTGCTTTGTGACCACCTGGAGGGGTGGGATAGGGAGGGTGGGAGGGGGGGAGATGCAAGAGGGAAGGGATATGGGAACAGATGTATATATATATAACTGATTCCCTTTGTTATAAAGAAGAAACTAACACAGCATTGTGAAGCAATTATACTCCAATAAAGTTGTTAAAAAATGTTTTATTCTTACTCATTTTAAATTCTCTTCATATTAATTCAAGGCAACCCAGTAAAATTCCCAAAGAGCTTTTGTGCATAAATTGAAGTATATTCTATACTTTTTATCAAAAACCACAAGACCTAGAATAGATTTTAAAAAATAAATAAATAAAGGACTGTGTTAAAGACTCAACTACTTGATATCAATATTTTTATGATAAACTTCAATAACTGAGACTGCAGTTTTGGTGTAAAGATAGGTAAATAGATAAATGGAACAGAATAGTCATGAAACAGACTTATGTATACATGGTACGGTATGGAATGTAGAATAGGTTCTCCCAAAGGTGTCCACATTCTAATCTTACAAAGCTTTGAAAATGTTATGGTATGTGACAAAGATAATTTATGTTGAAGTTAGAATTAAGATTGCTAATCAACTGATCTTAGAATAGGGAGATTATCCTGGATTATCTCTGGGTGGGTCCAAAGTAATCAGAGTTCCTAAAAATGGAGGAAGGAAACATAGGGAAATGTGGCTATAGAGGAAAATCAGAGTGATTCCCCACAGTTCCTGTCTTTGAAGATGGAGGAGTGTGGTCATGATCCAAGGAATGTTTTTGGCATCTAGAAACTGGTAAAGGCGAGGAAACAGATTCTCCTCTGGACCCTCCAGAAAGGAACACTGCCCTGCTGCCATTTTGATTTTTCTCTGAACTTCCATGTTGAAACCCTACCTACAGACTTATAAGATGATCAATTTGTTTTATTTTAAGCCATTAAGTTTGTTATAATTTGTTATAACATCAATAGAAAGAAGGAAGAGTAGAAAGAAAAACAAGAATATGGTGAGCAGGAATGGGAATGAAGGGCAGAAAGATTTATGAAATAGTTTGGTTAGGTAAGCCTAATTGAGAAGATGAGATGAACAAAGACTTGAAGACCTGAAGAGGTGAGTGACCCGGTTAAATAAATATCTGGGGAATAGGCAAAAACAAAAGTAGTTATAAAGGCTTTGAAGCAGGGTTGTTCCTGGCATATTTGAAAATAGTGTAGCAGTCAATGTGACTGGAAAAATGTGGACAAAGGAGAGAATAGCAGGAGAGGAACAAGTCATGTGGCTTACGTTTTAAAGTGATCTCTATTGCAAGGTTAGAGATGGAAAGAAGGAATCATGTGAATTAGTAACAATTAAAAGATTATAGGATAAATGGACTTTTAATGGACTTGAGAGAATGCTGGGTTTGGGAATACTAGAATGAATGAGCTTGAAAATTGGGAAGAGGTAGTCAGATAATAGAAAGTCACTGGATTTATGAAAATATTGCTCTTACTAGTAATGTCAAGGTATGCTTTCATGTATGACTAGGAGAGTGAGTGAGATAGAGTTGACATCATCATTGGAGGGCTGTGGATAGAATGGAAAAGCCTAAGAGTTAGAAAAGTTGTTTTTTTCATATGTAAATTAGTGTAACCATGCCAGAAGTGGAATGGATTGGTAGGAGCTGGGGAATAAACAGGGTGTGTTAAATTACAAGAACAAGCAGCGTCATAAAACCTATAAGTAAATGAGTATAAAAGCTAAGGATTTAGAGAAGAGTAAGGGGGAATATCTTAAAACAACAATGAGAAGTCCAGTTATACTAAGCCCAGTGATAACAATTTGTACTGAAAAAACAGATACCAAGGAAGCAGTGACATCAGAATATAACCAATTTTATGTAAAGACAAGAAAATTGATGGATTTTGGGGTTAGTAGTTTCCAAATCTCTCACAACTTCCTTTAATTTTGAAATAACGTTTCATACATAATCCTACCTGTGATGATATACAGGATATGTAATTTTCAGCTAATTTTTGCCACACAGAAAAATTTCTGAGGAGACAGTAATTGTGACAACAAATCATACTTAACCAACTTAGGGTATTTCTTTTGAGTCTTGCAATCTTGCTGAACTTAAAGGGACTTAAGCTCTTTCTATCATCTGTTTCACATTTGCAAAATATTATTTCTATCTTCAAACTCAATTCATATTCTTAGATAGTTGGTAGGGCTACAATTGCTGGTTAGTAGGGCTATCATTGCTCATTTTATGAAAAAGGGAAAAGGAAAAGCAGGAAATATCCTAATTTACACTTCCTAACTGACTAAGCATCCTTCCATCAAATATTTCTCTTTTTAATCTCACTGACCCCAGTTTAGTTAAACGACCATAATTAGCTGCAATGGAGGCTATGTACCTTTCTGGATGGGAACATTGTTTTATTAAATAAAATTAAGATTCTGCTTCTAAGGTAGAAGGGGTAGACAATATTTGGAAGGCATCTACATTTCTGCTACTTCAGGGATAAGAGTCAGGCTTTAGGAGGGTTCACATGGAATCATCCTTAAGATCTATCATGTTATTGGAGAGAAATAAGATTGAATAAAGCTGTAGTACTTTCCGTTGAAGGGCTTAACATTAGATAATTACATGAGGATACTGAGAAAAATGTAACTCATATTGATCAATAATTAAGAAACATGTTATAAACTAAAGAAAAGAATTAATAAGCAACAGATAAATGTGTTAAAATCTATCAATAGTAATAATTTTTCACAAATGGTTCTGTAATTACAAAAAAATATTACATGTACATACCTTATATACATTAACTCTCATATCTAATTTCAACATTTTCAAGGGATGAGTCATTTATTTTGTTGTTGTTCTTAGATCACTATTCTGTTGTATTAGTAGAAAATTAACCTTCATTAACACTATATACTAAGTACCTATAATACGTGAGGTGTTTTTCTATGTGGTTAAGACACAGTGGTGATCAAGATGAACAGGTCTATATGTTCAAGGAACATACCCTCCAGTAGCAAGAAGATACTTTGGAAAAGATCATTTGTAGTGCTTTGAGAGGGTGTATACCCAGTGGTAGTGAGAATACGAAAGATATCAATGAAGTGACATATAGGGTAAATAGCTACAGCTCCCCTCCCTAGAAAAATTGATGTTTAAGCTGAGATCTAAAGGATGAATCTGAACTAGGGAAGCAAATATAAGTCAAATCAGAGTAGTAGGTATGGGAGGTGCAAATAAAAAGGCCTTGAGGAGAAAGAAAGTAATGAGGAAAGTCAATCACAAAAGGTGAATCTGCAAGGCTGATGGAGTTCAGGTCACAAAGGTATTTTTAGGCCATATAAAATTCTGAACTTTATGCTAAAAGTGAGTTCTAAGTAGGAAAAAATGTGATCAGATTTGTATTTCATAATAATTAATATTGTTATTCTAATTCAATTAGAATAGAAGAGGAGAATTAGAAAAAGAAAAGGTTGAAGGCAAGACACGCTTAGGCGACTGTTGACATGTACTTAAATTCAATCAGGTGGAGGGTATCCAGGTAAATAGGATGGATATATAGTGAGCAAGAGACTTGTGGCCTATGACAAGATATTATTGAAATTATAGACCACAGGTAGGGAAGTGGCTGAGAAATAGGAAAGTGTGGAACAGTCAATATGGTGGAGATTTTAATGATATGAAAGCATAGATATGATAAAAGTACGGAAGTGTTTAAAGTGGAAAAGTCCACATTATCTGAGTTAGTGATTTCAGAGACTGAAGATTTTCAGGTGATAGCAAGGTAGATGGAGAAGGAAGCTGAGCAGAGTGCAGAGGGAAACAAACAAACAAACAAACAAACAAAAAAAACACTGGAGATGTATGGATTATAAAGCAGGGAGGCCAGGATATTGAACTGATCATAAAACCTTTCTGATGTGCAATGGAAGATTTTGAACAGGGGTAAGTCTTCAAGAAATGAAGTAGAGTATCTAGTTAGATGAAAATAAACAGAAACAGAGATAGAGATAGAAGATTGAAGCTGGGTCTCACTAAATAGCATAAAAGGCAAAGACATTTTATATTCACATTTTATTTATTTATTTATTTAACACCTTTATTGGAGTATAATTGCTTTAAAATGGTGTGTTCATTTCTGTTTTATAACAAAGTGAATCAGCTATACGTCTACATATATCCACATATCTCCTCCCTCTTGGATCTCCTTCCCACCCTCCCTATCCCACCACTGTAGGTGGTCACAAAGCACCGAGCTGATCTCCCTATGTTAGGTAGCTGCTTCCCACTAACTATCTATTTTACATTTGGTAGTGTATATATGTCCATGCCACTCTCTCACTTCTTCCCACTCCCCGTATCCTCAAGCCCATTCTCTACGTCTGCATCTTTATTCCTGTCCAGCGCCTAGGTTTTTCAGAACTTTGTTTTTTTGCAGTACGTGGGCCTCTCACTGTTGTGGCCTCTCCCATTGCGGAGAGCAGGCTCCGCACATGCATGCTCAGCAGCCATGGCTCACAGGCCCAGCTGCTCCGCGACATGTAGGATCTTCCCAGACCGGGGCACGTACCCACGTGCCCGGCATCAGCAGGCGGACTCTCAACCACTGCACCACCAGGGAAGCCCTCGTTTCCTTTTATGGCTGAGTAATATTCCAATGTATATATGTGCCACATCTTTTTTATCCATTCGTCTCTCGATGGATGCTTAGGTTGCTTCCATGTGCTGGCTATTGTAAATAGAGCTGCAATGGACATTGGGGTGCATGAGCTTTTTTGAATTATGGTTTTCTCAGGGTATATGCCCAGTAGTGGGATTGCTGGGTCGTATGAAAGGTCTATTTTTAGTTTTCTGGGAACTTCCATACAGTTCTCCATAGTGGCTGTATCAATTTACATTCCTGCCAATAGTACCAGACGGTTCCCTTTTCTGCACACCCTCTCCAACATTTATCATTTGTAGCTTTTTTGATGATGACCATTTTGACTGGCGTGAGGTGATACCAGTGCAAAACTGGTGCAGTTTTGATTTTTATTTCTCTAATGATTAGTGATGTTGAGCATTCTTTCATGTGTTTGTTGGCTATCTGTATATCCTCTTTGGAGAAATGTCTATTTAAGTCTTCTGCCCATTTTTGGACTGAGATTTGTCTTTCTGATATTGAGCTGAAGGAGATGCTTGTAAATTGGGGAGATTAATACATTGTCAGTTGCTTCATTTGCAAATATTTTCTCCCATCTGAGGGTTGTCTTTTCATCTTGTTTATGTTTTCATTTGCTGTGCAAAAGTTTGAAGCTTCATTAGGTCCCATTTGTTTATTTCTGTTTTTATTTCCATTTCTCTAGGAGGTGAGTAAAAAAGGATCTTGCTGTGATTTATGTAATAGAGGGTTCTGCCTATGTTTTCCACTAAGAGTTTGATAGTGTCAGGCTTTATATTTAGGTCTTTAATCCACTTTGAGTTTATTTTTGTGTATGGTGTTAGGGAGTGTTCTAATTTCATTCTTTTACATGTAACTGTCCAGTTTTCCCAGCATAAATTATTGAAGAGGCTGTCTTTTCTCCATTGTATATTCTTGTCTCCTTTATCAAAAATAAGGTGACCATATGTGCATGGGTTTATCTCTGGGCTTTCTATCCTGTTCTATTGATCTATATTTCTGTTTTTGTGCCAGTACCATACTGTCTTGATTACTATAGCTCCGTAGTATAGTCTGAAATCTGGGAGCCTGATTCCTCCAGCTCTGTTTTTCTTTCTCAAGATTGCTTTGGCTATTCAGGGTCTTTTGTGTTTCCAAACAAATCGTGAACTTTTTTGTTCTACTTCTGTGAAAAATGCCATTGGTAGTTTGATAGGGATTACATGGAATCTATAGATTGCTCTGGGTAGTATAGTCATTTTCAAAATGTTGATTCTTCCAATGCAAGAACATGTTATATCTCTCCATCTGTTTGTATCATCTTTCATTTCTTTCATCAGTGTCTTATAGTTTTCTGCATTCAGGTCTTTTGTCTCCTTAGATAGGTTTACTTCTAGGTATTTTATTCTTTTTGTTGCAATGGTTAATGGGAGTGTTTCCTTAATTTCTCTTTCAGATTTTTAATCAATAGTGTATAGGAATGCAAGAGATTTATGTGCATTAATTTCATATCCTGCTGCTATACCAAATTCATTGATTAGCTCTAGTAGGCTTCTGGTAGCATCTTTAGGATCCTCTGTATATAGTATCATATGTCATTTGCAAAGTGACAGCTTTACTTCTTCTTTTCTGATTTTGATTGCTTTTATTTCTTTTCCTTCTCTAATTGTTGTGGCTAAAACTTCCTAAACTATGTTGAAACATAGTGGTCAGAGTGGGCAACCTTGTCTTGTTCCTGATCTCAGTGGAAATGGTTTCACTTTTTCACCATTGAGAATGATGTTGGCTGTGGGTTTGTCATATATGACCTTTATTTTCTTGGGGTAATTTCCCTCTATGCCTACTTTCTGGAAGGTTATTTATCATAAATAAGTGTTGAATTTTTTCAAAAGCCTTTTCAAATCTATTGAGATCATCATATGGCTTTTATCCTTCAATTTCTTAACATGGTGTATCACACTGATTGATTTGTGTATATGGAAGTATCCTTGAATTGCCTAGATAAACCCTACTTGATCATGGTGAATGATCCTTTTAATGTTCTTTTGGATTCTGTTTGCTAGCATTTTGTTGAGGAACTTTGCATCTATGTACATCAGGGATAGTGGCCTGTAGTTTTCTTTGTTTGTGCCACCTTTGTCTGGCTTTGGTGTCAGGGTGATGGTGGTCACGTAGAATGAGTTTTGGAGTGTTCCTCTCTCTGTTATATTTTGGAGGAGTTTGAGAAGGATAGGTGTTACCTCTTCTCTAAATATTTAATAGAATTCACCTGTGGAGCCATCTGGTCCTGGGCTTTTGTTTGTTGGAAGATTTTTAATCACAGTCTCAATTTCACTACTTGTGATTGGTCAGTTTATATTTTCTATTTCTTCCTGGTTCAGTCTCAGAAGGTTGTGCTTTTCTAAGAATTTGTCCATTTCTTCCAAGTTGTCCATTTTATTGGCATACAGTTGCTTGCAGCTCTCATGCTCCTTTGTATTTCTGCAGTGTCAGTTGTTACTTCTCCTTTTTCAGTTCTAATTCTATTGATTTGAATCTTCCTCCTTTTATTCTTGATGAGTCTGGCTAATGGTTTATCACTTTTGTTTATCTTATCCATGAACCAGCTTTTAGTTTTATTGATCTTTGCTATCATTTCCTTCATTTCTTTTTCATTTATTTCTGATCTGATCTTTATGATTTCTTTCTTTCTGCTAACTTTGGGGAATTTTTGTTCTTCTTCCTCCAATTGCTTCAGGTGTAAGCTTAAGTTGCTTATTTGAGATGTTTCTTATTTCTTGAGGTAGGATTCTATTGCTATAAACTTCCCTCTTAGAACTGCTTTTGCTGCATCCCACAGGTTTTGGGTTATCGTGTTTTCATTGTCATTTGTTTCCAAGTATTTTTGTATTTACTCTTTGATATCTTCAGTGATCTCTTGGTTATTAAGTGGTGTATTGTTTAGCCTCCATGTATTTGTATTTTTTACAGATTTTTTTCTGTAATTGATATCTAGTCTCATAGTGTTGTTGTCAGAATAGGTACTTGATATGATTTCAATTTTCTTAAATTTACCAAGGCTTGATTTGTGACCCAAGATATGATCTTTCCTGAAGAATATTCCATGAGCACTTGAGAAGAATGTGTATTCTGTTGTTTTTGGATGGAATGTCCTATAAATGTCAATTAACTCCATCTTGTTTAATGTGTCATTTAAAGCTCCTTTTTCCTTATTTATTTTCATTTTGGATGATCTGTCCATTGGTGAATGTGGGGTGTTAGTGTCCCCTACTATGATTTTGTGACTGTCAATTTCCCCTTTTATGGCTCTTAGCATTTGCCTTATGTATTGAGGTGCTTCTGTCTTGTGTGCATAAATATTTACAATTGTTATGTCTTCTTCTTGGATTCATCCCTTGATCATTCTGTAGTGTCCTTCTTTATCTCTTGTAGTAGTCTTTATTTTGAAGTCTATTTTGTCTCATAGGAGAATTGCTACTCCAGATTTCTTTTGATTTCCATTTTCATGGAATATCTTTTTCCATCCCCTCACTTTCAGTCTGTATGTGTTCCTAGGTCTGAAGCGGGTCCCTTGTAGACAGCATACATATGAGTCTTGTTTTTATATCCATCAGACAGTCTATGTGTTTTGGTTGAAGCACTTAATGCATTTACATTATCATAAGTATTGAAACGTATGTTCCTATTACCATGTTCTTAATTGTTTTCTGTTTGTTATTGTAGGTCTTTTCCTTCTCTTATGTTTCCTGCCTAGAGAAGTTCCTTTAGCATTTGTTGTAAAGCTAATTTGGCGGTGCTGAATTCTCTTAGCTTTTGCTTGTCTGTAAAGCTTTTAATTTCTCCATTGAATCTGAATGAGGTTCTTGCCAGGTAGAATAAACTTGGCTGTAGATTTATCCCTTTCCTCAATTTAAATATGTCCTGCCACTCCCTTCTGGCTTGCAGAGTTTCTGCTGAAAATTCAGCTGTTAAGCTTATGTGGATTTTCCTGTATGTCATTTGCTGCTTTTCCCTTGCTGCTTTTAATATTTCTCTTTATTTATTTTGATAATTTGATTAATATGTGTCTTTGCCTGTTGTCCTTGTTTTTATCCTGTATGAGACCTCTGTGCCTCCTGGATTTGATTATTTCCTTTCACATATTAGGGAAGTTTTTAACTATAAGCTCTTGAAATATTTTTTCAGTCCCTTTCTTTTTCTCCTCTTCTTCTGGGATCCCTATAATCCGAATGTTGGTGCATTTAGTGTTGTCCCAGAGGTCTCTGAGACTGTCCTCAATTATTTTCATTATTTTTTCTTTATTCTGCTCTGTGATAGTTATTTCCACTGTTTTATCTTCCCTATCACTCATCCTTTCTTCTACCTAAGTTATTCTGCTGTTGATTCCTTCTAGAGATTTTTTTAAATTTCATTTATTGTGTTGTTCATCATTGTTTATTTGCTCTTTAGTTTTTCTAAATCCTTGTTAAACGTTTCTTGCATATTTCTCCATTCTATTTCCAAGATTTTGGATTAGCTTTAGTATCATTTCTCTGAATTCCTTTTCAGGTAGTTGCCTATTTTCTCTTCATTTGCTTTGTCTGGTGAGTTTTTACCTTGTTCCTTCATCTACTGTGTGTTTCTCTGTCTTCTCATTTTGCTTAACTTACTGTGTTTGGGGTCTCCTTTTTGCAGGCTGCAGGTTTGTAGCTCCCCTTGTTTTTGGTGTCCACCCACAGTGGCTAAGTTTGGTTCAGTGGGTTGTGTAGGCTTCCTGGTGGAGGGGACTGGTGCCTGTGTTCTGGTGGATGAGACTGGATCTTGTCATTCTGGTGGGCAGGACCACGTCCTGTAGTGTGATTTGGAGTGTCTGTGACCTTATTATGATTTTAGGCAGCCTCTCTGTTAATTTGTGTGGTTGTGTTCCTGTCTTGCTAGTGGTTTGGCATGAGGTGTCAAGCACTATAGCTTGCTCATTTTTTTAAAGTAGAGTTTGGTCTTAATGTTGAGATGGAGATCACTGAGAGAGCTTTCACCATTTGATATTACATGAATCCTGGAGGTCTCTGGTGGACATATGTCCTGAACTCGGCTCTCCCTCCTCAGAGGCACAGGACTGACATGTGGCTGGAGCACAAAGACCATGTTAGCCACACGGCTCAGAAGAAACAGAGAAAAAGAAAGAAAGAAAGAAAGGCAGAATAAAATAAAATAAAGTTATTAAAATAAAAAAATATTAAAAATAAAAAAAATTAAAAAGTAATAATAAAAAGAGAAAGGAAGAAGAGAGTGACCAAACCAAAAATCAAATCCACCAATGATAGCAAGTGCTAGAAACCTTACAGAAAAAAAAAAGGGACAGAGAGAACCCTAGGACAAATGGTTAAAGCAAAGCTATACAGACAAAAATCACACAAGAAAGCAGACACATACACAGTCACAGAAAGAGAAAAAGGAAAAAAAATGTATATGTGTATATATATATATATATATATATATATATATATATATATATATGGAAGAGGGCAAACAAATTAATAAACAAATCTGCCAATGATAATAAATTCTAAATATGAAACTAAGATAAACATAAAACCAGAAACAGCTTAGGTGCAGAAAGCAAACCGAAAGAATACAGTTGCTCCCAAAGTCCACCCCCTCAATTTTGGGATGATTTGTTGTCTATTCAGGTATTCTATAGATGCAGGATACATCTCGTTGAATGTTGAGATGTAATCCTCTGCTCCTGAGGCTGCTGGGAGAAATTTTCCTTTCTCTTCTTTGTTCACACAGCTCCTGGGCTTCAGTTTTGGATTTGGCCCTGCCTTTGCCTGTAGGTCTTCTGAGAGCATCTGTTCTTTGCTCAGAGGGGACAGCATTAAAGTAGCAGCTGATTAGGGGGCTCTGGCTCATTCTAGCTGGGGGAAGGGAGGGGTATGGATTGAGGGGCGAGTATGTGGTGGCAGATGCCAGCATGATGTTGCAACAACATGAGGTCCACAATGTGTTCTACCAGTGAAGCTGTCCCTGGATTCTGGGACCCTGGTAGTGTGGGGCTGCACAAGCTCCCAGGAGGGGTGGTGTGGATAGTGACCTGTGCTTGCACACAGGCTTCTTGGTGGCTGCAGCAGCTGCCTTAGCATTTCATGCCCGTCTCTGGTGTCCATGGTGATAGCCGTGACTCGTGCCCATCTCTGGAGCTTGTTTAGGTGGTGTTCTGAATCTCCTCTCCTCGTGCACCCCAAAACAATGGTCTCTGGCCTCTTAGGCAATTCCAGACTTTCTCCCAGATTCCCTTCTGGCTAACTGTGGTTCACCCCCCTTCAGACTGTATTCAGGCAGCCCACCTCAGTCCTCTCCATGGGATCTGACTTCCAAAGCCAGAGCCTCAGTTCCCAGCACATGCCTGCCCAAGTGGGTGAGCAGATATGCCTCTCAGGTTGGTGAGTGCTGGTCGGTACTAATCCTCTGTGCAGGAATCTCTCTGCTTTTCCCTCTGCACACCTATTGCTCCGCTCTCCTCTGTGGCTCCAAAGCTTCCTCCCAGCCACACCCAGTCTCTGCCAGTGAAGGGGTTCCTTAGTGTGTGGAAACTTTCCCTACTTCACAGATCCCTCCCAGAGGTGTAGGTCCTGCCCCCATTGTTTTGTCTCTGTTTTTTCTTTTTTTCTGTTGCCCTAGCCAGGTACGGGAGTTTCTTGCCTTTTGGGAAGTCTGAGGTCTTCTGCCAGTGTTCAGTAGGTGTTGTGTAGCAGTTATTCCACATGCAGATGTATTTCTGATGTATTTGTGGGGAAGAAGGTGATCTCCATGTCTTACTCTTCCACCTTCTTGAAGGTTTCCTCCACTCTTATTTTTATAATAAAAAAGTTAATTTGTTCCATTGAATCATTTTCTATTTAAATCAAATAAAAATGCCCCGAGAAACATTTCAGTTGCGCAATACACATGTTCCCTTCAGAAATAGACAAGGTGCATTTCCTGAGATAAGAAAAGCTTTATAATTCTCCACCTCAGTAATTTGCTTCTGAGTTGCAACTATGTCCAGTCTTCATTTATTCTTCTCGAATGCTTTTCCTTTTTCCATATAGATCTGAGTTTCTGATATATATAATTTTCCTTCTCCCTTTTTCTTTTCCTTTGTGCTTAGTTTGTCTCATGTGTTCATAGAGTGTCATGTGCAGTGACCTTGGACCCAGCCCCTCAGACCAGAGTTTCCAGTGTGAAATGGCTATGGCAACACCTCAGCTCTGGATGGTGTGCAGAAGCACTGTCCAGGACACTCAACTCACGATGGCGGCAGCAGGTCATGTGCAGAGACACTGCACCTGGCACTGTGTTCTGGAACCTGAGCAGCACAGGTGTGCCTACCTGATGAGAACTCTGCCCCTTCTCCTCTGAAGAATCCCTAGCTATATGTATATATTTTTAATAAAAATATGGAAGAGTAATGTCATTGAAGATTAAGGAGATCTGTTTTAACTCTTCACACTTAATTACAATGATTGACTGAGAAAGACTAGTGTTTGTAAAAAATGGCAGGTTTCAACTAGGTTCAAATGGTGAAGGTAAGGTTTAACGAAGTATTTAAAAGTGTGGGGGCATGTGCTTTCCACCTGGGACCGGCAGAATGGCTCCTGCAAAGAAGGATGACAAGAAGGGTCTTTCTATCATCAATGAAGTGGCAACCAGACAATATAGCATCAATAACCCAAAGAGCATCCATGGAGTGGGTTTCTAGAAGTGTGCCCTTTGTACACTCAAAAAGATTTGGGAATTTGCCATGAAGGAGATGGGAATGTCAGATGTGCACATCGACACCAAGTCCAACATAATGTCTGGGCCAAGGGAATAAGGAATATCTCCTAGGTGTCTCTGTGTAGTTGTTCAGAAATGAAGTTGAAGATTCAGCAAACAAGTTCTATACATTCCTTACCTATGTACAAGTCAATGTTTTAAAAACACTACAGACAGTCAATGTGAATGAGAACTCACCACTGATTGTGAGTAAAGTCATAAAACCATACACAAAAAATGTGTAAGGGACACTGTTAATCATATACTTGAGGTCTTAAAAAGCATAATAGGAAATCTGAGAAAGAAGGAAAGACCTCGAAAACTGGATTTTGAATGAATTTGCATCAACACAATATGGAAATAACTTGAAGTAAAAGCAAATTATCAAATGAATTTACATATTGAATGGTTTAAAAGGAAAAGAGGGAAATATAGTGTATATTTCACTCTCACAAGCTTGTGAATTATTTCTAGCTGAAAGTATGTTACATTATTTAGTTAAGTCACTTTAACATTTAGTTCTGAGACATGTAATGTGCAGACTTTCAATTAATATTGTTTACGATCCTGAAATTTTCTTATTAGGATTTCTTCTTTGGTCATATATTCAGCATAACTCAAGAAGTTTTTATGCACATTTCATGAATCTATTATATTTAATGAAAACACATTTGTTATTTTTATCTGAAAAGATAGCAATACCTTCTTTTTTAAATAATTTCTTTTTCATTTTTTATTTGAAAATTTTGAATGTACACAAAGAGCAAAAAGGAAAAGTATAATGATCCCTCATTACCATCATCTAGCGGCAAAAATTATCAATATGTTGCCAAACTTGATTCATCTATATGTCCCACTTTCCATTCTGTGCTGGTTATTTTTATTTAACAGCTTTACTGAGGTATACAATTCATAAAATTCACCCATTGTAATAGTACAAGTTGATGATTTTTAGTAAATTTATACAGATGTCCAAAAATTACCACAATCTTGTTTTAAAACATTTTCTTCACCCCAAAAAGTCCCCATGGAACCCCTCCTCACCACCCCTATTGCCTGTTTATGGTCAATTCCTGCTCCTAATCTGAGCTACAGGTAACCTTTGATCTGCTTTATATCTCTGTAGTGTTGCCACTTCTGGATGTTTCATATATAGAGAATTATACAATATGTAATCTTTTGTTTCAGGATTCTTCCACTTAGCATAATATTTTTTAGGTTCATCCATGTTGTAACATATATAAGTACTTCAATTATTTTTATTACTGAAGAGTATTCCAGTATATAGATAGACCATATTTTGTTTATGTACTCACAAATTGATACATATTTGAATGTAGGTTGGGGCACATATTTGAATGTAGGTTGGGGCTTTTGTGTTATAAAAATGCTATTAACATTCATTTAAAAATCATTTTGTGTATATAGATTCATTTTGCTTGGGTAGATACATAGGTGTGGAATTACTGGGATATATGGTAGTTTTGTAAGAAACGGAAAACTTGTGTTCTAAAGCAGTTACACCAGTTTACATCTCTACCAGCAATGTGTGAGAGTTCCAGTTTCTCCACATTCTCCTCAACACTTGCTTTTGTCTCCATTTTGTTATAGTCATTCAACTGCATAGGAAGTGGTAGCTCTCGTGGTTTTAATTTTCATGTCCCTAATGACAAATGATGTGGAGCAAATTGAGTTACTTTTAGTGAGGTGGATGGACCTAGAATCTGTCATACAGAGTGAAGTAAGCCAGAAAGAGAAAAACAAATAATGTATGCTAACACAAATATATGATACCTAAAAAAACAAAACAAAAAAAAACATACAAACAAAAATCCAAATTAATACATGAGCACAATACTTGAATAGACTTTTCGCTAGAGAAAATATATGAAGGGCTAATAAGTATATGAAAAGATTATTCACAGCAATACCTTCTAATAACATCTGTTGAAGGTTAGATCTAAATTAAATAGATCATAGATTTTGAGGGTGAGGGGAAAAGAATAGCTAGACCAAGGCTTCTTTTCTTATAAATCTGTGAAAATATTTTGCCAAGTGCTCTCATTTTTTAATCTTGCTCTAGTATGAAACAGCTTACCATTTTTGTAAATTATATTGAGCACACTAATTTTCAGTTCATGTTTTAAGTTTTTTTTTTACTTATATTGTTAGTAAACAAGTCTTGACTGAGGCACTGCTACATATGCAACAAGAAGTGAAGGGCTTTGAGTAATAATGAAAAACAAATACCCTCTAGGGGCTTAAAGCTTCATTGGCTATACATGGTCCATACACATGAATCAGCTTAAAAACAAGATATTGAAATATGAAGAGTTAGTATGTGCTACAGATTATATGGCACATTAAAAAAAAAAAACAGTGAAAACACAATCATATAATCAAAGTAGATATTTTGGGAAGGAAAATTTGCAAATGATTTTTCAAATGTTATTTACAGCTCTTATGAAAATAGAACAATTTCTTCATGAGAATGTCTTTTGTGTTCACACTGAGTTTCAATAGCCTTTTTTAGCTATCAGCACAAACTTAGTAAGAAAATTAGTTGAGAACAGTCAGCTCTACCCACCACCAGTCCCTCCTATCAGGAAATGTGCACAAGCCTCTTAGATAACCACATCTACCAGAGGGCAGACAGCAGAAGAAAGAGGAACTACAATCCTACAGCATGTGGAACAAAAACCACATTCACAGAAAGATAGACAAGATGAAAAGACAGAAAGCTATGTACCAGATGAAGAAACAAGATAAAACCCAAGAAAAACAACTAAATGAAGTGGAGATAGGCAACCTTACAGAAAAATAATTCCGAATAATAATAGTGAAGATGATCCACGACCTCAGAAAAAGAATGAATGCAAAGGTCAAGAAGATGCAAAACATGTTTAACAAAGACCTAGAAGAATTAAAGAACAAAAATAGATGAATAATAAAATAACTGAAATGAAAACTACACTAGAAGGAACCAATAGAAGAATAACTGAGGCAGAAGTATGGATAAGTGACCTGGAAGACAGAATGGTGGAATTCACTGCTGTGGAACAGAATAAAGAAAAAAAGAATGAAAAGAAATGAAGACTGTCTAAGAGACATTTGGGACATTAAAAGCAAAAACAATCGCATTATAGGGGTGCCAGAAGGAGAAGAGAGAGAAAAAGGACCTGAGAAAATATTTGAAGAGATTATGGTTGAAAACTTCCCCAACTTGGGAAAGGAAATAGCCACTCAAGTTCATGAACAGAGTCCCATACAGGATACACCAAAGGAGAAACATGCCAAAACACAGTAATCAAATTGGCAAAAAATAAAGACAAAGAAAAAATATTGAAAGCAACAAGGGAAAAATGCCAAATAACATACAAGGGAACTCCCATAAGGTTAACAGCTGAATTCTCAGCAGAAACTCTAAAAGCCAGAAGGGAGTGGCCTGATATACTTAAAGTGATGAAAGCGAAGAACCCACAACCAAGATTACTCTACCTGGCAAGGATCTCATTCAGATTTGATGGAGAAATCAAAAGTTTTACAGACAAGCAAAAGGTAAGAGAATTCAGCACCACAAAATCAGCTCTACAACAAAAGCTAAAGGAACTTCTGTAAGTGGGAAACACAAGAGCAGAAAAGGACCTACAAAAAACAAACCCAAAACAATTAGGAAAATGGTCATAGGAACATACATATCGATAATTACCTTAAACGTGAATGGATTAAATTCTCCAAACAAAAGACACAGGATTGCTGAATGAACACAAAAACAAGACCCATATATGTATACTGTCTACAAGAGACCCATTTCAGACCTAGGGATACATACAAACTGAAAGTGAGGGGATGGGTAAAGATATTCCATGCAAATGGAAATCAAAAGAAAGCTGGAGTAGCAATACTCATATCAGATAAAATAGACTTTAGAATAAAGAATGTTACAAAAGAAAAGGAAGGACACCACATAATGATCAAGGAATCAATCCAAGAAGAAGATATAACAATTATATATATATATATATATACAACCAAGATATGAGCATCTTAATACAAAAGACAACTGCTAACAGCAGTAAAAGAGGAAATTGACAGTAACCCAATAATAGTGGATGACTTTAACACCTCGCTTACACCAATGGACAGATCATACAAAATGAAAATAGAAAAGGAAACAGAAGCTTTAAATGACACAATAGACCAGATAGATTTAATTGATATTTATACTACATTCCTCGAAAAACAGCAGATTACGCTTTCATCTCAAGTGCACATGGAACATTCTGCAGGATAGATCACATCTTGGGTCACAAATCAAGCCTCAGTAAATTCAAGAAAACTGAAATCATATCAAGCATCTTTTCTGACAACAACACTATGAGATTAGAAATGAATTACAGGGAAAAAAACGTAAAAAATACAAACATATGGATACTAAACAATATGTTACTAAATAACCAAGAGATCACTGAAGAAATCAAAGAGGAAATCAAAAAAATACCTAGAGGCAAATGACAATGAAAACACGATGATCCAAAACCTATGGGATGCAGCAAAAGTAGTTATAAGAGGGAAGTTTATAGCTATACAAGCCTACCTCAAGAAACAAGGAAAATCTCAAGTAAACAATCTAAACTTACACGTGAAGGAAATAGAGAAGGAAATAAATAAATAAATAAATAAACTAAAGTTACCAGAAGGAAATAAATCATAAAGATCTGAGCAGAAATAAATGAAATAGAAACAAAGAAAACAATAACAAAGATCAATAAAACTAAAAGTTCATTCTTTGAGAAGATAAATAAAATTGATAAAACATTAGCCAGACTCATCAAGAAAAGGAGGGAGAGGACTCAAATCAATAAAATTTGAAATGAAAAAGGAGAAGTTACAGCATACACCACAGAAATACAAAGCATCCTAAGAGACTACTACAAGCAACTCTATGCCAATAAAATGGACAACCTGGAAGAAATGGACACATTCTTAGAAAGGTATAACCTTCCAAGACAGAACCAGGAAGAAATAGAAAATATGAACAGATGAATCACAAGTAATGAAATTGCAACTGTGATAAAAAATATTCCAAAGAAAACAGAAATCCAGGACCAGATGGCTTCACAGGTGAATTCTATCAAACATTTAGAGAAGAGCTAACACTCATCCTTCTCAAACGCTTACAAAAAGTTGCAGAGGAAGGAACACTCCCAAAATCATTCTAAGAGGCTACAATCACTCTGATTTCAAAACTAGACAAAGATACTAACAAAAAGACGCTACCAGAAAACTACTAGAGCTAATCAATGAATTTGGTAAAGTAGCAGGATACAAAATTAATGCACAGAAATCTCTGGCATTCCTGTACACTAATGATGAAAAATCTGAAAGTGAAATCAACACTCCCATTTACCACTGCAAAAAAAAAAATAATAAAATATCTAGGAATAAACCTACCTAAGGAGAAAAAAACATGTATGCAGAAAATTATAAGACACTGATGAAAGAAATCAAAGATGATACAAATAGATGGAGAGATATACAATGCTCCTGGATTGGAAGAATCAATATTGTGAAAATGACTCTACTACCCAAAGAAATATACAGATTCAATGCAATCCCTATCAAACTACCACTGGCATTTTTCACAGAACTAGAACAAAAAATTTCACAATTTGTTTGGAAAAACAAAAGACCCCGAATAACCAAAGCAATCTTGAGAACGAAAAATGGAGCTGGAGGAATCAGGCTCCCTGACTTCAGACTATACTACAAAGCTACAGTAATCAAGACAGTGTGGTACTGGCACAAAAACAGAAAGATAGATCAATGGAACAGGATAGAAAGTCCAGAGATAAACCCATGCACATATGGTCAACTTATCTTTGATAAAGGAGGCAGGAATGTACAGTGGAGAAAGGACAGCTCTTCAATAAGTGGTGTTGGGAAAACTGGACAGGGATGTGTAAAAGTATGAGATTAGATCATTCCCTAACACCATACACAAAAATAAGCTCAAAATGGATTAAAGACCTAAATGTAAGGCCAGAAACTATCAAACTCTTAGAGGAAAACAGGCAGAACACTCTATGACATAAATCACAGCAAGATCCTTTTGGACCCACCTCCTAGAGAAATGGAAATAAAAACAAAGATAAACAAATGGGACCTAATGAAACTTCAAAGCTTTTGCACAGCAAAGGAAACCATAAACAAGACCAAATGACAACATTCAGAATGGGAGAAAATATTTGCAAATGAAGCAACTGACAAGAGATTAATCTCCAAAATTTATAAACAGCTCATGCAGCTCAATAGCAAAAAACACAAACAACCCAATCCAAAAATGGGCAGAAGACTTAAATAGGCATTTCTCCAAAGAAGATATACAGACTGCCAACAAACACATGAAAGAATGCTCAACATTATTAATCATTAGAGAAATGCAAATCAAAACTACAATGAGATATCATCTCACACCAGTCAGAATGGCCATCATCAAGAAATCTAGAAACAATAAATGCTGGAGAGGGTGTGGAGAAAAGGGAACCCTCTTGCACTGCTGGTGGGAATGTGAATTGTTACAGCCACTATGGAGAACAGTATGGAGGTTCCTTAAAAAACTAAAAATAGAACTTCCATATGACCCAGCAATCCCACTACTGGGCATATACCCTGAGAAAACCATAATTCAAAAAGAGACATGTACCAAAATGTTCATTGCAGCTCTATTCACAATAGCCCGGAGCTGGAAACAACCTAAGTGTCCATCATCAGATGAATGGATAAAGAAGATGTGGCACATATATACAATGGAATATTACTCAGCCATAAAAAGAAACGAAACTGAGCTATTTGTGATGAGGTGGATAGACCTAGAGTCTGTCATACAGAGTGAAGTAAGTCAGAAAGAGAAAGACAAATACCGTAGGCTAACACATATATATGGAATTTAAAAAAATGTCATGAAGAACCTAGGGGTAAAACGGGAATAAAGACACAGACCTACTTGAGAATGGACTTGAGGATATGGGGAGGGGAAAGGATAAGCTGTGAGAAAGAGAAAGAGAGGCATGGACATATATACTGTACCAAATTTAAGGTAGATAGATAGTGGGAAGCAGCCGCATAGCACAGGGAGATCAGCTCGGTGCTTTGTGACCACCTGGAGTGGTGGGATAGGGAGGGTGGGAGGGAGGGAGACGCAAGAGGGAAGGGAACAGATGTATATGTATGACTGATTCACTTTGTTATAAAGCAGAAACTAATAAAAAATGCAGAACAATATCACTGATGAATATAGATGCAAAAATCCTCAACAGAATGCTAGTAAACAGGCTCCTAAAACACATTAAAAAGATCATTCTCCATGATTAAGTGGGATTTATCTCAGGGATGCAGGGATTCTTCAATATATGCAAATAAATCAATGTGATACACCATGTTAACAAAATGAAGAATGAAAACCATATGATCATCTCAATAGATGCAGAAAAAGCTTTTGACAAAATTCAACACCCTTTTATGATAAAAACTCTCCAGAATATGGGCATAGTTGGAACCTACCTAAACATAATAAAGGCAATATATGACAAACCCACAGCAAACATCATACTCAATGGTGAAAAACTGAAAGCATTTCCTCTAAGATCAGGAACAAGAGAAGGTTGTCCAGTGTCACCACTATTATTCAACATAGTTTTGGAAGTCCTAGCCATGGCAATCAGAGAAGAAAAAGAAATAAAAAGAAAACAGGGGCTTCCCTGGTGGTGCAGCGGTTGGGAGTCCCCCTGCCAATTCAGCAGACATGGGTTCATTCCCCAGTCTGGGAAGATCCCACATGCTGTGGATCAGCTGGGCCCGTGAGCCATGGCCATTAAGCCTGCATGTCCGGAGCCTGTGCTCAGCAATGGGAGAGGCCACAACAGTGATAGGTCCACACACCGCAAAAAAAAAAAAAAAAAAAAAAAAAAAAGAATACAAATTGGAAAAGAAGAAGTAAAACTGTCACTGTTTGCAGATGACATGATACTATACATAGAGAATCCTAAAGATGCCACCAGAAAACTACTACAGCTAATCAATGAATTTGGTAAAGTTTCAGTATACAAAATTAATGCACAGAAACCTCTTGCATTACTATACACTAATGATGAAAATTCTGAAAGGGAAATTAAGAAAATACTCCTATTTACCATTGCAACAAAAAAAATAAAATACCTAGGAATAAACCTACCTATGGAGACAAAAGACCTGTATGCAGAAAACTATAAGATACTGATGAAATAAATTAAGGATGATGCAAACAGATGGAGAGTTTACCATGTTCTTTGATTGGAAGAAGTAATATTGGGAAAATGACTATACTACCCAAAGCAATCTACAGATTCAATTCAATCCCTATCAAACTGCCAATTGCATTTTTTATAGAACTAGAACAAAATGTCTTAAAATTTGTGTGGTGACACAAAAGACCCGAATAGCCAAAGCAGTCTTGAGGGAAAAAAACGGAACTGGAGGAATGAGACTCCCTGACTTCAGACTATACTACAAAGCGACAGTAATCAAGACAATATTGTACTGACACAAAAACAGAAACATAGATCAATGTAACGAGAGAAATCCCAGAGATAAACCCACACACCTATGGTCAACTAATCTATGACAAAGAAGGCAAGGATATACAATGGAGAAAAGACAGTCTTTTCAATAAGTGGTGCTGGGAAAACGCTACAGCTATATGTAAAAGCATGAAATTTGAACACTCCCTAACACTATACACAAAAATAAACTCAAAATGGATTAGAGTACTAAATGTAAGACTGTACACTATAAAACTATTAGAGGACAACATGGGAAGAACACTCTTTGACATAAATCACAGCAAGATCTTTTTCGATCCACTTCCTAGAGTAATGGAAATAAAAACAAAAATAAACCAATGGGACCTAATGAAACTTCAAAGCTTTTGCACAGCAAAGGAAACCATAAACAAGATGAAAAGACAACCCACAGAATGACAGAAAATATTTGCCAAAGAATCAGCGAACAAAGGATTAGTCTCCAAAATATATAAACAGCTCATGCAGCTCAATATTAAAAAAAAAAACCCAATCAAAAAATGGGCAGAAGATGTAAATAGACATTTCTCCAAAGAAGACATACAGATGGCCAAGAAGCACATGAAAAACTGTTCAGCATCACTAATTATTAGAGAAATGCAAATCAAAACTACAAGGAGGTACCATCTCACACCATTTAGAATGGGTATCATCAGAAAATCTACAAACAACAAATGCTGGAGAGGATGTGGAGAAAAGGGAACCCTCTTGTACTGTTGGTGGGAATGTAAATTGATACAGCCACTATGGAGAACAGTATGGAGGTTCCTTAAAAACTAAAAATAAAATTACCATATGATCCAGCAATCCCACTACTGGGCATATATCCAGAGAAAACCATAATTCTTAAAGACACATGCACCCCAATATTCATTGAAGCACGTCATGGAAGCATCCTAAATGCCCATCAATGGATGAATGGATAAAGAAGATGTGGTACATATGTACAATGGAATATTATCCAGCCTTAAAAAGGAACGAAAGTGGGTCATTTGTTGAGACATGGATGGATCTAGAGACTGTCATACAGAGTGATGTAAGTCAGAAAGAGAAAAAAACAAATATAGTATATTAATGCATATATATTGGATCCTAGAAAAATGGTACAGGAGAACTGGTTTTGCAGAGCAGAAATTAAGACACAGATGTAGAGAACAAACATATGGACACCAAGGTGGTAATGTGGTGTGGGGTTGGAGGTGGTGGTGTGGTGAATTGGGAGATTGGTATTGACATGTATACACTGATGTGTATAAAATTGATGACTAACAAGAACCTACTGTATAAAAAATAAATAAAATTAAATTAAAAAGAAACTGTAACAAGAGACAAAGAAGGACATTACATAATGATCAAGGGATAAGTCCAATAAAAAATAAAATTAGCTTAATAAACTTTTTAAGAATACCAGGTGAAAAGACCTCAGTATATATGTCAGCTCTATTTTTATCAGCTTTTTAACTTTTGGCAGTTTCATTTTGTATGGAAATGGGAATAATAACTCACTAGTGTAAATATGAGAATTAAATAATATGCATTGTTATTAAATGTATGTTTACAAATCCATTGCTGAGAACATGAAGAGGTGGTTCTCATCTCCAGAGCCTGAGGGGCAGCAACACTTCCCACAGTTGTTTGGATTCCAAGTGTTGATGCTTTTGAATAACTGTAGAAAGCAAACTGTCATAGCTGCTTGGAAAACTCAACAGTGGAACTATTCCTCCACAAAATGTAGGAACGATACATTTTAATTTGTTTTTATTCATCAACACCTGTTGTAAATATATGTTACCTGCACTGTTGCTACTAAAAATATAGAATACCATATGTGAAATATATGGGAAAGTATAAAAGACTGGAGAACAAATGGGAACGCTAAAAGGATGGTATTATTTCTGCATTTCTTCTAAGTTTCCCAGCTTAGGAGGGAAAAGAAGGATATTTAATTTTGATAACACATACCAAAACATGGTATATCTCCAAATTGTAGTCTTAAATGTAGGGGCAATGGGAATGATTCCACTTCTGAGTTACACTTACACCAGTGAAAATTGTTATTTAAAGTCAGACGCCAATAAAATCAATTTCTTAAGTATTTGCTATTTTCATACAAATTTGTTTTAAAATATTGCTTTACCTTTAGTTTAGTAACTTCTAATAAGTTTGAGGTGGGTGTTTATCAAAAAGTAAAGGAGTTCCTCATATTCTGAATCAAAATCCAAAATTTTATGTCTCTATCAAATGTTCTCTGACATTGTAAAGTTTAAGTGACATGTACCTGTTCTACTACTCAGGGCTCAGTAAGGCTGCAGAGCAGAAGAGCTGATTGTTAGTCATCCAGTGGCAGCCTCAGATTCTGCAGAAATTTGCAATAGCCCACCCAACCTGCACTAAATACCTTCAAGTGGCAATGGAGAGACCTGTAAAACTGTATTTTCTCTTTCAAATGTACATATCTTTCTCCAGAGTCTTATTTCTTTACAAAGGACATATGGTAGATTGGAAAAAATGTCTCTCTTTCAGTCCTTAATAACCGCAGAGACTTTATAGCTCGACCACATTTGAGTAGACGCTAGAACTTTCTCAGCAGCACACTGGTTGCGTTTATCACAAAAGGGCAATCAATGTCCACACACAATGTGTTCGACTCTATCATCTCTTAGAAACACAGGAACAAACTCTACATGCTCTCCTACATCCTGTTTCCATTGTATAATGTGAATACCCGAAGGTATATATGACTTTAACAATTCCTTCAATTTCTGTCATTACTTTCATTCAAGAAATTCTAAATTCAATAGTCAATCATCTCGACAGGCTAACCTGTCCTGATTTTATACATTTTAATATATGCTTTAGCATTTTTAAATGAAAGTAATCTTATATTTGTCATATAAATTTCATTTTATGTGCTAATAGGACAATCTAAATTGTACATAAATTCCTACCCTAAAACTACTCAAATACTCTTCTTTGTGTTATTTCTTTGTTCTTTCACTCTGCAATATCACATTTAGAAACATCTTTCCTTCTTAAGAAAAATTCTATGGCTTGTGTATAACATAAGATTCAAAGTTATTTAACAAAATTATATTTATCTCCTTTTTGTTTTGTTTATTTTTTTATTTTTTTATTTTTATTTTTTAGTTCCCTGACCAGAGATTGAACCCATGCCCCCTGCAGTGGAAGCACAGAGTCTTAACCACTGGACTGCCAGGGAAGTCCCCTTTAACTCCTTTGTTAAAGCCAAAATATGTTATATAATTTTGTTTACATATGTGAATTTATGTGACTATTTTATAGTTTTACATATGATTAAAGTATTATTCTAGTTTTTAGATTTTGTCTTTCAAAGATATGGAGTAATGTCTGTACTAATTACTTTCAGTAGAATCAGAGACAGTAGAATATATAGGTATATTCTATTTAAGTATAAGATTCACATTTTGTCTATATTATATTCTTCATATATCATGATAAAATATGTAATAAATTTGTTTTATTTTCATATAGAGAACTGGAAAGTAAAGTAAGTATAAAGAAAAGTGATAAAAATATTGAAGTATATGGTTTATGGATCTTGGTGACTGGGTTATTTTATCTCAGATTTTATACCCTCTGAAGTTAAAAGTGGATAATTTTCAACTAAGAAGAAAACAATTATACATGATTGGGCTCAGTACCTTTGCAGTACCCTTTAAGTTGTAGTGTTCAAGAAGGGAACATAACTGACTGAAAGGGAAATAATTACATGCCATAGGACATGGTAATCTTTTGCACTCAGTGTTTTGCTTTTTATTTTTTTTAATGCCAATATTATTATAATGTAGGAAAGACTAATAAAACTGTATCCCAATAATTTCAGTGTGTTAGTTCAACTTCAACATAAGAAATGAAGCTAAATATAAAAAGCCAAGGAAAGCTTCTTATCTCAATAATTAACAATATATTTGATAGAGCTAGCTCAGGGAATATCTGTAAAATGAGTGAAGTTGGTTTGGAAACTTCACATAATCTCCATTCTAATACATTTTTCCAAATGTTCATTGACATCTTGAGACCCTTCTGTCCAGGTTTTATTCTCCCAGGATTTACATCCGTATTCTATTTACCCCAGAGGTTTTTTTTTAGAGATAGTGCTATATGCTAGACCATAATTTTGACTTGACAGAGACTCTGGAAGAATCTAGGGGAAGTTAGGAGTCACCAGAAAATACTTCCAGGGTGTATATCAAGTCAAAATTATTTTTACAAGACTAGGATTTTTTGGTGAAGTTTTCCAAAAGATACATGACCTATTATTAGAATAATTTGAATGCAGAGCTAATATGACAATCCAGTTGTCTTTTATTAATCCAGAATTAAAGAAATTTACAAAACTGTAAAGCAATGACACTCTTCACACCATTCTTTTTGTTTTGGAAGATACAATTGACTCTTGAACCTTTCTATATCTGCAGTTCCTCATCTGAGGATTCAACCAACTACCAATTGTATAGTAATGTAGCATTTAGCATTCAAAACAACCACCAAAAAGCACACCCTCACAGTTCAAACCCGTGTTGTTCAAGAATCACTTGCATGTTATAATGTAAGTACCTGATAATTGGTTTTTTGATTGTAAACTAAAGCTGGCATTAAGCTTTTGATTGCCAAGGCATTCATTCTAAAGATATCCATCTGAAATAAATATATTACCAACTACACTACTAGATAAAGAGTCTGGTTGACCCAACCGTAAAGTTCTCCTTTTAGAAAACCCTGGTTAACCTAGATAACTGACTGCTTGAATGACCCTACTTTTCCCCTCCCATGCTTTAATTCTCACTCTCATGTTTTAAATTTGCCAGTAAAGGATGAACCTGCAAAACCCTTGACACCTCACCCTTTACATGCATAAAAGCAGAACTCTGGGTTCACTCTCTCTCACTCTCCCCATGACCTCAATGTGTGGCCCCAGGTGTACCGTGCATGCTTCAGGACTTATGAGTAATACACCTTGTTTTTTCAAAGTTCTTTAATGATTGTTGCTGAGCTGCATCTTGCAATCATAAGGACTACAAGGTTGGCTCAGCCACAACATAAGTTCTGGATGGGAAACTGTCCATTGGGGCCCCCACAAATAGTACAAGCTCAGACAAGTGCTCTAGGCATTCCTACTCCATAACTTCACTATCAAAATGGTGAGACCAGCATAAAAAATGTTTTTTCATTAAAAATATGGGATTGATGTTAATAAGGGGTTGGTTTATTGTTGCTATGTTCAAGTTGATCAGTGAATATTTATACAACATGTTATTTAAAATTTTGAATCCAAAATATAGGTAGCTATAACCAAACAGAGGCAAAAGTTCCCTGGGGTCCTTAATAAGTTTTAAGAATGTAAAGGGGTCCTGAGGCCAAAACTTTCAGAATCACATGTGCTAGACAGTCTGAAATAGGTGGGATGTTAGCTGAACACTTCTGATAGTAAATTTGTATTTTACAAGAGCCTTCTGGAATACTGCTGCTTTACCCCAAAGTAACACACTTAAGTATGATTTTTTTGTAAATTGGGCAAGCTATTAAAACAGATTTTACTGTGAAAGTGGGGGAAAAAGATGGTCAGGAAAGAAAATTCCCATTCTATAGAGGAATATATTTACTTTTGAAGAGCTGGTAGTGATGGATTTTCAGGTTCTGAATACAGCTTACTGACTCTACCATGATATAGGTTTCACACTTTAAAAGTAGAGCAGGTAGCAGATGGAACCCCATGTGTCTAAAACCATTTTCTGAACTTATGAATGTTTTTCTCTGCTCCTAAAGGATCACTATAATTACATGTGCTATTTTGGTTCGTTCTACAAAAAAAAAATTCCCAATTATGTCAAAAAATCTTGTTCTAGTTTTGTTTAGTTACTTATTAAAACACTAAGACGTAACTGAAAATACCTATATACTCACATTTTTAAGCAATTAATTTTTTTATGTCCAAACATTTCTTCTTTTGAACTTAAATAAGGTATCATCTGAACTGTAAAAACATAAATATCCAATTTAATTATATTGAGTCTTTGTTGAAAATCATACTGATTATTCCTTGAAAGCTTGATGAAAATGGCCTTTGAAAGCCCAGATGGAAAAAAGTCTAAATACAACATAAAGAGGAGAAAGAAAAGAATATTAGGTGGAAATACTAAGAGGATATTTATTGAATGGCCTGTTTATAAAAATAATATAAATGCTAAAAAATTTAGTTTAAATATGGCTAGCTCATTTTCTACTCAATATTTTTATTTACTTTAGTATATTTTGCAAATAGTGCACATAATTTGCCAATGTATTTTGTTTGGCACATTTGGCCTAAACCACCAAAATGGATACAATTAAGATAGTTCAAAATTTATGGAAATTTAAAATTATCTTAATTTTATATCACATATATATTATATTTATATTTCATATATAATATATATATATATATATATATATATATATATATATATATATATACTTTTCTTTGTATATCCATACTGAACCATGAGAAGAATTAAAATGAAGTATTCTCAATTCTTTAAAGGAGTAAATATAATGTATTCAGCCAGTTTTCCCAAATATTTGTTCAGATAAATGTTCACATGGAATTTCATACAGGTTCAGCTAAAAAACACTTTTATGAAATAAGTTTGGAGAATATTGCGTGCTTAACCTCACTTGGAGATGTACAATGTACATTAGCTTTTTAAATACTCAGAAGTGTTCCAGTAAAAGTACATGTGCCTTTTCTGTGTGCGTGTGCATAACTTGATCTTATGAAATTATCTGTTTTGGAACATCAGTTAATAATTATAGATATAAATATCCAAGAAAACTGAATTGGAAATGCTCTTTGAGATGATTTCAGCTGCTTTTAATTTGGGTAAAACAAATTCACCATTTCTAAATTTCTTCTTGCCTGTAATTATAAAAGAAAAGTGGTTTCTCTTGTTCAAACAAGAAAAAAATGGATGATATGAGTCTTTTGTTAATAACTTTCATCTAGGCAAATATAAAGTATATCAGATATTAGAAATATAATGTCTATGCATTAAGTATTAAGTGATAACACTAATCCTTAGGACTTTTATTGCATTCCAATTGCCTTTTGCCCAGATAAGTTCAGATATAGAACGCGTTCACACTCATAATCTACATATAGTTGTGTTTTTTTTTTTTTAGACTGTAGAGATGTTTTACTTTTGTTCCTTAAAAATGAAGACCAAGTGTTTCTAACAAAACATTGCAATTTAAAACCAAAGTTTCACGTATGTACATCTGAACAGCCCAAAACATGGTTTTCAGTTAAGGAACCCATTTCATAGGGAGACACTTCCAGTTTGTGAGCAACAACTTTTCAGCATTGCTTAGGGGTGACAGGATAACCCCATAGTTTTGCACAAGTATTTATTCCTACTAGGTATGGGAGTAAGCTTCTTGGTGACACTGCTTATATATGGCAACAGTTTTTTTAACTTTCCAATGTCACTTTCCCATCTTCACATAGGCCAGGGCACTCACAAATAACCGGAACTCCACTGCTTGGAAGGTTCTGGAAAACAGCCTTTCCAAAACATATCACAGGGACTTCCCTGGTGGTCCAGTGGTTAAGACTCCGTGCTTCCACTACAGGGAGCACAGGTTCAATCCCTGGATGGGGAACTAAGATCATAAGATCCCACATGCCATATGGCCAAAGGAAAAAAAAAAAAAAAAAAAAAAAAAGAAAACACATCACCCAGGCAGTCCCAGAACTCCCGACCACCGATTTTTTTTTTTAGGAGTTTATTAATTTATTAATTTATTTTTGCTGTGTTGCATCTTCGTTTCTGTGTGAGGGCTTTCTCTAGTTGTGGCAAGCAGGGGCCACTCTTCATCACGGTGTGCAGGCCTCTCACTGTCGCGGCCTCTCTTGTTGCGGATCACAGGCTCCAGACGCGCAGGCTCAGTAGTTGTGGCTCATGGGCCTAGCCGCTCCGCAGCATGTGGCATCCTCTCAGACCAGGGCTCGAACCCGTGTCCCCTGCATTAGTTGGCAGACTCCCAAGCACTGCGCCACCAGGGAAGCCCGCTAGGACACCCTATGTTCTTCATGACATTTTTTTTTTCTTAAATTCCATATGTATGTGTCAGCATACAGTATTTGTCTTTCTCTTTCTGACTTACTTCACTCTGTATGACAGACTCTAGGTCCATCCACCTCATTACAAATAGCTCAATTTCGTTTCTTTTTATGGCTGAGTAATATTCCACTGTATATATGTGCCACATCTTCTTTACCCATTCATCCGATGATGGACACTTAGGTTGTTTCCATCTCCGGGCTATTGTAAATAGGGCTGCTATGAATATTTTGGTACATGTCTCTTTTTGAATTATGGTTTTCTCAGGGTATATGCCCAGTAGTGGGATTGCTGGGTCATATGGTAGTTCTATTTGTAGTTTTTTAAGGAACCTCCATACCATTCTCCATAGTGGCTGTACCAATTCACATTCCCACCAGCAGTGTAAGAGTGTTCCCTTTTTTTCACACCCTCTCCAACATTTATTGTTTCTAGATTTCTTGATGATGGCCATTCTGACTGGTGTGAGATGATATCTCATTGTAGTTTTGATTTGCATTTCTCTAATGAGTAAAGATGTTGAGCATCCTTTCATGTGTTTGTTGGCAGTCTGTATATCTTCTGTGGAGAAATGTCTATTTAGGTCTTCTGCCCATTTTTGGATTGGTTTTTTTTGTTGTTGTTGTTATTGAGCTGCATGAGCTGCTTATAAATTTTGGAGATTAATCCTTTGTCAGTTGCTTCATTTGCAAATATTTCTCCCATTCTGAGGGTTGTCTTTTGGTCTTGTTTATGGTTTCCTTTGCTGTGCAAAAGCTTTGAAGTTTCATTAGGTCCCATGTGTTTATTTTTGTCTTTATTTCCATTTCTCTAGGAGGTGGGTCCAAAAGGATCTTGCTGTGATTTATGTCATAGAGTGTTCTGCCTATGTTTTCCTCTAAGAGTTTGATAGTGTCTGGCCTTACATTTAGGTCTTTAATCCATTTTGAGCTTATTTTTGTGTATGGTGTTAGGGAGTGATCTAATCTCATACTTTTACATGTACCTGTCCAATTTTCCCAGCACCACTTATTTAAGAGGCTGTCCTTTCTTTTTAAAACCTGAAATGTCATTACTTGTTTTGATATTATATCTTTATTATCTCTTAGAGAAGACTTTAAGGGATACGTTTAAATTTTCAAAATTATATATGGATATGGGTAGATAATTACTGAAAGAAACTGAGATAAGAATGCTTTATTAAGTACATTTGATTCTTGAACAACCCTGGGGTTAGGGGTGTCAATCCCTTGCACAGCTGAAAATCCCCATATAAGTTTTGACTCCCCTAAAACTTAACTATTAAGAGTCTATTGTTTACTGGAAGACTTACTGATAGCATATAGTCAATTAATAGATATTTTCTACTTTATATGTATTAAATACTGTATTCTTACAATAGAGTAAGCTGGAGAAAATAAAATATTATTATGAAAATCATAAGGAAGAGAAAATACATTTAAAACCCTGTACAACAGTGGTCCCCAACCCCCGGGCTGCAGACTAGTACTTGTCCTAAGTCTGATAGGAACTGGGCTGAACAGCAGGAGGTGAGTGGTGGGCGAGGAAGCAAAGCTTCATCTGCCGCTCCCCATCGCTCATATTACTGCCTGAACCGTCCCCCCAATTGCTCACATTACTGCCTGAACCATCCCCCCCTCACTCCGTCCATGAAAAATTTGTCTTCCACGAAACTGGTCCCTGGTGCCAGAAAGTTTGGGGACCATTGCTGTATGATATTTTTCGGTACCATAAGTTTACCTTGTCTATTTACAAGATGAATTGTCTGTCTCTCAGTACATATATAAATAATGTCTTATATGATACAGAACACTGTGGATGTTATACATATCACTAACACTAACCATCAAAAATGAAAAGATAATGTGAAAAAGAAATTCATATTTATTTACAGGTAAAACTGTTTATGCATTGCTAATGAAGAAGTAGCAATGTGATTATTTTATGGTGGCCTAGGGAAATCAATATGATTGCTTCACAGCAGTCCAGCCTATACACTAATAAAAGAAGCATTATAAAATTTTTATGGCATACAGTATTGCAGCCATATTCATAATACAGTATTGGAAACACTGTTACATTAAAAAAAAAACACTTACCTATGATGATAAGCTGATAGGCAGTTTTCCCAATTACTAGAGAGTGACATACTGTACAGTAACATAATTCTTTGAAAGCTAAGTTATAAAACAGTATGAAAACTAACACATTATTAATTTTCTATTAAATATCACTTAGCTTAGGCCTATCTAAGGATAGGCTATCCACTTCAAGTCTTGCACACAATGTTCTACACAGCACTTAGTCAATAATGAAGATAATGATAGCACAAAAATGTCTTATACAATTTTTGTCTTACAGTTATTAGATTTTCACACAGACACACATATGTAACAGGTTAGTTTATTAACTGTACAGCATGGTGATTATTTATTATTCATTAAATGGAATTGGATCTTCATAAAAGTCTTCATCCTAATCATCTTCAAGTTGAGTAGGCTAAGGATGAGGAGGAAGACGAGGGGTTGGTCTTGCTGTCTCAGAGGTGGCAGAGCCGGAAGAGGGAAAGGATGTGGTAGGGAAGGCAGAAAAGGTAGACATACTCAATGTAACTTTACAGAAATACATCTTACTTTCTGTCTGACATTTTTACTTTTTCATTTCCCTAAAAATGTTTCTGTACAGTTCCAATCTCTCTTCCACCAATTAGTTTACTTGCAGTGCCCATATCATAGAAGAGTCCACGTCATAAAAGAAGTCAAAGGCAGTCTTGAATAATGGGAATCCTTCTGCCAGATTTTCTAATATCACTTTGCTTTCTGGTAGTTTCTCCTACGTCTTCTTCCTCTTTGGCACTAGTTTGGAAGTGCTCATCTCCATCAACTTGTCTTCTGTTAATTCCTCTGGTGTGGTGTCTCTTAGCTCTTGAATTTCCTCAAGATACACATTTTGAAACCCTTCACCTAGTACCTTTTTTACCATATCCACAATCTCTTTCATAATTTCTTAATTGGCTCCATAGTAAATCCCATGAAGTCATGTACCACGTCTGGACACAGTTTTGTCAGCAGGAATTTATTGTCTTGAGCTTGATGGCTTTCACCATTTTTCTACAACAATGGCATCTGCAGTGGTGTAATCCTTCCAGACATTCATAATATTCTCGCTATGGGGGTTTTCTTCCATAGCGTTGACAATTCTTTCCATAGAGTACCATGCATAATGAGACTTAAAGGCCCCTGTGACCCACTGATCATGAAGCAGAATTTAAAACCTTGTGTTTTGGGGCAAGGAGACCAACCTTGATGCCCTCAGTTTTGAATTCATGGGTTTCTGGGTAGCCAGAGGCATTTTCAAATATCAAAATAACTTTAAAAGACAGTTTTTTACAGGCAAGGTATTTCGTGACTTCAGGGACAAAGAATTGGTGGAGCCAATTGAGAAAAAGTGTTCTCCTTGTTCAGGCATTCCTGTTGTACAACCAAAGGACAGCAGCTGGTGTTTATCTTTTCCCTTCAAAGCTTGGGGGTTAGCAGCTTTATAGATAAGGGCAATCCTGATCATAAATTGTTCTGAGTTTGCTCAAAATTGTAGATGTAGCCTATCCCTTCCTGCCTTAAATCCTGGTGTTTGTTTCTCTTCTTTACAAATAAGTGTCCTTTGTGGCATTTTTTTTCCCCATAGAATAGGGCACTTTCAGTTACATTTAAAACCTGTTAAGGTAGATATCCTTTCTTCCTCAATGATTTTTTTAATGGTGTCTGTGAACTCGTCTGCTGACTCTTGTTTGGCAGAAGCTGCTTCTCTTATTACCTTGAAATTTCTTATGCCAAACCTTTTTCTCAAATTATCAAACCTAGGGGCAGGACAGGAATAAAGATGCAGATGTAGAGAATGGACTTGAGGACATGGGGAGGGGGGAAGGGCAAGCTGAGACGAAGTGAGAGAGTGGCACGGACTTATAAATACTACCAAATGTCAAATAGATAGCTAGTGGGAAGCAGCTGCATAGCACAGAGATATCAGCACTGTGCTTTGTGACCACCTAGAGGGGTGGGATAGGGAGGGTGGGAGGGAGACGCAAGAGGGAGGAGATATGGGAATATATGTATGTGTATAGCTGATTCACTTTGTTATAAAGCAGAAAGTAACACACCATTGTAAAGCAATTATACATACTCTAATGAAGATGTTAAAAATCAATTATCAAACCATCCTTTGCTGGCATTAAATCCTCCAGCTTTATATCCTTCACCTTCCTTTTTTTTTTTAAGTGGTCATATAAAGATTTTGCTTTTTCTTGAATCATACTAGTGTCTAGAGTTATGCCTTTCTTACAGCAATCCTTCTTCACTCACATAAAAGTTGCATTTTCAACACAAGACAAAAAGATATTTTGGAAAAAGCACAAGGTTTTTGTGTCTGCTGACATAGCTTCAATGAAGGCTCCACAATTTTCCTTTTCTTTCTTTTTTTTTATAATGGTCATTACGGTGGATTCATTTATCTTGAAATTGTGGGCAACTGCAGCTGCAGACCCCAATCTATGGTACATATCAAACAATCAAACTTTTTCTTGTAATGTCTTGACTTTTCTCTGTTTCTTGGGAGTACTTCCAGCATTACTAGTGGCAATTCACATGGGTTCCATGGTGTTATTCAAGGTTTATGCTATTGCACTAAAAGCAATGAAAAATACAAGAGAACCAAGAGAGATCACTCCAATATGCAATTTCCTGGAAGGACAAACTCCTAACGCAGGGATGATTAGCATCACATGTGGCTTAAGCAGATACTCCCAACACTTGATCTTACCACAATAGCATCAGGAGGTGTCTATGAGATTATTACCATAGTAGTGTGTACTATAGTTAATTTTATGCAGTTATGATTTAATACCACCTTTTTATGTTTGCTTACATTTTTTTAGATTGCAAATGGCACCATATACAGTCTGTAAGTGTGTGTAAGTTTGATAAATTTTAACTTTTGATAACAATAGTTTTGTGTATATTTTATACTAATAAATTATAAAAATAGACTAGTATCTACATATATTTTATGTAGTCATGACATACCTTTTTCTTCACTTTTTTAATATTTCTGGGCCACATGGTTCATCTTCAAGTTTTTTTCAAACTGTCACAGATTTATTTAATATCCAATATATTTATTGAAAAAATATATGTATAAGTAGAACTATGCAGTAAACTTGTGTTTTTCAAAAGTCAACTGCACTATGATCTCACTTAGTGTTTTTGTAATGTGTTACAAACCATGTTAACCATGTTGTTCAACAGATTGGATGTAAAGTCAGAGGAGGCTATAAATCCTTCACCTTATTGGGCCATAATGAAAGACACTTTTTAAAGTCCCATAATATTACTGTATTGCTGCCAGATTTTCCCTTTAGATCTGTTAACATTGGCTTTATATATTTAGGTGCTTCTCGGTTGAGTGGATAAGTATTTACAAATGTTATATCTTCTTGTTGAATTGACCCTTTTATCGTTATGTGGTGCCCATCTTTGTCTTTTATTATCATCTTTGTTTCAAAGTATATTTTGTCTGATATAAGTATAGCTACCCAGCTTTCTTTTGGTGTCTGTTTGCATGAAACATCTTTTTCCATTCTCTCATTTTCACTCTATGTGTTTCCTTACATCTGAAACAACTCTCTTGTAGGCAGCATATAGATGGGTATTATTTTTCTATTAATTTGGCCACTCTATGTCTTTTAAATGGATAATTTAGTGCATTTACATTTAAAGTAATTATGGTGAGGTATGTATTTTTACTGTTTTGTTGATTGTTTTCTGGCTCTTTTCTAGTTCATCTTGGTTTCTTTTCTTCTTTTATTCTCTTATGTTTTGATGATTTTCTTTAGTGTTATGTTTAGATTCCAGTCTCATTATTTTTTATGCATCTACCGTAGAGTTTTGCTTTGTGTTTACCTTGAGTCTCACTTATATCAGCATATATATATATATATATATATATATATATATATATATATATATATATATATATATATATATATATATATATATATGGGTTAATTCAACAAGAAGGTACATAATTAATGTATAAAACTTGATGAACTTGGAGATAAGTATATTCCTGTGAAACCATTACCAAAATCTATACAATAATCCTATCCATCACTTGCAAAATTTTCCTCCTGCCCTTTTCTTTATTATTATCATTGTGGTTATTTTGTCATAAGAACAATTAACATAAGATCTTCCTACTTCACAATTTTTAAAATATATAATACAATATCACTAATTATAAGTACTGTGCTGTACAGAGTATCACTAGGATTTATTCATCTTCTGTAACTGAAAATGTGTACCTTTGACTAATATCTCCCCATTTTCCCCTCAGTTGTCAACCACCATTCCACTCTTTGCTTCTATGAGTTTGACAAGCCTAGATTCATCACATAAGTGGTGTCTTGGAGTATTTATCTTTCTGTATCTAGCTTAATGTCCTATACACCTAGTATAATATTTTCCAGATTAATCTCTGTTCTCGTGAATGGCAGTATTTCCTTCATTTTTAAGGATGAATACTATTCCATTGTATGCATATGATACATTTTCTTTATTCATTCACTCATCAATGGCTATTTAGGTTGTTTCTTTGTCTTGACTATTCTAAATAATGCTGCAATGAACATGAGAGTGTAAATATTTCTTTGAGATCCTGATTTCAATTCCTTTAGATATATAAGCAAAAGTAAGATTGCTGAGTCATCTGGTAGTTTTATTTTTAGTTTTTCTGAGGAAACTCCATACTGTCTACAATAGTGGCTGCACTAATTTTATTTCCCACAAACAGTGTGAGGGATTTGTTTCTTCACATCCTTGCCAACACTTGTTACCCTTTGAAGTTTTCATAGTAACCATCCAACTATAAGATGGTATCTGGTGACGGTTTTGATTTGCATTTCCCAAAGTTTAATGATATTAAGTACCTTTACATATACCAGTTAGCCTTTTTTAGTCGTTCTTGAAGAACAGCATTTTCAGTTTCTTTGCATTTTTAAAAAATCATGTTGTTTTTGGCCATGAAACTGTATGAGTCCTTTACATAATTTGGATATTAATGCTTTATAAGACATCTGGTTTGCAAATGTTTGCCTCCATTCTTCAGGTTGCCTTTTCACTTTACTGTTTCCTTTTCTAGGAAGAAGTTTTTAGTTTGACATAGTCCTACTTGTCTTTTTTTTACTTTGATTGTTTGTGCTATTGGTGTCATACTCAACAAACCATTGCCAATACCAATGTCATGAAGCTTTTAATCTATGTTTTCTTCTAGGAGTTTTAATTTACAGCTTGCATTTATGTCTTTAATTTATTTTGAGTTGACTTCTGTATGGTATAAGATAAGAATCCAATTTCATTTTTTTTGTATGTGGGTATCCAGTTTTCTCAGCACCAGCTTTTGAAGAGACTATCCCATGTCTATTTTGCTTTGTTGGCACCCTTGTCAAAAATTATTTGACTATATATATGTGGGTTTGTTTGGGGGCTCTCTATTCTGTTCCATTGACCTGCATATCTGTTTTAATGCCAGTGCTTTACCGTTTCAATTATTTTAGCTTAGTAATATAATTTAAAATCACAAAATGTGATGACTCCAACTTCGTTCATTTTTCTAAAATTTTCTTTGGCTATTCGGAATCTTTTGTGATTCCTTATGAATTTTAAGATTTTTTCTATTTCTATAAAAAATGCCACTGAGATTTTGATAAGGATTGCACTGACTCTGTAGATCACTTTGGGAAGTATGGATATTTTAACATTGTTAATTTTTTCCAATCTATGGACACTGAGTGTCTTTGAATTTATTTGTGTTTGCTTTAATTTCTTCTGTCAATATTTTATATTTTTCAGTATATAAATTTTTCACTTCCTGGTTAAGTTTACTCCTATTTATTATTTTTGATGATATTGCAAATTGAGTTGTTTCCTTAATAGATAAGCTTCTTAAAGTTTGAATTGAATACTTATTATTTATATTTCCTTGTTATATAAGAATTGAAAGATGCAAATTTTATTTTAAGTAACATGTTAGTCACATATCACACATTTTGATATATTGTGATATCAGTAGCATTCAATTACACATTTTTGACACTTCCTGAGTGATTTTCCTTTACCTGTGAGATATTTAGAAATATGTTGGTTAATTACCAGATAAGTATAACTCCTTCAAATTGCTGGTGCAATTGTTTGCCAATTTAAAATATTGTGATTAGACAAATAACTGTGTGTGGTTTCAAATGTTTGCATTTTTTCAGATATTTTTAATTGTTCTTTATGTGGTCTATTATGTTGTATATTCTTTCAAGACCACATGCATTCAAAAAGAATGCATTCTATAATTATTTCATGGGGTGTAATATATAAGTCATTATGTCAAGATGGTTAACATAATTATTTAGATTATGATTTTTGGTTTGGTTATATTATCAAGTAATAGAAGTGGGGGTACTATGGACATGTTTGTTTTGCCTTTTAATTCTGTCAGTTTTGGCTTCAGGCATTTTTAAACTCTCTTATTAGGGGTCCAAATATTTGTGACTGTTATGATTTCTTGATGACCAAATATCTTATCAATAAATTTCACTTCATCTCAACATTATCCTGAGCTCTATTTTGTCTGATATAGAAACACACCCTAACTTTATCATGCTTATATTATATGTAATTTTCAACCCTTTAATTTTCAATTGGTCTGGGTCTTTATGTTTAAAGTGAATCTCTTGTTAATGGAAGAAAGTTGAGTTTTTCTTTTCATCCATTCTGACATTTTTTGTCACTATTTGGATTACAAACTAATTGCAGTACAAATTCAATTTATATTTAATTTAATTATTGGTATGGCTGGGTTATTTATACCAATTTGCAAGTTATTCTATATTTGTCACATATCATATTTTTTTCTTTCTAGGTCCCTCCTTTCCTGCAGCATATATGTGTTTTAACATCTTTATTGGAGTATAATTGCTTTACAATGGTGTGTTAGTTTCTGCTTTATAACAAAGTGAATCAGTTATACATATACATATGTTCCCATATCTCTTCCCTCTTGTGTCTCCCTCCCTATCCCACTCCTCTAGGTGGTCACAAAACACTGAGCTGATCTCCCTGTGCTATGCGGCTGCTTCTCACCAGCTATCTATTTTAAGTTTGGTAGTGTATAAATGTCCATGCCAATCTCTCACTTTGTCACAGCTTACCCTTCACCCCCACCATATCCTCAAGTCCATTCTCTAGTAGGTCTGTGTCTTTATTCCCGTCTTACCCCTAGGTTCCTCATGACATTTTTTTTTCTTAGATTCCATATATCTGTGTTAGCATACAGTATTTGTCTTTATCCTTCTGACTTACTTAACTCAGTATGACAGACTCTAGGTCCATCCACCTCACTACAAATGCTTATCTTTCATTTCTATATATGGCAGAGGAATATTCTATTGTATATATGTGCCACATCTTCTTTACCCATTCATCCAATGATGGACACTTAGGTTGCTTCCATGTCCTGGCTAATATAAATAGGGCTGCAATGAACATTTTGGTACATGACTCTTTTTGAATTATGGTTTTCTTAGGGTATATGTCCAGTAGTGGGATGGCTGGGTCATATTGTAGTACTTTTTGTAGTTTTATAAGGAACCTCCAAAGTGTTCTCCACAGTGGCTGTACCAATTCATATTCCCACCAGCAGTGTAAGAGGGTTCCCTTTTCTCCACACCCTCGCCAACATTTGTTGTTTCTACATTTTTTGATATGGCCATTCTGACTGGTGTGAGATGATATCTCATTGTACTTTTGATTTGCAATTCTCTAACGATTAATAATGTTGAGCATTCTTTCATGTGTTTGTTGGCAATCTCTATATCTTCTTTGGAGAAATGTCTATTTAGGTCTTCTGCCCATTTTTGGATTCGGTTGTTTGTTTTTTTGTTATTGAGCTGCATGAGCTGCTTGTAAATTTTGGAGATTAATCCTTTGTCAGTTGCTTCATTTGCAAATATTTTCTCCCATTCTGAGGGTTGTCTTTTGGTCTTCTTTATGGTTTCCTTTGCTGTTTAAAAGCCTGTAAGTTTCATTAGGTCACAATTGTTTATTATTGTTTTTATTCCATTTCTCTAGGAGGTGAGTCAAAAAGGATCTTACTGTGATTTATGTCAGAGTGTTCTGCCTATGTTTTCGTCTAGGAATTTGATATTTTCTGGCCTCACATTTGGGTCTTTAATCCATTTTGAGCTTATTTTTGTGTATGGTGTTAGGGAATGATCTAATCTCGTACTTTTACATGTACCTGTCCAGTTTTCCCAGCACCACTTATAGAAGAGGCTGTCCTTTCTCCACTGTACATTCCTGCCTCCTTTATCAAAGATAAGGTGACCATATGTGTGTGGGTTTATCTCTGGGCTTTCTCTCCTCTTCCATTTATCTATATTTCTGTTTTTGTGCCAGTACCATATTGTCCTGATTACTGTAGCTCTGTAGTATAATCTGACGTCAGGGAGCCTGAATCCTCCAGCTCCGTTTTTTGTTCTCAAGATTGCTTTGGCTATTTAGGGTCGTTTGTGTTTCCATACAAATTGTGAATATTTTTGTTCTACTCTGTCAAAAATGCCAGTGGTAATTTAATAGGGATTGCATTGAATCTGTAGATTGCTTTGGGTAGTAGAGTCATTTTCACAATATTGATTCTTCCAACCCAAGAACATGGTATATCTCTCCATCTATTTGTATCATCTTTAATTTCTTTCATCAGTGTCTTATAATTTTCTGCATAGAGGTCTTTTGTTTCCTCTACGTGGGTTTATACCTAGATATTTTATTCTTTTTGTTGCAATGGTAAATGGGAGTGTTTCTTAGTTTCACTTTCAGACTTTTCATCACTAGTGTATAGGATTCCAGAGATTTCTGTGCATTAATTTTGTATCCTGCTACTTTACCAAACTCATTGATTAGCTCTAGTAGTTTTCTAGTAACATCTTTAGGATTCTCTATGTATCATGTCATGTCATCTGCAAACAGTGACAGCTTTACTTCTTCTTTTCCGATTTGGATTCCTTTTATTCCCTTTTCTTCTCTGGTTTCTGTAGCTAAAATTTCCAAAACTATGTTGAATAAGAGTGGTGAGAGTGGGCAACCTTGTCTTGTTCCTGATCTTAGTGGAAAGGTTTCAGGTTTTCACCATTGAGGACGATGTTGGCTGTGGGTTTGTCATATATGGCCTTTATTATGTTGAGGAAATTTCCCTCTATGTCTACTTTCTGCAGGGTTTTTATAATAAATTGGTATTGAATATTGTCAGAAGCTTTCCCTGCATCTATTGAGATGATCATATGTTTTTTCTCCTTCAATTTGTTAATATGGTGTATCACATTGATTGATTTGCGTATATTGAAGAATCCTGTATTCCTGGAATAAACCCCAATTGATCATGGCGTATGATCCCTTTAATGTGCTGTTGGATTCTATTTGCTAGTATTTTGTTGAGGATTTTTGCATTTATGTTCATCAGTGATATTGGCCTGTAGTTTTCCTTCTTTGTGACATCCTTGTCTGGTTCTAGTATCATGGTGATGGTGTCATCGTAGAAAGCGTTTGGGAGTGTTCTTCCCTCTGCTATATTTTGGAAGAGTTTGAGAAGGATAGGTGTTAACTCTTCTCTAAATGTTCGATAGAATTCGCCTGTGAAGCCATCTGGTCATGGGTTTTTGTTTGTTGGAAGATTTTTAATCACAGTTTCAATTTAAATGCTTGTGATTGCTCTGTTCATATTTTCTATTTCTTCCTGATTCAGTCTTGGCAGGTTGTGCATTTCTAAGAATTTGTCCATGTCTTCTAGGTTGTCCATTTTATTGGCATAGAGTTGCTTGTAGTAATTTCTCATGATCTTTTGTATTTCTTAAGTGTCAGTTTTTCATTTCTAATTCTATTGCTTTGAGTCTTTTCCCTTTTGTCTTGATGGGTCTGGCTAATGGTTTATCAATTTTGCATATCTTCTCAAAGAACCAGCTTCTAGTTTTATTGATCTTTGTTATCGTTTCCTTCATTTCTTTTTCATTTATTTCTAATCTGATATTTATGATTTCTTTCTTTCTGCTAACTTTGGGGTGTTTTTGTTCTTCTTTCTCTATTTGCTTTAGCTGCAAGGTTAGGTTTTTTCTTTTTTGATATGTTTCCTGTTTCTTAAGGTAGGATTGTATTGCTATAAACTTTCCTCTTAGAACTGCTTTTGCAGTATCTCATAGGTTTTGTGTCGTCGTGTCTCCATTGTCATTTGTTTTTAAGTATTTTTTTGATTTCCTTTTTGATTTCTTCAGTGATCACTTCTTTATTAAGTATTGTATTGTTTAGCCTCCATGTGTTTGTATTTTTTACAGACCTTTTCCTATAATTGATATCTAGTCTCATATCATTGTGGTCAGGAAAGATTCTTGATGCAATTTCAATTTTCTTAAATTTACCAAGGTTTGATTTTTTTACCCAAGATATTACCTATCCTGGAAAATATTCCATGAGCAATTGAGAAAAATCTGTATTCTGGTGTTTTTGGATGGAATGTCCTATAAATATCAATTAACTATCTTTTTTTTAATGTATCATTTAAAGCTTGGTTTCCTTTTTTATTTTCACTTTGGATGATCTGTCCATTGGTGAAAGTGGGGTGTTAAATTCGCCTACTATGAATGTGTTACTGTCAATTTCCCCTTTCATGGCTGTTGGTTTTTGCCTTATGTATTGAGGTGCTCCTTTGGTGGGTGCCTTAATATCTACAATTTTTATATCTTCTTCTTTTATCAATCCCTTGAACATTTTGTAGTGTCCTTCTTTGTCTCTTATAAGAGTCTCTATTTTAAACTCTATTTTGTCTGATATGAGAATTGCTACTCCAGCTTTCTTTTGGTTTCTGTTTGCATGGAATATCATTTTCTATCCCCTCACTGTCAGTCTGTATGTGTCTCTAGGTCTGAAGTGGGTCTCTTGTAGACAGCATATATACGGGTCTTGTTTTTGTATCCATTCAGCCAGTCTGTATCTTTTGTTGGGAGCATTTAATCCATTAACATTTAAGGTAATTAACAATATGTATGTTCCTATTCCCATTTTCTTAATTGTTTTGCATTTGTTATTGTAGGTCTTTTCCTTCTTTTGTATTTCTTGCCCAGAGAAGTTCCTTTAGCATTTGTTGTAAAGCTGGTTTGGTGGTGCTGAACTCTTTCAGCTTTTGCTTTTCTGTAAACATTTTAATTTCTCCATGAAATCTGAATGAGATCCTTGCTAGGTAGAGTAATCTTGGTTGTAGGTTTTTCTCCTTCATCACTTTAACTATGTCTTGCCACTCCCTTCTGGCTTGCAGAGTTTCTGCTGAAAGATCAGCTGTTAACCTCATGGGGATTCCCTTGTGTATTATGTTTTTGTTTTTCCCTTGCTGATTTTAATATGTTTTTTGTTGTTGTTGTTGTTGTTTTTGTATTTAATTTTTGACAGTTTGATTAATATGTATCTTAATGTGTTTCTTCTTGGATTTATCCTGTATGGGACCTTCTGTGCCTCCTGGACTTGAATAACTATTTCCTATCCCATATTAAGGAAGTGTCCAACTATAATCTCTTCAAATATTTTTTGAGTCCCTTTCTTTTTCTCTTCTTCTTCTGAGACCCCTATAATTCGAATGTTGGTATATTTAATGTTGTCCCAGATGTCTCTGATACTCTCCTCATATCTTTTCATTCTTTTTTTCTTTTTTCTGCTCTGCAGTATTTATTTCCACTATTTTATCTTCCAGGTCACTTATCCGTTCTTCTGCCTCAGTTACTCTGCTACTGATCCCTTCTAGAGTATTTTTAATTTCATTTATTGTGTTGTTCATCATTGCTTGTTTCCTCTTTAGTTGTTCTAGGTCCTTGGTAATTGTTTCTTGTATTTTCTCCATTATATTTCCAAGTTTTTGGATCATCTTTACTATCATCATTCTGAATTCTTTTTCTGGTAGACTGCCTATTTCCTCTTCAATTGTTAGGTCTGGTGGGTTTTTATCTTGCTCCTTCATCTGCTGTGTGTTTTCCTGTCTTTTCATTTTGCTTATCTTATTGTGTTTGGGGTCTCCTTGTTGTAGGTGGCAGGTTCATAGTTCCCATTGTTTTCTTTTTTATTTATTCAAAGTTTTAATCAAGAATGTACTTTTAATTTAATTTTATTTATTTATTTTTTACATATATTTGGGTATAATTGCTTAACAATGGTGTGTTAGTTTCTGCTGTATAACAAAGTGAATCACTTATACATATACATATGTTCACATAGACACTCCCTCTTGCTTCTCCCTCCCACCCTCCCTATCCCACCCCTCCAGGAGTTCACAAAGCCCCGAGCTGATCACCCTGTTCTATGCAGCTGCTTCCTACTAGCTATCTACCTTAAGTTTTGTAGTGTATATATGTCCATACCTCTCTTTCGCTTTGTCACAGCTTATCCTTCCCCCTCCCCATATCTTCGTCCATTCTCTTGTAGGTCTGTGTCTTTATTCCTTTCCTACACCTAGGTTCTTCATGACATTTTTTTTTCTTCTTAGATTTCATGTACCTGTGTTAGCATATGGTATTTGTCTTTCTCTTTCTGACTTACTTCACTCTGTATGACAGACTCTACGTCCATCCATGTCACTACAAATAGCTCAGTTTCATTTCTTTTTATGGCTGAGTAATATTCCATTGGATATATGTGCCACATCTTATTAATCCATTCATCTGATGATGGACACTTAGGTTGTTTCCATCTCCGGGCTATTGTAAATGGGGCTGCAATGAACATTTTGGTACATGACTCTTTTTGAATTATGGTTTTCTCAGGGTATATGCCCAGTAGTGGGATTGCTGGGTCATATGGTATTTCTATTTGTAGATTTTTAAGGAACCTCCATACTGTTCTCCATAGTGTCTGTACCAATTCACATTCCCACCAGCAGTGCAAGAGTGTTCCTTTTTTTCCACACCCTCTCCAGCATTTATTGTTTCTAGATTTTCTGATGATGGCCATTCTGAGCACTGTGAGATGATATCTCATTGTAGTTTTGATTTGCATTTCTCTAATGATTAATGATGTTGAGCATTCTTTCATGTTTTTGTTGGTGATCTGTATATCTTCTGTGAAGAAATGTCTATTTAGATCTTCTGCCCATTTTGGGATTGGGTTGTTTGTTATTGAGCTTCATGAGCTGCTTATAAATTTTGGAGATTAATCCTTTGTCTGTTGCTTCATTAGCAAATACTTTCTCCCATTCTGATGATTGCCTTTAGGTCTTGTTTATGGTTTCCCTTACTCTGCAAAAACGTTTAAGTTTCATTAGGTCCTATGTGTTTATTTTTGTCTTTATTTCCATTTCTCTAGGAGGTGGGTCAAACAGGATCATGCTGTGATTTATGTCATAGAGTGTTCTGCCTATGTTTTCCTCTAAGAGTTTGATAGTTTCTAGCCTTACATTTAGCTCTTTAATCCATTTTGAGCTTATTTTTGTGTATGGTGTTAGGGAGTGATCTAATCTCATACTTTTACATGTACCTGTCCAATTTTCCCAGCACCACTTATTTAAGAGGCTGTCCTTTCTCCACTGTACATTCCTGCCTCCTTTATCAAAGATAAGGTGACCATATGTGCGTGGGATTATCTCTGGGTTTTCTCTCCTCTTCCATTGATCTATATTTCTGTTTTTGTGCAAGTACCATACTGTCTTGATTATTGTAGCTTTGTAGTATAGTCTGAAGTCAGGGAGCCTGATTCCTCCAGCTCCATTTTTCACTCTCAAGATTGCTTTGGCTATTAGGGGTCTTTTGTGTTTCCATACAAATTGTGAATTTTTTTGTTCTAGTTCTGTGAAAAATGCCAGTGGTAGTTTGATAGGGATTGCATTGAATCTGCAGATTACTTTGGGCAGTAGAGTCATTTTCACAATGTTGATTCCTCCAATCTAAGAAAATGGTATATCTCTCCATATATTTGTGTCATCTTTAATTGCTTTCATCAGTGTCTTAAAATTTTCTTTATACACGTCTTTTGTCTCCTTAGGCAGGTTTATTTGTAGATATTTTATTATTTTTTTGCAATGGTAAATGGGAGTGTTTTCTTGATTTCAATTTCAGATTTTTCATCATTAATATATGGGAATGCCAGAGATTTATGTACATTAATTTTGTATCCTTCTACTTTAGCAAACTCATTGATTAGCTCTAGTTGTTTTCTGGTAGCATCTTTAGGATTCTCTATGTATAATATCATGTCATCTGCAAACAGTGACAGCTTTACTTCTTTTTTTCTGATTTGGATTCCTTTTATTTCCTTTTCTTCTCTGATTGCTGTGGCTAAAACTTCCAAAACTATGTTGAACAAGAGTGGTGAGAGTGGGCAAACTTGTCTTGTTCCTGATCTTAGTGGAAAGGTTTCAGTTTTTCACCACTGAGGATGATGTTGGCTCTTTGTTTGTCATATATGGCCTTTATTATGTTGAGGAAAATAAATTCTATGCCTACTTTCTGTAGGGTTTTTATCATAAATGGGTGTTGAATTTTGTTGCAAGTTTCTCTGTGTCTATTGAGATGATCATATGGTTTTCTCCTTCAGTTTGTTAATATGGTGTGTCATGTTGATTGATTTTCATATATTGAAGAACCCTTGAATTCCTAGAATAAACCCCAGTTTATCATGCTGTATGATCCTTTTAATGTGCTTTTGGATTCTGTTTGCTAGTATTTTGTTGAGGATTTTTGCATCTATGTTCATCAGTGATATTGGCCTGTAGTTTTCTTTCTCTGTGACATCCTTGTCTGGTTTTGGTATCAAGGTGATCGTGGCCTCGTAGAATGAGTTTGGGAGTGTTCCAGACCCTGCTATATTTTGGAAGAGTTTGAGAAGGATAGGTGTTAACTCTTCTGTAAATGTTTGATAGAATTTGCCTGTGAAGCCATCTGGTCCTGGGCTTTTGTTTGTTGGAAGATGTTTTATCACAGTTTCAATTTCAGTGCTTGTGATTGGTCTGTTCATATTTTCTATTTCTTCCTGATTCAGTCTTGGCAGGTTGTGCATTTCTAAGAATTTGTCCATGTCTTCTAGGTTGTCAAATTTATTGGCATAGAGTTTCTTGTAGTAATCTCTCATGATCTTTTGTATTTCTGCAGTGTCAGTTGTTACTTCTCCTTTTTCATTTCTAATTCTACTGATTTGAATCTTCTCCCTTTTTTTCTTGATGTGTCTGGCTTATGGTTTATCAATTTTGTTTATCTTCTCAAAGAACCAGATTTTAGTTTTATTGATCTTTGCTATCATTTCCTTCATTTCTTTTTCATTTATTTCTGATCTGATATTTCTGGTTTCTTTCCTTCTGCTAACTTTGGGGTGTTTTTGTTCTTCTTTCTCTATTTGCTTTAGGTGCAAGGTTAGCTTGTTTATTTGACATGTTTCCTGTTTCTTAAGGTGGGGTTGTATTGCTATAAACTTCCCTCTTAGAACTGCTTTTGCAGTATCTCATAGGTTTTGTGTTGTCCTGTCTCCATTGTCATTTTTTTTAAGTATTTTTTTTGATTTCCTTTTTGATTTCTTCAGTGATCACTTATTTATTAAGTAGTGTATTGTTTAGCCTCCATGTGTTTGTATTTTTTACAGATCTTTTCCTGTAATTGATATCTAGTCTCATATCCTTGTGGTCAGAAAAGATACTTAATAAAATTTCAATTTTATTAAATTTATCAAGGCTTGATTTGTGACCCAAATATGATCTACCCTGGAGAATGTTCCATGAGCAATTGAAAAAATTGTGTATTCTGTTGTTTTTGAATGGAATGTCTTATAAATTTCAATTAAGTCCATATTGTTTAATGTATCATTTAAAGTTTGTGTTTCCTTATTTATTTTTATTTTGAATGATCTGTCCATTGGTGAAAGTGGGGTGTTAAAGTCCCCTACTATGAATGTGTTACTGTCGATTTCCCGTTTTATGGCTGTTAGTATTTACCTTATGTATTGAGGTGCTCCTATGTTGGGTGCATAAATATTTACAATTGTTATATCTTCTTCTTGGAACAATCCCTTGATCATTATGTAGTGTCCTTCTTTGTCTCTTCTAGTAGTCTTTTTTTTTTTTTTTTTTTTTTTTCTGCTGTACACAGGCCTCTCTCCATTGTGGCCTCTCCCATTGAGGAGCACAGGCTCCAGATGTGCAGGCTCAGCGTCCATGGCTCATGGGCCCAGCCGCTCCGCGGCATGCGGGATCTTCCCAGACTGGGGCACGAACCTGTGTCCCCTGCATCAGCAGGTGGACTCTCAACCACTGCGCCACCAGGGAAGCCCCTAGTAGTCTTTATTTTAAAGCCTATTTTGTCTGGTATGGGAATTGCTACTGCCGGATTCTGTTGCTTTCCATTTGCATGGAATATCTTTTTCCCTCCCCCACTTTCAGTCTGTATGTGTCTCTAGGTCTGAAGTGGGACTCTTGTAGACAGCATATATATGGGTCTTGTTTTTGTATCCATTCAGCCAACCTGTGTCTTTTGGTGGGAGCATTTAGTCCATTTACATTTAAGGTAATTATCAATATGTATGTTCCTATTCCCATTTTCTTGATTGTTTTGGGTTTGTTATTGTAGGTCTTTTCCTTCTTTTGTATTTCTTGCCTAGAGAAGTTCCTTTAGCATTTGTTGTAAAGCTAGTTTGGTGGTGCTGAACTCTCTCAGCTTTTGCTTGTCTGTAAACTTTTTAATTTCTCCATCAAATCTGAATGAGATCCTTGTTGCTTAGAGTAATCTTGGCTGCAGGTTTTTCTCCTTCATCACTTTAAATATGTCCTGCCCCTCCCTTCTGCCTTGCAGAGTTTCTGCTGGAAGATCAGCTGTTAACCTTATGGGGATTGCCTTGTGTGTTATTTGTTGTTTTTCCCTTGCTGCTTTTAATATGTTTTCTTTGTATTTAATTTTTGACAGTTTGATTAATATGTGGTATGGTGTATTTCTCCTTGGATTTATCCTGTATGGGACTCTCTGTCCCTCCTGGACTTGATTAACTATTTCCTTTACCATATTAAGGAAGTTTTCAACTATAATCTCTTCAAATATTTTCTCAGTCCCTTTCTTTTTCTCTTCTTCTTCTGGAACCCCTATAATTCGAATGTTGGTGCATTTAATGTTGTCCCAGTGGTCTCTGAGACTATCGTCAGTTCTTTTCATTCTTTTATCTTTCTTCTGCTCTGTAGTAGTTATTTTCACTATTTTAACCTCCATGTCACTCATCCATTCCTCTGCCTCAGTTATTCTGCTAATGATCCCATCTAGAGTATTTTTAATTTCATTTATTGTGTTGTTCATCATTGCTTGTTTCATCTTTAGTTCTTCTAGGTCCTTATTAACTGTTTCTTGCATTTTGTCTATTCTATTTCCAAGATTTTGGATCATCTTTACTATCATTATTCTGAATTCTTTTTCAGGTAGACTGCCTATTTCCTCTTCATTTGTTAGGTCTGGTGGGGTTTTTTGCTGCTCCTTCAACAGCTGTGTGTTTTCCTGTCTTCTCATTTTGCTTATCTTACTGTGTTTGAGGTCTCCGTTTTTCAGGCTGCAGGTTTGTAGTTCCCGTTGTTTCTGGTGTCTCTCCCCAGTGGCTAAGGTTGCTTCAGTGTGTTGTGTAGGCTTCCTGGTGGAGGGGACTAATGCCTTTGTTCTGGTGGATGAGGCTGTATCTTGTCTTTCTGCTGGGCAAGTCCACGTCTTGTGGTGTGTTTTGGGGTGTCTGTGGACTTTTTATTATTTCAGGCAGCCTCTCTGCTAATGGGGGGGTTGTTGTGTTCCTCTTTTGCTAGTTGTTTGGCATAGGGTGTCCGGCACTGTAGCTTGCTTGTCGTTGAGTGAAGTTGGGTGCTGGTGTTGAGATGGAGATCTCTGGAAGATTTTCGCCATTTGATGTTATGTGGATCTGGGATGTCTCTTGTGGACCCGTGGCCTGAAGTTGTCTCTCCCACTTCAGAGGCACAGCACTGACTCCTGGCTGCAGCACCAAGAACCTTTCATCCACACTGCTCCTCAATTTGAGATGATTCGTTGTATATTCATGTTTTCCACAGATGCAGGGTACATCAGGTTTATTGTGGATCTTTAATCCTCTGCTTCTGAGGCTGCTGGAAGAGATTTCCCTTTCTCCTCTTTGTTATCTCAGCTCCTGGGTCTCAGCTTTGGATTTGGCCCCACCCCTTCATGTAGGTCACAGGATGGTGTCTGTTCTTCCCTCAGACAGGACAGGGTTAAAGGAGGAGCCGCTTTGGTGACTCTGGCTCACTCAGACCCTGGGGGAGGGAGGGACACGGAGTGCCGGGCGATCCTGCAGTGGCAGAGGCTGGTGTGATGTTGCACCAGCCCGAGGCGTGCCATGCGCTCTTCCGGGGAAGCCCTCCCTGGATCCTGGGACCCCGGCATTGGTGGGCTGCACAGGCTCCCCGGAAGGGGGGTGTGGACAGTGACCTGTGCTCGCACAGTCCCCTTGGCAGTGGCAGCAGCAGCCCCAGAATCCCCCGTCTGTCTCTGGGGTCTGCAGTTTCAGCCGCGGCTCGCTCCCGTCTCTGGAGCTCATTTAAGCAACACTCTTAATCCCCTCTCCTTGTGCACCCGGAAACAAAGATGGAAGAAAAAGTCTCTTGCCTCTTCGGCAGGTCCAGACTTTTACCAGGACTCCCTCCTGGCTAGCTGTGGTGCATTATCCCCTTCAGGCTGTGTTCACACTGCCAGCGCCAGTCCTCTCCCCATTCTCATTGTTTCTGGTGTCTTTCCCCAGTGGCTAAAGTTGGTTCAGTGGTTTGTGTAGTCTTCCTGGTGGAGGGAACTAGTGCCTGTGTTCTGGTGGATGAGGCTGGATCTTGTCTTTCTGTTGGGCAGGTCCACGTCTGGTGGTGTGTTTTGGGGCATCTGTTGCCTTATTATGATTTTAGACAGCCTCTCTGCTAATGGGTGGGGTTGTGTTCCTCTCTTGCTAGTTGTTTGGCATAAGATGTCCAGCACTGTAATTTGCTGGTCGTTGAGTGAACCTGGGTGTTGGTGTTGAGATGGAGATATTTGGGAGACTTTTGCCATTTGATATTATGTGGAGCTGGGATGTCTCTTGTGGGCCAGTGTCCTGATGTTGGCTCTCCCTCCTCAGAAACACAGCACAGACTCCTGGCTGCAGCTCCAGGAGCCTTTCATCCACATGACTCAGAATAAAAGGGAGAAAAAGTAGAAAGAAAGAAACAAAGCAAGCAAGCAAGAAAGAAAGAAGATAAATTAAAATAACATATAGTAATATAAAATAAAGTTATTAAAATAAAAATAATTATTAAGAAAAAGAAATTCTTAAGAAAAAAAAAAAGATAAAATGTATGGACATAACCCTAGGACAAATGGTGAAGACAAAGCTATACAGACAAAATCTGGCACAGAATCATACACATACACACTCACAAAAGAGGAAAAGGGGAAAAGATACTAAATCTTGCTCTCAAAGTCCACCTCCTTAGTTTGGGATGATTTGTTGTGTATTCACCTATGCAGGGTACATCAAGTTGATCGTGGAGATTTAATCCCCTGCTCCTTAGGTTACTGGTGGAGATTTCCCTTTTTCTTCTTTGTTCACACAGCTCTGGGAGCTCAGCTTTGGATTTGGCCCCACCTCTGCATATAGGTCGACAGAGGTGTCTGTTCTTCGCTCAGACAGGATGGGGTTAAAGGAGCAGCAGATTCAGGGGCTCTGGCTCACTCAGGCCAGGGAGAGGGAGGTTCACGGAGTGCTTGATGAGCCTGCAGCAGCAGAGCCTGGCAGGACTTTCCACCAGCCTGAGGCATGCCATGCATTCTCCCAGGGAAGTTGTCCCTAGGTCTCGGGACCCTGGTTGTATCAGGCTGCACAGGCTCCCAGGAAGGGAGGTGTGGATAGTGACCTGTGCTCTCACACATGCTCCTTGGTGGCTGCAGCAGTAGCCTTAGTGTCTCATGCCTGTCTCTGGGTTCTGCACTGTTAGCCTCAGCCCGTGCCCATCTCTGGAGCTCCTTTAAGCAGTGCTCTTAATCCCCTCTCCTCATTAACCAGGAAACAGAGGCAAGAAAAAATCTCTTTCCTCTTCGACAGGTCCAGACTTTTTTCCAGACTCCCTCCTGGCTAGCTGTGGTGCACTAACCCCCTTAAGGCTGTGTTCACACAGCCAACCCCAGTCCTCTCCCTGGGATCTGACCTCTGAAGCCTGAATCTCAACTCCCAGCCCCCGCCCGCCCTGGCGGGTGAGCAGACAAGACTCTCGGGCTGATGAGTGCTGGTCAGCACCAATCCTCTGTGCAGGAATCTCTCCGCTTTGCCCTCAGCACCCCTGTTGCTGTGCTCTCCTCCATGGCTCCAAAGCTTACCCCCTCCACCACTTGCAGTCTCCGCCCATGAAGGGGTTTCCTAGTGTGTGGAAACCTTTCCTCCTTCATGGCTCCCTCCCACTGGTGCAGGTCCCATCCCTATTCTTTGTCTGTTTTTTTCTTTTGTCCTACCCAGGTATGTGGGGGAGTTTCTTGCCTTTTGGGAGGTCTGAGGTTTTCTGCCAGCATTCAGTAGGTGTTCTGTAGGAGTTATTCCACGTGTAGATGTATTTCCTATGTATCTGTGGGGAGGAAGGTGATCTCTGCATCTTACTCTTCCTCCATCTTCCTAGTTCTGCTGCCAGCATATTAATTAATGTATTATTTGTGTTTTTTCCATGTGTTTACTGTATAGTATTCCTATATTTCCCAGCGTTATTTTTATTTTATTTTAATGTCTTGTTAGTTCTCTCAAAATTAAATTATACATCCTTAATTTATCACCAGAAAATAACTGGTGTGGCCACACTATTTTCAGAAAACATAAAGTTTAAAGTCAGAAAATACTACTAGAAATAAAGAAATTTTAAAACTATAAGAGGGCCAATTCTTCAAGAAGATTATATATATATATATATATATATATATATATATGTGCATCTAAGAACAGAGCCAAAACATGAAGCAAAAACTGACAACACTGAAAAATAGAATAGGCTATTCAACAATAATAGTTGGAGTTTTAACCATCCCATTTTCAGTATAGGTCAAAATACCTAGGCTTCAGATCAACACAGGAAGAGAAGACTTGAAAAACACCATAAATCACATAACTTAATGCACATCTACCGACTGCTTCACAAACAGCATACAACACTTTTTTCTCAGTTACAAGTGGACATTCTCCAGGACAAACCATATTATTTGCCACAAATCAAGCCTCAACAATTTTAAAGAATTTAAATCATACAAAGTATCTTCTCTGATAACAATGTAATCAAATTAGAAAACAATAATAGAAGAAAATTTGGGAAATTCACATGTAACAGGAAATTAAACAACATACTTGTAAATAAGCACTGTGACAAGAAATAAATTAGAAGAAAAAAATAGAACATATATCAAGATGAAATAAAACAATCAAACAAAAATAAGAAAGCTTATTAGAAGCAGCTGAATGCAATGCTTAGATAGAAATTTATAGCTGTAAATGCCCATATTAAGCTAGAATAATGATGCCAAATTAGTAAGCTAAGCCTTTCTTTTTAAAAGAATAGACAAATACAAGGAAGAAAATAATAAACATTAGAATAGATATAAAGGAAATAAAGTATAGGAAAACAGTATCAATGACACCAAAGGATGATTCTTTGGAAAAAATCAACCAATATGATAAAACTTTAGGTAGGCTATCTAAGAGACAAAGAGAGTACTTGAAAATAAAATCAGAAATGAAAGTGAGGAAAAAACTACTAACATTAGAGAAATTAAAAGGATTATAAAAGAATAGTATTCACAACAGTACAACAGCAAATTAGGTAATCTAGATGAAATGGAAAAATTCCTAGAAACACATAAATTAACAAAACTGACCAAGAAGAAATAGAAAATCTCAACAGACCTATAAGAAGTAAAGAGATTAAATCAGTAATTTAGAAAATTACCAATAAGGAAAAATCCAGGGCCAGATGGCATCATTCTTGAATTCTACCAAATATTTAAAGAATAATTAGTCACACTCAAACTATTCCAAAAAATATAAAAGAGAACACTTTTTAACAGTGTCCATACTTTTGTTCTCTCTGTGTTTCTATTTCTGCTCTGCAAATAAGATCATATATACCATTTTTCTAGATTCCACATATATACATTGATATATGTTATTTGTTTTTCTCTTTCTGACTGACTTCACTCTGTATGACAGTCTCTAAGTCCATCCATGTCTTTAAAATAACCCAATTTCATTTCTTTTTATGGCTGAGTAATATTCCATTGTATATAGGTGCCACATCTTCTTTATCCATTCCTCTATTGATGGACATTTAGGTTGCTTCCCTGTCCTGGCTACTATAAATAGTGCTGCAATGAACAGTGGGGTGCATGTGTCTTTTAGAATTATGGTTTTCTTAGGGTATATGAAATGGTAGTGAGATTGAAAGTTGGTAGTTTCATTTGGTAGTTCTATTTTTAGGTTTTTAAGGAACCCCCATACTGTTCTCCATACTGGCTATATTAATTTACATTCCAAGAGGGTTCCCTTTTCTCCACACCCTCTCCATCATTTATTGTTTGTAGATTTTTCAATGATGGCCATTCTGATGGGTGTGAGGTAATACCTCATTGTAGTTTTCATTTGCATTTCTCTAATAATTAGTGACTTTGAATATCTTTCATGTGTCTCTTGACCATTTGTATGTCTTCTTTGGAGAAAAGTCTATTTAGGTCTTTGGCCCATTATTTGATTGGTTTGTTTGTTTGTTTGTTTGTTTTTTGATATAGAGCTCCATGTGCTGTTTATATATTTGGAAGATTAATCCTTTGTCGGTTGCTTTGTTTGCAAATATTTTCTCTCATTCTGAGGGTTGTCTTTTTATCTTGTTTATGGTTTCCTTTTCTGTGCAAAAGTTTTTAAGTTTAATTAGGTCTTATTTGTTGATTTTTGTTTGTATTTTCCTTACATAAGGAGGTGGGTCAAAAAAGATTCAATTTATGTGAATTTGTAATTTATGTAAAAGTGTGTTTTGCCTATGTTTTCCTATAAGAGTTTGAGTGTCTGGCCTTACATTCAGGTCCTTAATCCATTTTGAGCCTACTTTTCTGTAGTGTTGGAGAGTGCTCTAATTTCATTCTTTTACATGTAATTGTCCAGTTTTCCCAGCACCACATACTGAAGAGGCTGTCTTTTCTCCAATGTGTACTCTGGCCTCCTTTTTCATAGATTATTGACCATAAGGGTGTGTGTTTATCTCTGGGCTTTCTATCCTGTTCCATTTGTCAATATTCCGTTTTTGTGCCAGTACCATACTCTTTTGATTATTGTAGCTTTGTAGTAGCTTTGAAAATTATTGTAGCTTTGAAGTCGGGAGACTGGTTCCTCCAGCTCTGTTTTTCTTTCTCAGTATTGCTTTGGATATGCAGATTCTTTTGTATTTTCATACAAACTGTAAAATTTGTTGTTCTAGTTTTGTGAAAAATGCCATTGGTAACTTTTTAGGGATTATATTGAATTTGTAGATTACTTTGAGTAATATAGCCATTTACACAATATTGATTCTCTCAATCCAAGAACATGGTATATATCTCCATCTGTTGGTGTCCTCTTTGATTTCTTTCATCAGTATCTTATAGTTTTCTGTGTACTGTTTTTTTGCCTCCTTAGGTAGTTTTATTCCTAGGTATTTTATTGTTTTTGTTGCAGTGGTAAATGGGAGTGTTTCCCTAAATTATCTGCTGATCTTTCATTTTGAGTGTATAGGAATGAATGCAAGAGATTTATGTGTATTAATTTTGTATCCTGCCACTTTACTAAATTAATTGATTTGTTCTAGTAGTTTTCTGGTGGCATCTTTAAGATGTTCTATGTATAGTATCATGCCATCTTCAAACAGTGATAGTCTTACTTCTTTTCCAATTTGGATTCCTTTTATTTCTTTTTCTTCTCTGATTCCTGTGGCTAGGAGTTCCAAGACTACATTGAATAACACTGGTGAGAGTGGAAATCCTTGTCTTGTTCCTGATCTGAGAGGAAATGTTTTCAGTTTTTCACCACAGAGAATAATGCTTTCTGAGGGTTTGTCATATATGGGCTTTATTAGGTTGAGGTAGTTTTCTCTATGCCCACTTTTGGGAGAATTTTAATCATAAATGGGTATTGAATTTTGTTGAAAGCTTTTTCTGCATCTATTGAGATAATCAGGTAGGTTTTATTATTCAGTTTGTTAATATGGTTTATCATTTTGATTAATTTACTATGAAGGATCCTTGAATCTCTGGGATAAATCACCCTTCATCATGTTGTATGATGCTTTTTTTTTTTTTTTTTTTTTTTTTTTTTTTTTTTTTTTTTTTGCGGTATGCGGGCCTCTCACTGTTGTGGCCTCCCCCGTTGCGGAGCACAGGCTCCGGACGCGCAGGCTCCGGACGCGCAGGCTCAGCGGCCATGGCTCACGGGCCCAGCCGCTCCGCGGCATATGGGATCCTCCCAGACCGGGGCACGAACCCGTATCCCCTGCATCGGCAGGCGGACTCTCAACCACTTGCGCCACCAGGGAGGCCCGTATGATGCTTTTAATATGTTGTTGGATTTGTTTCCTTATATTTTATTGAGGATTTTTGCATCTAGGTTCATCAGTGATATTGGCCTGTGGTTTTTTTTTTTGTGTGTGTGTGTGTGTGTGTGTGTGTGTGTGTAATTTTTTTTTTCTGGGTTTTGTATCTGGGTGAGGGTGGACTCATAAAATGAGTTTGGGTGTGTTCCTTCTGCAATTTTTTGGAGAGTTTGAGAAGGATAGGTGTTAGCTCTTCTCTAAATGTTTGATAGAATTTGCCTGTGAATTCATCTGGTCCTGGGCTTTTGTTTGTTGGAGGATTTTTAATCACAGTTTGGATTTCACTGCTTATGAGTGTTCTGTTCATATTTTCTGTTTCTTCCTGGTTCAGTCTTGGAAGGTTGTACTTTTCTAAGAAATTGTCCACTTTTTCCAGGTTGTCTATTTATTGGCATATAGTTGCTTGTAGTAGTCTCTTATGATCCTTTGTATTTCTGTGGTGTCAGTTGTAACTTCTTTTTCATTTCTAATTTCATTGATTTGAGTCCTCTCCCTTTTTCTTTATGATGAATCTGGCTAATGGTTTATCAATTTCATTTATCTTCTCAAAGAATCACCTTTAATTTTATTGATCATTGTTATTGTTTTCTTTGTTTCTATTTCATTTATTTCTGCTCTGATCTTTATAATTTCTTTCCTTCTATTAAATTATTATTATTATTCTTTCTCTAGTTGCTTTAGGTGTAAGGTTAGGTTGTTTATTTGAGTATTTTCTCATTTCTTGAGGTAGGATTGTAGTGTTATAAACTTCCCTCTTAGAACTGCTTTTGCTGCATCCCATATGTTTTGGGTCATCGTGTTTCTGTTGTCATTTTTTTCAAAGTATTTTATGATTTCCTAGTTGATTTCTTCAGTGATGTCTTGGTTATTTTGTACCATATTGTCTAACCTCCATGTATTTTTGTTTTTTACAGTTTTTTTTCTCCTGTAATTGGTTTCTAATCTCATAGCATTGTGGTTGGAAAAGATGCTTGTTACAATTTCAATTTTCTTAAATTTCCTGAAGCTTGATTTGTGACCCAAGATGTGATCTACCCTGAAGAATGTTCCATGTGCACTTGAGAAAAAAATGTATTCTGCTGTTTTTGGATGGAATGTCATATAAATATCAATTAACTCTATCTGGTATAATGTGTTATTTAAGGCTTGTGTTTCCTTATGAATTTTTCTGGATGGTCTTTCCATTGGTGTCAATGGGATGTTAAAGTCCCCCATTATTATTGTGTTACAGTCAATTTCCCCTTTCATGGCTGTTAGCATTTGCCTTATGTTGAAGTGCTCTTATGTTAGGTGCATAGATATTTATAACTGTCATATCTTCTTCTTGGATTGATCCCTTGCTCATTGTGTAGTGTCTTTTATCTCTTGAAACAGTCTGCATTTTAAAGTTTATTTTGTCTAGCTTGGGTAGTGTTACTCCAGCTTTATTTTGATTTCCATTTGCATGGAATATCTTTTTTCATCCCTTCACTTTCAGTCTGTACGTGTCCCTAGGTCTGAAGTGGGTCCCTTGTAGACAGCATATATACAGGTTTAGTTTTTTATCCATGTAGCCAGTCTGTGTCTTTTTTTTTTTTTGGAGTAGTTAATCCATTTACATTTAAGGTAATTATTGATATGTATGTTCATATTACCATTTTCTTAATTGTTTTGGGTTTGTTTTTGTAGGTTGTTTTCTTCTCTTGTGTTTCCTGCCTAGAAAAGTTCCTTTAGCATTTGTTGTAAAGCTGGGTGGTGGTGCTGAATTTTCTTAGCTTTTGCTTGTCTGTAAGTCTTTTGATTTCTCCATCAAATCTGAATGTGATCCTTGCTGGCTAGATAATCTTGGTTGTAGGTTTTTTCCTTTCATCACTTGAAATATATCCTGCCACTTCCTTCTGGCCTGCAGAGTGTTTGCTGAAAAATCATCTGATTACCTTATGGGGATTAAGTTTTTATGTTATTTGTTGCTTTTCCCTTCCTGCTTTTATTTTTTTTTCATTTATTTAATATTTGTTAGTTTGATTAATATGTGTCTCAGCATGTTTCTCCTTGGGGTTATCCTGTATGAGACTCTATGTGCTTCTTGGATTGGGTGGCTGTTTCCTTTACCATGTTATGGAAGTTTTCAACTATAATGTTTTCAAATGTTTTCTCAGACACTTTCTCCTTTTCTTCTTCTTCTGGGACCCCTATAATTGGAATGTTGGTGTGTTTAATGTTGTCCTGGAAGTCTCTGAGACTGTCCTCATTTCTTTTCAGAAAATGTTTTAAATTAGAGTGAAAATTAAAAATTGAATATTTTAGTGCTCTGGGAAAGTTGGTTATTTACACAAAATTTATTCCAGTTTGAGGTGTAAATTAATAAATTCCCTCTGGTTAATTTTGTTGATATATATTTACATACATACATTAAAAAATCTACCTACATAATATCCTTTTAAGTGTTGGTACTAAATTTTAATTATTCATTCTAGAGCATGGCAAATATTTTTTCTAATGCTTCAAATACTAACTATTTCAGACTCTGTGGGTCATTCAAACTCTGTCACAATCACACCTCTGCTTGTGGAACATGAAAGCAGACATTAACAGTTCCTCAGCTGTGACCATGTTCTGATAAAATTTTATTTATAATAACAAGCAGGTGGCAGGATTTGTCCATCAGCTTATAGTTTGATGACAATTGGCATACATTTTTAAATATTCACTGGTGTGGGGACAAAATCATCCTCAGTTGAGAACCACTGTTCTAAAGAGACCTGGGTCACTGCAGTCATGGTCGCCTGTTGCATTATATTCTGTATATTTAAATTTTTCTATATTTTAAAATAATATATGCTTTAAAGATGTGTTCTCTGATTAAAAGTGTATGGAGTTTAGTGGAACAGAAAACTCAGAAAATAAGCACCATGAGGGCAGGGACTCAGTAATTACTATTTATCACTCTAGCTGTAGAACCTGACAGAGTGTGCTATCAATAAACATTTGTCAAAAAAGTAAATGAAGAAGAGTTTACAAAAAATAACTACAATAAATAATATAGAGCTATTTGCCAATTATTAAGTTACTATCTTGTTTTCTTTAAACATACTTTCTATACTCTCAGACTCTGCAAAGCATATTTTCTTAGGTAAGATAGTTCCCTTCTAAGTCTCTGCAATAGATGGTGATAGAAGCTAGAAGTCTGAAAGAGAAAGAAAGGAATGTATCATTTTGTTGTGGTCTGTTTCCTGTTTCTGTCACCATCACCTTAGTGATGGTTATCCTAAACATGACACTTCATTCCATTAGTAGCAATCTCCACAACACTTATGAAACCAGAACCATAGAACCCAATGCAGAGTGACCTCTTCCTCGGACATCATAGTTAAAGTTTGAAAGACTATTCCTCTAAATTTCTTAAGATTTAAAAATTCCAACTCCTTTTTTTCCTCCAGCATTAGAGATATAGCTGTTCCCTGTAGCTGCCTTCCTAAGAAAATACCTTCATGTACCATTTTTTTGTGTTTTAAATTCTTCAATACCTAGTTGACAAATATTTATATTAAATTATCTTTTCTAAAGTGATTGCTGTGATTTCTATGCTCACTGTTCCACGGACAGTACAATGGAGATAGAAAGTCCCAATGACTTAATTAAAGAGATGATTCTTAATTGGTTCCTGAAAAATTTATAGGTGTTTAGCAGACTAACCATGTAAGCATGAAAGACATTTGAGGGAAAAGGTAATGAGGTTTCTGAGCAAAAAACACAGAACTCTGAAATAGTAAATTTAGAGAATATGATAATGTTTTAGTAGGTAGATAGGAGTGATTAGTGTGACTACAATGGGGCTAGGGTGATACAACATTGGATATCCTAGGGTATCAGTCATTCATTCAATCATTGTGCTAAGTTTATGGAGTAAACAAAATAAAATATGCCTTTAAAGGGATGACATTTTCAGTCTGATTGAAAGATTGATATTAAAGAATTAATTTTACAAATAAATATATAATTAAAAATTCCCCAAAGAAAAAGAAATGGAAATTCAGAAAGCTAGAATTAAGAATTAATAAGAAAACTAATTTAAATTAAGATGTGGTAAGGAAGCCTTTTCTGATGAAGTGACATTTAAGCTAAGACCCACATAAGAAAAATAATTTGGACAGAATTAATAAGAAAGGGAGTTTGCTGTAAATTTTGGCTTTATCCTTGACTTGGTTGAAAGATTTAAGTATGGAAGTTGCATGGTATTAGTTTTGTTTTAAGAAGGTTATATTGTTAGCATGAAGAATAGATTTAAAAAAAAAACGGCTTGTGCTTTCCAGAAACTCTGTTGTAGGCAAATTATGGTGAGAGGTTCATGGACTTTTGCAAAACAGGTGGAGAGGAAGAAAAACCTATGAGTGTAGTTCTGAAGATAGTCTTGAGACAATAATTGTGTAAATATGGGAGATGGGAGGGGACAGGATAAAAGATTCAGCTGTAACAACCCAGTTTTTGAGTTTGGTTATGAAGTGACTTAGATAATGCTATTCACTAAGATTAGGAATACAGGGTAACAAAAGATAAAGAGTCTATTTTCAAATTTATGGATATATTTATTAGATGAAACTAGCTATTTATTTATGTTGTTCAACTTTTCTGGATTTTTGCTAATATTCTGTCAGATTGACATTTTAGCTGCTGAGAGAGATGTTTTAAAATCTCCAAAGGTGGTTATAGATTTTAATAAATTTGTTTGAAATTCTAACAATAGTAGTTCTGTGTATTTTCATTCTTTGTTTTTAGCTAATATGAAGTTAGAATCATTGTAATCCAATTAATTCAAAATTCTTTGACCAGCCAACCACACAACTTTTATCTTCTACTTCAGTTACTCTATATTACTCTGCTTGAGCCACACTCTCCCCTACCTTGCTACTTGGAATATGCCTAACTCCCTTCTCAGACCATATACAAGTATAATACTTGCTTTGCCTTCTTCCTAAACAATCCACACTCTCCTCTCCCTTATTACTTGGAATATGTCTAGCTCCTTTCTCAGACCGTATGCAAGTATAATACTTGCTTTGCCTTCTTCCTAAACAACCTTTAGTGAACATGACTTTCTTGAAGTATCTTTTGAAATGCCAATTCATTAAATAAATCTTCTCTGGGAACTTTATATAAAAATAACACTTCACTATATCAAAATCCATTCATTTACTATGTTGTATTTTTATTTCTAGCTCTTATCAATGAGTTATTTATTTTTTATTGATTGTTTATCTCCACTAGAGTATGAGCTCTGTGACAACTAGAATTTTATCTGCTCCTTCTTTATTGTTTCCCTGTTGTCTATCATATTGTAAGAGGTTAATAAATACTTATTGAAGAAAAATAGGAATTAAATATTTTAAAACTACACTATAACTTTCTTTAAGTCTATTAATAGCTTTGCCTTAAAGCCTACTTTGTATCATATTAATGTATCTCAGTTGTCCTCAACTGGGGGTGATTTTGTAATCTAAGGGTACTTTTATAATATCTGGAGACATTTTTGGTCGTCACAACAGGGGTGTGGTAGTGCTGCTGGCATTGAGTGTGTAGAGGCCTGGGATGTTGCTAAAGAACCTACAAGGACACTCCTTCCTGACAATTATCCAGCCCCAAATATCAATAGTGTCACTGTTGGGAAACCCTGATATAGCCCCTCCATCTTCATTTTGATTAGAATGTTCTTGTATCATTTTAACTTATTTTACTCTCAACCCGTAGGTGAGTTTATGATTTAAATACATATTTCATTAAAGATTGTCTATGTTTATATTTTTATATTCTAACTGAATGGTTAATCTATTTGAATTCACCATGAGGCTTGATATATTTGGAATAGTTTTTATATATGCTGATTATTTATCTTTTTCAGTTTCTTCTTTACTGAATTCTTTATTATTGATAAGGAAATGTTTTTAGAGTTTTTAAAAACTTTTCATCAAAATATAATATACAAATCATGGGCTTCCCTGGTGGCGCAGTGGTTGAGAGTCCGCCTGCCGATGCAGGGGACACGGGTTCATGCCCTGGTCTGGGAAGATCCCACATGCCGTGGAGCGGCTGGGCCCGTGAGCCATGGCAGCTGAGCCTGCGCGTCCGGGGCCTGTGCTCCGGAATGGGAGAGGCCACAGCAGTGAGAGGCCCGCGTACCACAAAAAAAAAAAAAAAAAAAAAAAAAAAGTGAGCATCAGGACAATGGTACATTAAAAAATATATATATATAATATACAAATCAAAATGCCCATAAATATAATAATCATTGAATTTCACAAGTTGAACATACCTCTATGTCCAGCATTCAGATTAAGAAACAGTGTATCACCATTACTCTATGATGTTCATGCTCCCTACCAGTCTCTAGCTAGTCATGAGGAACCACTATTCAAATTTTTAGTAACATAGGTGAGTTTTTCTTTTTGTACTTTAGATGAATAGATATATGGAGTATGTGTTCTTTTTGTATGATTTTTCATTCAATATTATGATTATAAGAATCATCCTTATTTTCCATGTAGTTGTAGATTCTGTACTCTAGTGGCTCTATTTTATTTGTGAATACACAACAGTTAACTTGTTCATTCTATGGCTGAAAGGCGTTTGAATAATTAACAGTTTGGGACTATTATGAATAGTACTGTTATATACACTAATATATATCTTTTGGTAAACCCATTCCACATTTAATCTGAAGATATACCTTCAAGTGAAATCATCAAATAATTTTCCAAATTGGTTACACAAATGTATACTCTGACAAATGGCACACAGAATTCTGGTTGCTCCTCACCTTACTGACACTGACAATTAATATTTTTCACCTTTTTCATTTGAAACATTCTGGGCTTTAGATTTAAGGCATTGTGATTTTAATTGCCATTTTATTGATGGCTAATGAAATTGAACAATATTTTTACATATATTAATTAGGTATTTTGATAATATCATTTTTTTGGTGAAGTGTCTTTTAAAATATTTTATTCTCTTCTTTTCATTATCTGACTTTTTTGCTAATAGATTTCCTCAAACACTTTATATGTTTTAAAGTTGTCAAATATGTGTATTGTGAATATCCTATTCCTTTTTGGGGGTTGCCAATAAATTGAGTATTAATTACCTTATTTCTTCTCTATTGATTTGGAGTACATGCATTCTATTTCAATTATTTTAATGATTGGTTAGTTTTACATTTTTAACATACACAGAATTCTATGGCCAGTAATTTTCTCTACACTGTTCCCAAGGGGTATATGCTTTTAACCTATTTACTCAAACTATAAGAAACATTCCATCTTTTTCTAGTATTTTATTTCCTTCTTTGTTTTATAGCCCTACAAATTAGGCATTAATATATCATTATTTTATATAGTCCATGTTTTGTAAAATTCATTACATATTGAACATTTTCTTTCATTTGAGTTTTTCTGTGTTAAAGTTGCTTCCTTTTGAAACAGTTATTTAGAACAGTGATTCTGAATATACCATGCTTAAGAAAAATGTGAAAGACTTGTTGAACCAGAGATTGCTGGGCACCTGATAAGTGCACAACTCCTTCTAAGGAGACACTGGCAACCTGGAGTGGGCCAGAGGGAGAACTTGGAGATGGCACCTGCTGGAACTCCTTGGTTTCTCTGAAGAATCACAGTCAGCTCCTTGATGTGTGTTAAATTAGAAGCCTGACCTTACCATAGCACCTTCTGAAGTATGCAAATAGACCTCCTTCAGGGAAAGACTGGGAGCTGGATGTTTCTGTCTGCTCCTTCTGTGTTGAGCCTGAATCTTTGATGAATAGGCACAGTGAGTCCTCAGGAGCCAATTAAGAACGATTTCTTTGTTTGCTATTGTCTTGTAGGTCTCATGGATGCAAGCCCAATTGGCTTTCAGAGCTTGACGTTGCAGTGGCCTGTCCCTCAGGTGGAAGTTTTACAAGTTGAGGTGCTAGATATTGGGTCCAGTGCCTTTGCTCCTCAAGGAGAAGCTGAGAGTTGTGAGTTCCCTCCTGATTGTATGACTCTGTGCTGGGGATGTGGTTTAGGTGGGAGTGTGTTTCAGCCTTTTCTACTCAGTTGATTGTGGATATTTTCTTCATCACCTGATGTGTAGGAGTTACTCAAATAATTTCTGGGTTTCCTTCCATGGGAATTGCTCCATGTGTAGCTGTAGATGTGCTGAGTCAATGGCAGGAGGTGAGTTCAGAAGCCTCCTATTTCACCATCTTGGAACAGAACCCTGTCATTCTTTTCACTATTTCCTAATCTTGTCATCAAACCTGTTCCCGCACAGTAATCCACATCTCAGTGTATGGAATCTCACTGCTTTAGGTGCTTATATTAAAAACTTTGGTATTTTTTGTTTCTTTGAATATTTTCTCATATTACTCTTTTTACTCACATTATGCTCCCCTCACTCTAATTTCAAGCCACACTGACTTTCTCACTGTTCCTAAAACAGACCAGCAAGCCCCTCTTCTTTGGGTCTTTTTAAAAAATATTTATTTTATTGAAGTTTCATTGATTTAAAATATTGTGTTGATTTCTGCTGTACAGCAAAGTGATTCAGTTATTTATATATGTGTGTGCATGTATATTCTTCTTCATATTCTTTTTGATTATGATTTATCACAGGATATTGAATATAGTTCCCTGTGCTATACAGCAGGGCCTTGTTGCTGGGTCTTTTTTGCACTTACTATTTCCTCAGCACAACAGTGCCTTGCACAAAATGTGTGGTTAATAAATCTTTAATGACTAAATAAATTGACCTTAAAGATCATATTATTTCATTTTCCTTGTTCTATATTATTACCTGATCCTGTTTTGTGTTTTAAACTTTTTAACAGTTATTTACCTGTATATAGTTTTTCTTCTTTTCCCCCTTAGTTAAAGAGATTATAAACTCCTTTGTGGTAGTATTCACATTATCCCATTTTTAAAGCTAGGTTTAAGGTAACTAATTCAAGGAGAAGATTACTTACTCATTTATCAATTTCTGTAAGTTCTTTTCAATGTAAATCTATTCTGTAGGATTAATGATTTATTCAACACAAAGTCTGGTACATGCCCAATAAATATTATTTTACTAAAGAACAATTTTTTTCATTAATATTTTACTTTTTTCCAAATTCATAATAGACTATTCATTAGTTCTTTATCATACATATTGCTCAAATATTTAGAGTGGCTTGTATCTTATTCTTCACTTATGTTTAATCTCTTAAGATTTTAAAGATAGATTATACTTTTAAAGCCTAAATCATTTTTTTGTTCTCTTTACTCCTGCTTTTTTGAGTAGTTTTGGTGGTGAGATTAAAAAAAAATGTTCGGAATATATAGGCTTTCAATAGTCACTTTGATTTATTGATGATAGAACATTTTATTAAAATCCAAAATGCATTACTTTATAGGATAGGTATTTGCAAGAAAGAGCAAAAACAGCAACACAATTTGTAGTATATTTAGTACTACTTTAGAGTTACTAACACATATGTTCCAAAATGTGTCATGAATAGAATGCTGAGGAAATTAAGAAAAACTTAAAAAGGAGAGACTTCAACTCAGTATTGAAGGAAGCATTCCATTTCAGCAAATGACGTAAATAAAATGCTTCAAAGGGACAGAGCTGGGATGGATTAACTGGACTTTCACATCCATAATGAAGAACTAACATTGGTCAAAATTATTATGTTCCAGTGGAAGAAACAATAGAATGTATAGTTAGATATTTTTATTTTATGGATACCAATATACTTGACCTGTAGCCTATAGCACACATTAGCATTTCTTCTGAATTATTCTAGTGAGCTTGGAAATATGTATAATAAACCATGGGGAATCATTTTAATGATTTTTAAAAACATCTAAATAACAAGCAGTACAAATTTGCTAAGGAAATTTTTTTTTATCATTAAAGACTCTTGTAGGCCATTCCTATGTTTATTATTCTTAAAGCAGCTGTAATTTGTTGAAATTAGTCCTCTCATTCAAGAGAGATGAAAGCTGTTATAAGGGTCCTTTTGTCTGTTTAATTAGTCCTTGTTCTAAATCCTCTAAATAGCCTTAAAAAATGAGTTGCACATTAGTAAATCCAATAAAATTAACAGGTGGAAATGAGGGGTTGGAAGAACTAAAACCTATGCAGAAGAAGTATTAGGAGGATGGAAAATAGTCATGGATTTTTCTATGAATCACTGCATTTTGGTATAGGGGATCCTGTGGAAGGAGTTGATGTCCAACCAATCCTAGATCAATTCCAGGTAAAAGGTGATATATATGTGCTTATAAATTTCTTCATTAAAATATTATAAGATTATAATATTACTAGTTTCTTGTTAACACCTTGTATTTTATCTTAAAATGCACTGAACTGGATTATAAACTCCTTGGTGGCAAAGTTATATATGATAACTTTTTATAACATTCGTAAGGAAGCACATGCCATTCATTGTAGAAATTAAATACCTAACAAGTCATGAATGCTACATTGGATGTCCCTGAACCCTAAATTAAAACAGCTGCTAAGCATTTTTCTTTTTATTCTATATAATTATTTTGGAAAGAAGGACAGTGTTTGAAAGCCATTCCTCTCTCTTACATTCTTGTATCTCACAGGTAATCTTCTCAGGAACGAGAAGCCACCCTCTAGAGAAATGGCCTGCAACTACTCTTCTGAATTTCACTTTTCATTGTAATGCAGTGCATTACTCCATAAGAACTGTTGTAAAGAACATTTAGAATTTTGAAGATATGCGTTTATCGCAGACACATCTGCTTAAGCTCTTTTCATTTTTCCAAGGGTAAAGAGTGCCTTGTATTTTTGTTTTTTAGGCTTTAGAACTCAGCTGTAAGAATCCAATTTATTTTTAAGGTAGAAGAAAAAAAAAAGAGGATGATTAGGAGATACACTGAATAGATGCAGCCACAAAATCTTGTGCCAAATACAGCATGTCTGCATGTGCAGGGGAGTTGCTTAAAGTGTCTGCTGGCAAATAAATATTATTTTGTCCACTTGAGGCTATAGCAACACTTTGGCAAGATACATTTATGAGAAAGCCAGAATGAAATTAAAGTACTTGGTCATTCATTTTTGTCTTGTTTATACAACACTTTACATTTGTACAGTGCTATACAATTATCTTCACGGCTTCTGTGTGAACTTTATTATCTACATGTTATCACACAAGGTGGAAGCTTAAACACACTGAAGTTAGGTCACTCACCCAAGTTGACATGAAAGGATTCTGAGGAATTTAGTGCTCAAGAAACATCTATTTCACTAAGTAGAAGATATTCAAAAGAGCTGTCTTTTTTAAAATTTTTATTTTATATTGGAGTGTAGTTGATTAACAATGCTGTGTCAATTTCAGGGGTATGGCAAAGTGATTCAATTATACATATACATGTATTTATTCTTTTTCAAATTATTTTTCCATTTAGGTTATTACAGAATATTGATCAGAGTTCCCTGTGCTTTCCAGTAGGTTTTTGTTGATTATCTATTTTAAATATAACACTGTGTTCATGTCAATCCCAAACTCCCAATCTATCCCTCCTCTTACCCTTCACCCCTGGTAATCATAAATTTGTTCTCTAAGTCTGTGAACCAGTTTCTGTTTTGTAAATTGGTCCACTTATATCCTTTTTTTTGATTCCACATATAAGTGATATCATATGATATTGTCTTTCTCTATCTGACATACTTCACTTAATATGGTAATCTCCATGTCCATCCATGTTGCTGCAAATGCCATTATTTCATTCTTTTTGATGGCTGAGTAATATTCCATTGTATATATGTACCACATCTTCTTTATCCTTTTATCTGTCAATGGACATTTAGGTTTCTTCCATTTCTTGGCTACTGTAAACAGTGCTGCAATGAATATTGGGGTGTATGTTTCCTTTTGAACCATGTATTTCTCCTGATATATGCCCAGGAGTGGAATTTCTGGATCGTATGGTAGCTCTATTTTTAGTTTTTTAAGGAACTTCCATACTATTCTCCATAGTGGATGTACCAGTTTAGATTACCACCAACAGTGTAGGAGGATTCCCTTTTCTCTACACCTGTTGCAGCATTCATTGTTTGTAGACTTTTTTTTTAAATTAATTTATATATTTTTGGCTGTGTTGGGTCTTCATTTCTGTGCGAGGGTTTTGTCCAGTTGCAGCAAGTGGAGGCCACTCTTCTTCGCTGTGTGCAGGCCTCTCACTGTTGTGGCCTCTCCCATTGTGGAGCACAGACTCAGTCTCAGTAGTTGTGGCTCATGGGCTTATTTGCTCCATGGCATGTGGGATCTTCCCAGACCAGTGCTCAAACCTGTGTTCCCTGCATTGACAGGCAGATTCTTAACCACTGCACAACCAGGGAAGCCCTTGTTTGTAGATTTTTGATGGTGACCATTCTGACTGGTGTCAGATGATATCTCATTGGAGAAGCCCTTTTATAGTTGAGATCAATTATGCATCTATATGCATAATTTTAAAGGAAATGTTAATAATAGAAATTAATCCCACTTAGAACTGAAATAATGATCCTTGCAGTTAATTTTTAAAAGAATAAAAACTATTCTCAGAAAAGAGGGAGGAACTATCTGTGAACAAGTACAGAAGATAATTTTCAAATAAAAAAAAGAAAATATAAGTTAAATTATTAATTTAATTACATTATTGCCAGTATTTAAAATAAATTGATAACGTGCTAGATATATCTCTTATTTTTACAATCTTAATTATATATATATATTTTTTTCAGGCAAATGTTTTTTATACAGTAGGGTGTATTGCCTTAGGCAATTCATTCTCTGATGGATAAAGTCCATAATTACTGGTCTGCCAAAAGGACTCTCATGACCTTACCTTTTTGGGAACTCTTGTCTCTGTCCCTGTTTGGGATCAGGCTGTGTGTTTAACTGGCAAGAACTCTGCTGAAGTATATGGGAAAACTGTACTTGCATCTACCTCCCTTTCTCTGTGTTATCATTTCATTAGTATCAATTTAAGAAATTGCTACCCTGTCCTGTAATTGGTAATTTATATCACCTTGAGGACAGCTTATGCTTTATTTATGTTTTTTTTTTCAGGAATAAACTATAGTTCCTGGTTTAGTCTGAGTGCTCAGTAAAAGTTTTTGAATACATTTGCCACTTGCCACATGATACTCTGAATAATGCCATTGTGTGGGAGGAAAATCAGTGTTATAATAGCTACACTAAATTATTTTTATTAGTGGGTAATAAGTTCCAGAGAAGACTGTATATGCATTTCAGGAATCTTCAAAACTTCTTAAATTGAATAAAAACTTAGTGCATATGAATGTGAGTATTTAACGAGAAATTTAAGAGTTTTTATCAGATTCTCAAATGGCCTGTTACACAAAATAGTTCCAGAAGTCTCTAACATTTCTGCGGAATTGCTTAGTATAACATGGACTGTAGGGCTTCCCTGGTAGCACAGTGGCTGAGACTCTGTCTGCCGATGCAGGGGACTTAGGTTCGTGCCCTGGTCTGGGTAGATCCCACATGCCGTGGAGCAGCTAGGCCCGTGAGCCATGGCCACTGAGCCTGTGCATCCAGAGCCTGTGCTCCACAATGAGAGAGGCCACAACAGTGAGAGGCCCACATACCACAAAAAAAAAAAAATGGACTGTAATTCTCACCCCTCCAGATTCCTCTACCTGTAAACAGCTTAGAGTCTTAAATCTCTATGATGGATGATTACCAAGTTCTTAAATTAGATAATTAAGTTATAAAAAAAGAAAGAAAGAAAGGGAGAGAATTTAAAAGAGACATATGAGGATGTGTTCAATGATAAAAAATAACTGTGCCCTTAAATAACGGCTATGGCTTGCTCTATTCACTGAACTCTGTTCTTTAAAATTCATTCTTCGAAAGGAGAATTTCACAAGGTGAAATAATTATGCTACAAATTTGGCAAATTTCTTTAACAATTGATATAGTTGACCAATATATTTGTCTCTTACCTGTGTTAAACAGATTTAGAAGATTTAAAATTTATTCCATTGAAATGTTACAATTTTTGGAATCACTATGTTTGTTAAAAGGTGGATTTCAGAGGTAAATAAATAACAGCAGTAAATGCACCCATAAGTACTATATCCATACACTTTTTTAAATTAATACATTTGTATTATCATTACATTATTTTACTATGCATTTTATTTGGAATCAAACACAAATCCCCTACTATTTTGCATCCTGCTTTGTTTAATTAACTTTTATCATAAACATTTGTCCAAATTGCTACATGATCTTCATAGCTATCAATTTTTTAACATCTTTATTAGAGTATAATTACTTTACAATGGTGTGTTAGTTTCTGCTTTATAACAAAGTGAATCAGTTGTGCATATACATATGTCCGCATATCTCTTCTCTCTTGAATCTCTCTCCCTCCAAACTTACATATCCCACAACTCTAGGTGTTCACAAAGCACCAAGCTGATCTCCCTGTGCTCTGCAGCTGTTTCCCACTAGCTATATATTTTACATGTGGTAGTGTATATATGTCCATGTGACTCACTTTGTCACAGCTTACCCTTCCCCCTCCCCATATCCTCAAGTCCATGATCTAGTAGGTCTGTGTGTTTATTCCCGTCTTACACCTAGGTACTTCATGACCTTCTTTTTTTTTTTTTCTTAGATTCCATATATATGTGTTAGCTTACAGTATTTGTTTTTCTCTTTCTGACTTACTTCACTCTGCATGACAGGCTCTAGGTCCATCCACCTCATTACAAATAACTCAATTTTGTTTCTTTTTATGGCTGAGTAATATTCCACTGTATATATGTGCCACATCTTCTTTATCCATTCATATGTTGATGTATACTTAGGTTGCTTCCATGTCCTGGCTATTGTAAATAGAGCTACAATGAACATTATAGTACATGACTCTTTTTGAATTATGGTTTTCTCAGGGTATATGTCCAGTAGTGGGATTGCTGGGCCATATGATAGTTCTATTTGTAGTTTTTTAAGGATCCTCCATATATCCTACATAGTGGCTGTATCAATTTACATTCCCACCAACAGTGCAAGAGGGTTCCCTTTTCTCCACACCCTCTCCAACATTTATTGTTTATAGATTATTTGATGATGGCCATTCTGACTGGTGTGAGATGATATCTCATTGTACTTTTGATTTGCATTTCTCTAATGATTAATGATGTTGAGCATTCTTTCATGTGTTTGTTGGCAAACTGTATATCTTCTTTGGAGGAATGTCTATTTAAGTCTTCTGCCCATTTTTGGATTGGGTTGTTTGGTTTTTTTTGTTATTGAGCTGCATGAGCTGTTTGTAAATTTTGGAGATTAATCCTTTGTCAGTTGCTTCATTTGCAAATATTTTTTCCCATTCTGAGGGTTTTCTTTTGGTCTTGTTATGATTTCCTTTGATGTGCAAAAGCTTTTAAGTTTCATTAGGTCCCATTTGTTTATATTAGTTTTTATTTGCATTTCTCTATGAGGTGGTTCAAAAAGGATCAAGCTGTGATTTATGTCATAGAGGGTTCTGTCTATATTTTCCTCTAAGAGTTTGATAGTGTATGGCCTTACTTTTAGGTCTTTAATCCATTTTGAGTTTATTTTTGTGTATGGTGTTAGGGAGTATTCTAATTTCATACTTTTACATGTACCTGTCCAGTTTACACAGCACCACTTATTGAAGAGGCTGTCTTTTCTCCACTGTATATTCTTGTCTCCTTTATCAAAGATAAGATGACAATATATGCATGAGTTTATCTCTGGGCTTTCTATCCTATTCCATTTATCTATATTTCTGTTTTTGTGAGAGTACCATACTGTCTTGATTACTGTAGCTTTGTAGTATAGTCTGAAATCAGGGAACCTGATTCCTCCAGCTCCATTATTTGTTCTCAAGATTGCTTTGGCTATTCGGAGTCTTTTGTGTTTCCATACAAATTGTGAATTTTTTTTTTGTTCTAGTTCTGTGAAAAATGCCAGTGGTACTTTTATATGGATTGCATTGAATCTGTAGATTGATTTAGATTGCTTTCATGGAGTCATTTTCATAATGTTGATTCTTCCAATCCAAGAACATGGTATATCTCTCCATCTACTTGTTTCAGTTGTAATTTCTTTCACCAGTGTCTTATAATTTTCAGCATACAGGTCTTTCATCTCGTTAGGTCAGTTTATTCCTAGATATTTTATTCTTTCTGTCGCAGTGGTAATTGAGAGTGTTTTCTTAATTTCACTCTCAGATTTTTCATCATTAGTGTATAGGAATGCAAGTGATTTTTGTGCATCAATTTTGTATCCTGCTACTTTACCAAATTTATTGATTATCTCTAGTAGTTTTCTGGTAGCCTCTTTAGGATTCTCTATATATAGTATCATGTGATCTGCAAACATTGACAACTTTACTTCTTGCTTTCCAATTTGGATTCCTTTTATTTCTTTTTCTGCTCTGATTGCTGTGGTTAAAATTTCCAAAACTCTGTTGAAAAAGAGTGGTGAGAGTGGGCAACCTTTTCTTCCTGATCTTAATGGAAATACTTTCAGTTTTTCACCATTGAGGATGATGTTGGCTGTCAGTTTGTCATAAATGGCCTTTATTATTTTGAGGAAATTTCCCTCTATGCCTACTTTCTGAAGGAATTTATCATAAATAGTGTTGAATTTTGTCTAAAGCTTTCTCTGCATTTATTGAGAAGATCATATGGTTTTTCTCCTTCAGTTTGTTAATATGGTGTATCACATTGATTGATTTATGTATATTGAAACACCCTTCCATTCCTGGGATAAACTTCATTTGATCATAGGGTATGATCCTTTTAATGTGCTGTTGGATTCTGTTTGCTTGTATATTGTTGAGGATTTTTGCATCTATGTTCATCAGTGATATTGGCCTGTAGCATTCTTTCTTTGTGACATCTTTGTCTGGTTTTGTTATCAGAGTGATGATGGCCTTGTAAAATGAGTTTGGGAGTGTTCCTCCCTCTGCTATATTTTGGAAGAATTTGAGAAGAATAGGTGTTAGCTTTACTCTAAATGTTTGATAGAATTCGCCTGTGAAACCATCTGGTCCTGGGCTTTTATTTGTTGGAAGATTTTTAATTACAGTTTCAATTTCAGTGCTTGTGTTTGGTTTGTTCATATTTTCTATTATTTTCCTGGTTCAGTCTCAGAAGGTTTTACATTTCTAAGAATTTGTCCATTTCTTCCAGGTTGTCCATCTTATTGGCATAAGGTTGCTTGTAGTATCTCTCATGATCATTTGTATTTCTGCAGTGTCAGTTGTTACTTCTTTTTCATTTTTTATTCTATTGATTTGAGTGTTCTCCCTTTTTTCTTGATAAGTCTGGTTAATGGTTTATCAATTTTGTTTATCTTCTCAAAATACCAGCTCTTAGTTTTATTGATCTTTGCTATCACTTCCTTCATTTCTTTTTCATTTACTTCTGATCTGATCTTTATGATTTCTTTCATTCTGCTACATTTGTGATTTATTTTTGTTCTTCCTTCTCCAATTGCTTAGGTGTAAGTTTAGGTTGTTTATTTGAGATGTTTCTTGTTTCTTAAGGTAGGCTTGTATAGGTATAAACTTCCCTCTTAGAACTGCTTTTGCTGCATCCCATAGGTTTTGGGTGGTCATGTTTTCATTTTCATTTGTTTCTAAGTATTTTTTGATTTCCTCTTTGATTTTTTCAGTGACCTCTTGGTTATTAAATAGTGTGTTGTTTAGCATCCCTGTGTTTGTGTTTCTTACAGATTTTTCCTGTAATTTATATCTAGTCTCGTAATGTTGTGGTCAGAAAAGATACCTGATATGATTTCAATTTTCTTAAGTTTACCAAGGTTTGATATGTGACCCAAGATAAGATCTATCCTGGAGAATATTCAATGAGCACTTGAGAAGAATGTGTATTCTGTTGTTTTTGGATGGAATGTACAATAAGTATCAATTAAGTGCATCTTTTTTAATGTATCATTTAAAGCTTGTGATTCCTTATTGATTTTCATTATGGATGATCTGTCCTTTGGTGAAAGTGGTGTGCTAAAGTACCCTACTATGATTGTGTTACTGTTGATTTCCCCTTTTATGACTGTTAGTATTTGCCTTATGTACTGAGGTGATCTTATGTTGGGTGCATAAATATTTACAATTGTTATATCTGCTTCTTGGATGAATCCCTTGATCATTATGTAGTGCCCTTCTTTGTTTCTTATAGTAGTCCTTGCTTTAAAGTGTATTTTGTCTGATATGAGAATTGATACTCCAGCTTTTTGTTGATTCTATTTGCATAGAATATCTTTTTCCATCCCCTCACTTTCAGTTGTATGTGTCCCTAGGGCTGATGTGTGTCCTTTGTAGACAGCATATATATGGGTCTTGTTTTTGTATCCATTCAGCCTGTCTATGTCTTTTGGTTGGAGGATTTAATCCATTTACATTAAAGGTAATTATCAATATGTATGTTCCTCTTTCCATTTTTAATTATTTTTGGTTTATTTTTGTACTTCTTTTCCCTCTCGTGTGTTTCCTGTCTAGAGAAATTCCTTTAGCATTTGTTGTAAAGCTTGTTTGGTGGTGGTGAATTCTCTCAGCTTTTGCTTGACTGTAGAGATTTTAATTTCTCTGTCAAATCTGAATGAGATCCTTGCTGGGTAGAGTAATCTTGGTTGTAGGTTTTTCTCCTTCATCACTTTAAACATGTCTGGCCACTCCCTTCTGGCTTGCAGAGTTTCTGCTGAAAGATCAGCTGTTAACCTTATGGGGATTCCCTTGTGTGTTATTTGTTGATTGTCCCTTGCTGCTTTTAATATTTGTTCTTTGTATTTAATTTTTGACAGTTTGGTTATTATGTATCTTGGAGTCTTTCTCCTTGGATTTATCCTGTATGGGACTCTCTGTTCTTCCTGGACTTGATTACCTATTTTCTTTCCCATATTAAGGAAGTTTTCATTTATAATCTCTTAAAATATTTTCTCAGTCCCTTTCTTTTTCTCTTCTTCTTCTGGGATGCCTTTAATTCGAATGTTGTTGCATTTAACATTGTCCCAGAAGTCTCTGAGACTGTCCTCAATTCTTTTCATTCTTTTTTCTTTATTCTTCTCTGTAGTAATTATTTCCACTCTTTTATCTTTCAGGTCACTTATCTGTTCTTCTTCCTCAGTCATTCTGCTATTGATTCTTTCCTGAGAATTTTTAATTTCATTTATTGTGTTGTTCACCACTGTTTGTTTGCTCTTTAGTTCTTCTCCATCCTTGTTAAATGTTTCTTGTATTTTCTCCATTCTATTTCCAAGATTTTGGATCATCTTTACTATCATTATTCTAAATTCTTTTTTAGGTAGACTGCCTTTTTCCTCTTCATTTGTTAGGTGATGGGTTTTTGCTTTCCTCCTTCATCTGCTGTGTTTTCTCTGTCTTCTCATTTTGCTTAACTTACTGTATTTGGGGTCTCCCTTTTGCAGGCTGCACGTTCATAGTTTCCTTTGTTTTTGGTGTCTCTCACCAGTGGCTAAGGTTAGTTCAGTCAGTTGTGTAGGCTTCCTGGTGTAGGGGACTAGTTCCTGTGTTCTGCTGGATGAGCCTCTATCTTGTCTTCCTGGTGTGCATGTCCATATCTTGTGATGTGTTCTGGGGTGTCTGTGGACTTATTATGATTTTAGGCAGCCTCTGTGCTAATGGATGGGTTTGTGTTCCTGTCTTGCTAGTTTTTTGGCATAGGGTGTCCTACACTGTAGCTTGCTGGTCATTGAGTGGAGCTGGGTCTTGACATTGAGATGGAGACCTCTGGGAGATTTTGTGCCATTTGATATTACATGGAGGTTGGAGGTCTCTTGTGGAACTGTGTCCTGAACTTGGCTCTCCCACCTCAGTGGCACAGCCTTGATGTCTGGCTGGAGCACAAAGAGCCTGTCCTCCACACAGCTCAGAATAAAAGTGAGAAAAAAAGGAAGGAAAAAAAAGAAGATAAAATAAAACAGTTAAATAAAGTAAAGTAAAATAAAATGAAGTTATTAAAATAAAAATGAAAAAATATTATTAAGAAAAAAACATTTTTTAAGTAAAAAAAAAACAAGCAGACAAACAAAAAAAAAAAACAGAGAGAAACCTAGGACAAATGGTATAAGCAAAGCTATACAGACAAAGTCACACACAGAAGTATACACATACACACTCCCAAAAAGAAAAAAATAAAAGGAAAATATATATATATATATATCGCTGCTCCCAAAGTGCACCTCCTCAATTTGGGATGATTCGTTGTCTATTCAGGTATTCCACAGATGTAGGGCACATCAAGTTGATTGTGGAGATTTAATCCACTGCTCCTGAGACTGCTGGGAGAAATTTCCCTTTCTCTTCTTTGTTCACACAGCTCCAGGGGTTCAGCTTTGGATTTTTACCTGCCTCAGCATGTAAGTTGCCTGAGGGCATCTGTTCTCCACTCAGACAGAACGTGGTTAAAGGAGCAGCTGATTTCAGGCCTCTGGATCACTCATGCCGGGAGGAAGGAGGAGTATGGATGCGGGGTCAGCCTGCAGCGGCAGAGGCCGGCAGGACGTTGCACAGCCTGAGGTGTGCCATGCGTTCTCCCGGGAAGTTTTCCCTGGATCCTGGGACCCTGGCAGTGGTGGGCTGTGGGGTGTGGAGAGTGACCTGTGCTCGCACACAGGCTTCTTGGTGGTGGCAGCAGCAGCCTTAGCATCTCATGCCAGTCTCTGGGGTCCGCGCTGTTAACCGCAGCTCACGCCCATCTCTGGAGCTCCTTTAAGTGGTGCTCTTAATCCCTTCTCCTCACTCACCAGGAAACAAATAGGCAAGAAAAAGTATTTTGCCTCTTCGGCAGCTCCAGACTGTTCCAGACTCCCTCCTGGCTAGCTGTGGCACACTAGTCCCTTTAGTCTGTGTTTACACAGCCAACCACAGTCTTCTCCCTGGTATCTGACCTCCAAAGTCCCTAGCCTCAGTTCCCCACCCCCATCCGTCCTGATGAGTGAACATATAAGCCTCTCGGGCTGGTGAGTACTGGTCGGCACTGATCATCTCTGCGGGAATCTCTCTGCTTTGCCTTCTGCACCCCTGTTGCTCCACTCTCCTCCACGGCTCCGAAACTTCCCCCCCTCCGCCACCCACAGTCTCTGCCCACGAAGGGGCTCCTAGCGTGTGGAAACCTTTCCTCCTTCACAGATCCCTCCCACTGGTGCAGGTCTCATCCCTATTCTTTTGTCTCTGTTTTGTTTTTTTTTTTGATTTTTTATTTTGCCCTACCCAGGTAAGTGGAGAGTTTCTTACCTTTTGGGAGGTCCAGAGCCTTCGTCCAGCATTCAGTAGGTGTTCTGTAGGAGTTGTTCCACATGTAGATGTATTTCTGATGTATTATTGGGGAGGAATGTGATGTCCACATCTTACTCTTCCACCATCTTGAAGCTCCTCTCTGGTTCTCTGTCCATACATTTTTGTTTCCTGTAATTAATCTACATGATCATCAGATGTCAGTTATTTGTTCCCAAATTAGTTTATCCCATTTTAATGTGTTATTGAAATGCTATAATTTAGTTAAATCGTGTTTAAAAAACAAAATATGATAATAAAGCAGAGTTGTTACTTCTATTAAAAATACATCAAATTATTTGGAAAGACTCAGTAAAGATATTCCATAAAATAATTTCTACTTAACTTGATGTGAAAGAATCATGTGTATGTATTGGAGGGGATCACAGAAATCTAGAAGGATAGTGTACTCATTGTTTTACAAAAGTCTTAAAATCTTACTTCTTTAGTCATGCAGTTTAATTATGAATTTTACATGAACCAGTGGATGCATAGCAGAGAAAACAAAAATTGCTTGAAGTCAAAAGTGGTTGAGTGAATATACATAGTATGTATAAAGGTAATATATTTATATACATATATATAGATAATATATATGAGTAAAATTTTCTATGTATGTATGTATCTTTCTATATATGTATATATATATTTGTCTATCTCTTTTTAGTTTGTCTTCTTTAATCTATTCTCACATTCATCAATTAAGACCAACTATATATTTCTATCTTATTAGATAAAAAGTTTCTAATATTCTTGAGAAAAACTTTGTTATACTTATTGATTATGGCCTTTTGAGTCAAATAAGCCAGTGATTAATCTCTACTAATTGTGTCTGTTTGATTTAGTTAGCAAGCTTTCTGATATTTTTGGAAACCACTCAATAATAAGTTAGGTCTCAGGATTCCTGCAATCTCTAATTCTCATTGCAACCAGCCAATAAATCAATATAATGTGCACTTCAGAGTTCCCAAAACTGAAGATCAAAAAGTCAAAGTTCTAGACCTATAGTGTCAGAGTTCTAAGTTATCTAATATGAAATCTATCAGCATTTCCATTGTTCTCTATATCTGTTCTCCCTTTCTTTCTACTATTACATATTTAAATATTCAGCTTCGAAGCTCCACTGTCTTATGTTTAACAAACAACCTCTTCCCCAAATCATATCGCCTTCCTATTTATCTTCATTTATAATGACCTTCATACCAACTATCTACCAAAATAAATGAAGACTCTGAATCCTCCAGATCTATATAGTATACTTTCAAGTGCATGAATGATCTCTTCATGACATGTTTTATTCATTTATTAAGAGAAATCTGCCCAACAAAAACTAGATGCTGCTCTAGGACCTGGAAATTAAATCATGTTTGTTTGTGTGTGTGTGTGTGTGTGTGTGTGTGTGTGTGTGTGGTGGCGGCAAGGCAGTTGTCTTGAGATATTGATAAAATGATCTTACAAACATTTGTAATCATCTGCTTTGAACAAGAGTATGTGAAATTTTGAGTGTCTATATTAAGTAGGTATTGGGAAGGCATCTCAAAGAGATTTATGGTCAACACACATTAAGCACGAGGTTCTATGTGGACATCTCTTGTTTCTCTTAGGAATCTGACTCTTTCAACAAATAAACCCTCAGGGTTTATAACTCCCTACTCCCTCAGGCTTCCGAACCATGCTGTGAAGGAGAGGTCAATATAAGTAACTCATGTTTCTAGTGACTAAATTGTATCCAGAGGCATACATTCTCTTTATCAATATTATCTCTGATTGAAGAAGATACAATTACCCACATGACCTATTACATCCAAGTAAATATTCTGGATTAATGACTATTCTTTTGATTCAATCTCTTGTATGAAATGACTTGAAGTAAAACTGTCAAGACATAGAAGACTCAATCGTACACAAAAGGGAAAGCTTCCAAGGTCACCAGTAGCTATTGTCATATCCACATTCTGTTTTGCTCATATCGAGTCTCCAATTCTTCAGAATTTTCCAAATCATTCCACAGTGGCCCCTGAAACTCAAGGTCTAGCGTCACCAAATTCCTCTCCTCAAGTAAGTCCTCTAATATTCCCTTAAATTCCTTGAGTTAACTGAAGACTTGCCATCTTCAGAAGACACAGGTTCTCCTGCAATTTACTTGTGACTGCCTCTTTGCAATACCCTGTCAGGCAATGCCTTCAGATACTCACTACTGTTATCCCCATATAATTTATCTTATTTCTTACTTCATAAACTATAGTTCTTGTGAAGCACGTAGTATCAAAATATACTGAACCTTATTCTTTCCAAATGAATAATATTTACAATTTCCAGTCATCCACATGTATCAGTAAAATCTTTAACATAAGGACCACTGACATTTGCTCTATTCTCCCCTTCTTATCATTATAACCTATTTCATTAACATTAACATATTCCTTTCTTCCCAACTAGTACTCACTCTCAATGCCCTGAGTTTGTCATCATTAATGATGGTCCCTGCTCCAAAATTTTTAATTTGTGTGTCATACACTATGACTACCACCTTCTATACACCAACTCCCATAGGTAACAATGCCCTTCTGAACAAATTTTAGGCAGCATTAATTTGTGCCCATTTACCCTGTCCCATTCTCCACTATACATTACTGCCCCATTCACATCATATCCTGTCTTTTATCCTTTTGTGTATAATTTACACTTCTAGAGCCGCCTGTTACAAAGTACCACCAACTGGGTGGCTTAAAACAATAAAAATTTATTGCCTCACCGGTCTGAAAGCTACAAAATTTGATATCAAGGTGTTGGCAGGACCATGCTCCCTCTGAAACGTGCAGAGGAGAATACTTCCTTGCCTCTAGAGCTTCTGGTGTTGGCTGGCAATTCTTCGTTTTCCTTGTAAGTGCATCACTCTGCCATCATTACCACATGGCCATCTCCTCCCAGTATGTCTTCACATTGTCCCCTTTCTTTACAAATCTGTATGTGTGTGTCCAATTTTCTTCTTCTTACCTTTGCTGGAACATATGTTAAGAGTACATTTAGTTTTGTAAACCACCAAACTGTCTTCCAAAGTAACTGCACCGTTTTGCATTCCAATCAGAGATGAATGAGAGTCCCTGTTGCTCCACATCCCTTCTAGCATTTTATCTTGTGTGTGTTTTGGATTTTGGTCATTCTAATAGTTGTGTACTGGTCCTCTTCTTTCTTTATTTAGAAATTGAGAAATCTTAGACCAGGAATTGGGGGTACTGTATATTTGCCCTATTTTGGACTATAAGGCAATAGAACAGAGTAGATGTAGGTGTTGATGTCATAGGAAATCTAATTGAATTCCATATTTACCATTTAATTGGCAGGATAATTTTATTATTTTTAATTTTTGATTTCATTGTCTTCAAATTAACTTACCAAGAGGTTTAAAAGAGATGTATATGCTAAGCATGTAACACTTTGCCTAGGGTGTTGTTTGCACCCAGTCAATATAGATTTATATATTAATATAAATATAAATATGTTTAATTTAGTGTATATACATATATAATAGTGTTTTTAACTTTTTAAATATTTTAACCTTATAGAAAAATATAATAATCATATACTAAATATACCTGAACCATAGGTCTCAATTCTGTCAAATTATAATATTTAGTTCTTTATTATTAAAATTATTTATTATTTATTATCATTATTTATTATTATTATCCATATAACCCCATGGATTCTCCGCTCAATTTCTTTTCTTTCTATTTTACCATAAGCCAATCAGTATGTTGTACAAAGTTTTTACAATTCTCAAACATATTTTGAGGCTACTATTATATATGTCAGTATTCAAAAACATTTAGTACTTTTCACAGTTCTTCAAATTGTAATAAAGATATCATAGATTAAGTTTGCACCTTGTATTTTACACCTACCCTTATGCTTTTAAGCTTATTCCCATTGGTACTGTAACTTTGGTTCATTTATTTTGATTTACTGTATTCATTTTGTGAATATGCCGCTTAGCAGTAACCACCATTCAATAAAAATCTTATTTCTCTATTAATTCTGGTCTCCCTTATATATATTAAAAAATGTTTTATAATACTCTCTGTAAAGGTTGTGCAGTTTGTTAGATTCAATCAATTCTCTTTTCCTCAATGTAATACAAGGACATGATTATGTTTAAATATTACAAATATATGACAAATTATGATAGTTTCCTGCCTATCCTTTCCTAAGCATGATTCTGTGGCCCTGAGGAAATTACTTTTCAAATTTCAAATTCATTCTTCTAATATTCACTCAATATTTCTTAAGGAAAGAGGCTTTTTTTATTACTCTAAAAATTTGTGCTTTCCTCTTCTATTATAAATCATTGCATTTCAGTTTTTTGTAGTATGGAAACACATTCCCAAATTCCCTTAAGATTTTATCACATTTTTTTGGATAAAACAGTGTTCAGTGTCAACATCTTTATATATAAATTTTGCATATAGATAAACCTTCATTGTATAATTTTCATAATTAATTTTAAATTCTTTAAAATTATGTGGCCTTGGGTTTCTGTGCTTTCTTAATCATTTGACTCCAATGTCCTGACAAAATTTTAAAACAACTGCATTTTGTTATCTATTAATTACATTTTCTTTTTTCTAGAAGCATCACTGATAGAGCTCTCTGACTTCCTTTTTTCAAATTTAGACTCTGTGTTAACTATGCTCACTACACAAATCTTATGTTAGGACTTTTCTGATACTGTCACCCTAAGATTTTACTTCACTTATCACCTATGTTGGATATCCTGCTTTCTGCACTTCCAAATCTTGCTCCTTCCTGACTTTTATTTATGTATATTTTTTAACATCTTAATTGGAGTATAATTTCTTTACAATGTTGTGTTAGTTTCTGCTGTACAACTAAAGTATCTACTGCATAACTAAAGTGAATCAGCTATACATCTACATATATCACCCTATCCCCTCTCTCTTGCGTCTCCTTCCCACCCTCCCTATCCCACCCCTCTAGGTGGTCACAAAACACCAAGCTGATCTCCCTGTGCTATGTGGCTGCTTCGCAGTAACTATCTATCTTACATTTGGTAGTGTATATATGTCAATGCTACTCTCTCACTTCATCTCAACTTACTCTTACCCCTCACTGTGTCCACAAGTCCACTCTCTATGTCTGTGTCTTTATCTTGTCCTGACCCTATGATCTTCAGAAGCTTTTGGTTTATTTTTTAGATTCCATATATATGTGTTAACATATGTTTTGTTTTGTTTTTTTTCTCTTTCTGATTTACTTCACTCTGTATGACAGACTCTAGGTCCATTCACCTCACTACAAATAACTCAATTTCATTTCTTTTTATGGCTGAGTAATATTCCATTCTATATATGTGCCACATCTTTTTATCCAGTCATCTGTTGATGGACACTTAGGTTGCTTCCGTGTCCTGGCTCCTGTAAATACCACTGAAATAAACATTGTGGTACATGACACTTATTGAATTATGGTTTTCTAAGGGTATATGCCCAGTAGTGGGGTTGCTGGGTTTTATGATAGTTCTATTTGTAGTTTTTTAAGAAACCTCCATACTGTTCTCCATAGTGGCTGTGTCAATTTACATTCCCACCAACAGTGCAAGAGGGTTCCCTTTTCTCCACACCCTCTCCAGCATTTACTGTTCATAGATTTTTTCATGAAGGCCTTTCTGACTAGTGTGAGGTTATATCTCATTGTACTTTTGATTTGCATTTCTTTAATGATTAGTGACGTTGAGCATCCTTTCATGTGTTTCTTGACAATCTGTATATCTTCTTTGGAGAAATGTCTATTTAGGTTTCCTGCCCACTTTTGGATTAGGTTGTTTGTTTTTTTGATATTGAGCTGTATGTGTAGCTTGTATATTTTGGAGATTAATCCATTGTCAGTTGCTTCATTTGCAAATATTTTCTCCCATTTTGAGGGTTGTCTTTTCATCTTGTTTATGGTTTCCTTTGCTGTGCAAATGCTTTTAAGTTTCATTAGGTCCCATTTGTTTATTTTTGTTTTTCTTTCCATTTCTCTAGAATGCGGGTCAAAAAGGATCTTGCTGTGATTAATGTCATAGAGTGTTTTGCCTATGTTTTCCTCTAAGAGTTTTATAGTATCTGGCCTTACATTTAGGTCTTTAATCCATTTTGAGTTTATTTTTGTGTATGGTCTTAGAGAGTGTTCTAATTTCATTCCTTTACATGTGTCTGTCCAGTATTCTCAGCACCATTTATTGAAGAGGCAGCTTTTCTCCACTGTATATTCTTGCCTCCTTTATCAAATGTAAGATGACAGTATATGCATGGGTTTATCTCTGGGTTTTCTATCCTGTTCCATTGATCAATATTTCTGTTTTTGTGCCAGTACTATACTGTGTTGATTACTGTAGCTTTGTAGTATAGTCAGGTAGCCTGATTCCTCCAGCTCCATTTTTCACTCTCAGGATTGCTTTGGCTATTCAAGGTCTCTTTTTTTTTTTTTCATTCAAATTGATAAAATTATTTTTCTAGTTCTGGGAAAAATGTCATTGGTAGTTTCATAATGATTGCATTGAATCTGTAGGTTGCTTTTAGTAGTATACTCATTTTCACAATGTTGATTCTTCTAATTGAAGAACATCGTATATCTCTCTGTCTTTTTGTATCATCTTTAATTTCTTTCATCTGTGTCTTATAGTATTCTACATACAGGTGTTTTGTCTCCTTATGTAGGTTTATTCCTAGGTATTTTATTCGTTTTGTTGTAATAGTAAATGGGAGAGTTTCCTTACTTTCTCTTTCAGATTTTTCATCATTAGTTTATAGGAATGCAAGAGATTTCTGTGCATTAATTTTGTATCCTACTACTTTACCAAATTCATTCATTATCTCTAGTAGTTTTCTGATAATGTCTTTAGGATTCTCTATGCATAGTATCATGTCATCTGCAAACAGTGATAGTTTTACTTCTTCTTTTCCAATTTGGATTCCTTTTTCTTCTGTGATTGTTATGGCTAAAACTTCCAAAACTATGTTGAATAATAGCGGTGAGAGTGGGCAACCTTGTCTTGTTCCTTATCTTAGAGGAAAATGTTTCACTTTTTCACCATTGAGAACAAGGTTGGCTGTGGGTTTGTCATATATGGCCTATATTAGGTAGATGAAAGTTCCCTCTATGCCTACTTTCTGGACGATTTGTATAATAAATGGGTTTTAAATTTTGTTGAAAGCTTTCTCTGCATATATTGAGATAATCATATGGTTTTCATCCTTCAGTTTTTTAATATGGTGTATCACATTGATTGATTTGCATATATTGAAGAATCCTGGATTCCTGGGATAAACTCCCCTTGATCATGGTGTATGTTCCTTTTAATGTGCTATTGGATTCTGTTTGTTAGTATTTTGTTGAGGATTTTTGCATATATGTTCATCAGTGATATTGGCCTGTAGTGTTCTATCTTCGTGACATCTTTGTCTGGTTTTGGTATCAGGGTGGCGGTGGCCTCACAGAATGATGTTAGAAGTTTTCCTCCCTTTGCTATATTTTGGAAGAGTTTGAGAAGGATAGGCTTTAGCTCTTCTCTAAATGTTTGATAGAATACTCCTGTGAAGCCATCTGATCCTGGGTTTTTGTTTTTTGGAAAATATTTCATCACAGTTTCAAATTCAGTGCTTGTGATTAATATGTTTCTATTTTCTATTTCTATCTGATTCAGTCTCAGAAAGTTGTGCTTTTTAAGAATTTGTCAATTTCTTCCAAGTTCTCCATTTTATTGACATAGTGTTGCTTGTAGTAATCTCTTATGATCCTTTGTATCCCTGATGTGTAAGTTGTTACTTCTCCTTTTTCATGTCTAATTCTGTTTATTTGAGTCTTCTCCCTTTTTTTAATTGATGAGTATGGCTAATGGTTTATCAATTTTGTTTATCTTCTCTAAGAATCAGCTTTTATTTTTATTGATTTGCTATCATTTCCATTATTTCTTTTTCATTTATTTCTGATCTGATCTTAATGATTTCTTTCATTCTGCTGACTTTGGTGTGTGTTTTTTGTTGTTGTTGTTTTTGTTGTTCTTCTTTCTCTAATTACTTTAGGTATAAGGTTAGGTTGTTTATTTGAGATGTTTCTTGTTTCTTGAGGTAGGTTTGTATTGCTATAAACTTCCCTCTTAGAACTGCTTTTGCTGCATCCCATAGGTTTTGGGTCTTCTTGTTTTCACTGTCATTGTCTCTAGGTATTTTTTAGTTTCCTTTTTGATTTCTTTAGTGATCAGTTCGTTATTAAGTTTTGTATTGTTTAGCCTCCATGTGTTTTTTTTTTATTTTTTACAGTTTTTTCCTGTAATTGATATCTAGTCTCATAGTATTGTGGTCAGAAAAGATGCGTGATACAATTTTAATGTTCTTAAATTTACCAAGGCTTGATTTGTGACCCAAGATATGATCTATCCCAGAGAATGTTCCATGAGCACTAGAAAATAAAGTGTATTCTGATTTTTTGGGGTGGAATGCCCTTTAAATATCAATTAAGTTCATCTTGGTTAATGCATCATTTAAAGCTTGTGTTTCCTTGTTGATTTTTATTTTGGAGGATCTGTCCATTGGTGAAAATGGGGTGTTAAAGTCCCCTTCTATTATTGTGTTACTGTCATGTTCCCCTTTTATGACTGCTAGTATTTGCCTTATGCATTGTGGTGCTCTTATTTTGGGTGTATAAATATTTACAATTGTTATATTTTCTTGGATTGATCTCTTCATCATTATGTAGTGCCCTTCTTTGTCTCTTGTAATAGTCTTTCTTTTTAAAGTCTACTTTTTCTGTTATGAGAATTGCTACTCCATCTTTCTTTTGATTTCCATATGCATGCAATAACATTTTCCATCCTCTCACTTTCAGTCAGTATGTGTACCTAGGTCTGAAGTGGTTCTCTCACAGATAGCGCATATATGGGTTTTGTTTATGTATCCATTCAGCCAGTCTATGTCTTTTGGTTGGAGCATTTAATCCATTTACATTTAAGGTAATTATTGATATGTATGTTCCTATTTACTATTTATTAATTGTTTTGGGTTTGTCATGTAGTTCCTTTCCTTTTCCTGTGTTTCCTGTCTAGATAAGTTGCTTTAACATTTGTTGTAAAGCTGGTTTGGTGGTGTTGACTTCTCTTAGCTTTTTCTTGTATGTAAATGTTTTAATTTCTCTGTCAAATCTGAATGAGATCCTTGCTGGGTAGAGTACTCTTGGTTGTAGGTTTTTTCCTTTCATCATTTTAAATATGTCTTGCCACTCTCTTCTGTCTAGCGGAGTTTCTGCTGAAAGATCAGCTGTTAACCTTATAGGGATTACGTTGTATATTATTTCTTGCTTTTCCCTTGCTGCTTTTAATATTTTTTCTTCATATTTAATTTTTTGATAGTTTCATTAATATGTGTCTTGGTGTGTTTCTTCTTGGATTTTTCCTGTATGGGACTCTCTGTTCTTCCTGGACTTGACTATTTCGTTTCCCATATTAGGGGAGTTTTCGACTATGATCTCTTCAAATATTTTCTCAGACCTTTTCTTTTTCTTTTCTTCCTCTGGGATCCCTATAATTCAAATGTTGGTGTGTTTAATGTTGTTCCAGATGTCTCTGAGACTTTCCTCAATTATTTTCAATCTTTTTTCTTTATTTTCCTCCATGGTAGTTATTTCCACTCTTTTATCTTCCAGGTCACTTATACATTCTTCTGCCTCAGTTATTCAGCTATTGATTCCTTCTAGAAAATTTTTAATTTCATTTATTTGTTCATCATCATTGTTTGTTTGCTTTTTAGTTCTTCTCGGTCCTTGTTAAATGTTTCTTGTATTTTCTCCATTCTATTTACAAGATTTTGGTTCATCTTTACTATCATTACTCTGAGTTATTTTTCAGGTAGACTGCCTATTTCCTCTTCATTTGTTTGGTCTGGTGGGTTGTTACCTTACTCCTTCATCTTGTGCATATTTCTCTGTCTTCTCATTTTGCTTAACTTACTGTGTTTGGGTTCTCCCTTTCACAGGCTGCAGGTTTGTAGTTCCCATTGTTTTTTGTGTCTGTCCCCAGTGGGTAAGGTTGGTTCAGTGTGTTATGTAGTTTTCCTATTGGAGGGAACATGTGCCTGTGTTCTGGTGCATGAAGTTACATCTTGTTTTTCTTGTGAGCAGGAATGTGTCCAGTGGTTTGTTTTGTGATGTCTGTGACCTTGGTATGATTTTAAGCAGTCTCTCTGCTAATGGATGATGTTGTGTTCCTGTCTTTCTAGTTTTCTGACATGGGGTGTCCAGCACTGGAACTTGCTGGTCATTGAGTAGATCTGGCACTAAGTGTTGAAACGGAGATCTCTGGGAGAGCTCTCGCCAATTGATATTACTTGGGGCTGGGAGGTGTCTGGTAGTCTAATGTCCTGTACTCGTCTCTCCCACCACAGATGCTCTGACCTGACACCTGGCCAGAGTGCCAAGATCCTGTCAGTCACACAGCTCAGAAGAAAAGGAAGAAAAATGAAAGAAAAAATAATAATAAAATAAATTTATTAAAATAAACGAAGTATTAAAATTAAAAATAAAATTTAATTAAAATAAGATTAGTGCAATCAAACCAATATACAAATCCACCAATGATAAAAAGCGCTAAAAACTATAGTAAGATAAGCATAAAAATCAGAAACTAGTCTGTAGCATACAGGAAACCCCAAGTCAATACTTTCTCCCAAAGTCCATGGCCTCAATTTTGGGATGATTCATTGTCTAGTCAGGTATTCCACAGATGCAGAGTACATCAAGTTTATTGTGGAGATTTAATCTGCTGCTCCTGAGGGTGCATGGAGAAATTTCCCTTTCTCTTATTTGTTCACACAGCTCCTGGGGTTCAGCTTTGTATATGGCTCCACCTCTGTGTATAGGTCGCCTGAAGGTGTCCAGGCACCTGGAGATTTTCTTACCTTTTGGGAAGTCTGAGGTCTTCTGCCATGGTTCAGTAGATTTTCTGTAGGAGTTCTTCCACATGTAGATGTATTTTTGATGTATCTATAGGGAGGAAGGTGATCTCCACATCCTACTCCTCTGCCATCTTGAAGGTCCTCCCCTTCCTGACTTTTACATCCTTGTTTTACTAGTGCACAGCATTCATTGTCTTCCTGGGTAAAATTCTTAATATGTGATATTACAAATAATATCCTATAAATGATATATGATAATGTGTTTTTGTACTCATCCTACATAGTAAGTATACTTTATTGTTTAGAATTCTAGATTGAAAATACTTTTCCCGCAATATGCTCAATTGTCTGTAACTTCCCTTTGTTCTGGAAATAAATGTAGTTAGATTTAGAGGAATTTTCCTCCAGTAGTTATTCAAAAATATCCTCTTTTAATTTACCTTACTTTCAATAATATTATCAAACAATTCAAGGATTCAAAAAAGTTTTAAAATATTATAACATAAACCCATTTACCTACCACCCAGCAAAAGTTGTTGTGCAAAACTATTACAGGTATCTTACCATAAGGAAATGGATCAAAGAGTATGCATAGTTTCAAATAACATTAGGTATTGCTAAATTACCTTCTCAGTCATCTTCTTAATTCAGCTAGATCAACAGCACATGGGAGTTGCTTTTGTTCTACATCATTCCCAACACTTAATATTGTCATTTAAAAATTTTTCCCATATCAAGGGGAAGAAATATCATTATGTTTTGTTTGTTTCAGAAAGTAGCTTTTTATTCAGTGACAGAAAATAATAAGGAAAGGGTGGATTTTAAAAAATGCATATAGTCACCAATGTATTTTATTTTATTTTATTTTTTATGAAACAATTTGCTAAAGGCACTTCTTGTCTTTAGATAAGCTCTGGTCTGAAATTTCTTTCTTTTTTTCTTTAATTGAAGTATAGTTGTTTTACAATGTTGTGTCAGTTTCGAGGGCTCAGCAAAGTAATTCAGTTTAATTCAGTTATACACACACACACATACACAAACACACACACACACACACACACACACATATATATATATATATATATATATATATATATATATAGCTATTCTTTTTCAGATTATTTTTCCCTATAGGTTATTAGAAAATATTGAGGATAGTTCCCTGTACTATACAGTAGGTCCTCATTGTATATGTATTTTACATACAGTAGTGTGTATGTGTTAATTGCAAAATTCTAATTTATCCCTGCCCCCACCCTTTCCCCTTTGGTAATCATAAGTTTGTTTTCAAAGTCTGTGGGTCTATTTCTGTTTTATATATACATTCATTTGTACCATTTTTTTAAAAATCCACAAATAAGCAATATCAATATGATATTTGTCTTTGTCTGGTTTACTTCATTCAGTATGATAATCTTTAGTTCCATCCATGTTGCTACAAATGGCATTATTTCATTGTTTTTTTATGACTGAATAATATTCCATTGTATATATATATATATATCACATCTTCCTTATCCATTCCTCTGTTGATGGACATTTAGGTTGTCCTTGATGTTTTCATTTGCATTTTTCTGACTTCCAGTGAGTTGGAACATTGTGTTTTCTTATGTTTCATGCTTCTTCCTTTCTTTCATACAGCACTTTCAGTGCCTACATATCAAGGGCCAAACCCAGATTCCAGATGTGAGGCATAGATGATATTGATCTCTCTCCCATTGAAATTTAGAATGTCTTTTCCATTTCTGGTCTGTGGAGACATTCATTTTGTTGCTTTAGCTCAATTATGTGTTTTGAATGTACATATACACATATTTATACACATTCATGTTCATATATACATATGTGTATATGTTTCTGTGTTTTTTAATTGTATCTCTTTCTGAGGGGTATAAACCATGCCAAAACTACCTTCTGTGACTTTTGCTGTGAATGAGAGTGGAACACTGATTTAGAATTTATTTTTTCATTAGATTTATAAAAACCTTTGAAATGTATAATTGAAAAACATTTGAGTTTATAAAAGTTGAAGCTATTCAATATAATCCATTAATGTTTTAATGTAAATTAAGGTTCTTTATGATTTGTAATATTTGTTAGTTATGAAATTAGATTTGCCATAATTAGCCAACAAAAATATAGGTTGTGCAATTAAATTTGAATTTCATATAAACAGCAAAATTTGTTTCAGTGTAAACATGTCTCAAGTATGCCCAACTGGGACATCCAGCATTTTTTGTAGTAACAATAATAAATTCATATTTATAATTAAATACTTTGGCAAATATTACCATCATTTTACAAACAGTTTCTTGAGTTTTTTGCTCTGGTGGAGTTTTCTACTCCTCGATTTTTCTAATTTATTAAAATCAGCAATAAAATGAATAATGTATGCTTTTGAGTGACAATAGACTGATGACTACAAAGTGTGACTGCATTGGGAGAAGTATAATATGGTGCCTAAGAGTACTTTCTCTGGAACCAGATTGCTGGGCTAGAATTCTGGCTTCAACATTTCCTAGCTTTGTGAATTCAGTCATACTCTGTAAACTCTCTGTGCCTTAGTTTCCTCTTCCAGAAATAAGCTAATATGTGCATTAAATATGTGACTCAAAAAAGTATCTGGTATGTGAAAAAAAATCTATAGTCTTAACTATTTTTATCTTCTATCACTACATTTATTTTTTAATATCTGTAAATGTGTTTGCATATTATAAATATTAGAAGATAAATAGGAATAACTTAATGATTCTAGACTTGCCAGCTTAAATTTAATACATGAAGGAACACTGAGACAAGCCATCACATTATCAATTTACAGTTCCCTACAATAAGAACATTTGCAAGCACTATATTATTTTAGAGAGTACTTATTATAAGCCCAATTTATATGTATCTGTAATAGAATGACTTTTTATCTAAACAGCAAAAGACCAAAATATAATCTCTATGATTTCGGTTTTATCTTGAGATTTTATCTTGTATCATATTTTCATAAATGACTAAGAACCTGCAGTGGAAATTGAAATACTGTTGTGTGAACATAACTGCCTAGAGAATGCCATTCAGAAATTCCTTGCCATTAGTTAACTGACAATCTTAGAGCTGCACAAGACGGGTATCATTTAATTATTGTACCCTCTTCACCAGTGGATTCGTTTCTAGAGTAACACTTAAGCTGAGATAATGCATTAATATTGGTGAAATTCACCAATATTTAGGTGGAAAGTTTGGGAAGCACCAATCTCCAATAAATTTTGTTGGAAAGAAAAATCTGAGTGTTAATTGAACAACATCATGAACACAGGTAACATTTGAACAGAAACCTTAATGTATTAGAAATAGTAAATAAGAACAAAAAAAAGTTGACCAACAAACCTAAGCAAAAAAATAACTAAACAAATAAATATATATATGCTATGTAAAACAGCTATAGAGTACCAATGTTTTTTTGATAAAATAAACATTAGTACTTGACTAAATTAGTACTTGACTGAATAAAACATTATATATGACTATTTGAATTATAAAAATTGCCTCAATTACTTTTAATATATATTAATAAATAAATATCTTCTACATTAAAAAAATTAGGCAATATAATGAACATAACCATTCATAAAAGCAGAAAAAATATATAAGATATAAGAATATTATGAAGAAAAGAGTACTGCATATATGAATAAAATCTACAGCTATGGTGAGAATTTGTTCTAAAAAAATTGAGAGATATTTTGTGTCTTTCTAAGTAGCTGTCTTTGCCCCAGTTTACCATCCTTGTGTGTAATTAATTTGGTGTATGTGTGTCATTCATTAAAATGTTAACAATAATCTGCGAGTAGTGAGATTTAGCATGCTATTTACTTTCTTTCTCATTTTTTCCTATAGTCTTTGAATTACTATCTTATGTATTTCTTTCACATTAAAAATATTTTCAACTAAACAATCAAGGAAATATCACTCACAGTACTAACATATAAGTTATACAAGACAAAGTTTTATTTATTTATTTTAATTTAACAAAGGAAGGTTTTAGAATTTTATTTATATTTTAGAATACTTTTTAGCTAGATTTTTCCTCTTACTTTTAAACATACTTTCTTTTAACAATATGGGCATCTTCTCTTGTTAATTTCCTAATATACTTTCTTCTTCCCTTATAAACACAAATAACACATTTATTTTTGCTTGGAATCTTTTTTTTTTTTTCTGCCCTATATGTCACATTGTTGAGCTATTGTTGAGCATCTCTGTTTCTTTTCCATCTACACAATTCTTGTGACAGAAAGCAGACAACATATCACTCTTGAAAACTAACTGTACCTTTAAGGATGTGGGTAAATCATTCTTAAAACGTGTAAAGGTGTTTTAAATGCCTTAAATACATTTTCCACTTAAATTTCTCTTTCATTAATTATTTTTTAAATCATTTGGTAATGCAGATACAAAACGCTTTATCTGTAAGTCTGTATTTTCACTTTTCAATTTCTTACAATTGAGGATAATTATATTATTTTAATGAAAGATTTTTGAACAGGGTAGAAAGACAATTTTCTAACTGCAATACATTGAACAAGTAACACAGTCAGGTATTTTGTTACTATTTTTATAAAAAAATAATACTTTTGTAAGTTAAAGACAAATCCATTCTCATTGAGTCTTTTCAAACAATAGCAAGGAATCTAGAAGGCAATTATTATCCACAATGATCTCTCCCCTTGAAACAGTCTGTTACATAGTTTTCCTGCAGTGCTTTACCTATACTACTTCACATTTTTACTTTTCTAAAACATTAAACTAATTTTGCATACAATTTTGCCTATTTTTTTTTCTTTCAGTAGATATCATATTATGAGAAGTCGTTTCTCATTCCCTTCACTTCCCACAAAGGAAATATTGAATAGGCCCATGCTCCATCCTTTTGACACTGCTAAACAACAAAATCTATTAAGATATTGAAAACAACAAAGGGAATGTAAACATTAGTTCAGAGGAAAGATGGGGAGAGAGAAAAAGAGAGAGAAAGTGAAAGAAGGGGAGGAGGAGGAGAGGGGAAGGAGGAAGAGAAATTAGGTTGACAATTGACTTCTTTTAAGGAGTATAATTGGGCTCAGAAGAACAATAGTTTATTATCTCCAAAATGTTTATGGAAGGTAATTCTCAACCAACAAATTACACTTTCAAAGAAAAAGTAGAGTTAGAAATAGTGAACAACCTCAAGTTTGAAGTTGCCTGTAATAATATACAAATTGAATTGTATCTTCCACAGTTTTTTGTACACAAATTTTCTCTATGAATTCAAAGTGGTGTGTGGAAAACTTTGTTAGCACATGTGTGAAAGCAGCATAATATACTATAAATATCTTTTATTTTGCACTTTTTTTTTTACTTCTCCATTTTTTTTCTTGACCCAGTCTGAAAAGTAAAGAAAGCACACAAAAAAGAATAGTATACTTGGAACACTTCACAGGTGTTTTTACCTGCAATGCAAAATGTGGACACTCATAATAGCATGTTTGAAATTCTTATCCACACACCTTGTGATCTCTGTGTTCTTTTAGTTGATGACAAAAATTAATTACTAACCAATATTTTTTAGTAACATGCTTACAATATAATTAACTCTGGTGGGGCAAGTATAAATATGTCTTTAAAAATGTACTTTTGTGTGATTTGTTTATTTTAAAATGCAATCCTTAGACTCAGAGTCATTATATAATTTAAGAAACATTTTTTTTACTTTATCAATTTTAAAATCAGTTATATTTTTGCAAATTAACTGTTTTTTATTAATCACTTAAAATATTTTAGAATAATGTTTTTTTAATATTTCCTTATTTGTAAAACAAATGTAAGGGCCCCATTAAAATATTTTAGTGCTAAGATATTTGCTTCAAAATAAGCATGACATCTGAGAGCAAAGTGAATGGAAAATCAGGGAAATATTTTCTGCAATGTGTTTAATCCTTAATTATACAAATATATGGCATTTATTTTAATTGAATAAGTTTAGGTTATTTTACAATCATATGCTCTATTATATTAATCAATTTTATCAAATAATATCTGTTTTTCAAAAAATGCTGTAAAAAGAGTTAAATATTTACAATTCATATGGTATATTATGTCAGCATGCATTTCAATTTAAGCATAATTACAATATAAACCATAGAAGTATGTCAAACTCTGGTGTTATAATTATGAATTTACTATGTGCTGGCATTATATTAGGAAAGATACAAATGTATTTGGGTGATGAATAACATGATATGTAGATAATTAAAAGGAAATTCTTAATCTAAAAATAATTGAATGATAGTATGAAGAATCCTTAAAAGGTCTTTCTTAAAAAAGAAGACTCTGCCTCTATTCATAACTATATTTCATCTAAGGTAGATAATCATCTTTCAAATTTTACATGGATCAAATCAAATTATACTTATACCTGTAATATCCATGTCACAGGTGAACATCTATCAGTAATGTAAAGGTTTTAAAAATGTTCCCTTAATCTAGAAATTCCACTGAATGAAAACATTAAAATGGTGTTTTATAGTTATCATCATATCTCCTGTCCAACTAATTCTCTGATTCCCCACATACATTGTTTAACCAGCAAGATTTGTATTAGTTATATATTTATATAAATTTACCCACATGTACGTATGTACTTAAAGAAAAATGTTAACAATTTCGTTGGTTTTGTTTATATATATATATATATATTTATTTATTTATTTTCCCTATTAAGCAAGAAAATTCTATCTGTTACATAACATTGTGGTAATGGTTATTATGTCTGCATTAAAAACTGATAAAATGAGACATTCAAACAGAAGAAAGATTTCACAAAAATGATATGTTTGACAGTTTCTTGTCATACTCTTATTTGTAGCTTCACAAGTACCAAGGAAGTATTGGACATCTAGTAGGTACACAAATGCCAAGATGCTTAAAAATCAAATAAATTCATACTGAACTTGTGTTTTGAGAGAGAGTATAAAGGAATAGGGAAAATAACATAGTCTCCTTTTGAATACACTTATTGATTATCATAGTTATTTATTTAACAACTACTATGTGTCACTGTAGATATGTAGGTGAATAAGACAAAAGACAAATTATTACATATTCAATATATCAGATGGTGAAAGGTGATATTTAGAAAAGTAAATCAGGTCAAAGTGAAAAATGTTGATAAAGAATTTTTATGCATATGTGTTTTCATGAGCATGTGTATGGGGGGCACACACATGCTTACATGTAGAGATGACCTGTTCCTTAATATTACTGTGGTGTCTCTATTATAAAAATAGCTTTTCCATCTTTATGCTATTCTCTTATCCTTTCCAGTTCCCATCTGGACAGAGGTCAAACATTCATTTGAGGAACAGCCAATGTTTCTAAAATTCTAACCTGCTAAGAAACATTCAGATTCTGAAAACTTGAAATCTCACTCAAAGATGTAGTTTAAGGGCAATAGTTAGATTTATATGCTTTTGGATTTCTTCTGAATGTATCACCAAGGCATAATACACTTTACAAAGGCCTGTAATGGTTCCAAATATCAAGGTTATGTGTAGCTCCAGGTCATATTTCTATTACAGGAGATATGAGAGTATAAAAATTGCATTGCATAGTGCATCAATAAAAGAACACTATGGGCCTTATCTTATCTTACATAAATTTCCAATTTGAAATGTGCATTTGTGTTGTGAAAATGTTTTAAAAGTTCACAGTACTTTCTGCCTCTACTGTCTGAATTATATCCAAGCCATTTTAGGCTAAGCTTTTGTTCTGGTTGAAGATCTATGAACATAAGTGGTGCTTTCCTAAAGGAGAAACAGAGGGGAGTGGGGCAGAGAGCATACTGCTGGATGATAAACTGAAGGCAACTTGGGAAAACATTCTCGTAAGAGATTCAAGGAAAGAGTACATCAATTTTGACCATAATATTGTTTTTCCAAGAAGAAAATAATAAAATAATTTATTCTAATATCTCCCAGCTTACCTTCTCAGAAACCATCTTTTAAAAAAATATCTCTATGAGTATTGTCAAAACAGCATATTCTATGGGGCTATTTACTTCACATTGGCAAGAAAGCTAAAACAAATGAAGCATATCTGTTTTATTTTTTCTTACCTCTTATCATTACTGGCTTAAATTATTTACCAGTCTCTATTTTTTTTTTTTTTTTTTGCTGTGGCCTCTATCTATTTGAATAATATTAATTCTAATTGGTAGCATATTATTTTTACTGGGTCATGCAAAGGTCTCCATTAATAAGATAGATGTTTGTTAAAAACCTTAATGAAAATAACCTAGGAATTATCTTCTTTTACTCAATAAAAATTAATTGATTTGTGAATGAGTGTAAAAATAATTAGTCAAATATAAGGATATTACAAGGAAATGAAGATAAGCTAATAAGAAACAACAGAAGTATTCAGCTTTATCTTTATCTGTATGCGTCACAGCCTCAAAGCAAAAACATATTGGACATATTTAGTGAATAAATTAATCCCTGGGCATAAATTAGGAATTTATAAGATTTATTTACTCTTACAGTGCCTGAAGTATCAGTTATAAGACCTAAAATAAATAAGTAAAAATGAAAACAAAATAATTTATTAATTTGTTCAAACAAGCACACAGCTTTAGTATGTTTTAATGCCCTGAGTCTGAAAAAGTAAACAATTTTTCTAAGATCCTAGCATCTATATTGCATAGATGAAATTTATTAATATGCTGATTTATGTGAATATTATTTAGACTATTGTTTACCCAAATACCCAGTGCTGTGAGATTATCATCCTTGAACATTTTGCAGATACTTGTTGACTACTTACTGTTTAGAACTTATGTACAATAGCATTGGCTTCTTTTTCCTAGCAGAGTTTTGTAATCCTGTGTTCTTTCTAGCCTCTATCGTGGGCAACATTTTTGCTTGAAAAAAAGGAGAAAACAAAGAAAAAATAAGTCAAATAGTACATATTTTAGTGAAATGTTTGGACTTAATATTATTAAAGCAACTAATTCAATTAAAAAAATTACAGTCCCTGTTAGATGTGTAGTTCTTGGCTATGACTTGGAAAGGAGATACTATTAGGTCCCAAACTGAATTTGAACCAGGGCTTAGGCTCCTGAACTAATCACCAAAGTGAAACTGTATGTACTGAAACAACCTCAGAGAATAAATCAGAAGTGATGGTTGAAATGTTAATAAGTGCCTAAATACTAGCCTTCTTTACTGACTATGCTTGGAATAAATTGGGGAACCGACACAGAAGTTATACAGATGGAGACCAAATAGTCAGCTTTATTGGTAATAAAAAATAGATCAAAGGCTTAAGGACATGGCTTAGATACATAGCCAAACAGACTTGAGAACACCTTCTAGAACTGAACCAACTTATTTACCCAGTTACTAGGAGAATTTCAAGCTGTTCCCACAGAGCATCACCAGCACCCCAAACTCACCACAAAGCTGAGAAATCAGGTCAGACACATTGTCCATATGCAGGTTTGCTCCAAAGTGGAGTGCTCTTTCAAACTCATTAGCTGGATAACTCACTTCTTCTTCCTTGGAGAGGAATAAATAAGGAGTCTAAGGGAAGGGGTTGGGACAATGAGTATTTGTCCAACTGAAATCCCTCCACAGAGAAATCTGAGGAGCTGTGGTGACTGTTTTTCCCTAAGGGCAATGTCATGTGGTAGAGAATATATAATTAAAGTTGATGAGACTTGGGTCTACCTTCCTCACTCTACAAATCTGCATAGTTGAATTTCACGTGCTCTTGGAAAATCCTTGATTTTGCTTCCTTTTCCCTCCTCCTAGTTTTAGTTAAGTGACCTTTCATAACAATGATTTATCTTCATCATCATCAAGGCTGATAGCATTTTTACTTAACAATTCCCCTCTTATGTTTGAACTCCTTGAGGATAGGGACTGTGCCATAATATTACATAATTATTACACTGTCTTTATCAGCTAGTATGGTGCCTGGTACATAGGTCTATTTAATTGAATCTGATGTTTTATTAAGACCATTCCTTCTTTCAAAATGTTGAGCATAGATTAACATAGGTAATGCACAAGTATGATATGGTCCACACTCAATAAGATGCTCTTTATCTCATTTTGCCTTCTCTGTGTGTCCAACTTATCAAAGCATAACTGGAGTAAGATTTGTTTAGAATGATTGCAAAAACACTGAAAGCTATGTATACTTTATTGCAGCATTTAGAAAAGATGACAGATAGATGATAGATAGATCATAGATGATAGATAGATAGATAGATAGATGGAATGCTCCTTCTCTTGATACTTATCACTAAAGAATCAGAAACAATCTTATGGTAGCTACTAAGACTATTCATAAATAAGTGGTTCTCTCTCCTGAGCACATGGTAGGATTGACTTTCCCAACAAGTTGAACTCAAGTTTAGGTAGATGTCATGCTTTTTCTGCCTTTGGAAAAAACTCACGAATTTTCTAAACCCACTAATTTTCTTACATAGTTCCTTATTAATACATTAATTAACTACTTAACTATTTTATTCTTCCTGAATATTTTACAAAATCCATGCTGATAATTTTTTTTATTATCAGAATATAAAATTATTTGACAACTGATACAATATGGGCACCATTTACAATCTTACCCTTTAAGATTGTTAGATCATGTGTAGTCTAGGGAGTCCAGGAAGAGGAGCCAGAGCTATCTGAGTCAATGTGGTCCTACTAAGTGAATTATGGTAGCAACTACTTAATAACTGATATGAAATATTGAAACATTTATATTCAGATTGTCTGTGATGTATGATGTTTCAACATAAAACTTTTCAAGATGGTGTAAAAATGATGCCCATTCAATAGAAACCTTACTTCAAATATTTTCCTAGGTTAGCGATAGGGAGTCCTTACTCTCTCGTGATTCTGGGCAGTAAGCTGCAGCACCCAGTTAGCTTATGCAATAATGAGAGTAAACAACCCATAGACTTACAAGCCTTCTGGACACAGACAACCATTCTGGTATTCACTTTCAGTAGAGTATTTAATAAATTACATGACATAATCAACACTTTATTATAAATTAGACTTTGTGTTAGATAATTTTACCCAATTGTAGGCTAATGTAAATGTTTTGAGTGTGTTTAAGGTAGGCTAGGCTAAGCTATGATGTTTGGTATGTTAGGTGTATTAAGTGCATTTTTAACCTAACAATATTTTCAATTTATAATGGATTTATCAGGATGTAACCCCACAGTAAGTCAAGGAAGATCTGTAATATTTTAACAGTTTGTTCAGCTAGAAATCAATCCTATTTTTTTTTCCAAAGAATGTTCTCTCTCCTTCCATCCCTTCTCTGTCTCCTTTTCTTTCACCCACCCTATTCCCTTTTCTGTTTCTTTCTTTGATTTTGCTTGTTCTACTGTCTCTCTTTAATCTTAGCCTTCTGTGTTCTCTGGCCCACAGATGTATTGTCCTTTCCTATGCTTTGAAATAATGGGAGGTAAAAATAAAATTTGTTAATCTTTTGTTTGTTTCTTGTCTTAATTTCTTAACCTGAAAACAGATAACTTTTTTTTGTGTGTGTATGTATATATCATGGCACTGTCTTCTACACTGGCTCAGCTCAAGGTTTGGCTGTTTAATACTGTCATAATCGTTATCATGTGGGCTACATGAGTCACACAGTCTTAGCCATTCATGTCCTTTTTCTTACTGACAAGTCTATGGAAGTAAGTACTGCAGTTGAAACTGAAGTCTGGGTGCGTTAATGCATCAATAATACAATGACACATCATGGTCCTTAGTCCAAGAGTGTCTCAGCAGTAGCAAAAATAATTTTTAACACTTTGTATAATTATTAGTTATATTTGATATGATACATGTACAAATTTATGTATCCTTCAAATAAATGTTAATTACATATACAGTTTTGGAAAAAGCATGAGTACTACCAAGGTCAGAAAGTATGATATTTGTTACAATAATGCTTTTTTTTTTTTTTTACATTGTCCTGAGAGCAGGACATTAGATCCTACATTTTAATAGTATATTGTGAAGCAGTTTGATATTATTTACTAACAAGTCCCTATAGCTATGAACAGGCATAGTTAATCTCAAGGTGTTCTTTTTTAGGCCAATTATTCAATGGTTTTAATTTATTTTGATTCTCATCTTATTGCATGATTATGATAATACTCAGAGTGGTGTCAGTCTTTACACACATTTCAGTTTGGGACAGGCTCTACAGTTATACTTTAATTTTTCCTCAGTTGAGTTTATCCTATTAATCTTGGAATGGAACATACATATGTTATTTTAAGTTTTTAATCTCCTTCCAAAGAAAATAATAAAAATAAAGGCAATTTACCACTCTCCTTATATTCACATTATTTTGGCAATCTCAAAGAAAAGTAAAATATATCCTTACTTTATTAGAAAATAAAATATAGCCAAAACTTAATAATTTATTTTAGTTTCAGAATGAATTTCAATATTTTAAAACAAGCACTTATCTTATACATTACAGTTTGGCAAATATATATCTCTTAAGGAGAAAGTTACTGTGTTTTCTAGATGTGGTTGGACTAAGATTTCCCATGCTTTTTAACTGAAAATGTGCTAACATGGTGCTGTCTTTGGTATTAAAATGAGAAAACTCTCCTTGGTCTTCATAGTCTTTAAAGTCCTCAGCAAATGAGGTTGCCAAGGTAATTTGAACTGTCCAATATCAATATGCTTACATATTAATCACTTGAAAATATGAAATATATAAATGCCAATAAAATAAATGAGATTTTTACAAAATAGAAAAAAACACACAAATGAATGAAAATTAAAAAAATTTAGGGTAGGAGCTTTTCACTGCTTTTTACTATGCATCTTCATGCTGATAATTCTTGGAATTTAGAAGGTACTCAATAAATATTTTGCACTAATAAACACTTTTTCACTAATTTTAAGCATAAAGTCAACACTGAAAATGTATGGGTAATATGTAAATTATATGTTGAATGGTATTTTCTATGAAATTTTCAGTGAGATTCTCAAATAGAAAAATAATTATTTCAAAATATAATTAAATCATATATAAGAACACTAAATTCACTTCAAAGAGCATACGCTCTACAAGAAATACTAAGTAAAATCCATATATGTGTGTATACTTGTGATGGTTAATTTTATGTGTCAGCTTGACTGGACTAACAGATTCCTCGATAGCTGGGAAAACATTATTTCTAAGGGTGTTTGTGAAAGTAGACATTCCAGAGGAGATTAGCATTTAAATCAATAGACTGAGAAAAGAAGATATTTCACCAATGGGTGAGTATTATCCAGTCTGTTGAGGGCCCAAATAGAACAAAAATGTGGAGAAAGGTTATATTTGTTTTCTACTTGACTTGGGACATCCAACTTCTGACCTTGGTTATCTGTGTTCCTGGTTCGCATGGCTTCAGACTTGGACTGGAACTACACTACCAGCTTTCTTGGGCCTGCAGTTTGCAGAGAGCAGATCTTGGAACTTCTCAACCTCCATGACTGAGTGAGCGAATCTGACAATAAATCTCTTTGGATATATCTATCTTTCATATCTATGTGATTTGTTCTTGGATAGCCCTGAATATTATATATGTATATATAGCATATATAATATAAAAGTGTAATATATTCTGTTACATATGATATATATAATATATAATATGAAAATTATCTTTTTGTACATATATATATAATATATTATAATTTATATATAACATAACATATGTATAATTATAATATATAGTATGTATAATATAAATTATATCATATACATATTATATATATTCTATGTGTCATACAGATGTAATATATAAAGTCTACGAAGTCTAATATATCTGTATGTATATATAGGCTACCAAGCCTAATAAATATTTTGATATAAAAAGATGAGGAGCAACAGTAAAATTATCTCTGACTGAAATAAATTAACGATGGAATGTATAACTTTTGGGTTGAAAACACATAAAGAATTTAAAAATTACAGATTCCTGAGATTGTAAGGGACTTGAGACAGCATTGTTTTCATTTGTCATCATCCAGTGCACAATGTGTGAGGGTTGCAGTCTCCTGGTACAGCACCAACCAATTCAAGAAGCATCTGTAGTCTGTCAACACCTGTCTACTGTCAACCTGACCAAGTGAGGTGAAAGGCTGTATCTATTGGAAAAATTGGGATGATAATACCTGAAACCCCTGATCAATCTTAAAAGTACCAAGAGAGAAACCACCAGATACTGTACAATTCTGATGTGTAATAGGAAGTACAGAGCGTTTTCTGTTAGTTAATCATGCCACAACTCCAACATGGATCTGAGCAAGGTTTCTGCCTTAAAATTTTAAAAGAAACAAAAGAGCCAGAGGGCCAAGTTAAGCCACATCATAGGGAATCAATTATCAGAATCCAGCAGGTGGAGAATTATTTACAACAGATATCCTGCATTCTTTACCACAAATATTTCCAGAACAAAAAAGAGTTGGGGCACTTATAAGTGAAAAAGGAGAGTTAAAAGACTAACATGTATGGGCATTGTTTGATATAATTTCCAACAAACGAAGAGTCAAAATGAATTTATGAAATAAGTGATGACCTTGGAATTCTAATTAGATATTTATTAATATTAAAAGTGAACTCTCTTGTACTGTTGGTGGGAATGTAAATTGATAGAGCCACTATAGAGAATGGTATGAAGGTTCCTTAAAAAACTAAAAGTAACATTACCATATGACCCAGCAATCCCACTACTGGGCATATACCCAGAGAAAACCATAATTCAAAAAGACACATGCACCTCAAGGTTCATTGCAGCACTATTTACAATAGCCAGGTCATTGAATCAACCTAAATGCCCATCGACAGATGAATGGATAAAGAAGTTGTGGTACATATACACAATGGAATATTACTCAGCCATAAAAATGAATGAAATTGGGTCATTTGTAGAGATGTGCATGGATCTAGAGACTGTCATAGAGTGAGGTAAGTCAGAAGGAGAAAAACAAATATCATATATTAATGCATATATGTGGAACCTAGAAAAATGGTAGAGATGAACTGGTTTACAGGGCAGAAATAGAGACTCAGATGTAGAGAACAAACGTATGGACACCAAGGGGGGAATGTGGCAGGGGGTGGTGGTGGTGTGATGAATTGGGACATAGGGATTGACACATATGCACTAATTTTTATAAAATGGATAACTAATAAGAACCTGCTATATAAAAAATAAAATAAAATTCAAAAGTTCAAAGTAATTAATTAGTTAATTAATTAAAAAAGAAACTCATTATATTTCTAAAGATTGATAAATTAATTTTGATTTTATGTTTTAAAATAAGAACATTTTCTTGAGGATACAAACAAATATTTAGAGTTATAATTTTTTAGACTACTCATTTTCAAACTTATGTGTATTCAATATTTCATTTGTTTTAGGGATCTTTTTTTATTGTTGCACATCTTTTCAAATCAAAATATTCAGTAGGGTTAGTAGGTAATCTTAATATCATCAAGAAATTAGCCATGGTATCAAGTCTCTATAGATCTCTGATTCCAAAGTTTTAAATTTGTTTTGTGTGTTATAGCTATTTAGAGATGAAATTTCTAGATAAACAAAAACTTTATAGAACATTCTAATCTCCATTTCTTTCTCAATTAAAGAAATAATTAGACAGTACTTTTCTTAAATGAGGGGAGAGTGGGAAGCAAACTCTGTGAAAGCTTTTAGCTCTGAACACTCAGTAAAATCTTTAGCGGTGTATTGGTTGTAATGTAACCATCTTTTACCAGCCAATAAACTCCAGACAGTGATATAGTGCAGCTACATCTGTTAAGGATAAATTAACTTGTTATCAATTTAATATTATGTGTCGGTGATAGGTTAAAAAAAAAGAAGAATAACATTACCCATGATTTGGATGTGTATCTGAGATCAAATATCAAATAGTAAATATACTATAAAGAGATAAAAATGCCCATAGAACTTGAGTATTTGTATAATAATTTCTGCTTTTCTCTCACTATATATTTAACAGTATAAAATTCATACTGATTTCAAACAGGTCATAGTTTATGCAAGGGCAAATTCTTATCATTTTGAATATAATTTTCATTTCCTAATTATTCAAGCCCTTTGTTCCTGCTTCTCTTTTGTGACTATATGCTAATAATGATTACATCAGTCTGATGTTAAAAAAAAAAAAAAAGAAAAAGAAAGAAAGAGATGACAGAGAATTAAGGCACAAAGGAAAACTTGAGTATTGTTCTAGTAAAGTTTTATGAAGTCAATAATAAAAAATTAGATAAAATTAGGACTTAATGGCTTCAATGATCCTTTCAATTTATTATTTACATGCATCATGGTTACTATAGTTCTTGGAGTGAGAAATTTGCTTTAGGAAAATTGGGCACAGTGTGGCATAGGTCATTATATTCAAGCTAGATTGGTTCCTGTTCTGCCATCAACTATCTGTGTTCAACTTACCATGTTATTAAATTGTTCTAAGTCTTAGTTGCTTCATTTGTCACACGTGGATACCAAGTTATTTCAAGATGTTGTAAGAATTAAATAACTTTGTATATGACACATATCTAGCATGTGGTTTCTGTCATGTATTAGGATAGTTAAGAGCCAGGTGCCTGGGTTCGAACTTAGAATCTTCATAACATTTGAGCAGTTACATAATATTGCTGTGCCTGAATTTTCTTATGTATAAAAGTGAGGAAAATAATATATACTTCTTGAAGTTTTTATGATATTAAATAAGTTAATATATAAGTAAAATGCTTAAAATAGAGTCCAAAACATGATATCAATAAGGAAACATTAAGCATTATTTTATAGGTGGTGGTATCAATAATTGTTTCTCTTTACTTCCTCCTTATATTAGAAAATAAGAGATTTAAAGACACGGGTGGTCAGAAATCAGTACATCCTCCACCCTTTCTACCTTAGGGCCACAAGATATCACTGATAAGTGTTAAAATAAATAAATAAATCTATGTTCCTGAACAAGATGATTGAAAGTATAGTTTTTTTTAAGAATAAACAATTTCACTTGAAATATAATATCTGTATTTTTGTGTTTCTCAATATTTGGATTTAGGAATATCAACATGTTTCTGAAATTCCCTGGTAAGTATTATAATAACCTTTAACAGTGTTAAAAAATCAAAATTCAATCTGAGTAAATTTGAAGATCTGATTGGCTTTATTCAACAATTCATGGATCAGGCAACATCCATCTAGCAATTAGAAAGGAGCTTTGAATAGCTGTACAAAATGAAAGTCTTTTGTAGTTAGAAAGGGAGAAAGACAAAAAAAAAGTCTATTGTTTCAGGCAAGGTCACCTTCCTTTGGGGGAGGGAAGGAGTCTGTCTCTTGCATGGATTACCTCACTAGTGCTGACCAGGTAATTCCAGATTAACTGGTTAAAGGTTACATTCCTAGGAGAGGCTGAAATAAGTTAGATATTAAGTTTTGGTTTGCTGACATAAGACTTAGCACAAGTGAATCCATTTGGGGCCTTTTTCAACAACAGTAAATACTATTATCAGGCAATAAGTGTCTGAAATGACCTACCAATTATTTTCTATGCATTGTATCAAAGATAACTTGAATCTAGATGAAAGTACTGTATCATCAGGTACATTTATTATAATGAGAATTGCTAGCAGCATAAACAGCTTTAAATGGCCCTGTACTGTGGAAACTCTCCAGAATGCAGCTGGTTTAACTTGGGAACCGGCTGTTTGTAACACCAACTGAGCTATAATTCTAATACTCAGAATTTTCCATTTATATGGGGTTTCCAAACCACCTGTGAAGTCTTGGAACATTCCATTTTCAACAGCTTATGGAATATTCATGAAATACTGCTGGGAATGCTGGATAGTGCTTGAAATTATTATTCTAGATATGGTCACATTTAATTACTAAAATAAATACAATTGTTGCTATTCTATTCCATCAAATATGTAGTTTCCCTTGTAAGTGTATTAAATATGATGAGTTAATTCAGAAATAAATAAATATAAGCAGTACAGCATGGCCTCATCCATTTATTTTTAAAAACAATGTTGAATTACTGTAGAAAAATGGAAGAAATGGTAAAGGAAAAGTGGGACAGATTTGATTACAAGGAAGAAAATATATGCATGCACAACACATTATAAACAGAAGCAAACGCATTGGGAAAGTATGTTAAATACTTATGACATTTAAAATAGAAATAGAATGCAAGCTGATAAGATAAACATGATTATAAGCAGTTTTGGGTAGACTGCACTGCCTTTCATCATATACTCTCAGCTTACCTCTGGATCCTCATCTTTCATTACACCCTACTCCTACACTTACACTTCACTTCAGCCACATATTACTTGGAATCACCTTATTCCTACCCTTCTGAGACTTTAAACATACTACTATCTAAATTAAATGCAAAAACATTCCCAATTCATGACTAAGTCCCATTCTTTCCACAGGCAGTTTAAAAAATCACTTTATCCAGAGATCTCTGAGAAGCAAGACAGAAGCCTCTCTTTGCTCTCACCATACCCAATACTCATCCCACTCTACTGTGACTCTTTTTCATACCCTGTTGACTTCCCATTCACAGTTATGGACAAAGTTATTGTATCCACTGTGCCTAGAGCACAGTATGTTCTCAGTAAGTGTGAACAAAAAACAATGTCTCGATTTAAAATATGGGCCAAGAATACTGACAGTTCACAAAAGGGAGTACAGATTGTTAAAATAGGAAATAGAAACATAGAAACACATTCCAACACACAAAAATAAAATCAATAAAAGTCAGCAATAAATATATATTTCACCTATTTAATTTAATATCTAAGGGAAATTATAATTGTTAAAAATAAAATATTCAAATAAATGGGCCCTGTCATGTAAATATGAGAAAGAACATAAATTGTTATAAAATTTTCTTTAAAAAATAATAGGGCAGATATGACATGGTAATTTCCATTTAAACTTGGTCATAGGAAATAAAATTGAGGAATAGCATTTTAAAAAGTGAATATTAAATTTGAAATAATGTGAAGTGGAGAATTGGAAATGCTTCCAGGGCCAAATTATAGTAAAAAAGTTAGAGTAAAAAGGCTGTGAAAACCTAAGTATATTTATAGAATGAAGACTTTGTAATAATTTTTTATAGTTGTTTTATAGAGATAATGGGTATTTTTTAAATGCTATATAAATAAAATGGTATAGATACACACACACAAACTAAAATGAACAAAAACAATGTGGAAATGAATCTTACATATACCCTAAATTATAAAATGTGGTTACTGACATGTTCCTCTGCAATTCCAATAAGTTGTGCATGACATCTCTCTGATTGGGAAAATATCTACTGAGTTAGAAGACTCAGAGCCCAGGCTCCAGAGAGAGATAGCTTGGACTTGAGACACGACTATGTCATTTACTTGACTTGTGATCATCAGCAGTTGACTTTACCTAGATGTTCCCCAGTTATCTTATCAGTAAAAAAAAAAAAAAAAAAAAAAAAAAATTGCCATTACTAATGCCTGCCTTACATATTATGAGGATAAATGGCTTAATACTTATGACAAACCCTCTCTCTTTTGACCAAACTTTGAACAAGCTCTTCTGAGACCTCTTTCTGTCTAGATCTTGCCCTTGGACTCTGCCCTAAGCCAATTTAGTCCAATTTTAGTGAGAACTTACTGCATCAATTTAGTGAAAATCCCCCACCCTTGAAAATGTGATCAAATGTCTTATCCTCCATCTTCAATATCTTATCACTTTGGCCTGCCTTTAACAAAAATTTTGTAAAATTGATTTAGTCATAATCCTCTTACCCTTAATATTATGTTTTAGTAATTTTTCATCCACTGACCCCACCCTGGCTTTTGGCTATAAATCTCCATTTGTACTTATTGTTTTCAGAGTTGAGTTTAATCTTTCTCCCTTACTACAGATCTCCACTGTAGTAGTCCCTGAGAATAAAGCCTGCCTTTCCATCTTAACAAGTGTCAGAATAATTTTTCCTATTACACCTACAAAGTACATACAAATGCACTTCATAGACTATGTGCTTGAGCAATTTTAGCTCTTTAAATCTTTATTACTATTATTATAATTTTATATTATTATTATTACTATTCCTTAAAAGTTTTCATCCTTGTCTGGCTTTGGAAATTCACCCTGGGTAGGTGATCTCATAGCAGCTTATATTCCTCCTATCACTGCATTTATGACAGCTTATTACCTTAAATCAAATAAGGGCATACTCCATGTCTGACTTGTTCATGGTTACATCTCCAGTGTGAAGAAAGTTTTTGGATACATGAGAGACTTTCAATAATATTTACTGAATATTAATTAATTAATTAATGTTTGATTCTAACACAAAATTTTTATCTTTCTATTATCTTTCTCTTAACCCTAGGAGATTCTCCTCAGTCTCATCATTAAACTCTACTCAGCATTTCTTAACATGGTTCAATTTCTGTAAAATAACACTTTTTTTGGAGTAGGTCTATTTTCAAAACAATGTTGCTGTATAATTTTTTATATCCATGAAGATAAACCTCATATAAATTGTAAGCTACTTGAGAACAAATGATTTGTCTCTTATTTTCTTTATGTTGTTCCATGGTTCTCTTGGAATAGATTACATACAGTAAGTTTTTAGGCATGTTAAATATTGCAGTAGTGTCTCACAAGAAAAGTGTCTAAAACTAGTGTTTGAACTAGAAACTTACTTGCAATTCCATCTTATATTTAAATAAATGCATTAATAGAAATGAGGTTTGTGGCTATAATCTTTTTCTCCTGGTTCAATTAAACATAGGAAATCTTTAAGGATAAGGTAACACATTTGACTTATGATAGAATATGATTGTTTTTATCAAAATAGTTAGTTAAAGCTGCAGCCAAACTATTTAACTAGTCATCTTTTCTTTATGGTGAACTTTAGGTAAAGGAAATTCATAGAATATCTTCAAAAGTTTATTATTAGGCATGTGGCTAACTGACAGTGTGCACTGTCTGCTGTTATTTTAAATGTCGAATGTTAATTACAGCCCAGAGGTTACTATATGTTTTTATATTTAGGTTATTCCAATTTTAGGTTACTTCCTTCTGAGAAATTTTAATTACTTAGTGGCACTTCTCACAAGGTATCACGTGGAAGATTTTGAAATATATAAATTATTTTTGAAAAATTTGAATAATATTTGCAGTTTAAAATATGTGTTCAGCAGGTGTCTTACAGAGGAACTGTTTCAAACCATATTAATATAGTGACTATGATACATATATCAATATAAAAGATGAACACATGTGAAGCTGGAAAGACTGTGTAAATTTTTAAACATCTGAACAGGTGGCCAACTTACCAAAACAACTTAAACCTTTATGATACCTTATCATACTGAGACAGATCCTGGTGTTTTACAATGACATTAAAATTAAAATTTAATTTTTCCCATAGAGCTAGTAATTATCCAGTGTCAGAGACAATAGTGAGATCCCATCTTTTGAAAGAAAAGGGGAAGATATTCTTCCTGTCAGGGGCCAGTGAATATTGGCCTATACGATGGTGCTAAAATAGGGAGCTGTGAATATGGAGGTAAGTAGTTTTTGATACTATTGCTGATCTTATTTTAGGAATTGAGGAAAGTAAATTAGATATCACATTATAAGGTGAAAAGTTAGGGAACCTGTATACATTCAGATGTTGATTCAGTTCCAGTGCTCCTCTTTATTCCAAAAGCAAAGATTGACATTATATTAAACAAATGTCATAATAAACTATCAAATTTTTCATATTATAATATCAACTTGATAAATTTAAAGTACTTAGCCTATAGATATCTAAGATAGTTTAAATAAATTAATTATACCTAATAACCTATTTGCCTTGTTGGTTGGATGACACCCAATGAGAGTACACATTCTCCATGTCATAGAATAAATGGGAGTTCCATCGAGCTTTCCTCATTTACTGTTGGTTGAGCACATGTGTGTGCAAAGGCAAACATTAGAGTGGCTACATATTGAATTTACAGAGGCATTTAGAGAGGCTTAGAAGTCATTTAGGAATAAAATGTCTTGTTCCCAAATTCTTCCTAGGTAATTTGTGCAGTTTATTTCTCTGACTGGTTTGTCTCTTCCTGAAATGTCATCTTCCAGGAACTTGACCTATTGCCTCCTTCTAATACCTTCTTCCAGTCCTTGATTTATTTTTCTCTTTGTCTTTGGTTCAGGCTCTATTCCTTAGTGTACCTCCAATTACTCCAAGTCTAGTGAGCAAAGAGATGTGGTAACATACTGAGCCCATTGTTTCTCACTGCTTTTCTCTCTAACCCTGCAGCTTGAGGGTGAGACTTTCTTCTGGATCCAAGCTTCTGCCCTCTTCATGTTTTGAAGCTCTCCAGGTTGTATCTGGGATCTATTTTAAGACTTCATCGTTTCTGATTAATGCTTTGTTCTATACATGAATATTTTTTGGCACTTTGGACGGATTTTGAAATCAGACTGTGCCAACTGGTACTGGCTGGCCTTCAGCCCATTCCTTCAGGAACAAGGGCTGTTTCACTGAAACTCTGCCAACTAGCTATCAGTCTGTTCCTTTGGAATAGGGGCTGTTCTACCACAACGGTGCTGAGCAACCTTTGTCCTGGGCCTCTGGGACCAATCTCATCCCTTAGAACTGGCTGGTATTAGGACTGTAGGCTGTTTGAGCTGTTGGAGCTGTTGGAGGTATTTAGGTGGTTTGAAAATTATTATTTACTCTAGAGAAAAGCCCCTAAGAAATGGGATCCCAGTTATCTAAATATTTAGAGGGAACCCCTCACCTCCCAACACGGCCCTGGCCAATTTCATGTTTACAAACCATTATCCTTTCTCACACATGTTTCTAACTAAATGGATTAACCTAGTCAAAGGCATTTTAGAATATTAATGGCCATTATGGGGAGCTTTTGAAACCCCCAAATTTACTTACTGTAAAAATAAATTGGACCACCATGGTCCTGATATTTCAAAACTAAATGGGAAACCAACTTTGATTGGTTTTGGCAGGCTTCCAAACAATTATCAAGAGCCTATAATTGTCTGTCTGCAAAATAAGGTTTTAAGATTAACCCAGGCATAAAAAAAATTAAAGAAAGTTAAAAATGAGTTCCAAAGACCAGTGTTTTCTTCCTTGATTTCTCTGTCTCAGGTTCAATCTCTGACGTTATCTTGTTTCTCCCTTGACTCCTCATGGTCAGACTGCCTGCAGCTCCATCCTCCTCCTTCCCTCCTATACCACCTGCACCTCAAATATACCCTCAATACCTCCATATTAATTCTCTCACCAAACTTCCCCTTTTCCCTGAAACTGTCTCCACTTCCTTTTCCTCTGAACTTGTCATAACTGTTCTTCTAAAATTAAGACTTCTTAACATATTTCCTGGACTAAAGCTGAACTGAAAGTCATACTGACAATTTTCCCAAAGTAACCAAAGATCCTCACAGATTTGTTGAGGAATTTCATATAGTCATTAAAACTGATCAACCTGGTTTCTCTGACTTATATCAGCTAGTTCATATGCTTATTGAAGAAGGCTAGGTCTAACATTGGGTGGAAACTGCTATTTGGGAAAATACTGAAAGGTCCTAGATTTACAACCGGGAGGTCAGACTGCTAACATATTATATAATCAGGCTCTAGCATTTGTTAGGCAACTTCATTGAGCAATACCAAAGGATTAAAAAAAAAATCTAGTCTCCTTTAATGTTAATTCCACCCAGGTAGCCTTTAACTTTATATTTATTAATAGGATGAAACAGGACCTTTCTCCTCTACTAAAAGGACCAAGATGGAATGAGAAATAATGTCCACTCCAGACTTAATCTGGCAAGCCGTCTCTCTTGTGTTATAGATGAGTCACCTAAAATGAAGATCACTAAAATTCTTAATCATCAACTTCAGCAAATAAATACCTCTAGGCAAAACCAAAACCCACCTAGATTCTCTTATTATTACAAAGAAACAGAATATTGGAAAGGGGATTGTGACAAATTGTTTTAGGCATCTTCAGCCCTCTAAGCAGCATTCACAAGTTCTCCCAATTCTTAATGACAGGGCTCAAGAAACTACAGAGGCTCTTCCCAATCCTCCCTCTGATTAAGAGGAGCCTTTTTCTAGAGGACTAAAGCAGCTCAATTGTGGGGATCTCTAATGTACCCCACGAGGTTCCTATCTCTGAACCAACCTCCTTTTATTTAGGACCTTTGAGGGATATACACCCTTATATCCATAATTTTTCCACCCCTACCCATTTATTAGGCTGAGATTTCTTAGAGAAGAATCATGCCAACCTTTTGTTCTCCCAAAAGAGGAAAATAATTATAGAACTTGGCAGTAGTCATCAAAGCAGACATCCATGTGAATCAAATGAGCCTTTAACATCTTTTATTTGCTTCATCTCTGACGGTACTAGAGCAAATTCAAAAAATATTGATCATTTGTCCCTACTGCATCAGATACCACCGTCCTTATGGGCAGTCTCCAAATTATATTGGCAAAATTCACAGTGCACCTCCCATCAAGAATCAAATAGAATCCTCAAAACCTCTCCCGAGAATTAATTGATATTTTATAAGTAAAGTAGGCTTTCAAGTTATAAAACATATAGTAGAAGATTACAGGATTCAAATTATCTATTGTACTAGACTCTGTAATACTCCTATTTTACCTGTGAGAAAACCTAAGTGTTGAGGGTGGAGAATTGTCCAGGACGTCAGAGCAACAAAAACAAAAACAAACAAAAAAATTACCTTTTGACACTCTATTGTAACTAACACTCATACATTTCTAACATCTACTCCCATGAAAGCAAATTTTTTACTGTAATTGTTTATTCAGTGCATTTTTCCATATTCCAGTTGATGAAGCTAGCCAATACGTTTTTGTCTCCACTTAGGAAGAAAAACAATTCACCTGGACATTAATGCCTTGTGGCTTTACTCAGACACCTTCTTATTTCTCACAAATTCTGAAGGCCAGAATTTTGACTTTGCTGCACTATATGAAGGACTTGCTTCTTTTTTCTCCTTCTCAATCCTTTTCACAGTAAGATAGCATCCAGGAGCTATAGTCTTTAGCCTTAAATAAGGTCACCAAAAAATCGCATTTTTCCTAGCCAGGTTTGATATTTAGGGCATCTGATATCAGAACAAGGACTATACCTAGATCCAGGTAGAATTTATGGTGCCTTAAGTTTCTCCAAATCCAAAATTAAGTACCAACTGTGAGGTTTTCTTGGGCTAGTTGGTTATTGCTGAAGTTCTATTTCAAAGTTCTCTCTAATGGCCAAGCCTCTGTATGTTTTTCTAAACAAAACAACCAGTTTTATGGGAAGAACTGGACAACATAAACTTTAAGGTTTTACAGCAGAGTTTAATGAGCTTACCAGCCCATGGGCATCCCAATTATCAGATTCCCTTTTTATTTTTTATATAAGTAAATAAGGGGATGCCCTTGGCATACTCACCCCAAAACACAGGAACCACCATCAACCCACAGGGTATAATAGCCAGTATTTAGACCTTGTGGCATGGGAATACACCCCTTGCCTTAGAGCAATTACTGCCATTACCCTTTTGGTGAAGGTCACCAAGAAATTGTTGTGGGATCTACTTTATCCATTTTTGTACCTAATGTAGTAGAAGTCCTCCTGAATTCTCATCACACTCAACATTTCTCAGTCAGTTGCCTACCTCTTATGAAATACTTTTGTTACCTGTTCCCTCTTTTAATTTGCAAAAACCTTGACCCTCCTACTTTTCTCCCCTCTGTCCCTGAAGAAGTCCCTCTTGACTGCTTAACTGACAGATCACCACCTGACTCCTTGTGATGATCTGCAGGAAATTCCTTTGGGTAATACTGGCTTCTCATAGTTCACAGATGGTTCTTATTTAACAGGTGACGATGGCAAATATTGTTCTGGGTATGCTATTGAAACTCTTTTTGATCTTGTTGAAGCAGCATCTTTACCTATGGTTATGCCAGCCCAACAGGTCAAATTATACACTCTTACATATGCCTGTACTGTAGCCAAGAGCAAAACTGCCAATATTTATACTGATGGTAGATATGGTTTCAGAGTAGCTCAAGACTTTGTAATGTTGTGGAAGCAATATGGCTTCCTGACTTTCAGCAGAAATGAAATGTAAAATAGACGTTATGTTCAGGAATTATTAGATGAAATAGTTTTACCTGCCTTAAGATTTGGGGATATGCTAAAACTGACTCTCTGGAAGCTAAGGTAAATCAACTTATTAACATTTCTTAAAGGAATGCTGCTTTTTAGGGCTAGCAGCAATCAAACCTCTGTCATGGTCCAAAAGGATGTTTCCCCAAATGATGACTTAGAAGAATTGACTAGAGAAGTCTAATAATTGGCCTCAGGAAAGGAAAAGTAAAGAGAGAAAGCTCTGGTTGCTAAAGAGAGAACGTTCTGGATTGATAAAGAGAGAAAGCTCTGGTTTGGACCAAATAACACAGACTCTAAAATCCCCATGCCTCTTGATGTACATACATTAAACCATTAGTCTACTGACAAAATGATACCATTCATGAATCAATATATGTGTGGAAAGATTAACAAGGCTGCAAAAGGTGCTTACCCTACTTGACCTACTTGTTCAATGTACAGCTCAGGGAAGCCTGTTCATACTTCTTTCCAATATTTTTAACTGCCTAATGGACCACTCAAGTTCTGGAAAATGGGTTTCTTATAATTCCCTCCATCTAATGGATATAAAAATATGTTTTAGTCATTGTCTGTTGTCTTCATGCTGGACTGAAGCCTTCCTTTGCAGACAGTCTCCTGCCTCTTCTGAGGCTAATGTTCATTTGGAAATATTATCCCTACCTGTGGAACTCCTTTTGAACTTCGTCGAAATCAAGGAAACCATTTTACTAATCAGGACTTTGAAAGTCTTTGCTCTTTAGCCAGTTTTACAACATTTTCACTGCACTTATCACCCTCACTTCTATGGTTTAGTCAAGCATAATAATGGTATTATTAAGACCTAGTTGGCAAAATTTGTAGAGGTCCTTCAAATACCTTGACCTAAAGTATCTCCATTGGTCCTTCTAAATCTTCAATCCACCCCAATTGGAACTCATAAACCCCCACTCTCTGAGATGGTTTCAGAATTCCCAATGCACTTCACTCCTTCCCCTTTTGACTCACTGCTGATAAAAGGAGAGATACTCTAATATTGCAAAGGCCTAATTGTTTCTATTAAAAGTAACCATGTTTTGCCAGAGGAATCTTCACATGTGTACTTAGGAGATGAAGAACTTAAGGATCACACCTTGTGACCTGAAGATTTCCTCTGTTGAAAAGATATCACCAGAAGGGTACTTTTCAACCTCATTGGAAAGACCCCTATGAGGTACTGCTAACTAAGCCTGTGCCACTAAACTCCAGTTAAGAGACCCAACAGTAAAGATTTTCTGGGATTGAAGCAGACAACATCTGATGAGACAGTTCTTCCGAGATATCTGTACCAGGCCTTTTTGGAAGTTTATCTGCCATAGCTTTAATGATGACATAATGCTTCAGTGATATCCAGTGTTTATGATTTTGATAACATATAGATTTTAGATTTCAAAACTGCCTGAGACTTACTCAAGTGTGACTTCAATATGTTTGCAATCTGTGCATTTTCCAACATAGAACACTTTATCCAGGAAAGCTCCGTTCTGGCATTGAAGGAGTAAAGACAGCTGAAACTAGAAAACTTAATTCTTGATCAGTGAACTTCTAGATAAAAATTTTGATCAAAAAATGGAAATTGTAAAAAATTAATAAGCAGAAAACTCAGTTAAATTAAATCAGAAGATCAGAATGGGGAGCTCTTATATACTGAGGAGGTACTGGAGCCCAAAAGGAAGAAGAAAGGCTTCTTTCCTGGCAAGAATTAAGTTAATGAGAAACTGTCACAATTCAGCCAATGAAAAGCCATGGGCTCTTTGTTTACTGTAGCTCTCCCAAATTTCTTTTCCCCTGTATAAAAGAGTTCTGTCCATTTTTTTTTTTTTTTGCCCCTGGGGACTTGCAAGTGGCTCATCATTTTTGAAGACCACAAATTGCAATTCTCTGCTGTACTTCAGTAAATGCATTAGTCAGATCAACCTAAGTTACCTGTATGGCAAATGAGACTGTGCAAATGTCATTAATTTAAGGACCATGAATCAGGGAGATTATCCTGGAGTATCTAGGATGTAATCACATGGGTTCTTAAAAGCGGGGAACCTTTCCTGACTATGGTCAGAGGGAGATATGACTATGTAAAAATGGTCAGAGAGATGCAATATTGCTGACTCTGAAGATGAAAGAAGTGGACAATGAGTCAAGGAGTGTGTATGGTCTCTAGAAACTGGAAAAACGTAAGGAAAAGGACTCCACCTAGAGCCTAGAACGAAACAACCCTGCCAACACCTTGACTTTAAACCAGTGAGAGCTACATTGAACTTTTGACCTACAGAATTGTAAAATAAGTTTAGGCTGTTTTAAGCCACAAAATTTGTGGTAATTTTACAATAACAATAGGAAAACTATACAGATGATAAAATCAGGTTCAATTTAATAAGTAGAATGCCAATTTCTTTATAATAGTCAAAACTCTAAGATTGATTTGTAGTTGAAGCCTTCTCCTATTCCTCCTCTTTAGCCTTTTCCAGGCAAAATAGTTTGTGGATGGATTCTAATTTTTGACCTTGTCATCTTTCCTGTTTCTAATCCTTGTCATCCAGTTAGTTACCTTAAATTTCTGAAGCTTCCAAAGTTGGAATATTGAGATGCAAAATAAGAGATTTGGGAGTGAATGTGTGCTAGACTTATAACACTGTGGTGATCTATAATCTCTGTTCTTTTTACTTAGGGTATGTGTAATTTTCTTTTTTCTGGGCACTTCTATGCATTGTTGAAGACACCAACACCCCACCTTCACTCCTGCAGTGTCTATTCCTCTAAGTATCTTAAATTCCCACAAGAATTACTAAGTTATATGATGGCTAGTTATTTGCAATTCCTTTTGTAACCCCACTATATGAACGTCTACTTTTAGCTCTCACCCACTGGGTGGCCCTGTTAGATATAGAGAACTTGTGCATCCTTCATCCACTCTGAGTACAAGTAACTCTCAACTATAGTTAACCTTGTTCTTTAGATTTCTCAGACATTTACTTAGACACTATTTTTCTGTGTATTTTCATACCTTGTTTAGTATGAAAACGCTTACTAAACTCTCTCAATACGGATTTCACAATTCTCCTCTTCCTTGTCTTAAGGTAAAAGAGGAAGTACTTATTTTCTGCCTCTGCTGAGGTTTGGGATTCACAGTTGACTGCTGATAGCTCTCTCCAAAGAAATCCTTCTCAAGAACGGTCTTCAAACGTAGTCTAACTCCCATACTTTTATATATTTGCCATGAAAGTGTGGTTTCATAGACATTTTACCCCTTTTTTAATGTCTACATTTAACCTTCTTCGAGTTAGTTTCACTTTGTCAAAATCTGGAAAGGACCCAGTTTAAAACTTTGTTTCACCTAACGAAACGTTATTGCTGTAGATTTCTCAGGCTTTAGTCATTTTGTGATTCAAATGTATTTTTACTCACTTCCATTTTCCTTCATCTCTTAATTTCTCTCTTTCCTATATTTTTGTCCCATATTTCTTGCTTCTATTGCTTGGGAAACATAAATAGTCTTGGAGAGGTTCCTATTAATTATCCACTTATTCATTGAATCAATATTTTGACTAAATATTATTCACAAAATATTGTGCCCATTGATAAGGGTGATACAAGATTATTCACCATGACCTCAAAGAGGTTATAGCTTCATAGGTGCAACAACCCACATAATTAACTCATTTATCCCTGAAGTAAGAAATCTAACATAATCTTCAAGCTTCTGCCTAAATACCATTATTATAGCCCCCTTTCATAGTATAATTTCAATAATTTCACTCTTTTCATTATTTACCAAATTTTTTCAAACTTGTAAAATGCCCAGCTTATTAAAAATAATATTTGGTTAACATGTGTGTATATTTAATTACATGTGAGATAAATATATCTATTTTCATACCTATAATAATTATTTTCTCTTAGAGTAAGCTAGATTACAATGTCAAGAACTCATTTTTTTTTCTTTTTATACTCTAACCTCACTGATAGCCATATGCAAAGGCAATTTAAGTTTTATATGCTTTATTTTATCTTTACTGGTTGAATTTTACTATTTTTCTTTAACTTGAAAAGAAAGCATACAGAACTACAAAATAATTTCATTTATTGCCTTCTCTAACATGATGGCTACACTCTCAGCTCTGTCCTTTCTCGACCCAGTAAGTCTGACCATTGTAAGTGGGAAAATAAGTTGCCACATGTCAAATTTCATGGATGTTGCTTTTTATTCTTGATCACTTATGTATGGGTCTTCTGTCTTCTTCCCTATTTCATAGTTAATGATAATCAGTTTAGAGTTTTATCTTTTACCTGCTCTTTAGTACTTCGATTTATTTCTTACGCCTCTAGTTCTTGTTTCCTTCCTCTTACTTCAGTCCACTATGTATTTGACTAATTTTTATTCTCATTTGCAGAGGTGGCTTCATGAATTGTACTTCAAAGCTGTATTCTCTCTCTTCCTTGTCTCCGTCTTCTCATTACTTGTCCTTAATTCTCAGGTATATATTACTCATTCATTGCATCAATGTATTTTGAAGCTGTCCACCAATCACTGGCTGGATTGAACACATATTTCAACTCCTTTCAAACATGGACTAATGTTCTTTATATCTTATGTGTTATTTTCCATGAGGATTGCCCTCAGAGTTGAAGGTCCATGTTGAGAGTTCCTCTGTGATTTTTCCTAAAATAGAATTCTGCTGCTTATTTCCATGCAGCTTTACCTGATTCTGCATGTTTCCCAGAAATTCTTGTACTATTTTTCCTATACATTGAAGTGCCTCCATTACACAAACCTCAGCTTAATCAGTTAAATAAACATAGAAGAAAATATGGGGAGTAGAGAAAAATTACTGGGAGAAGGTACTGGGAGGAAAACCACAGGTAGGAATGAAAGATAGGAACAAAGAATTTTAGAAGAAACAAGATCATAAAATAGTACAGATGTTACTAAAGAATTGTTTTATTTTCCAAACTGCCTATGAAACATTATTTATTTATTTATTTATTTATTTATTTATTTATTTATTTATTTTAGTGTCTTTCTCTTTAGGTCATTGAAGTGGGTTGAATGGTGGTTCCTCAATAAGATGTATTCACATCCTAATTCTCAGAACTTGTGAATGTTACCTTATTTGGGAAAAGTGTCTTTGTAGATGTAATTAAGTTAAGGAACTTGAGATAAGGAGATTATCCTGGATTGTCTGAATGGGTTCTAAATCAAATGATGAGTGTCTTTCTAAGACTGAGGAAAAGGAATATTTGATAGATATAAAAGGAGGCAGCATTGTGACCACAGAGGCAGAGAACAGAGTGAGGCTTCTACAAGGCAAGAAATGCTAACAATTACCAGAGCTGGAGGAGGCAAATAATGTCTTTTCCCTTAGAGCCCCAGAGGAAGTGTTGCCATGCTGACACCCTGATTTTGGAATTCTGGCATCCAGAACTGTGACAGAATAAATTTTAGTTCTTTTAAGCCACAAAGTATAGGGTAATATATTACAGCATCCACAGGAAACTAATACAGTCATTCTACTGCCAAGATCCAAAAAAGACCAACTGAACCATAATCTGGATTTTTACATGATGGACCATTTAACTTCTCTCAGAATAGAGCCTTATTTTTTCCCCAACTTTAATGAGGAATTAATATACAAAAGTATATTAATTATATACAAAAATATTAATTTAATTAATATACAAAAAGTTCACATAATTAATGTCTATATTTTGATGAATTTGGACCTGTACATATATTTGTGATAAAGTTTTTAAAAATTCCAAACAAGAAAGAAATGAAATATATTAAATATAAAAAAAAAAGATAGCACTTTTTTGGTCTCATATTATTTTCACTAATTTTTTTTTTTTTTACTCCAGATAATTAAAAATCCCTTTCCTAGTGAATTTTACCTTCTATTTCTGTGCATTTTCACATACTCTATCTAACATTGCCATTCTCTGATAATTCTCATTATAATAATTCAAATAGATATGCAAAAATAAAACAAATGAATACTTTCAAAATTTTCCAAACCTATTATATATATGTTTTCAATATTAGAAAGTATTCAAACCTATATTTTTGTATTCCTAAAATTACTTTGCTTATCTTAACTTTTATGAGAAAAATACCAAAGGGAATTATTTCCACTGTATGCCTAGAATATATACATTTTTAGCATATGTGAAAACAAAATATTTTAAATTAATTTCTTTAAATTGAATTAATTTTAACATTTTATAATATATTGCATGTTTAATTTTTGTAGCAATAATATTTTCTTTGAAGAAATATGTTTAAGGTGATTTCCTTACTGACAGCCAACCTTACAAAATATTATATAGAAGGGTGTACTAAAAATGTTTTCTAAATCACACACACAAAAAAATATCCATACTAAGCACATATGACAAAAAATGGCTTACTAGCTTCTTTTGCAATAACAAATAATTTAAATAAATTATTGTAAGGTCATTTTAAGCAAATGTTTTTTTAAAAAACCTGATTCCTATCAAGGAATAGAGTATGACAACCACTAGTTTTCCTACTTTATTTAGAGGTAGGACAGCAGGGTCATTTTCTGTGAACTGTCAACCCTGGAGTGTTACCTTGTGCCACCAAAAGAAGCATCTAGACCTGTTGGTAAATAAGCCTAGAAGGACTAAACTCTTAGGAATCACTAGTAGCAATGATAACAACTGTTGGAATAAAGGCTGTGGCTGCAAATGTATGCAGAGAAGCTATGAAGAAGAACAAAATACACATCCTAGGTCAGGAAAAGAAAGTATCAGTTCAAAACTATAAGACTCAAGTCGGCTCCAAATATTCCTCTCGGACATATTTGAATCTACAAACTTAGCTCTAAGAACTATTTTTTCAGAAGGCAAATCTCATTAACCCACAGAATTTCCAAATATATTTCTAAAAAATATTTTGTGGGGCTTCCCTGGTGGAGCAGTTGTTAAGAGTCCGCCTGCCAATGCAGGGGATGCGGGTTTGTGCCCCAGTCCGGGAAGATCCCACATACCGTGGAGCAGCTGGGACCGTGAGCCATGGCCGCTGAGCGTGCGTGTCCAGAGCCTGTGCTCTGCAACAGGAGAGGCCACAGCAGTGAGAGGCCTGTGCACCAAAAAAAAAAAAAAAAATTATATATATGTGTGTATATATATATATATATATATATATATATATATATATATGTGCATCTGTTAGTATTAAAGAAAAAAGTACCTTGAACTTATGTTAGCAATTCTACTTGCTTTTAGAAAGAATGTATATGGAGAAAGAAAGTTTTAATTTGTAGCATATATACTAGGAGCATCTTAATGAGGGAATGAAAGTCTTTCAATTCATATAATTAAAATATTAAAAGATAAAAAGTATTACTTTCTAAATTTTGGGAATATTTTTCAAATAGATGAGTTTTTGGTTCCCTTCTCTGAATCCAACACTGAACAGTGAAGATGGCCTGTCTGATGTTTTTTCTCTCTCTCTCATATGCAGAGACATATATGTGCACATGCATAAACACAAACACACATGCACACACACACACACACACACTATGAGAAATAAGCAGGAATCCTAGAAATGGTTGTATCTGATTTGTATGTGTATGTGTGTATGTGTGTGTGTATTTAATTAAGCATCAGCTGGGGGAAAATGTTAATAAGATGTGGAATAGCTGTACTACTCATACATTGTTATGAGAGTGAAAATAGATGGCACTACTCTAGAAAACAGACACTACTTACTAAAATTGAAGATATATATTTATACAACATATGGTAGTCTTCAATTGGTAGCATAAAAGAGGAAAAGCCTTTTACATAGCTAATAATTTTGTATATGTCAGTGGCGGGGGTTGGGGGGTTCACAATGCCAAGCAATTCTGGGGCACCAGCTGGGTGTCCTACAATTCAACTCAATTCTGACACTATCTACCAGGAGATATTACCAGATTCCACAGGTTAAAGTCTCAGTCCCATAGGACTGCTTTCCCCCACTTCAGATGCCAATGGTAAGTCCAGGTTGTTAACTGTATTTCTGACTGACTGACTATAAATCAAAGGTTCCCATGAACTCCTCCTTGACTTATTAATTCACAGGACTGAGCTCACAGGACTCAGGAAACCAGTTTACTCACTAGGTTACTGGTTTATTATAAAGTATATCAAAGGATATGACTCAATAGCCAGTTAAAGAGATACATAGGGTGAGGGTCTGAAGAAAGAAGTTTCTGCCATTTTGGAGTTTGGGGCCTGGCATGGGGGCATGTGGAAATGTTTTGGTTCACCAACCTGAAAACTCTCTGAACCCCCTTCTTTTGGGTTTTTTTGGAGACTTTATTGTATAGACATTAAACCATTGATTAAATTATTGTCCATTGGTATTGATTCAAACTCTAGGCCCTCTGTCCTCCCTGGAAATCAGGGGGTGGGACTGAAGGTTCCAATCCTCTACTAATGTTGGTTCCCCCTAAGTCACTCATTAACATAAACTCAGATGAAGTTGAAAGGGGCTTGTTATAAATAACAAGAGACATATTTCACATTTATGGCTCTGAAGCTTTTTAGGAACTGAGCATAAGAAACCAAATATAATAACAAAAGAAAAAATATGTCTCCATTGTCCATATTCTTTAGAAAATCCCAAGGGCTTTTGGAGCTGTAAGCCAGGGACCATGGATTAAGACCAAATATATATGGAATATATTTTGGTCATCTGAATGGCCAGGTATATTTCTTATAAATCACAATACTGTAGGAGTCTCTGCAGAAGAAAAGTAATTTTTTTCTATACCTTCCTAGGTTCTTCGCTGAGACACTACCCCCATAATAAAATGAGAGATTAACAAGGGAAAAACAGATGTTTAATAACTTGTACACTTCCTGTATACATAGTAGACCATGAAGCAACTGTGTAGCTCCCAGAAATCGCCCAAGCCATCCCCTTAAATACCATCTCCAGCTATAAAGACAAAAGAAAATGTTGGGGATGGGGGAGGGGGAGGTTATGGAATGTTACCAGGAAAAGCACAGTAAGCAATGTTATGCTTGCTATGCAGATTTAAATCTGTACCTTTTCCATTGATAAGAGTTTCTAAAGATTTTGGTCATCCTCCTCTTCCTGGTACAGAGAGGGAGATACCCTTACAAAGGAAGATTTCCTTTTCCTTATGAAAGAGTAACTTCCACACAGTTTTCAGAGTTTTTTCCTATATTTGCTGTTTCTTAGAATTAACCAGTTCAAAATAACATTTATGCCAAGAGGCATATTTTGGGGGTGGTATATTCTGATCTTCAATGCCAATACAGCAAAGAACTTAGAGTAGGCTCCAGCCAATAGACAGCTGGCAAGTTAAGGCTTCAGGTCAGAAACCCAAGAAGGAATTGCATCTGCAAAAACCATGTAAGTAATCTTTGAAGCAAATCTTCAAAAAACATAGTGAAAGAAAAATTCATTGAATGAAATATGTTATTTTCCCATAACTTTAAGGATTCCTGTTATTATATTTTCTCTGGATAATTTTACCCAAAGGACACAAATTCTACCATACTGTAAAATAGAGCTCAGTTACTTGTTAGAATGACTTCTGCAAAACGTCCACACTCTCTCTCCTACTTCCCAGTGAAATAGAAAAGAAATCCACAAAGTTTCATATGATTTTATCGTGTGAAAAATGATACATTTTACAAAAACAGTGTATAGATTATAAAACATCCTTTTACAACTGTCCCTGATGTTGAAGGTTGTTCGTATATGTATATACAAGAGGGATAGTAATATTTTAAAATATACAAAATACTTCCCTATTGTTATACATTTATAATAATCTTGATTTACTCTCCTTTCAGATTGTAATAACCTAACATTAACAGAAAATAACTTTGAAATATATTTTAATCATATCATTGTATATTTTATTTTTAATTCTGTCTCAGATCCACTGATAGTTTGTTTCACTCCTTGAAAACCTCTAAGGATAGCTGATTTTATTTGCTGAGAAAATTTTGGGGATAAAGTTATCAAAGGGACATATTTACCCATTGATTGACAATCCAAGTTATAATTTCTCCAAGAATTTTTCTCAGTCTCAATTCAACAGTGTCAATCAGTGAAGAAGTCAACACAAATAGTTGGACTGATTTTTCAGAGTTGTTTTCAATAAAAATAAGACACTTTACATTTATTGAATGTCCATTGAATTATGAAACTAGTATTTTATGATTGTTCTCATATTGTGATTTATGGAAAAATTTGAAAAGAAATACAAAAATAAAGGTGAAATTTACTTTGGAAAATGAGCTACAAAGTACATTTTTAATATAAAAAATGATGTTGAGAAATTCAGAAACAAAATAATTGTTACGACTTGTTGACCTAAAACAAATAGACTGCTAGATATTTCTCCAGCAAAAATGGGTTTATTCAGAATCAATAGAAGATTGAAATTCAGTGTCTGCAAACATGGTGAGTCATGTGCAAGTCCCCACATAGCAAGAGAAGTACAGTTTTATAGAAGGGAAATAGGAAGATGGGAGGGCTATAGTAAACAAAAAGTCCATGGCTTTTCATTGGCTGAGTCCTCGCCAGAAAAGAAGAGTCTTTCTTTTTCCTGTTGGGCTCAACTATCATTGCAGGGCATGAGAGCTCCCAATTCTGGTCTTCCAATTCTATTTGAGCTTTCTGTTTATTAATTTTTATAAAACCCAACATAAATAAAGGTATTATTCTTACCCATTTATACAATAGAGAATATCTTCAAGTTAAGCTGTGGTCTCCATATTAGTAAATGTAAGTTGCTTAATATCATTTATATTAAAAATAAATAAAAGCAACTCATTTGGATGATACTCTTTATTTATACTAAAAGGGAGTTTTTGTTTGAATTGGATGTAACAGTGTTGTAGCTCCAATAAATTTCTCCTCAAACAAAACATCATTATATGATATAACAGTTAACAAATATCAAGAGTTTAAAACATTAATACATTATTTTGAAGTTTCATTTTCAGGGAAAGGGAAAGACATTATTTTATTTGTGAACTATTTCTTTTTGCTTATTAATATTTGACTTAAAGAAAAAAGAAAATTTAACCTTCATAAGTTTTAAAATATCTGATTCTAAATATTCAACATTAAGTATCCTTGTAAATCCCATATGATGTTGGAATACCTTCAATATATCCAACAAATAATCATTTATAATTTTATTAAAGACTTTAGGGACAGGTACCTAGCTACATTCTGGGGAAGTTCACTGATGTTTGGATAATTTTGTTGGCCAAAGATTACTTTTTATAGTCCTTTATAACTTCCCCTTATTAATTATTCTTCTGTACTATGAATTCTTACATAGATATGAATAAAGTAACTTCCATATGATAGCCTTTAATATACATGCAGATGACTATAAAAAAAACCTAGTTTAACTGTCCTGATTTTCTAAGCCATGTTATATAGCTTCTAGTTTTCATTTTGTCTTATACTTATTTTCATTTATATTTTTATACTCTTTTAGAAATGTGCTTAATAGAACATTTAAGTCGGGAGGGATAGATTGGGAGTTTGACACTGACATGTACATACTGATATATTTAAAATAGATAACCAACAAGGATATACTTAAAAAAAACTGAATGTAATTTTCTAAGTCAAGGGAACTTACAATAGTGTGACTATGTGTCCCTAAGCTCCATGAACTACCTGAAACTATGTGCAAACTATTATTTCCATATACATTTCTTCTGCAGATGAAGTGTATAGTTTTCATCTGACTCCAAAAACATTCGAAGCCCCTCAATTTTACTAATTTGTAAGATAGTAATCACAACCTTTTAGATATATTAGCAAAAAACAAAAACAGACAGTGTGAACCTATTTGCTTTCTTGGATCTCACATTAACACAAAATATGAATGTTTTTAAGAAAATTAATCTGTCTAAAATGATATGCATAAATACAGCCAATCCTCATTTTTGGCAGATTCTGTATTTGCACATTTACCTGCTTGCTAAACTTTATTTGTAACATCAGATCAATACTCGTGGCACTTTCACTACATGCCATTCATGCACTTGAGCACAGCAGTGAAAATTGGCATCACCCAGTATGCAAGTTCCCAGCTGAGGCTGAAGAAGGGACGTTCTTCTTTCTTATTTAAGCTCTCATACTGTAAACAAGTGTTCTTTTCATGGTCTATTTAATACCAGGCTTGTCACGTTTTTGTTTTGTTGTTGTTGGCAATTTCTGTTTTAAAAATAACCCCCAAACATAGTGCTGAAGTATTGTCTAGTGTTCTTAGTCAAAAGAAGGCTATGGTGATCTTATGAATAAAATATTTGTTAGATTAGCTTTATTGTCATGAGTAATAGTGTTGTGGTTATTTTTTATTTTTATTTTTTTTAGAAAAAAATTAAATTATGTTTCTGGCTGTATTGGGTCTTTGTTGCTGTGCATTGGCTTTGTCCAGTTGTGGAGAGCGTGGACTACTCTTCATTGTGGTGTGTGGGCTTCTCATTGCAGTGGCTTCTCTTGTTGTGCAACACGGGCTCTAGGTGTGCAGGTTTCAGTAGTTGTGGTGCGTGGGCTCAGTAGTTGTGGCATACAGGCTTTGTTGCCCCGCAGCATGTGGGATCTTCCCAGACCAGGGCTTGAACCCATGTCCCCTGCATTGGCAGGCAGATTCTCAATCACTGGACCACAAGAGAAGCCCTGCTGCTGTTATTATAATGTTAAAGAATCAATAATATTTTAATGATTTTAATGTGATTTTAATGACAGAGTCAGTATTGTATAATAATAGTCAATAGTAACATAAGTTGTCTTTAAACAGAAACACATATAAAACAAGGTAATATATTGATCAGTGGATGGAAATGTAACCAGAAGCTCACAGGAACCTAACTCACCTGTATTTTATCAAGGAGCCATGGTTCAGTATTCACTAAATTAGTGTTTCTAGCATCTTTATAGAACATGACTATCGACAAACATAAATAACAAGAATTGACTGTATAAGCATATATATGTTAAATAATCTTAAAGATTTATCACATGCCATTTTATCTCTTTTATTCAGAGAGCTCTGTTTTGGAACAAAGTGTAAAACCTTTACATTATTCCATTAAATTTTAGCCCATTCTTCCAGTCTATCAGAAAAAATTTTAATACAGAATCTTTGTTTTATTCAACTGATTAAAATTTTATCTAAGCATATAACCATATTTTCTGGTGCTGTCTAAAGTGATATCATTAAGAATATAGTCATGGTTACTTACCAGGTAGTGCAAAGGTTAGGAATCTGCCTGCCAATGCAGGGGACATGGGTTTGTGCCCTGGTCCCAGAAGATCCCACACACCAAGAAGCAGCTAGTCCCATGCACCACATCTATTGAGCCTGAGCTCTAGAGTCCATGAACCACAACTACTGAGCCCACGTGCCACAACAGCTGAAGCCTGTGTGCCTAGAGCCATGCTCCACAACAAGAGAAGCCACCACAATGAAAAGCCTGCTCATCGCAAATAAGAGTAGTAGTCCCCGCTCACCTCATCTAGAGAAAGCGCGTGCACGGCAACGAAAACCCAACACAGCCAAAAATTAAATAAATTGATTAATTAAGTAAAAAAAAAAATGAAGGTTGGGTATGCGACTTAAAAAAATGAATATAGTCAGTTTGTCTGAAGGACAAATAAATTATTTAATTAAATATATTTTTTGAAATTCTCTTTCAAAGTATTTTCTCATTTACTTTTGGAGATATAAAGATAAATAAAGCCAGGAGTTTTATTTTCCAAAGAATTTTCAGTTTAGTTAAAAGAACTGAGAATGATGAGATGAATTATTATTTAATGGAAGAAGAATACACATTTTAGGGGCAGAAAATTGAAGTTCAAGTGACAGTTTTTGTTTGTTTATTTTTGTTTGTTTGTTTTTTTGCAGTACGCTGGCCTCTCACTTTTGTGGCCTCTCCCGTTGTGAGCACAGGCTCCAGATGCGCAGGCTCAGTGGCCATGGCTCACGGGCCCAGCCGCTCCGCGGCATGTGGGATCTTCCCTGACTGGAGCAGGAACCCATGTCCCGTGCATCGGCAGGCAGACTCTCAACCACTGCACCACCAGGGAAGCCGCAAGTGACAGTTTTGTATGATTTTGGTCAAACTAAAGTTTGTGAGCCTTAGGTACCTCAGTTGTAAAATAAATATACCAATATCTGACTAACATGGCACAGTCAGTATCAAATGACCTCATATAGGGAAAAACAGCTTGTAAAGTACTAGCAAACTTTATTATTGCTTTTAAAAATGCAAGTTCACAAGAATCTTTAATACATAAAAAAGCATGAGTTTTTAACATGAATATGTAGTTTTGTTTCAATATCAGATGGCTTATGTCTGCTTAGATAATTACAAATGGCTAAATCCATGATGTCTCTATCATTGGAAATAACATAGGAGGTTTTTCTATAAAGGATAGGAAAGTAGTTCAATAGTAAGTTAAAAAGAGCCTCATTTTGAACATTATGAACGTGATATATGCTTTTGTTAATAATTTTGTAGCTTTTAAAGAGAGAAGATAGTTTTTTGAGTTATATGAAGCTACATGTAAGAAATGTGTAGGATGGACTGAAATGAGAAGATGCAGAAGGATGAGAAAAAACTATTTCAAGGATAAGGTAACTTCAAGCTGAGTTAAGACAGTTGGAACTTGAATAAGAATAAAATTCTAAAAAGAATAAAAGGAAGAATTATTCTTTCAAATGTTTTTGATCTTCAAATTATAGAAATAATGTACATTGTAACAATTGAAATGCAATACAACATGTAGAAATGCAAAGTTAATCTTATCTGTTACTCCTTCTTCAAAACACACACACATACAAACAAAAAACACTTTCTCTCACGTTCTTTAGGTAACCAATTTTTAACCTCTTGATGTGTATCCTTATGCTTTGTTATCTCTATTTCAGTAAAAATGTATAAGCATGTGTTTCCATATATTGAGGTATATTCTTTTTCAAAAGAGAATCATACTATATGTGTTGATGTTTTAGATGACTTCTTTTGAAATTGGCAATTAACTTGATTAATGATGATTTAAAAGAGGTAAAGAAATAAAGGGTAATAGAAACTTCCACAATAGTTAATGAAATAATAGATCTTTACAAGGAGTAGGAGAAAGAAGTACTTTTTGTTAAGAAGGGGCAAACAACTGAATTATCATTTCAGTATTTTATACTGAAATAGAGTATTCAGTTAATCTAATAAATAAGATTAATGTCTTGATATTTGTGTCTTCAGAAAAACCAGTACAAGTGGGTTCTAGTCTACCCTCTTTCCCAGGAAGACTCTCCATTTATTACATGTAATTATCACTTATTATTTGAAAGATAAGTTCTTTGCCCTCATGGGGCTTGTGTTCTATTGACAAGACATAGAAAATATACAAACAAACAAAAGATAGACAAATAAATTAATGAAAAAATGATTTTCAAAGAGGATAACTGATATGAAGGATATTAAACAGGGAGATATAAAACATAGTGAATGAAAACAGATAGGAGAGGTGAGGTTTGGGTTGAAATCTAAGTGTTTAGTGGGAGCCAGTCTTCTTGTATTTGCCTCTAATAGCTGTTTTTATTTTTTCTTACATATATATGTATATATACATATACATATGTATATATGTATCTATATACATATACATAGGTATATATGTATGTATGTATGTATGTGTGTGTGTGTATGTATATATATATATATATATATATATATATACACATACACACACATATACATATATATATATATGTATATACACATACGTACATACCCTGGAGACTGCTCTTACAAATTACTACAAAATTGGAGGCTGAGAACAACAGAAAGTTATTCTTTTACAGTTCTGGAGCCCAACATTTGTCAGGGCCCCGTGGTCTCGGGATTCTGTGGGAGAATTCATTTCTTGTCTCAGCTTCTGATAATTCCAGGTGTTTCTTGACTTATAGCTGCATCACTCCAACTTCTGCCTCTGTGGTCACATTATCTCCTACTCTTATCTATCAGACTCTTTCTTCCTTACACTTACGAAGATGCTTGTTATTAGATTTAGGGCTCACTTTGAAGATCCAAAATAAGCATACCCTTTCACAATTCTTGATGAATCATATATTTTGTTGAATACAGTAATAATCACTCTTTACCACATAAAATAGTACTCAAAAGTTCTGTGAATTGGGATGTGGACATATATTCTTGGTGGCCACCATACAACCCACTATAACGTAAGTATTAAAATACTATATTAATGTACCATAATTGTATATGTGTCCCTGTCTTCCAATCATTTGTGAGAATTTTTTTTTCTAATTCTACAGTATCTATCACAAAATAAGTGCTTATTAAATAGGCATTTGTTTAATCAAGCATTCTGTTAAAAAGGCAATAGAATGTTTGAGGAAGATGAGTGACAATGGTGAAAGAAATAATTTAAAACAATGAAATAAATGGAGAGGAACTAGTACTACATATGAGCTAAACTTTACCCTCAAAAAACTGTCATTTAGATGGGAGCCTGATAGCAAGTGAACATTACTATTTTTATTTGTGAAAATAAATATATATGTATTTCTTCATTTGCATATTTTATCTTATAGCTATCTCTATCTCTTGCATGTTTCATAAAATATTTTATACTCTATTTTCCTCCTTTTTCCCCCTTTAAAATGGTAAAATAAAGGGTTATCAATAGAAACTCCTATGGAGCATCAAGGACATCAGTCTGTATTATGAGCCTTCATTTTCCATGATTAAAAAAAAAAGTGGTTTAGCTAATAAAACTCAATATTTGCTATATAACAGATGTTTCATGTGTGCTGTGAATAATTAAATGGATGGATTAGTGAATTAAAGTAGCTAGCTGCTAATTCATGTCCAGTGTAAGAAAAGGGAAAGGAGAGCTCAAGACTGAGAAGGGGAAGGCATCTAGCATCATAGCATTGTTTTCTTCCCACATGAATTTAATAAGAATGTTATCCAGTTAAAAAGTAATAGAGAATATTCTTATTCCAGGTGTATGCTGCCCGTTAAGAAGCAGTAAGCTATATAACAATTGTGGCTATAACTTAAAAAAAAAACATTTTAGCTCATTTTAAATCAAATGTCTTTGGTCTAAATTATATTATAGCCATCTTTAATTAAAGTTTTTTTAGGTATTGACATGGATATTGATACAAAAGTGGATTTTTAATTAACAAAATGAAAAAGAAAAACTAATTTTTTAATTTGTTGTTAAGTTTGTAATTATACAATCAGTCAACTACACTGATTGGGACAATATGTGAATTTAATAATAAATATAGCACTAATTTCTCTGAATATAAGAAAATTACAGGAAATGACTAATAAAGGTAAGGAAATGTAAGAAATTATGCCTTTCAGTTTATGTCCAAAAATTTGGAAATATTGTAGTCTATGGGGTAGTAAACCACCTACTTGTTATAGATGTTTAGACATCATTTTAGCTGGAGTTTAGGCATCAAGGTTAATTGGAATATTTGTTGAAGTTATAATGAATGTTGTTGCTTATAAGACTCTGAGAACTGCCATGGGCTTATATGGAATCCTTTTGGCTACTAGGCATTATGTTTCAGTAATGTTATTAAAAAAAAAGAAGAAGAAGAGGGGGAGAGCAACTTATACATTTTTAACGTTTTTATCAGAATTGTTCTAAGCTGATTAGAACGTATGTCACAGAGTCATAAAGAAGGAAATTAACATTTCTGATAGGGATATGAATCGTATTACATAATATCTTCATTTCAAATACTTAGAATACAAGCAGAAGGAAGTAGATATGACAGATACATCTAAAAGCTCTGCTTTAAAATTTATGAAACTCATTTGGATACAGATATCTAGTCAATCATGCATCTCTGGGGCTTCTCAGCTCTTGCTAACAAAGAGGTAAGGCAATTACATGTCACATTTCATACATTCATTACAACACAAAAGTAACATATGCCATAATGAAAATTAATATTTCCAAATATTGCCCAAGGTTTAAAAATGTTAAAGACTAAGACATAGTGGCCTATTAATATATATCTCATTTACATAAAAAAATATACTGCTATGCAATAATTAGTTATCAAAAGAGGAACAATAAGAAGACTGAGAGAAAAAAAATTAGAAAAAATTGTTGAAAATTATTTCTACACAAAAACCAGCATGCAAATGTTTATAGTAACAACTTTCATAATAGGCAAAAGTTGGAAACAACCCAAATGTCCACTAACTGATGAATGGATAAAAATGTCTATATCCATACAATAGAATATTTTTCAACTACAGAAAGGAGTGAAATACTGATATAAGCTGCAACATGGATGAACCTTGTAGTGGGTGATAGATTAAGAGTACAGGATTTCTTTTTGAGGTGGTGTAAATGTTCTAAAATTAACTGTGTCTATGGTTGCATATATCTGTGGAATACTAATAACTATTAATTTTATGCCTTCAATTGGTGAATTGTATGGAATATGAATTATATCTCAATAAAGCTGTTAAGAAAAAGTAAAATAGTATGGAAGCTACAGTTATACTTGCCATTTATTAACATCTTATATTTGTATCATACATTTGTCAAAATTAGTGAACACATATTCATACATTATAATTAATGAGTATGCATATTTATTCAAATTTCCTTAATTTTTAACATGAATATCCTTTTTCTGTTCCAAGACCCCATCCATTATACATTTAATAATCATGTCTTCTCAGGCTCCTCTTGGTTGTGACAGTTTTTCAGACTTTTATAGTCATATCTCATTTTATTGCACTTCACTTTATTGTACTTAACAGATATTGTGTTTTTTACAAATTGAAGGTTAGTGCAACCCTGCATCAAGCAAATCTATTGGCACCATTTTCCCAACATTATTTACTAACCTTATGTCACATTATGTCTCTAGATATTTTAAACTTTTTCATTATTATTGTATTTGTTATGGTGCACTGTGATCAATGACCTTTGATTTTACTATTGTAATTGTAATTGTTCTGGGGTGCCATAAACTGTGCATGTATAAGACAGCAAATTTAATAAATGTTATGTGTTCTGACTGCTCCCCTACCAGTTGTTCCCTCATTGTTCTCTCTCTCCTTGGGCCTTCCTATTCTCTGAGACACAATAAGATTGAAATTAAGCCAATTAATAGCACTACAATGGCCTCCAACTGTTCAAGTGAAAGAATGATTAAGCTTAGTGAGAAAGGCGTGTCAAATACTGAGTTAAGCCAAAAGCTAGACATCTTGGGACAAACAGCCAAGCCGTGAATGCAAAGAAAAAGTTCTTAAAAGAAATTAAAAATTCTATTCCAGTGAATTCAAGAATGATAAGAAAGCAAAACAACCTAATTGCTGATATGGAGAAAGTTTTAGTGCACTAGACAGAAGGTCAAACCAGATACAACATTCCCTTAAACCATAGCTTAATCTACAGCAAGTTTCTCTCTTCAATTCTGTGAAGGCTGAGAGAGGTTAGGAAGATGCAGAAGAAAAACTGAAAGTTAGCAGAGGTCAGTTCATGAGGTTTAAGGAAAAAGCCATCTCCAAAACATAAAAGTGCAAGGTGAAGCAGCAAGAGCTAATGTAGAAAATGCAGAAAATTTTTCAGAAGATAGAGCTAGAATAATTAATAAATATTCTACATTATCAATGTAGAAGAAACAGCCTTCTATTAGAAGAAGATGCCATCTGGGGCTTTCAAAGCTAAAGAGAAGTCAATGCCTGGCTTCAAAGCTTCAAAGAACAGCCCGACTCTCTTTTTAGGGGCTAATGCAGCTGGTGACTTGAAGTTGAAGCCAAAGCTCATTTACCATTCTGAAAATCCTACAACCCTTAAGAATTATGCTAAATCTACTCTGACTGTGCTCCATAAATGGAAACAACAAAGTCTGGATGACAGCACATCTGTTTACAACCTGGTTTACTGAATATTTTTAACACACTGTTGAGGCATACTTCTCAGAAGAGAAGTTTCCTTTCAAAATATTACTTCTCATTGACAATGTACTTGGTTATCCAAGAGCTCTGATAGAGATGGATGAGATTAATGTTTTCATGTCTGTTAACACAACATCCATTCTGCAGCCCGTGGGTTGAGGAGCAATTTTGACTTTCAAGTCTTATTATTTAAGAAACCCATTTTGTAAGGTTATAGCTGCCATAGATGGGGGTTCTTCTGACAGATTCTGGGCAAAGTAAATTGAAACCTTCTGGAAAGCATTCAACATTATAGATGCCATTAAGAACATTCGTGATTCATGGGTAAAGGTCAAAATATCATGAACAGGGGTTTGGAAGAAGTTGATTCCAGCCCTCATGAATGACTTTAAAAGTTTAAGACAAGTGGAGGAAGTAACTGTAGAAGTGGTGGAAATAGCGAGAGAACTAGGATTAGAAGTGAAGCCTGAAGATGTGACACAACTGCTGCAATCTCATAAAGTTGAACATATGAGGAGTTGCTTCCTATGGATGAGCAAGGAAAGTGGCTTTTCGAAATAGAAACTACTCCTGGTGATAATGCTGTGAAGATTGTTTAAATGGCAACAAATTATTTAGAATATTACATTATCTGATAGAGCAACAGCAAGGTTTGAGATGCCTGACTCCAATTTTGAAAGAAGTTCTACTGTGGGTTAAATGCTGTCAAACAGCACAGCATGCTATAGAGAATTAATTCATGAAAGGAAGAGTCAATATATGCCACAAACTTCATTGTGTCTTATTTTAAGAAATGGCCATGACTATCTCAAATTTCAGCAACCACTGCTCTGATCAATCATCAACCATCAACATCGAGACAAGATCCTCCAGCACCAAAAAATTATGATCCCAGCAGCAAAAAAATTATGATTCACTAAAGTCTCAGATGATGGTTCACATTTTTTAGCTATAAAGTATTTTAAAAATTAGGGTATGTACATTGTTTCTTTAGGCTAATACTATTGCACACATAATAGACTACAGTAAAGTGTAAACATAACTTCTATATGCACTAAGACACCAAAAATATTGTGTGATTTGCCTTATTGTGATATTAACTTTACTGTGGAAATCTGGAACCAAACCTGCAATATCTTCAAAGTATGTTTGTATTTTGATGACTGAATTCTGCTAGAATATTTTATAGATTGTCAATCATTGGAATGTGTTTGCTGTTTTTCTCACTATTACAATGAAGAAGTGTGTTTTTGGAGAAAGACTACAAAAGGTAGTAAGATTCTCATCACATTAGTCAAGAGTACATACTAACAGTATGACTAATCATTAATACTAATCACCTGGCTTGAAATATTGTTTATCATGTTCCTTCACTATAAAATTACTGTTTTGTTTACCCTTTCTCCTTTGTTTTAGAAAGTGAATCACTGTGTATACCCCACACTCAAAGGATAGGAGTTATGAGCCACCTCATTAAGGCCAAAGTATCTACATACATTATTTAGAGTTCTTTTGTGTGAGATATTTATTCATTTGTTTAATTATTCATTTATTTTTCAATCTATATCAATATAGACTCATGGATATTTATTTTATAGTTTATATTATGATTCCATACTACCTTATTTATTTTGTTGCTAAATAATTGTGAATTTGTCAATTGGGAGCTCTTTCATTTTATTCCTGTGTCACTTTTACACACCCCCACACTGTGGATTTTCTTTTTCTTTTTCTGTTTTATTCCCTCAGCATTTTCATACTCTCTGGCAATATGAGATGCTCTGTGCTCATTCTGTATATTCCCTGCATCAGTCCTAGAATTAGTGATTTCTTCCATGATCCTTGTTTTTGTTTGTTTGTTTAAATTGGAAAATCATATAAGAAACCAAGGGCTGGATATGAGATATACTTTTTGCTTTGGGGAAGTTTTCGCATCTAGGCTCTTTTAACTGACAGAGCAAGGAGATAGATGTGTGTACACATATTTATAAATATTTCCATGTATAACCATTTGTATCTATATTAAATGAAACCTGAGTTCATACTGATGTCTCAAACTCTAATCCGTTACCACATAGATCATTCTATCTTCCTCCCCTGTAAATTCCCATGCGAGCAATGAGAAATCTGGATCCAAGATTCTGCCTTTCATTTACTCAGTCATTTAATTACAGTATACAGTTGACCCTAGAATAATCCAGGAGTTAGAAGTGCAACCCTCTGTTCAGTTGATAATCTGTGTTTAACTTCATATTCGAGCCTCTGTATCTGGGGCTCCACATCCACAGATTCAAACAACAGCAGATCGTGTAGAACTGCAGTATTGAAAATAATCCACATATAAGTCAACTTGCAGTTCAAACCCCTGCCATTGAAGGGTCAAATTACTTGTAAAATGGTTTCAGAATTTTAAAAATACATATTTTATATGTATTTCCAGTTATATTAAGATATAATCAGCATATAACATTATGTAACTTTAAGGTAAACTTAAGAGTATTTTTATATGTATATATTACAAAATGATTACCACAATACAGTTAGTTAAGATATTTATCACCTCACATAGTTACAGTGTGTGTGTGGTGAGAACTTTAAAAGTCTACTCTCTTAGAAACTTTCAAATATACTCTCCATAATACCATGTGATACTTTATCAGCAAGAGTGTAGTACTTAAGTACAGATTTTTTTGCCTTTAGTCTTACAGAATCTGCTTATTCCCAAAGTGACATAGGTTAACCCCTTATTCCCCACTCCTTTTGGTGAGGTTGTTTCGTACATTTGTACTACATTTATATTTTTGTCACATTCTGCATTCTGCAGAGGAAATTCATGATCTCATTAATGCTTTCTTTTTTCAAAAAATATGTATATATAATAAATTTACTTTTTGTGCTGTAAAGTTCCATAAGTTTTGAAAAATGCTTAAAGTCTTATATTCATAATTATGGTATTACACAGAATAGTTTCATTGCCCTAAAATATTTTTATGTTTCACCTATGAACTTTCTCCACCCAGTTCCCTGTCAATCACTGATCCATTTACCTTCTCTATAGTTTTGTCTTTAACAGAATAAAATGTAATTGGAATCATACATTATGTTCCTTTCTGAGCCTAGCTTCTTTCACTTATCAGTAAGTATTTAAGATTTATCTATGTATTTTCATGGCCCGATAGTTCATTTCATTCTATCACTGGATAATATCCATATTCATATGGATAAAATGAAGTTTTTTATTCCCTATTAAAGAATATCTTCATTGTTTCCATTTTTGATGGTTATGAATAAAGCTGCTATAAACATGTGCATATTTTTTTTGTGGGCATAAGTTTTCAAGTTAGTGTGTAAATTCCTAGGAGAGCAATTGCTGGATCATATGGTAAGATGATGTTTAATTTTATAAGAGTCTGCCAGACTGTCAAAATAGATGTATCAATTTTTATTCCCACCAGCAACTGATGAGAGTCCTGATGCTCCACATCATTATATATTGTCAGAGTCTTTGTTTGTTTTGTTTAAATTTTAGCCATTGTAAAATGTGAGTTTGGAAAAATCATTGCTGTTTTAATTTTTAATTCCCTAAAGACAAATGATGTGAGCATCTTGAGATATGCTTATTTCCCATGTGTATGTCTCCTTTAGTGATATGTCTGTTCAGATATTAGTCAATTTTAATTGCATTTTTTGTTTTCTTATTGTTGTATTTTAAGATTTTTTTAGTATATTTTAGATACGAGTCCTTTATCAGAAAAGTATTTTGCAAATATTTCTCCCAGTCTGTGATTTATCTTCTTAGTCTATTAACAGTGTCTTTCATAAAGAAGTTTTTAATTTTAATAAAGTCTAACTATTATTTTTCCTTCATGGATATTGCTTTTGGTGTTACATATTAAAAACTTATCACCAAATCCAAGATCATGTAGATTTTCTCCTAAGTTATCTTCTAGAAGTTTAATAGCTTTTTTTTAAAAATTTTGGTCTAGAATCCTTTTTGAGTCTTTTTTTTTTTTTATAATGTGTAAGGTCTAGGTTAATTTTTGTTTGCATATGGATGACCAATTGTTCCCATGCCATGGATTGGAAATATTATGTTTATTGATTTGTATTTGAATCTTTGTCAAAAATCAGTTGACTATATTTGTTTGGATCTATTTCTGGGATCTATATTCTTTATTTTTTAACCAAGTATATTTGATTTACAATATTATATTAATTTCATGTGTACAGCATAGTGATTCAGTATTTTTACAGATTCTCTCCATTAAAAGTTACTACAGGATAATGGCTAAAATTCCATGTGCTATCCAGTATACACTTGTTGCTTATTTATTTTATACATAGTAGTTTATATCTCTTAATTCCATACCCCTAATTTGTCCCTCTCCTTTCTCTCTACTAGTTTGTTTTCTATATCTGTGAGTCTGTTTCTATTTTGCTATATACATTTGTTTATTTTACTTTTTAGATTCCACATATAAGTGATGTCATGCAGTATTTGTATTTCTCTGTCTGACTTATTTTACTAAGCGTAATATTCTCGAAGTCCATCCACATTGCTACAAATGGCAGAATTTCATTCTTTCTTATGGTTGAGTAGTATTCCGTTGAATATATACGTATCATATTTTCTTTATCCATTTGTCGATGGGTATTTGGGTTGTTTATTTCTGTTATCTATATTCTGTTCCATTAATCTCTGTGTTATTCTTCCATCAATATCACATTCTCTTGGTTAATATAGTCTTTAGAAAATTTGAAATCAGGTAGTATGAGTCTTATAACTTTATTCTTTACTTTCAATGCTGTGCTGATTCTTTCAAGTCTATTGCCTTTCCATATAAATTTCAAATCAGTTTGTTGGTACCTACTAATAATTTTCTGGGATTTTGAATAGGGTGATAATGATTGTTTAGATCAAGTTGGAAAAAAATTGACATCTTAATACTTTTAAGTCTTTAACCAATGATTGAGGAATCTCTATCCATATATTTAATTACTAAAAAAACTGTTATGGTGTTTTGTAATTTTCCACATGCATATTTTTACATATATTTTGTTAGATTAATGACTAAGTATTTTATTTTTGATACAGCTCTGTATGGTATTTTTATGACAAATTTCAGGGATTTTTTTGTTTCTATATAAGAAAACAATTTACATTTGTATATTATCATTTTATGCTACAATCTTGTATAACTCACTTCTGTGTTATAGGAGGGTTTTTGTTGTTGTTGCTCTATTCTATGTTGTTTTCTGTATAGACAATCATTTCATCTTCAAATAAAGACAGATTTATTTCTTTCCATTTAGTATAGTTTTATTCCCTTTTCTTGTCTTATTGCACTAGTTAGAACTTGCACAATGATGTTGAATAAGAGTGGTGAGAAAGGACATTCTTGTCTCCTTCCCAATTTTTGGAAAAATGATTCCTGTTTTGTTCCATTAAGTATGTTGTTAGTTCTAGTTTTTGTAGTTTTTTTTCCCTTTTTACATGGCTCTTGAGCTAAGAATAATTTTTACATTTTTAAATATTATAAAAGCTAAAAAAAAAACCATCCTGAAAGACAGTAATGAAAGAATGAATGGAAAAAAGGACAGAGAGAAGGAAAGAAGAAATGAAGGGAGCAAGGAAGGAAGAAATTAAAAAAAAAAGAAATGTGACAGAGACATTACATGGCCCTCAAAGCCTTAATGATTTACTATCTGGCCCTTTACAGAAAAAAAAAATTGCTAACTACAGAGACCTCAATTATCTGTCCTGAAAAGAAAGACATGGAATGACATTTAGGGTAAATTTAGATATCTGAGTCATAAAAGATGACTAGAGAATGAGTGGAGGTGAGAGGGACATGCCTCACTGAGACACATCAAATGATCTCTATTTTTAGTTGAAGAATGTATATTGAAGAGTTAAATGACTTGTTCAATATTATACAATGTCTGAGACACAAAGTTAGGAGGCAAACTTGGTCATTTGATCAAATATCTTTAGCTCCTTTCACGAAAATACAATTTCTCCCTATGGGACTATCTCTTGACATTTCTTATTTATTCTTCATTGATGAAGTAAGGGAAGAAGGTGACCAAGATAAGCAGAGTAGATAGAATGAAAAGAGTCCTTTATGGAATTATGCCAATAAAATAGTATAAATATACTCCCATACCAAAAACATATATACATACAATTCATTGGTCTTTTGTGCATTAAGTGTATACCACTTGGAAAATATTCATCTGCAATCCATTAAACCAAGATTCTTTCCTGAGGCATTAAAGTTTAGTTTCAGCGAAAATGAGCCATGAAGAGAGAAAGAACCCTTGGAAACTTGGCAGAATTTTGAATGTAGAAGCTTTGCAAATGGATCCACTATTTGGAAAGAGAAAAATAGCAAATAAAAAGAATATACTTATTGTCTGCTCTTTTGGACACTCATAAGGAACTCAAAACCAAATGACTGTTTCACAGTGTCTCATTTATGTCATCTTGGAGACAAAAACTTCATTGAGAATCAGGTAAACTAATTGATTTTCTTCTAACACTGTTATTTTATAAATTCCAAATGCACTTATTAAAACTTATTTTTGAGAAATAATTTTGGTTTTGTATTTTTTGTTGTTCATTAAAATTCTCACTTTATGTTTCTTAACTTGCTTCTTACTACATTTCTAGATGTTACATTAGAAGTTTTAAAATACTTTATAATTTTGCTGTGAACTATTTTATCATTCAGTTATCTAGCATAGTGCTATTTAATGTAGCAAAAATTATCTAAATATTGTGCTGCTTCAGTTTCCCAGCTACACCTTAAGAACAAAAATCATAACTTTATGGTGGCCAAGGGTTTGAATATTTGAAGAAAAATGGCAATTGTCATTTTAATTTTAAAGTTTTACTGTGTCATCACTAAAGGAGAACATTTTATGAGCAAATGTCTTGATCAGCAATATTTCAATATAACATTAAATTTTATTTTACTTGCTTTTTTAGTATAAAATATTGTTGAGTTTAAGAAATAGTATGTTCTGTAAGGCATAATTAAATTTTCTTACCATGGTGCCTAGACTATCTTGATCATATTTTGGGTCCAAGTGAGAGCTAAAATTCAGGTATAATTTTCTAAAAAATGGGGGAGGGTAGTGGAAAGTTGATAAAAAATCTGAAGGAGACTAAAATGAGTAAAATATTCTAAAAAGTTGTGGTCTCTATTAAGAAAATATTTTAAGAACCCAGTGAATTAGCTGTGAGTTTAATCCCAATGACTGTCTACTGCTCACTCTTTTGCAACATTTTATGAGGATTAGGTGAGTCATTGCTGTATAATTCTGTTATGGAGATGAATAACTCTCTGGGAGGGCCAGCTAAAGAATTTTATTTCTTTAAAAAATTATAGCTTTCATTTCATTAATGTAATGTCTGTAATAGGCAGTATCTCACATTTTTTAAAGGAGACAATAGTAAGCTTTTGAATTTTGGCCAGTTCTGGTGAAGGATAATTGTATTTGAGTTCCAGATTAACTGCCAGGGAAAACCACATTTCCCATCATATCTTCAGTCACCCTTACAGTCTCTGAACATATACTATCATTTCTCCCTTGTCTTTTTATTTTTTTTTCTGGAAAGAAAGTTAAAGAAATTAGGGTAACTTATACAAAAGAATCTATTACCCCAGATCTCATATCATAGAGCTTGAAAATGACCACTATTTCAAAGGTGATATTTGAATTAAAACAGTGATAGAGGGCATAAAATTTAAATGCACAAGCTACACAGTCATGCATATTTTCTTTGTTAGGAATCTGTCTCCTCCACTACATGTTGTGTGGCTTTAGAACAATTATGTAATGTCCCCAAGCCTCCATTTGTAAAACTGGAAAGAACTTTAAAGTATTCTTGAGAGAAATAACAACCCATATGAAGTCCTTAGTTCAATATTTGCAATAGAGTTAACTTAAATATTTATTATTATTAAGCTGGCTTTCAACAAATAGCCTCACATGACACTGGATATATGGTCTTCAGGTAGGATTACTGTATACATATCTTAAATGCAACTCTAAACTAAAAATTAAAAGTAAGTAATATCTACAGCATAAAACCACCGAGCACCTCTATTGATTTCGGTTTGATAAATATATGAATCTTTAGCTTGAGCCACTTCCAGTAAATGGTACTGTCAGCTAACAAAGTCATGATCACATTTCCTTATCCCCACACACCTGCAGGTTTTATTCCAAAAGAATACCCACATTATCTATTGCTTGATTACATTTTTTCTTAATTAAATGGTGTGTACAGCTTGCATTTTCAGTTAACACAGCAAAAGAAGCCTTCATTCTCATAAGTTATTTTTATAAGTTGGACCCCTATCATTTTAATGTGGCAATTAATTAAGTGCTTAATAAAACTGTGCTTTATTATAGCAAAGCCTGGTTTCATGAGTCTAGTTATGGATGTGTCAGCATTTTTTGTTACTAACTCCTTTTTACCTTCTCAATAATTTTTCTATAAAAATTTGTATTGGGTACAAATTTTGAAATGATGTGAATTGCCAAGCTGTCCTTCAGATATAAAAGTAATTTTGGTATAGCCCTAAGTAAAAGAGATGGTTAGCTAAATTATTTTCTTGCCCCCTTCCCAGGAGTATTGTTTACTTAACAAAAAAATATATAGTCTTTCTGACTATACATTGATATTGCTCCCATTGACAGATTTTCTTAATTATTTTGCCTGAATGGTTACATCTCCAATGAGAATATGATCCTAAAGAAGATTAGACTTTCAATTACTGCATAAATGTAAGATTATAATTTAATTATATCTCGATGGGGAAAATGCATATATACCCTTATGATTACATGGTTCTTCTTAAAATATATTACATAGGAAAATACTGTTATAGCAATGCTTTCAAATAAAAATATAAAATACAATAATTAAGTTTGTTACATTTTAAGCATTACATCCTGAACAAGAGTTCAGAAACTTGAGTTTTCAGAAATGTTCTGTGAAATATTTACCTGAAAGTTGCTGAGTGTTCCAAATTGTTAAATACACAAAAATTTGTCTCTGGTGTCTTGGTTTTCCTATACAATGATATAAAATTATTCAAAATATATAAAAGTTAACTATCTAATGTAAATTTTATTAAGATATATTTTTATCTAGTTTGTCAGTATGAGCATTTTAGTAAAATGATGGAATTTTTAGAAGAATAGTTAACTAGGTCAGTTAGAAAGCAAATAATACATTTAAATGACAAGCTAGTTTAACATAAAATTATTGCTACTCTTGAAACAGCTGAAACAAAGTGCTACATTTTTCTTCAAGAATGGTTAATTTTAGAGAAAGGTGAAACACAAGAGGAGAGTAGAATTATTCAGTATCTTTTAGAATGTGTGTACAGTTTCCCTCTCCTGTGTAAGGTCACCAGTTGTGATCAGATATGCATGAAAACATAAAGTATATTGATTGTGCTCATTGAGATGACTAATGAAACACAGAACAACAAAACAACATAAAAAAGTGGTGTAGGGCCTCCCTGGTGGCGCAGTGGTTGAGAGTCCGCCTGCCGATGCAGGGGACACGGGTTCGTGCCCCGATCCCGGAGGATCCCACATGCCGCGGAGCGGCTGGGCCCGCGAGCCATGGCCGCGGAGCCTGTGTGTCCGGAGCCTGTGCTCCGCAACGGGAGAGGCCACAGCAGTGAGAGGCCCGCGTACAGCAAAAAACAAAAAAAAAAAAAAAAAAAAAAAAAAAGTGGTGTAATATTCACCAGAATAATCTACATAAACACAGGTCAGTTTAAGAGGTGCTTCTACCATCTGAACTCAGCAAATATGCAATCATACTCATAATAGAAAGAACTGGACAAAATACATGGATGGATACAATATATATGATTTATAAAAGATTTCAAAAAAATGCCTAAAATGTCTACCTCTGAGTCTTTTTTCCAAAACAAGATTTTAAATATATAATTCAATGCAATCAATTCAGGTATAAAAAGTTTGCCTGAATGCAATCAGCCAATATTCTTATGTCCACTTTATGGGTGTTTGAGCCAAGTGCTTTTGATTTGTAATAGCTAGTAGATGTTTATAACTCTGTAGGCCAATGGGACATGGTGTGCAATTTAAGAGGATAATCCATTATCACTAGGCTTACTGGTAATTTTGACTTTTTGATAAAGAGTTTCAATATAATTTCTCATGAAATATCAGATAGATGAAGAGATAAATTTGGAAGTGGGCAGAGTGGTCAGCACCTTAGCACAATGAGTGAAATACTTGCTGCTTGCAGAGGGAGGTCTCAATTAGAAATAAGACAGCTTTCCCTGAAGAACTCCTGAAATGTATAGAAAGTGGTTACATGAGGAACTGTGGAATATAGGCATGAGAACAGGCAGTAAAAGGTAGGAGGTTGATCTAAAGAGCAGAGAGAAAGATAAATCATATCCTCAGAAAGCTACAACCAACCAGAAACACAAATGTGTTCTCTATCTATTCATCCTAAGAATCAGGAGGAATATAAATTGGAGAAATTGAAGCAAAAATCTCTGGACTGGTAGGCATAGGCACAGTGTATGGCAGAATTAAACTAGTAGAGAGATGGTTGAATATTAAATAAAAAGAAGCTAAATGAATGGTGAGAACTGTAAGACTGATTTCCCCTATCAGTGACTTCAAGGATCTTCTTTTCTGGAAAAATTAGAGTTTTAGAGAGAAAGCATATGGATACTGACTTTTAGCTTGCCTCCACTAAATAATCTCACTCTCTCACCATCAATTCCACCAGATAAGCAAACCTGTTCTTAACAGAATTTTTATTCACATTTTTAGTACTTAACTTTTAAACATGAAAGGCCAAAAAAGAATCAGTAGAATTTGTTGAAAACATTCATCAGGAAAGAAGCCAAACAAAACAAATTAAAAATAATAGTAGAGAGAGGAAAGGAAGACAGTAAATGCAATACAATAAGTTGTCAGAAATGTAAACTTTAATTTATGGCCTTAAACAGAAAAGTTATTGCCCCTATAAAAGATCACAAAAAACTGAATACCAGAGTCAAAGTAAGTAATTTGATAGTTTGAATATTAAATTGATAAAATCATTGAGTGTAGGAGGAAATTTGAGGCATAGAAAGTAAAATAGATGAATTCGGGAAGTTTGACTTCCAACTAACAGCATTTTCTGAAAGAAAGAATACATAAAATGAAGGGGAAAATATTCAAATAATGAACCAGGAAAACATTATTTTCAATGGTAAGTAATCATCTCAAAAGTGAAAAGATCCAGACAGGACCCTAAGAAAGAAAGAAAAGAAATATGAAGTCCAAGGCATATAAGTCAGTGTGAATTTTCAGAACAACAGAAGTAGAATAGATATCCTAACTCCTTCCAGAGTGAAAAAAAAAAAAGTACACAAGGATTGGAAATAAACAATAACAATATCATTGAGAAAAGAGAATTAAAAAATGGAGCCATAATTTCAAACTTCTTAGTGAAAACAATTTATAGTGGAGATTTCTATTCTAATCAAGTGAGAATATAGAATATAATAACCTTCTGATGAACACGAATTTAAAAAGATATTTTCCATGGGTCCATTTTACAAATCAACTGGATTTATTTTTCACCAAAAAGTATAAAACAAGAAAAAGGGGAAGATTACTGCTCCGTGAATGAGAAAGTAATGGGAAGGAGGAGGAAAAGGATATGGAAAGAGAGAGAGAGAGAAAGGGAGTAAAATAATCCTAACAGTAGCTAAAATTTCTTCAACACTTAATATGTATGAAGTATAGAATTAATACTTTAAATAATTGCCGACAATATAGGTAAATCCCATAATTAAACTATTGAACAGGAGAAGCCAATACAAGAGTACAAACTGTATTATTTGAACTTTTATAAAATTAAAAAGCAGGCCTACCAACATGAAAATCTTTATTCTGATAGAATGTCTAAATTTTAATAACCCAAAATAAATTTGAAAAACAATTAAGAACCAATATTTAAAAATCATATTTAGAGGACTTGACTTTTCAAACATAGTTTTTTTTTTTGTTGTTGTTGTTGTTTTTTTCAGAGACAGGGTTTTTGGTCAAAATTAAGCCTTTGGGTGTGCAAAATTGAACAGGCAAAGATATAGGATAATTTTCAGCAATGTGAATAAATTGCTTGCTGCAACTGGAGATCATTCCAAGTCTTTGTGTACTACTCTATGAACATAATGATTACCTCTAATTGCATGAACTATGTTTCTAAAGATTAAGAAAGAAAAGTAATTTGTGTGTCACAATTTTTCTCGGACTAATTTCTGTCTTCTCATTAGCATACTTATTCTCTCCAATTTCTAGTCTTATTTGTACCTTGTAAAATGTTTTACTAATTCCCTTTTCCTTTCCATTCAAATTCTGACCTTTCATTTAAAAAGAAAATTAGTAGTGAGGAAAGCTCCCCCACCCCTCAAAACACACACGCACATACACACACACAAAGCTGAGGACAAATTATTTAACTTACACTTTGAACATTTTTCTTTCTTAGTTCTCATAAACTCAACTTGCACTAACTTTTTCACCTCATATGTATAAAAGAGATTCTCCTTTCCATTTAGGACAACACTTTAACTGACTAACTTGCTTGTAGAGAAGATCATTTCTGTTATTTTGCACCTTTGTAAGTATAAATTGTCTTTTAAAATTTACTATGCATATCCTGTAGGTTTTTCATAGTAGCATGGGCTCCTACAAGAGGTAAGAATATCACTGTAAGATTAAATGCATTTAATTGAGTTAGGCACAACAATGATCTTTCTATTTTTTTTTTAATATCATGGCTAAACTTTATTGAGAATTTCTTGTTCGAGTTTTGACACATAAATTTTAGTCAAAACAAAATTAATTAATGTATTTTAAGTTTGTTTTAATTCACTATGGGTAAATAGATATCTTTAAAACGATCCTGTATATGGAGTTTTTATTTCTTTAATGTTCAATTGTCATTTTAATGCATTTTTTTCATGGTTGTAGTTACCTTCTGTTAATTTGGGAACACTTTAATGTTAATGTTGTTTTGAAAATAATAGTAAAAATACTCCAAAGTCAATAGTATATCTCAAAAATAAGATTAGAGGAATGGAGAGCAATACATTAAACTGTGTGCTTTTCAATAATTCATAATTTCTGAAACATTCACATCCATTACCTCAGTTTAAAGAACAATCTGTCGTTATAACTCTGTTGGAAATGTGCTTTGTTTAGACAGATGAACATGCCCGGGGTTCATTCTCTAACTTAAATGCACAATTGGCTTTATGATTTTAAGAAGCAGTTGATGAAAAGAGTTGTATATGCAATAGCTTGTTTGGGGTATACAACAAAGGATATGCAATGTGATAAAATCATACAATAGTCAAGACTCCTAAATTTTTTTTTTTGGTACTCAAAATACATTTAAAAATAATTCAATTGTAATAGTAAACTAAATTTAAAAGCTTATTAATGCAAACAACTAGAACTTTAACTCTCAAAATCTGTCCCTCAAAAGAAAAAATAACATGCATATCATCATTTAAACTAAGTAGTAATAATCACTACCTATATTACTCAGTACCTATATTACTCTATTTATTACTTTTCAGATCAAAAAGCAAATTGTCTCATGCTAGAAAAACTTAACTTTCCCATTATTTAACACAGTATTTATATAAAAATAATGTTTTTTATGTTAAGTTTAGTGTGACTAAATATTTTTCGGATTATATATATAGAATTTCAATACAATGATAGAAATTTTACAATATTCTCCAATAAATAACCCTGAAGACTTAAAGAAAATAGATCTGTGTTTTAGAATTTCATTTCTTCTTAACTGACTCACCCTAAGGGCGAGCCTCTTAACATCTCCATGTCTCTGGTTCTTTCTTAGTAGTTTATAGACAAAATTCTAACATAAGGATGTTTTGAAAAATGTTATACCAAATTTTAGAAATATGAAACCCAAACAAACCATCAAAAAGAATAATTAAGCAACCCAGAATAGTTTTCTCAACTATGAAAATTACCTTCAACACACTCTTGGGAATGTTGTGTCAACACTGTTGGTGAGACATCCAAACAGCATACTTAATGAAAAATCTTTACAATAGATTGATGGACGTTGTTTCTTACATACATTTTTTCCAGGATGTTTTTTGCAAATCTAGAGGGTCAGTTAGTTAAAACTTCCTTTATGCCAAGATAATGCACATTTTTATACCTGAAGCTACTGGCTAAATCTTTGACACTTATCTTCATTGTTGTAACAGCTATTTTTAAGGCAAATACCCTGAGCTCTCTACCATTACAAATTTAACTTTGATATTAATAAATTCTTGATTTATCTTTTCATGTAGTTCAATAAAAGAATAAATGAATCAAATTCTAGATTGACTTGTGCTTCAAGTCTAAAAGTGTGTTTGGAAGTGGTAAGGGATATGGAATTCAAGTTATTTGCAATTCAATCAAATTGATACATTTTATAGAGATTCAGACTATTATTCTAATCATCATCATCATAATATCATTATCTTGGATAACATTATTGAAATAGTTAAAAGAAGGCAGCAGATATTGGACTTGTATAATAAAATGTTGAAGGGACATACATTTCTTGTTGAAGCTTCCAATGACTAAAAGTAAAATTTATATTTATTTTCATTATAATTTGAGGGCAATTCTTGCTTGTGGTCTTCCTGTTTTTAGAAAAGTTTTAATTCTCTCAGTTCCATCTCTTAGATTTTTTTCAAAATCCATAGCCATTTATTTGTTAGTCACAGCACAAAATGCCAAGATTTTATTATTTCTGACAATGAGTCAGCCTTATTTCAATTAAGTTTTGGAAACATGGGGGGCAGCATCAATATCTAAGCTATCATCATCATTCATGATTACTCTCCATCAACTGGTCACATTTTATGAATGGCATAGAAAAAAAAATACTAAGAAGCTCCAAAGTGCATTATTAAAGGGAGATGGTAAAATAATTGATAGGTTTTCTTTGCTCAAGGGGTCACTCTGTATGTAAAATCAGGGGTGCTAAATAACGGCGAGCATATTGGTTCAAATTATAACCATTCTGACTCAATAGTTGAAAGCTCAAGCAAGAAATTGGTATACTAATCCTAGCCTATATACTGTGCTCCACTGAATTAACAGAGGTCAAGTTTATTATCATAGAAGGTTCTTTCCTTTGCTGAATCCATATCCCATCCAGCCATCACTGGCTGCACTTACTACATTCACAAAGTATACACTATAGAGAATGCTGTAAATTAGAAGTTGGTAAACTAAGCACCACCCCTTTCCCACCCCCCGGCACAATGTAGTTCATGGTCTGTTTTGCACAGCTCATGAACTAAAGATAAGTTTTACATTTTAAAAGAGCTGCAGGACTTGATGGAAGATGGCGGAAGAGTAAGACGCGGAGATCACCTTCCTCCCCACAGATACATCAGAAATTCATCTACACGTGGAACAACTCCTACAGAACACCTACTGAACGCTGACAGAAGACCTCAGACCCCCCAAAAGGCAAGAAACTCCCCACATACCTGGGTAGGGCAAAAGAAAAAAGAATAAACAGAGACAAAAGGATAGGGATGGGACCTGCAACAGTGGGAGGGAGCCGTGAAGGAGGAAAGGTTTCCACACACTACAAGCCCCTTCGTGGGCAGAGACTGCAGGTGGCGGAGGGGGAAAGCTTCGGAGTAGCAGAGGAGAGCACAGCAACAGGGGTGTGGAGGGCAAAGCGGAGAGACTCCGGCACAGAGGATCAGTGCCCTCAGGCACACACCAGCCTGAGAGGCTTGTCTGCTCGGCCGCCGGGGCGGGCGGGGCTGGGAACTGAGGCTCGGGTATCGGCTTTCAGTCAGAGCGCAGGGAGAGGACTGGGGCTGGTGGCAGGAAGAGAGCCTGAAGGGGTTAGTGCACCACGGCTAGCCCGGAGGGAGTCCGGGGAAAGGGTCTGGAGCTGCCAAAGAGGCAAGAGACTTTTTCTTCGCTTTTGTTTCCTGGTGCACGAGGAGAGGGCATTAAGAGGGCTGCTTGGGGAAGCAACGGAGAGCCGCGTGAGCCTTGGCTAAGGGCTTGGACGCCGGAGACAGGCGTGGGACGCTGTGGCTGCTGCTGCCGCTGCCGCGGGGCCTGTGTGCGAGCGCGGGTCACTGTCTGCCCCGCCTTCCGGGGGGCCTGTGCACCCCGCCACTGCCGGGGTCCCGGGACCCGGGGAAGGCTTTCCCAGGAAAGCGCACGGAGCGCCTCGGTCAGGTGAAACGTCATGCCGGCCTCTGCCGCCGCAGGCCCACCCCACACTGTGCGCCCCTCCCTCCCCTCTGCCTGAGTGAGCCAGAGCCCCCGAATCAGCGGCTCCTTTAAACCCGTCCTGTCTGAGCGAAAAACGGACGCCCTCTGGAGACCTACGCGCAGAGGCGGGGCCAGGTCCAAGGCTGAGACCCGGGAGGTGTGAGAGCAGAGAAGAGACAGGGAAATCTCTCTGTGCAGCCTTGGAGGCAGCGAATTAAAGCTCCATGGTCCACTTGATGTGCCCTGCATCTGTTGAGTGCATGAATGGACAGCGAATCATCCCAAATTGAGGCAGTGGACTTTGAGGACAAGATTTAAGACTTTCCCCACTTTTCCTCTTTTTACAACGAATTATCCCAAATTAAGGAGGTGGACTTAGAGAGCAAGATTTCAGACTTCTCGCCCTTTTCCTCTTTTTACAACGAATTATCCCAAGTTGAGGAGGTGGACTTGGAGAGCAAGGTTTTTTATTTTTCCCCTTGCTCTCTTTTTGTGAATGTGTATGTGTATTCTTTGCAAGATTCTCTCTGTATAGCTTTGCTTCCACCATATGTCCCAGGGTTCTATCTGTCCGTTTTTTTTTTTTCAATAATTACTTTATAATTTTAATAACGCTACTATATTTCATACTTTATTCTATTATACTTTACCTGCTCTCTCTTTTTTTCCTACCTTCCCTTCCTCCCTCCCTCCCTCCACCCCTCCTTTCCTTCTTTCTCTCTTTCTTTCCTTCCTCCCCCTCCCTCCCTTCTTCTTTCACTCTTTCTTTTTCTTTCCTTCCTTCCTCCCTCCCTCCCTCCTGTCTTTCTTTCCTTCCTCCCTCCCTCCCAACATTCTTCCTTTCACTCTTTCTTTTTCTTTCCTTCCTCCCTCCCTCCTGTCTTTCTTTCCTCCGTCCCTCCCTCCCTCCCATCTTCCTTTCACTCTTCCTTTTTCTTTCCTTCCTCCCTCCCTCCCTCCTGTCTTTCTTTCTTTCGTTCGTTCTTTCCTTCCTCCCTCCCTCCCCTCTTCAATTCACGCTTCCTTTTTCTTTCATTCCTCCCTCCCTCCCTCCCTCCTTTCTTTCTTTCCATCCTTCCTCCCTGCGTCCATCCTTTCTTTCTTCCTTCCTTCCTTCCTTTCTTTCCTTCTTCCTTTCTTTCTCTCTCTCTTTCTTTCTTCTACTAATTCTTTCTTTCTACTTTTTCTCCCTTTTATTATGAGCCAGGTAGATGAAAGGCTCTTGGTGCTGCAGCCAGGAGTCAGTGCTGTGCCTCTGAAGTGGGAGAGCCAACTTCAGGACACGGGTCCACAAGAGACCTCCCAGCTCCACATAATATCAAGCAGCGAAAATCTCCCAGAGATCTCCATCTCAACACCAGCACCCAGCTTCAGTCAACGACCAGCAAGCTACAGTGCTGGTCACCCTATGCCAAGCAAATAGCAAGGCAGGAACACAACCCCACCCATTAGCAGAGAGGCTGCCTAAAAACATAATAAGGCCACAGCCACCCCAAAACACACCACCAGACGTGGACCTGTCCATCAGAAAGACAAGATCGAGCCTCAACCACCAGAACACAGGCACTAGTCCACCCCACCAGGAAGCCTACACAACCTACTGAAACAACCTTAGCCACTGGGGACAGACACCAAAAACAATGGGAACTACGAATCTGCAGCCTGCAAAAAGGAGACCCCAAACACAGTAACATAAGCAAAATGAGAAGACAGAAAAACACACAGCAGGTGAAGGAGCAAGATAAAAACCTACCAGACCTAACAAATGAAGAGGTAATAGGCAGTCTACCTGAAAAAGAATTCAGAATAATGATAGTAAAGATGATCCAAGATTCTATTTCCAAGATCCATAATCTTGGAAATAGAATAGACAAAATGCAAGAAACAGTTAACAAGGACCTAGAAGAACTCAAGATGAATGAAGCATCGATTAAAAACACAATAAATGAAATGAAAAATACTCTAGATGGGATCAATAGCAGAATAACTGAGGCAGGAGAATGGATAAGTGAGGTGAAAGATAAAATAGTCGAAATAACTGATGCAGAGCAAAATAAAGAAAAAAGAATGAAAAGAACAGAGGACAGTCTCAGAGACGTCTGGGACAACATTAAATGCACCAACATTCGAATTATAGGGGTTCCAGAAGAAGAGAAAAAGAAAGAGACTGAGAAAATATTAGAAGAGATTTTGGTTGAAAACTTCCCTCATATAGGAAAGAAAATAGTTAATCAAGTCCAGGAGGCACAGAGAGTCACATACAGAATAAATCCAAGGAGAAATATGCCGAGACACATATTAATCAAACTGTCAAAAATTAAACACAAAGAAATCATATTAAAAGCAACAAGGGAAAAACAACAAATAACACACAAGGGAATCCCCATCAGGTTAACAGCTGATCTCTCAGCAGAAACTCTACAAGCCAGAAGGGAGTGGCAGGACATAATTAAAGTGAGGAAGGAGAGTAACCTGCAACCAAGATTACTCTACCCAGCAAGGATCTCATTCAGATTTGATAGAGAAATTAAAATGTTTACAGACAAGCAAAAGCTGAGAGAGTTCAGCACCACCAAAGTAGCTTTAAAATTAATGCTAAAGGAACTTACTTCTCTAGGCAAGAAACACAACAGAAGGAATATATCTACAATAATGAACCCAAACAATTAAGGAAATGGGAATAGGAACATACATATCAATAATTACCTTAAATGTAAATGGACTAAATGCTCCCACCAAAAGACACAGATTGACTGAATGGATACAAAAACAAGACCCATATATATGCTGTCTACAAGAGACCCACTTCAGACCTAGAGACACATACAGATTGAAAGTAAGGGGAAGGAAAAAGATATTGCATGCAAATGGAAATCAAAAGAAAGCTGGAGTAGCAATTCTTATATCAGACAAAATAGACTTTAAAATAAAGACTATTAGAAGAGACAAAGAAGGACACTACATAATGAACAAGGGATCGATCCAAGAAGAAGATATAACAACTGTAAATATTTATGCACCAAACATAGGAACACCTCAGTACATAAGGCAAATACTAACAGCCATAAAAGGGGAACTCAACAGTAACACACTCATAGTAGGGGACTTTAACACCCCACTTTCACCAATGGAAAGATCATCCAAAATGAAAATAAATAAGGAAACACAAGCTTTAAATGATACATTAAACAAGATGGACTTAATTGATATTTATAGGACATTCCATCCAAAAACAACAGAATACATATTTTTCTCAACTGCTCATGGAACATTCTCCAGGATAGATCATATCTTGGGTCACAAATCAAGCCTTGGTAAATTTAAGAAAATTGAAATTGTATCAAGTATCTTTTCCGACCACAATGCTATGAGACTAGACATCAATTACAGGAAAAGATCTGTAAAAAATACAAACACATGGAGGCTAAACAATACATTACTCAATAACGAAGTGATCACTGAAGAAATCAAAGAGGAAATTAAAAAATACCTAGAAACAAATGACAATGGAGACACGATGGCCCAAAACCTATGGGACACAGCAAAAGCAGTTCTAAGGGGGAAGTATACAGCAATAAAATCCCACCTTAAGAAACAGGAAACATCTCGAGTAAACAACCTGACCCTGAATTTAAAGCAATTAGAGAAAGAAGAACAAAAAACCCCCAAAGCTAGCAGAAGGAAAGAAATCATAAAGATCAGATCAGAAATAAATGAAAAAGAAATGAAGGAAACGATAGCAAAGATCAACCAAACTAAAAGCTGGTTCTTTGAGAAGATAAACAAAATTGACAAACCATTAGCCAGACTCATCAAGAAAAGAAGGGAGAAGACTCAAATCAATAGAATTAGAAATGAAAAAGGAGAAGTAACAACTGACACTGCAGAAATACAAAAGATCATGAGAGATTACTACAAGAAACCCTATGCCAATAAAATGGACAACCTGGAAAAAATGGACAAATTCTTAGAAATGCACAACCTGCCAAGACTGAATCAGGAAGAAATAGAAAATATGAATAGACCAATCACAAGCACTGAAATTGAAACTGAGATTAAAAATCTTCCAACAAACAAAAGCCCAGGACCAGATGGCTTCACAGGCGAATTCTATCAAGCATTTTGAGAAGAGCTAACACCCATCCTTCTCAAACTCTTCCAAAAAATTTCCGAGGAAGGAACACTCCCAAACTCATTCTGCGAGGCAACCATCACCTTGATACCAAAACCAGGCAAGGATGTGACAAAGAAAGAAAACTACAGGCCAATATCACTGATGAACATAGATGCAAAAATCCTCAACAAAATACTAGCAAACAGAATCCAACAGCACATTAAAAGGATCATACACCATGATCAAGTGGGGTTTATTCCAGGAATGCAAGGATTCTTCAATATACGCAAATCAATCAATGTGATACACCATATTAACAAGTTGAAGGAGAAAAACCATATGATCATCTCAATAGATGCAGAGAAAGCTTTTGACAAAATTCAACACCCATTTATGATAAAAACCCTGCAGAAAGTAGGCATAGAGGGAACTTTCCTCAACATAATAAAGGTCATATATGACAAACCCACGGCCAACATCATCCTCAATGGTGAAAACCTGAAACCATTTCCACTAAGATCAGGAACAAGACAAGGCTGCCCACTCTCACCACTCTTATTCAACCTAGTTTTGGAAGTTCTAGCCACAGCCATCAGAGAAGAAAAGGAAATAAAAGGAATCCAAATTGGAAAAGAGGAAGTAAAGCTGTCACTGTTTGCAGATGACATGATAGTATACATAGAGAATCCTAAAGATGCTACCAGAAAACTACTAGAGCTAATCAATGAATTTGGTAAAGTAGCAGGATACAAAATTAATGCACAGAAATCTCTGGCATTCCTGTACACTAATGATGAAAAATCTGAAAATGAAAACAAGAAAACACTCCCATTTACCATTGCAACTAAAAGAATAAAATATCTAGGAATCAACCTACCTAAGGAGACAAAAGACCTGTATGCAGAAAATTATAAGACACTGATGAAAGAAATTAAAGGTGATACATATAGATTGAGAGATATACCATGCTCCTGGATTGGAAGAATCAATATTGTGAAAATGACTCTACTACCCAAAGCAATCTACAGATTCAATGCAATCCCTATCAAACTACCACTGGCATTTTTCACATAAGTAGAACAAAAAATTTCAAAACTTGTTTGGAAAAAAAAAAGACCCCGAATAGCCAAAGCAATCTTGAGAACGAAAAACGGAGCTGGAGGAATCAGGCTCGCTGACTTCAGACTATACTACAAAGCTCCAGTAATCAAGATAGTGTGGTATTGGCACAAAAATAGAAAGATAGATCAATGGAACAGGATAGAAAGCCCAGAGATAAACCCATGCACATATGGTCAACTTATCTTTGATAAAGGAGGCAGGAATGTACAGTGGAGAAAGGACAGCCTCTTCAATAAGTGGTGCTGGGAAAACTGGACAGGGACCTGTAAAAGTATGAGTTTAGATCATTCCCTAACACCATACACAAAAATAAGCTCAAAATGGATTAAAGACCTAAATGTAAGGCCAGAAACTATCAAACTCTTAGAGGAAAACATAGGCAGAACACTCTATGACATAAATCACAGCAAGATCCTTTTGGACCCACCTCCTAGAGAAATGGAAATAAAAACAAAGATAAACAAATGGGACCTAATGAAACTTAAAGGCTTTTGCACAGGAAAGGAAACCATAAAGAAGACCAAAAGACAACCCTCAGAATGGGAGAAAATATTTGCAAATGAGGCAACTGACAAAGGATTAATCTCCAAAATTTATAAACAGCTCATGCAGCTCAATAACAAAAAAACAAACAACCCAATCCAAAAATGGGCAGAAGACTTAAATAGGCATTTCTCCAAGGAAGATATACAGACTGCCAACAAACACATGAAAGAATGCTCAACATCATTAATCATTAGAGAAATGCAAATCAAAACTACAATGAGATATCATCTCACACCAGTCAGAATGGCCATCATCAAGAAATCTAGAAACAATAAATGCTGGAGAGGGTGTGGAGAAAAGGGAACACTCTTGCACTGCTGGTGGGAATGTGAATTGGTACAGCCACTATGGAGAACAGTATTGAGGTTCCTTAAAAAACTAAAAATAGAACTTCCATATGACCCAGCAATCCCACTACTGGGCATATACCCTGAGAAAACCATAATTCAAAAAGAGACATGTACCAAAACTTTCATTGCAGCTCTATTCACAATAGCCCAGAGCTGGAAACAACCTAAGTGTCCATCATCGGATGAATGGATAAAGAAGATGTGGCACATATATACAATGGAATATTACTCAGCCATAAAAAGAAATGAAACTGAGCTATTTGTAATGAGGTGGATAGACCTAGAATCTGTCATACAGAGTGAAGTAAGTCAGAAAGAGAAAGACAAATACCATATGCTAACACATATATATGGAATTAAAAAAAAAATGTCATGAAGCACCTAGGGGTAAAACGGGAATAAAGACACAGACCTACTTGAGAATGGACTTGAGGATATGGGGAGGGGGAAGGGTAAGCTGTGACAAAGTGAAAGAGAGGCATGGACATATATACACTACCAAACATAAGGTAAATAGATAGTGGGAAGTAGCCGCAGAGTACAGGGAGATCAGCTCGGTGCTTTGTGACTGCCTGGAGTGGTGGGATGGGGAGGTTGGGAGGGAGGGAGATGTATGAGGGAAGGGATGTGGGAACAGATGTATATGTATGACTGGTTCACTTTGTTATAAGGCAGAAACTAATTAAAAAAATACAATGCAAAAAAATAAAAATAAATAATAAAAATAAAAATAAAAGAGCTGCAAAATAAATGAAAACAAAACAAACACAAAGAACAATATGAACAAGAGAACTCATGTGTCCTGGAAACCTAAAATTTTTACAGTCTTGCCCTGTAAAGAAAAACTTTGCTGGCTTCCATTATAGTGTATTATTCACTCACAAATCTATTTTGCTTTGATGTACTCCCAATTTTTTGTAATGTTGTTAATTGGTTTGGAAATAAAGAATGAAGCCAAAGATCCTTTCTATCTCTTTCCTTGAAAATAGTCTGAGGAAAATTTGGAGGCATATTTATTTTTAAGTTTTTCCAGTTTATTTTTCTTGATCCTATCCTATCTATCTTCAAGTTCCCATAAGCAAGGCAGACCCAAACCCACTATGTGTGTGTGTGTATGTGCCTTTGGGTATATATGTCATATATATGTCTTTGTGTGTTTATTTATATACATATACATAAATATATATTTGTATGCTTTTGGAAGCAAAAAAGACACATCTTCTCTCACTCAAATTGTGTACTCTCTATAAACACCTTTGTTAATTGTAACTAGGAATGGAACATTTTCCTGTTTCATGTGAGGGGAATTTCTTTTCCTATTTCTTTCTTAAATTCCTTATGGAAAGTAGTGTCATGGACTAGGACTAACAAATGTATAATAAGAGTGTTTGGCTGAATTGGCTGGGAATGTCCTATAAAAGATCCCATACACCAAGGACCTTGACATTCTTACGTTAAAGTACATAAAAGAGAGGATATAAAATAACAATTATAGCTATTATGAATGATGCTGTTAAAAATGGTATATATACATTATTTCATTTATTTCTCACAACACTTCTTCAAGTACTACTGTGCTTATCCAATACATGGACAAATTGAGGTAAAGTTTAATAAATGCCTTAAATATCAACTCTTCCAAAACAACAATGAAAACAATAAAACCAGGGAATAAATGATGAAGAAATGCAAAATGCATGAATTAATAAATGAGAGAGGCTGGATAACTTGGAAGAAAGGGAATCACAAATACTATGTGCTAGAAGTCTTATCACATGAATTTTCTGGCTGACAGTCAAGGTCATTAGGTCTAAAAACTGAATGAAGCAGAAAATCTATTCAAAACGCTGAAATCATACATAGTCAAGACAAAATGTACTTTAGTACTATTATGGCATCTTAGGCCAACTTCACCAGGAAGTAAATTGTAAGGAAGATATTTGCAAGCAGGTCAGATATGCAGAGTGCTTTTATTACAGTACATATAAGAGGATAAGTGGGGCAAATTTGGAGAAGGTGAGACATTGAACAGTGACTCAACATCAGAGACACTCACCAATCCTAGCAGGAGCTCTGGAGCTAGGATGGTACCTTAGAATTTGTGAGAATTGAAATTGGAGGGATAGGCTACTATACCCTGCACTAGCAGTCAATGTTTTAAGGTTAGCTGGTTAGGGATTGTAACCTTCTCCACATAAGTGCTCCACTAAGAGCTATCAGCAGCTAACAGTCTGACTGGAAATGTGTCAAGTTCCTAAAGAGAATAGGCTGTCAGACCACAGCACACACTATTATCCATTCTTTGCATTGCTCAAGTCCTCTTGCTTTGTACAGTAATTTTATCCCAACTGGGAACAGCTCCATAAGATCCTGGTTGTTCCTTTGTTTGTTTGTTTGTTTGTTTATCTGTTTCCACCTGGGGAATCATACAGTAGGAAAGTTTGTGAGAAAAATATAGCCTTGGTCTTGAGGCTGCAACTGCTGTTCATCAACTATTTTCTCCTTATTTCTACTAACCATTCTAAATTCCCCTTATTCTTAGCTAGAGCTTTGCAGGTCTAGGCTGCTTACCTAGTGGGGTGACCTACATCCTTCTACCTAAAGAGTCTGAGTCTCTGGTTAACATGGGTGATCCAGAGGCTAAGGGAGGTGGTACCAATAAAATATCATGATCCCTTGCCCTGTTTCCATATTGAGCCAGTTCTCAGACTCAGTAAACTTTGACTGAGGGAAAAAGAAGCTCTGAAACAACAAGGTCAATTTATTTTGGGAATGAATCTCCTAATTCTTTTCTAAAGAGATGTACAGCCATTGTTTGGGTAGCTATACACTAGGTAAAAAAGAATATCATATGTATTGATAAAAGTAATAACACAAAACAGTTGATCCAGTAAGCCTGGGAAATTAATAGCAATATATTTTATTAATAGTATATGTGAAAAAAATGTATGACAGCATTAAACCAAGATATGGGAGAGAGAAATTGGGAACATACTGTTGTAAAGTCCTTTTCCTATGCATGAAGAAGTGTATTGCTGTTTGAAGGTAGACTCTGGTTAATTAAAACTATATTGTAAATCCTAAAGCAACTGTAAAAAGTAAAGAAAACAATATTTTAAAAAGAGGTATGTATAAATAAGTTAACATGGAGGTAAACAGGATTATACTATATGATCAATTAGTCCAAAAGAAGGCAGATAAAGAGGGGGAAAAAAGAACAGATGCAACAAATAGAAGACAGCTAGCACGATGTTACATTTTAATCCAAACATAGCAACAATTATAAAATATAAATGTTCTGAACAAGCCAATTAAAAGAGATTGTCAGATTGAGGAAAAAAAAGAAGACCTAATTCTGTTTTAACTACAGAAATGTCACTTTAAATACAATAAAATAGGTTAAAAGTAAAAGGGTGGACCACTAACTAAAAGACAGAGTAGGTGTCACAGTAGTTATCAGAAAATGAATATCACTAGGATAAAAACCGGCATTACATAATAAAGGAGTTAATTCTCCAAGAAGATGTAACAATTCTAAATACATGTGCACTTAGAGTTTAAATACACAGATAGTAAAAGTTTTATTTTTTTTAATTTAAAGAAATAGATAAGTCCACAATTTTAACTCTAGACTTTAATTTTCCATTTAATAAAATAGAGAACACACCTACACAAATTTAGTAAGGATATAGATCTCAAAAAATCAATCAACTTGACCAAATTGCCATAACGTACTGCATCCAACATCAGGAGAGTGCATGTTTTTATCAACTGCACATGGAACATTCACCAACATAGACCATAGACCAAGCATCACTAAACTTAACAAGATTCACATCAATGCATTTTGTTATTTGGCTTTGAGAGTATTACAATTAATTTCATGGTTTTTTATTTAATTTATTTTCTATTACTTTCCCTTCTGTTATGAATTATAGAAGTCTTAAGTAGAAAGATGTAAAACAAAACAATCAAATAAAACAAAAATTATAGATAGAAAAATATAGGAAATTATTAGTTACTCCAGGATATTGCTTTGTCATAATCATGAAAAGTTAAAATAACTGTCAATTTCTGAACATTTATTCTGAGTTATAGTTTGTACCACAGAGTCATACCTAAATGATGAATTATCATGGTTCAGATATGATAATCCAGCACAGAAATCAAGGTTTATCTAGACTGTATCTTATAATTATTATACTGTGCCATGTTATCCTTCTTTTGACTGTTTAAATGAGGTCCCACCAATGCATTTTTCTCTTAAAATTTCTTGACACAAAAATGACTCTGGAAAATTTTCATACAAACACAAAAAATCAAGAGTTACTAGCCTTATTCAATCAAACATATGAAAATAAATATTCTTCCAGATTTACTCATATTCATCCTAAATCATAATTTAACCAACATCTTAAATCCCTTTTTGGAAGAGGTGGTACATAAAGTCAATAAAATGGTTAGTACCCATGATCTATATTCCTCTACTAGAATAATTATTGGAATAATATCAAAATTCCACACCAAATTATCTGTGACACTAAGTGAACTCTACAACATGTGCACATTTAGGAAATAAGTAAATGTAGTGCCTTGTTGGATAAAGGAAACAACATATGTTGTACCTTATAAATATGTATTTAATTTAATCCCTGACAGGGCAAATAAAGCATGTATAATAAATGAAATATATTTAAGAATAAAACTTATTTCTAAATTAAAGTAGTTGTCAGTATTAAGAAGAATAACAGTTTTGATTTTAACAAAGAGATTTTTTTTTGTTTGTTTGTTTTTTTTGTGGTACGCGGGCCTCTCACTGCTGTGGCCTCTCCCGTTGTGGAGCACAGGCTCCAGACGTGCAGGCTTAGCAGCCATGGCTCATGGTGCCACCCGCCCCACGGGATGTGGGATCTTCCCAGACCGGGACACGAACCCGTGTCCCCTGCATCGGCAGGTGGACTCTAAACCACTGCGGCACCAGGGAAGCCCAGCAAAGAGTTTTATAATGTGTTATATAACTATTGTACAATATAAATTCATATGCTTGAATTCATGATTACAATATAAACCCATATCAGAACTATAGTAACGGATTGTCAAATAACAGACCATAGGAAAATGTTTACGGTAAACATCAACATAAGCATCAACTGCCTGATGGAAGACTCAGATACTTTTGTTATTAATGATCTGAAAGAGCAAACATATTTTTAATAAGATTTTCATAAAATTTATAAAATGGGGATACTTAATGGAAGTTTGCATAATATATTACAAAGTGAGGAAGTCAAAGGGCTACATTTTATAGTGATAAAGGGATAATTAGTTGAAGTAGAACATATACAAACTAAAGCTTATGAGGAATAAAAATCAGGCATGTTATCAGTGGAATGGGTTATTTGGAAAAAAAATTATTAATGTCTATGAAGGGTGGTGCTGGATGGCAAAAGAAATGAGTGAACACTGTGCTGTGGCATCAGAAAATGTCAGGATATGTGTGCCACAATTTTCAGTTTGTCTGTCATTATAGAATGCATTTCTATTTCTTTTCAAGTGTCCCTGTTGAAAATTAAATCACATATTTGTAAAAATATGAGCTTTATGAACGTAAAATATAAAGAGCATTAAACAGCTTTAAGAGAATAGCATAGCACAAAACCTTGGAGGAAAATGATATATCAATAAAATCTTAAAGTATTAATAATTTTGCCTGAGCAAAATCTTCACAGTAACATTATTGCATTTAAATAATATGCATTTTAGTATTTGATTTAAATATTTCTACCAGAATATCATAAACTACGTGCAGATTGTCTTTCATTTATAACTTACTTGAATACTAAACATAATTTCGAAGTACCTAAACCATTAATTTTTCCTGATTGACTTGAAAATAATTAAGGTAGACTGAAAGAATTCTGCAGGTGAGAAAATGCAAATGAGCTAAGAATCCTGAAAGATGTGGTTTTCTTAACTTCTATTTTATTCATTGTATTGTGTTCTTATTAGAAAGAATAAATACATATTTTTGTCCCAGTGTGATCCATTCCTCAAAACTTACTGATTCAGAGATAGCTGATCTCTTAATCTGACATTTAGGTTATCTCTCCCACACTTAGTTTTTTAGGACAGTTGGCCCTCTGTATCGCGGATTCTAAATCTGCGAACATGGAGGGTGTACTGCACTAGCCATTTTACAGAAGGGACTTGAGTGTTTGAGGATTTTGGTGTCCTCATGTCGGGGGTGAGGGGGCCTTGGGAGTGGGCTCCTGGAACCAATCCCCTGATGATACTCAGGGACATCTGTGGTTGCAAGCTTAGTAGAGCAGAGTCAATGACTCAAAGAGACAGGTAATCCTGACATGGCTGTGATTTTTGTTAGAATATTAGGGAATAACTGCTTTTATCCCCCCACTCAGACACAAAGAAGTTAGTATGAATTCAATATTACTTTACTTTAGTCTTTACTTTTAAAATTCAGCAATATTGTCAAATAAATAGAAAATGTCTGACCATACATCTAGTTACTCCACTTCCAGATACATGACCTTATTCTCTGTATATTACCTTTGCTAGGAATATCCTTAATTGTTTTCCATAAACAATTTTAATTTATATCAACAAGCTTGAACTAATAGTTTAATTGAGGATTATGAAAATAAAATCATTTTTGACACATAGCTCATATCAAAATAATTATTTCAATGAATACTTGCTACAGAGCATTTAGAGTATTTATTAAGTTGTGAAAATAAATATTGAATGTGAAATTAATAGTAAAAATTGATCAAATTACTACATCTACACCTCACTTTTTGCTGTGTATATTATAGACAATTTTTTTTACCCTCTGAATATGAAAAGTTTTTCAAGGTCTATTTTTGAGGAGATATGATCAAGATAAAAGGAATGTGAATTCAGTTTGGTCACGAATGCAAGGACATCTTATTTTCAGAGCTAAATAGAAGTGAACTGTCCTAAGTGTGAAAAGCTATTTCTCAACTAAAATAGGAAAAGATCTGATCAGACCACCTGTGACCATTATCCACATCTAGCACAAATAGCCCTGGTGAGAGAAGAAAATCAGTTCATTTTCTTCTTGAGAACAGGTATATTTGCCAGGGATTTGTTGTTTCTCTGCCTGTCACTGACATAGAGAAATAATAAGCCAGCTTCATCCCAGTGCCGAAGTCACTCCTGGAGAGTTCAGATATGTACTGCAGGAGAGAATGTTACCTTCTTCTGATCCATAAACTTCTATTCAAGGCACCGTTACTAAAAAATATTTTTAAATAAATAGAATATCTATGAAATATGTATATTTTCAATTGTATGTTTGTCTGTTTATATATAGTGTGTGCATATATATATACATGTATATGTGTACATATGTCTGTATTTATTCTCAGGTATATTATATGAAATGAATTTATGGGCATAATTTACAAATACATGATGCTACTATTTGTCTGTTTACAATTATACTTGACTGAATAGATAGCCTAAGTATATAAAATATCCTAAGTATAAATATAAAATATATTTTATATAAAATATACTTAAAATATTACAAAAAATATAAAATAAGGTAATTGATGTACTTTTAAGCACATAGCAGCTTTAACATTGTTTAATAGCAAATACAATCATAGTTTTAAAAATACAGGTTTAACAAAACTTTCTTCATTTTTTGTGAGCATTCAAATTTAGGAAGGGATTTCTTGATCTTTGTGTGATCTTTGGGAAGTAATTTCACTTTTCTGAGTATGATTTCCCTCATGTCTAAAATTGTCTTGTTGAAATATTTGCCTTCTGTGGTTGCTTCTTAATATAGTTCTCTAATTCTATGATTTGATAAGCTATCTAAGCACAACACATGTATCGATTTTGACACTTTGATATTCCTTGTTTAAAATTCTAACTTTCTTTTTTTTTTTCCCCTTCACCCATTTCTCCTACTCCCCACCCCCTGCCTATGGCAACCACACATCTGTTTTCCTATCTGTGAACTTGTTTTTCTTTTGTTTGGTTTTGTTGTTGTTGTTTTTAGAGACCATATATGAGAGATCATATGGTATTTGTCTTTCTCTGACATTTCACTTAGCATAATGCCCTGAAGACCCATTTATGTTGTTGTAACTGACAAGATTTTATTCTTTTTAATGGCTAGAAATATTCAATTTGTAATATATATGTATGTATGTGTGTATATATATATATATATATATATATATATAATCAATCAAAATTTCTTCATCCATTCATCCCTTGATGGACACTTAAGTTGTTTCCATATCCTAACTGCTGTAAATAATGCTGCAATGAATGTGGGGGTGCATATGTCTTTTTGAGTTAGTTTTCTTTTTCTTTGGATTAACCCTTAGAAGTGAAATTACTGGATTATAAGATAATTCTATTTTCAATTTTTTGTCCTCAAAAATTTTTGAGGACAAATTTTTTCCACACTTTTCCATAGTGATGCATTAATTTACATTCACACCAATAGTGTATGAAGGTTCCCTTTTCTCCATATCCTTGTCAACATGTTATTTCTTACCTTTTTGATAATAGCTATTCCGACAGGTGTGAGGTGATGTCTTTTTGTGGTTTTATTTGCATTCCCCTGATGATTAATGATGCTGAACATTTTTTCTTGTACTTGTTTGCCATCTGTAAGTCTTCTTTGAAAAAAAAAGTCTATTCAAATATTCTGCCCATTTTCTAATCAGATTGCTTTTCTCTTATTGAGTTGTATGAGTTCTTTATATATATATATATATATATATATTTATTAAACCCTTATGAGCTATGTGATCTACAAATATTTTCTTCCATCAATAGGTTGCTTTTTCACTTTGTTGATGGTTTCCTTTGCTGTGCAGAAACTTTTTAGTTTGATGTAGTCCCACTTACTTATATTTGCTTTTGTTGCTTTTGTTTTGGTGTCTTTATTTAATTAAGATTTATTGAACAACTATCATGTGTCACGGTCTATGATAAGCAGGAGACAAAATTACACCAAACCAAATTTATCAACATGGAATATCAAATTAAATTATTAAAATAATATTGTGTGAAAAGGTCTTAAATATCACTCTGGGAAATATTTATTGTAATAAAAATGAGTAATCTGAGTCAAAAAGATGCTAAGTAACTGATTAAATTGAACTTAGTTCTTAGTGAAGTTTGAACTCTATCATATTTCCTGTTTTTGGTTTTACTATTGCATTTTGCTTCAACAACACATATATAACTACTTAATAATGCATTCATCATATACTCACTTAATAGAAGTTTAAAAAAACAGAAAAAATTCAAGAAAATCATAGCCTCACTGTTAGTATTTTGGTACATTTATAACATATTTTATCTATGCACATTACATATTGTTTTAGTTCTTTATTTAGCATTATACCATAAGTATTTCCCATTTATGTTTTTCAAAATCATAATTTAAATACTTTTATAATAACACATTATAAGATACAATATAATTTTGGCATACTCAATTTCAGAAGTTAATTCTCATTTCTTTAGTAGAGGAGTATAAATATTAATTTTACTCATTAATACACATACATGTATAATTCAAGTTTGTGCTAAAGAAAGTAATTTTTACATGATCATCATTATAAATAATGTGATTAGAATATTTATGAATAGTTTTTTGTCCTCTTTACTCATTATTTCCTACTAATATATTCCATGTAGTAAGAGTCTCCTTTAAATTCAAGTGTCTGTAAAACTACCTCCCAAAAGCAACAAAATTGTGCCTAGACAATTTGCAGTTTTCTTCTCAAATCATAAACCGTGATAATTTCTCTAATCTACACTTCTAACTGAATTATTTTTACACAAATTGTTTTGATGCAAATGCAAGATATTATTTACATGTATTTCTTCAAATGTCTTCAGTGGTTCTCTATTTATTAAAGTAAGAAATATAAATCTCCTGACTGATATTCAGAATGCTTTTTAATCTGCTCAGGTTTACTTTTCCTAATATATCTTCATGTCTTTTCCTGACAAGAAAATTATATGCACACAGCTCAAAGAATCACATGACTTTTAAAAATTGCATATCTATGCCCTTGATATTCTTGTGCTAACTTAAATCCCACCTTTCTGCCCAAATTTTGGTTGTCCGTCACCAACAATCCACCAGGGAAAGTGGCCTTTATCAGAATTTCTATAGCATTCATTGACACAGCTATACATTTAGTGGCTATGGACATAAAAATTCCTCTTAGTGTTTTGTAAAATTTTAGTTATATTTCTTATATACTAACCCATATCAAGTTCATTGGAAATGAGAGTTTTATAAGCCCTTCTTTCTTAGTCACAGTCGTGTATAGTTCTGCATAACATACAGTGACTGTTTGAATATAACTTTATTTTGCCTTTGTTCCAAATTATGTATCTTGAATATTTCCCATAACCTTTATTTATCAGGTGAATTGATCCATCTGAAGTAAACTGAAATAAAAGAAAGCTTTACTTATTGTTACTATTATTTCTTAGATTCACAGACCAAAGAAAAAAATAAATAAATAAACTTATGGTCACCAAAGAGGAAAGGGGTGGGTAGGAATAAATTAGGAGTTTAGGATTAACAGATGCACACTACTCTACATAAATAGATAAACAACAAAAACCTACTGCATGGCACAGGAAACTCTATCCAATATATGTGATAACCTATAATGGAAAAGAATCTGAAAAAGGATAGATACATATGTGTAACTGAATCACTTTGTTCTATATCTGAAACAAACAAGACATTGTTAATCAACTGTACTTTAATAAAAAGCTGTTTGTTTTGAAAAATAAGTACGATTATTTCTGTCTATATATAATTAACAAGAGTCAAATTAAACATTAAGTAAAATGGGATTGGAGGAGAACATATGTATCAATTTTGTTAACTGGAATGGTCAGTCAGTCATAATAAACATAGATGTAACCACAAGCCATACTTGAATATACTTGTAGGTTGGCTTGGGGGAGTATAACCTTAAGTGAAAATAAGACAATCAGGAAGATTTAAACAAATGAAACTTCTTATGAAAGTTACAAACACTCAAATAAAAGTAAAGAGGGAGAGTCTCTGGCATCTTTTCATCTCCCACATTAAGAAAGTTTGGAGACTGAATTATAATGAAATCTGCATTTGCTTTATAAAATTTGGGGCACTTTATGTATGACAGAAAAAGTCAATGTCTCTTTCTAAAACAGTCTTCTAGATGCATCAGTATTTGCTGTCTTCACTATGAAAATCACCAATCTGATGACCTGACCTTGAAATATATAGTAACCCCCTTATTATTTTCCTCAATTAAGTTATAGTAGCTAAGGGTGACAAAGAAGGGTAACTGGCACATTTAAGTATTCATAAATGTTTGTGGAATGAAATAAATAAATATATTATTTAATTATGACTGGATTTATACCATAAGGCTGATATTTGTTTCCTAATGCCCCAAAACCAAATGCAATTTAGAGAATTAATCACTGAAATATTGAACCTACTTGATATTCTGCAGAAAAAAAAATTAGAAATGTGGCCAATAAATTAACAGATCTTCTATCACTCCAGTTAACCACTAATAACTCTAAAGTGGCCCTTCCTAACAAAATAATTATGTTTTTTAGATTTGAATAAAAGATCATTTACAATCACCTTTTCTACAAAGTTAGGAATTTCAGAATGTGGCAAAAAATAGTAGTAACTTATTTTTTCCTTCTATAAAGTATCAACATTAGAAGCACTGAGATGTTGTTGTAGTGGAGAGCCTAGCCTGTGATTTTCAAACAGCTGTGATTTTCTGAAAACTGCTTTTCAAAAATCAGGTTATTTAATTGATCCAATTTTACTGAAAAAGAAAATGTTATCTAGCGCAGATCTGGATTAGCATTTACACATCTTCTAATCTCTGGTGAGGACCTCAGTACAAATATCTGTTTGGATGTCTTGGCTGAGTTCACATACAACCATCTGTTTATGGAAGGATAACGTCTTCAAAATTGATCAGAACCTTTGATGAGACATTAAGAGCACAGATATTTTTTTCATTATTGTTGTACTTTCATACCATGTTACACTGAAAAAAAATAAAGCAGAAGAATATCCATGTTCTAAGGTGTATCAGTCAGTCAGTGACACACTAGTTGAAACAGTCCAAATTCTTCCATACAAAGTTTAACTTCTGTATAAATGAAGACCAAAGTAAGTGGACCTGTTTAATCTAATATTCAGATTTTTAACAAATATCTCTGAGAAATCTATAACAAAAGTTATAAGTAATAACCTATTAGAAACAACAAAAACAAACTTCTGATTGCAAACTGGTACTGTCTTTTATTTAATGTTAAAGAGAATGGGGAAAACAATTTCAAGAACAACGAATCTAAAACTTTTTTAAAAAATGATTTTGCTCTGATTGAAAAACAAATGGAAAATAATACCTACCAGTCTGTCAACATGATAATAAATTTGATGAATAAAAATTGCCTACCAGGTGATGAGAATCATGAATATTTTAAATTTTCATAGAATAGTAGAACAATGGTAATCATATTTATAAAAACAAGAAAACATATTATATCAGAAAATGTGGCATTCTTGAGCTGCTTGAAACCACCCTAGCCTGCTGTTAAGCTATTTCAGGTGTATTATCATTGAGGCTCTCAATATACTTAAAAAATGGAAACTCTTATGATGATTATTATCTCAGTCAATATAAGCTATGTGCTCTGTATAAACACAAACTCTTAGTAGCTAATGCAGCCGAAGTCTCTCTCTTTTTTTTAAATTGAGGGGCTTTAAGGTTTTGTTTGTGTTCATTTATTTATTTTTTTTTGTACTTTTTCCCTTGCTCATACAAAATCTGCTGCAGGTTCATCTGGGTTATTTGCCAAGGGAGTTGACTTCCATTTTGTGGCTTAAACATCTCAACACATACTTCCATGATCACTGCAAGAGAGAATAATCTTGCACTAGCAATTGAAAGCTTTGGCCATGAAGAGACACATGCCATCTCTGCCCCAATCCATTGGTCAAAATTAGTTGCATGTCACTGTCTAGCTAAAGGATAGAGGTAGGAAATATAATCTTGGGCCTGGAAAGAAAAAAAAAAAAAAACTAGATATATGTGAGCAAATATACATTTGTATATGTGTGGATGTAGATTGTACACACATAAATATATATGTATATATGCATATAATATGTATGTTGGTATATATATAGTATTCTTTATTTTGAAGATCAAACATTAACCCATGTGATGATGTTAGATGAGCTTGATAAATGTTTTAATTTTGCCATCTTGCATCTTTTGTTACCATTTTTCTTGAGTCAAAATTTAAAAAGAGGGCTTCCCTGGTGGCGCAGTTGTTGAGAGTCTGCCTGCCAATGCAGGGTACACGAGTTCGTGCCTTGGTCTGGGAAGATCCCACATGCCACGGAGCAGCTAGGCCCATGAGCTGTGGCCGCTGAACCTGCACATCTGGAGCCTGTGCTCTGAAACGGGAGAGGCCACAACAGTGAGAGGCCCACATAATGCAAATAAATAAATAAATAAATAAATAAAATAAATCAATCAATAGCAAGTCCTAATTTCACTTTTATCAGAACATTTTTCCTCATAGTATATATTATTTTCACCTTTCAGGAAAATATACAGTTTAGGCTACACATTTTCAAAAAATGAGAATATTTGCCCATATTCCTTTTCTCTTATGTCTTATGGTAATTGAATTGTGGTGTCTGCAAAAAACAAATGGGATTACTTTAAATGTTGCTGGTTGGGATATCAGATTTGTGGCTTCCTAGGTGCATGTCTTATACATGAGGCTTAGTTCTGGGCTTGAAACTAATTTATTTCATTGTATCTCCTGGATTTTTTTCACAAAGAAGAATCATGATTTATATAAATTTTACTTTTATTTTCAGAAAATTGAACTCCCAAAATAATATGTTTGCTTGTTTTTCAGATTACTCTTGGCAAGGTATTTGAAATAAAATGGGTCCATAGAAAAGACTAGAAGCAACCAAAAGATTCAGGGAGTACATAATGAACAGGTATATTCATAAATGCATAACTTCCATAGTAGTTCTATTTCAGATAAATCAGAAAGTAAATGTTAACTGCCTCTACATCCTTGATTTTATGGACAAGAATGGGTCCAGCTAGGTTTTGGTGACCACCAGCATCTAATTTCAAAGTCTTCTTAGTGCAGGAAATGAAGATAAAGAGAATGCAGTCTAAATTCTCTAGCTTAACAAGCTTGAGATCCTTATTCAAAAGTAAACATTATCTAATTATTATGTTCCCACATACAAATGTTTATCTAAGTAACTTCAGCAGAGTTTATCTTTGTTTAAGAATCTGGTGGGTGACAATTTGGGAGATTTCAGCTAGAATCTTTTGCCTTACTAGGTCTGCAGCTGGGAACAATGTAAAGACCAATAATCTGATCATTTAATTTTGTAGATTTTAGAATGTTCAAAAGGGTTGGGAAGGGGTCTCAACTCACAAAGCTCACTAGAGATAGTGGCAAGATTAGTATACATCCCTCATAAGTTACATAGTATCTGTTCCATTTCAAAGCAAGCTTTTTTTTAAGGTAACTACCTGAAATCATACTTTTGATTAGCTTTCCAAACATAACTTAGCCTTCTTTAAATTTATCTGTTTCAAGCTCTGCCATTTTTAATCTTGGCTCATTTTATGCTTTCCACTCAGAGCATCAACTAAATCTAAAATAAGTATTACCTAAATAACTTTAACAAAAAATAAGAAGAATCGGTCTATTTACCTGAATAAATGAATGCATTTCTTACTTTCCTTTTATGTCTGATACACTATCAGCCTTGTCCCAGCCTCCTACTGCACAGGTAAAAACAGTCGGAGAAAAATAACACACTGAGAAGATTGTTAGCAATATAAATTCATAGTCACTGACCTCAGCTGGACCTCAATACTTGTTGAAATTTTTATTATTACATTTGTTTTGTCTAGTTTTTATGGTCAAATTTTTCTGTTCTCCAAACTCTTCTACCTGTACGACTCTCAGCAGATGACTTTGCCTCCTACTTCACTCAACTGCACTGCTTCACCATTCTTCAATTCTCACAACTGAAACAAAATTTGGCATAGTCCAGGTTTTCCTAATTGAGTGATGGTAACTTCATACCATGTTGTTTCTACTTCATAGAAAAAATAAAGTCTGTCAGAAACAACCACTTCAAATTCCTGCCACCAAGTCTTCAATTCTACTTGTATCCACACTTATTTATTTGTAATATATGCAAGTAGTATTTTTCAATAGACCCTAATTTTCTCTCAATAATATCTTTAGGGAATATCCATGTTGGAGGATGTCCGTGTCTGGGTGAGTGTGCATGTCTCATATTGGTTGTGTCTAACTGCTGCATTGTGTACAGTGGTGTATATCCATCACAGTTTTATTCCCCCAGTGGTGGACTTCGGAGTAGCCACCAATTTCCCTCTACCATAAGCAACTCTGTGACGAATTTCCTCAAACACCTACGTATGTGAGAACTCTTGAAGTTGACGTATTTAAGAAGCAGGATTTTTACCTACACCTACTTTGAGTACAACTATTTATAAATAGAATGACTTAAGTTCTTTTATATTCTCAACTGCTGTGCTTCACCATTCTTCAGTTCACACAACTGATATAAATTTGGCATATTCCAGGTTTTCCTAATGGAGTGATGGTAACTTCAAATTTGTAACCACAAATCTGATTTCTCTATGAGTTTCTTTGTTTGTTTTTGAAGTATACTTGACCTGCAACATTATGTTAGTTCCTGTTACCACTACATAGTGATTTGGTGCTTCTGTGCATTTGAAAATGATCACCATAGTAAGTGTAGTTATATCACCATACAAAGATATTTCATAGATATTGATTATATTCCCCTGTATATTTTGTACCCATAACATTTATTTTGCAAATGAAGTTTGTACATCTTAATCTCCCTCACCTATTTCTTTCTTCCCTCTACTGTCCTCCCCTCTGGCAACAACTTATTTGTTCTCTGTATTTATAGCTAGCTCTGTTTTGTTATGTATGTTCATTGTTTTGTTTTTTAGATTCCACATATAAGTGGAATCATACAGGATTTGTCTTCCTCTGTCTGACTTATTTTACTTAGTATAATACACTCTAGTTCCATGCACGTTGCTGCAAATGCCAAAATTCCATTCTTTTTGATGGCTAAGTAGTATTCCGTTGGATATCCTTCTTTATCCATTCATCTGTTGATGGACATTTAGGTTGCTTCCATATCTTGCCTATTGTAAATAATGCTTTAATGAGCACAAAGGAGCATATATCTGAGTGTGTTGTCTTCCTTGGATAAATACTCAGGAGTGGAATTGCTGGATCATATGGTAGTTGTATTTTAAACTTTTTAAGAAATCTCCATTTTGTTTTCCATAGTAGCTGCACCAATTTACATTCCCAAAAATAGTGTATGAAGGTTTCTTTTCTCTACATCCTTGCAAACACTTGTTATTTGTTATCTTTGATAATAGCTATTCTGACGAGTATGAAGTTATATCTCATTGTGGTTTTGACTTGCATTATTCTGTTGGCTAGTGATGTTGAGAATCTTTTCATGTGCCTGTTGGCCACTTATATGTTTTCCTTAGAAAAATATGTATTCATATTCTATACTCATTTTTAACTGGGTCACTTTTTTATGTTGATTTGTATGAGTTCTTTGTATATTTTTTATATTAACCCATTGTCAGATATATCATTGGCAAATATCTTTCTCATTCAGTTGGTGGCCTTTTAATTTTATTGATAGTTTCCTTCACTGTGCAAAAGCTTTTTAGTTTGATGTCCCATTTAAAAAAAATTACTTTTGTTTCCCTTGCCTGAGGAGACATATCCAAAATATATGACTAATAGTGAAATTGAAGACAGTGCTGCCTATATTTTCTTCTAGACATTTTTTATTTCCATGTGCATGGAATACATCTTTCCATCCCCTCACTTTCATTCTGTGTGTCTTCAGATCTGAAGTGAGTCTCTTGTAGCCAGTGTATATATGGATTTTTTTTTATCCATTCAGTCACTCTATATCTTTAGATTGGAGTATTTAGTCCATTTGCATTTAAAGTAATTATTGACATATATGTACTTATTGCCACTTTTTAAATTGTTTTGATATTGCTTTTCTAGTGCTCCCCCCCATTCTTCTTTTGTTTTATTCCCTTGTGATATTTAGTGTCACGTTTGGATTCCATTTTTTAATTTTTCTGTGTGTTTTGCTCCTATAAATGGCATTTTTATTTTTGTAAGGCATTATTTTTGTTTATTTTATTGACATAATTGAAAAACAGTGAAACCCACTGACCCTGTTTACACTAGGATCAGTTTTGACAAAGGAGAAACCTGTGTCACCCACATCCTTATCAATATATATTTTCTAGATCCCAGAAGTCTTCTTTTTGCTCATTATCAGTTAAGGCCCATGTTTGCTGACATAAGCATCTCTGATTTCTGTCTCCATGGGTTTTTTCTGTTCTTGATCTTTACAAAGGGAATTATGTAGTTATGTATAATTATATATCTAACTTCTTTTACTCAATTTAATATTCTTGGTATTATCCACATAATTCTGCATAGCATTCCATTGTATAAATAGGATAGATTGTGTATTTGTTTTCCTGTTGATGGAATCGTGGCATGTATCCAGTTTTTGCTAGTATGACTAAAGTTTTCTTGAACATTCTTGGATAAGGCTTACTGTGAACATATTTTCATTAAAAAATAATATCTATAGGGGTTTGAGATTAACATATACACACTACTATATATCAAATAGATAATCAGCAAGGACCTACTGTATAGCACAGGGAACTCTACTCAATATTCTGTAATAACCTATATGGGAAAAGAATCTGTAAAAAATAGATATATGTATATGTATATGTATAACTGAATCACTTTGCTGTATACCTAAAAATAACACAGCATTGTTAATCAACTATATGCCACCATAAAAAAAATAAAAAATAATAAACAATAATAATATCTAGAGTGGAATTGCTGAATTAGAGGGTAAGTGAATCTTTAAGTTTATGAGAATTGCTCAAATGTTTTTAAAAATATTTGGACCTGTTTAATCCTATCAGTAAGAAAGTTTACGTGGCTCCACACCTTCATCAACATTTGTTATTGTCAGATTTTTTTTTTAAATAAGTCTCTTTGTTTTCCTATTTTAGATGTTAAAAATCAGACATTTGCCTCTGAATATTGCTAGGGCTATATCCTACAAATATCAGAATGATGTGTTTTTAATATTATTCAATTAAAATGTATTTTTAAAAGTTTTCCTTTGATTTTTTGCTTGACACTGTTATAGAGATATGTTGTGTCTCATTTTCAAGTATTTGAAGATTTGCTAAATATCTTGATGTTAATTATTTCTGCTAGTACACCTTTGTGTTTCAGAAAATATGCTTCATATGATACCATGAAATTTATAGAGACATTGTTTGTTCATTCTTAGTGAATATTTCATATGCATTTGAGAGGAATCCACTCTGTTTTTGTGGAATGGGGTTTTCTATACATATATATTACATCATCATGGTCATTTGTGTTTTTCAAATTACCTACATAATTTCAGATTTGTTTGTCTACTTTTTCTTTCAGTTATTGACAATGTATTGTTAAAGTCTGCAACTGTTTTTGGATGTGTTTGTTCTTCCTTTAATTATGTCTTTTTTCCTTTATCTGGGAGCTATATGATTTCATACATACATATTTCACACTGTAAGTATTTTTGATAATATTAATTATTTTGTCAATATGAATGGGCCGTATGTATATCCAGTACTATTGTTTTTTTTAATCTACTTTTTCTGACATTAGTAGAGTCACTTCAGCTTTTTATGTTTGATGTTCACATGGAAACACTTTTTCCTTTTTAGATTTTCAATATCTATGGCTTTATGTTGAAAATGCTTCAGTGTATATTTGTGTATTTGTTTGTTTTTTTTTATCAGCATATTTACTTCAAAAGACAAAATAATTATGTATTTTCCTGCAAAGAAATCTCCCAATGTATTATTGCCAGCTAGGCAAAATATTCGTATTCTTTCCCTTAAGTAAATGTTTATATTATTGAGGTATTTATTGGGATTAGATTTAGATGAGAAATAATTTCCTGGGTATTAGCTTTTTAGCTTCTCTGAAGCTAAGGCTATATTTCTCTCTGTGCTATATGATTTTCCAAGACATTCTTAGGGGCTTATAATTATTTTATTACTTTATTACAAATTACACCTGAACTCTATCATTTTACATATTTAATTCTAGGTGTAATCTATTTTCTTATCAGGTTTTTAAAACTGCAATTAGTCTCATCTCCATTACTCTCCAAATGTCTAGAATTCTTTCTCCCATTTTTTTTTCCCTTCAAGACCAGTTTAAAATATTAATTCAGTAGCTTGGCTACTAAAAACATCATTAATTTTATTTCAGTCCTAATTTATAGCAAGCTATTATCCCTCCTGTCTCATGCCTTTCTGCTACATTTGTTGCTTGTATCTTTTATTTTATGCTCTCACTTATTTTCACTTGCTATCAAGCTTTTACCAATCAATGTGTGTGAATGTATATGTGTATATCCGTGGCACCTTTTCACTTTTATTTTGTACCAAGCAATTAAAGTTTTTTTGACATTTTACATCTTTATGTCTTCTTTGTGTGGCCTTTCTATATTAAAGATTATTGTATTTCCTGTGTGAAATTCAATACAAATTCCATTAGTAAACATTCCTTTCAAATTCTCTTATAAAAGGTACCCACTCAGGAGGATACTACTTTCTCCCTTTTCCTTTTTGTTTCTCCCCAAACACTGTAACACAATTATAAAGTTTATTTTTAAACAGATGGGGCTTAGAAGTTAAAGTTAGATGAATGGTGATGGCAGTGATAATATAGTGAGAAGAAAACTGGCAAATTATTATACCAGAAACCAGATTTCCTTTTCTATTAAGTATATGTTACTGTTACACACTTGGGCAAAAAGTATTCTTCAAAATTTTTGCAAACCAGGAAATATATTTATATATACGTGAGCAAAAAGAGTGAAAATAAAAAGGGAAATTGAAGAAAAATAAAGATGTGGAGGAAAATCATGATTTGGAAGTGCCATCCTAAACAGGAGCATTTATGATTGAAAAATCTATCAACTAATACCTAAGAGTATTAAATAATATATTTTGTTTTACTCAGGAAAAATAATCTTGCTGTTTAAATGGGATTTCTGCAGATTTTATTCATCTATTTTGTGTGGTGTTTTCATTACCTTCTGTTTTATATATATATATATATATATATATATATATATATATATATATATATATATCTTCCATAAGAAATTTCCAATTGAAAAATGGAAATTGAATATTCAAACAAAGCAAATACAAACTCTGTGGAATTGGGTGGCGAATATTTAGGAAGAAATGTCCCTTTTAGCCAAGACCAAGTTTTAGAAACAAATTGACTACACTAACTGCGTTTTAATAAAAATCATTTCACTGCCTCAATATGCATGGCAAACGGCTGCAAGTGTCAGGTTCAGATAAGCTGAAAGCAAGATGACTGAAAGGTACATTTTTAAATCAACTTCCTGAATTATCTTTGACCCTGGTATGGCTTCACATGTGATGTAATTATGAAGCATAACATGCTAATATTTTCATAACAAAAAATAAAAATTGGTCTTTTAATTCTTTGGAAATTGTTCATGATGTTATCCTTGTCCTGTTACTTCAATGAATTTTAGATATACTCTTCCCCTTAAACTTAGTCTTCTGACTAAAAAGTGCCAGACACCAAATTTTGGTGACATCACTTTCATTCTGTGTTCCATTATGCACATTTCCCAAGTTCTGAAATTTATGCATTTCAGTAGCTAATATTTTTTTTTCCTGAGGCCATAGTTGGGTAAAGTCTTTTAAAAATGAATTTTATCTAGGCATGGCCAAAGGGGTTTACTTTTTTAAAGTAGAAAGTTAAAGACATGTGGATTAAAAATAACATGCCTAGTTGTGTATATTAAAAGTAGGATGGGAAATATGGTTTAGATTTTATTTTCTTTCCTGCTCTATGCTTCAAAAAGTTTTAGGGTCTTCACTTTTATGTTAATCATCCTTTGCTCTTAATGCCCAAATCCCATCCTATCCTTCCTCCTTCTGATCTTTCTTTCTTTCCTTTGTTCTTTCTTTCTTTTTTCTTTCTCCTTTCTCTCTCTCTCTCTTTCTTTCTTTCTTTCTTTTTCTTCCTTTATGACCTTTTTGGACTAGAAAAAGCATGATATAGAATCAATATTTTCTAAGCTGTAGTTAGCATTAAAATTTTGAGCATGAAAAGATAATTTGGGGAAATAGGTATAAAGGCTCTGATGTAGAAAAGAGCTTATCTACTTCAGGAAACTAAAAGAAGACTAATAGAGAAATGAGCATTCTAATTGATCAAATGTTATACATGTGGATTTTGATATTGCCGAAAATAAGAGTTTGAGAAGAGAAGAAAGATTACAAAGTATTTAAATTCTTCAGTGATTGCAAAGAGAATGACTAAGAGGTAAATAGGTGAAAGTATTTAAGAGAGGTGAGAATGTTTGAACTTTGTGTAATATACATGAAAGATATATTTTGTTGTTACTTTTCTGTTGTTGTTTTTGTTTCTATATTTTAGGACAGAAAACGTCCAACAACAGTGACAACTGCAAACAAACAGGTATCAGTTTACCCTCCAAGTATTGGTAGGCAAAACAACAAAAATAGTTTCAGATCAATGAGGCTATAGGGGACGTTATTGTGCAATTGATAGCTCTTTTTTCAGAACAATAGTAAATTGTGCAAATATAGGCAAGGTTGTTGTTCTTAAGTAGTAAGAGGTATGGAGAGAGCAGGAAGGGAAGGAGGATTGGATTCGGTTAGGAAATATATATAAATGATATTTTAGGTTGAATTGGAACGATGGACATTCTGTCAGGAATTGTGGTCAGCAGAACTCTGAGGTGAGATGGATTCTAACAGTCTGAGATGAGACAAGATAAGGAGACCTATTGCTATCTTCCTGAACATATCTTCTCAACTATAGCAGCATATTATGTATAGACTCTTGGAAGCTTCAAGCTACACATGGTGTTTGTACACCAAAGATAACTTATTTTTTCCTGCTTCTGAACTAGTTATTCCAGTGAAGGTGAAACAATGACAAGTGTATTTGTAGCAATAAATAAATAATAGAAACCAAAAGGCCCAAAGCAGTGAATTACTTATGATGCATATTCACAAATTAAAACAGGCAGTATATTAGTCTGGTAAGGCTGCCATAAAAAAATGACCACTGACTGGCTTGCTTAAATAACAGAGATTTCTTTTCTCACAGTTCTTCATGTTGGATGTCTGAGATGAAGGTATCAGCAAGATTGGTTTCTTCTGAGGCCTCCCTCCTTGGCTTGCAGATGTGTCTTCACATGGTCATCCCTTTGCATGCACATGTAACTCATGTTTCTACCTATGTGTCCAAATATTCTGTTTCTACAAGGACACCGGTCCTATTGGACTAGGGTCCACCTCAAAGACCTCATTTTAACCTAACCATCTCTTCAAAGACAACCTTCATCTCCAAATATTACCACACTCTGAGGCACTGGGGTTTAGAATATATCAATGAACATATGGATTTGGTGGGGGGTGCACAATTCAGTCCATAACAAGCAGGTAAGGTTAATATGCTTTTACCTTAAGGGTCCATCTGTGTACCTTTACAACAGAGGATAGTCTATCCTAACATCTACTCATAAGTTTGGTAATGAGCAGCAAGGACAGAGTTCAATATACCTAAAGAGAGCACTATTATTGGAGTTTATTCTTTGGCCTCTTGGCACTTCATGAAAATGCAGAACTAAGGATAAATAATTTGCCAAACAGACATAGTATGTGGTTTTCATTCAGCACAACCAAGATAAATTGTAAACCACTTCCAAGTGTGTATAAATAAACATAAATTAGATTATGCAATACAACACAATTTACCATGGTTTTAAAGAAAAAGAAAACAACTATAGTAAAATTTCAGATCTGCTACTAATTCCTTACGTGACATTAAACACCTCATCCAGACATTATAAACCTTTTTCTACTCTCTTCAAAATGAGAGATATGGATATATGATACCTAGGGATTCTTTCGATTCTAAAAGTTTCTGTATTTTTTCAAATTTTTGATAAGACTAGCATAAAAATGAAGTAAGTTTTGGAGAAATGTAACAATATGACAAATATATTATTATCCTCACTTTATAAACATAAATATATTTTTAACATCTTTATTGAAGTATAATTGCTTTACAAGGGTGTGTTAATTTCTGCTTTATAACAAAGTGAATCAGTTATATATATACATATATTCCCATATCTCTTCCCTCTTGCATCTCCCTCCCTCCCACCCTCTCTATCCCACCCCTCTAGGTGGTCACAAAGCACCGAGCTGATCTCCCTGTGCTATGCAGCTGCTTCCCACTATCTATTTTACATTTGGTAGTGTATATATGTCCATGCCACTCTCTCACTTCATCACAGCTTACCTTTCCCCCTCCACATATCCTCAGGTCCATTCTCTAGTAGGTCTGTGTCTTTATTCCGTCTTACCCCTAGGCTCTTCGTGACCTTTTTTTTTTTCTTAGATTCCATATATATGTGTTAGCATACAGTATTTGTTTTTCTCTTTCTGACTTACTTCACTTTGTATGACAGACTCTAACTCCATCATTCACCTCACTACAAATAACTCAATTCCGTTTCTTTTTATGGCTGAATACATAAATACTTTTTACTTTCTTATAATTCAATGTTGTGTTTACATTTTTTGGGAAGGGAAGGACTGACATTAAGCCTAGCTTCAACTCTATATAAATCTTCTAGTACTACTTCCCATCTCCAGTTAAATCCTGTTTTCAACAACATTACTCTGATTGCTTGAGAGGTGCATCACAAATTTCAAATTTTCTGTGTGCTACAAGGTGGAAGAAGAGTTTTAAATATTCTTTTGTAATTAGGTCTACTTACCATGTGGTCTTATAATATAAACCCACCCCCCTACAGCTCCCCTGCTAAACTTCTAGCAGGATACTTAAAAAGCAGTTTCTGTACACTCAGGAAAGGAGCAAAACCAAAGTAAAACATATGAACAAAAAATAGAATAACTATATAAAAATCTAACTAGGTTCCATCATAATCTGTGAAAAATACCTTCCGTCTCAAAAGTAATTTTCTTTAAACTTACAAATGTTAAATTTACCCACTTATTATTTCTTTGAAGTTCACATATACACTCACTTATTTTGAACATAAGGGTCAAAATAAATGCTCTGGGGCTTCACTGGTGGCACAGTAATTGAGAGTCCACCTGCCGATGCAGGGGACACGGGGTTTTGCCCCAGTCCGGGAAGGTCCCACATGCTGTGGGGCGGCTGGGCTCGTGAGCCATGGCCGCTGAGCCTGCACGTCTGGAGCTTGTGCTCCACAACAGGAGAGGCCACAAGAGTGAGACGCACGCGTACTGCAAAAAAATAATAATAAATAAATAAATAATAAGTAAATAAGTGCTCCAATTTGGGAATATAGAACCTTTGTAGCTCAGCATAGGTAGTCAATGTTAAAGTCTTTCAATACTAAACAAACAAAAAAGTCATAAGAACGATATGTTTTCTTATTATTCACTAATCCATTTGTTCAAATCATACTTTTTTTTTTGATACTTCTTGGAAGACTTCCTACTTGCATATTCTGTGATATTAACTGTCTGTAACTTAGAACTCCTTGACGTTTTATTCTTCTCCAGGAAGTCACAATGTGAATATAATTTTTTTGTAATTCTATTTTAGGGCTCAATTAAAACATATCATCCCCTTTTAGGTACAAAGGAATTGTATGTAGGTTGTATATAAGAATACACAGTTTATATTTTTTTTAATTTCCTTTCTTTGTTATAGTCCTACAAAGGCCCTGCATTTTCCTAATCCTCACCACCCACAATTTAGGTAACAAATCAGCTTTTTTTGACCAAAGATGGAAGTGTTGGCAGATATATGAACTATACTCACTAGGTTTTCTATGGTAATTATCTGTCTCAAAGGTATCAATTGCATATCATATTACTCTCCTTTTGTCCTATCATTGACAGCTCTTGAATCAGATTGTTCTATTTACCAAATAATTTTTCACATATACCTCTTTCTTCTTTTCTTTTTAATTTTTTTTCTAGTTCTTTGGGTGTTCTACATGTAGTATTTTTCCTCCTTTCTTTTCTCTGGACCTTTTTCTCTATTTTATGTTGTTTTAAGCAAATGTTTACATTAAGAGGCAAATATACCACAATCCTCATTGTTAATTTAAAAGAAGTTAAGGTAAATTAATGATGCACTGATTATGGGATTTGGGTCATAGGTACTGTCACATTATTGATGGTATGTCATCAATGTCTCAAGATACTGATGAATTTTAAAAATCTCACTGAGATCACCTTCAGTATTGTTTGTCCATCCCCTCCAGTGCTCATAATTATATTTTCTCATAGCCACGTTGAAGGTTAATAAACACTTGCTTACAATTCAGTGCAATTTTTTTTTTTTTTTTTTTTTTTTTTTTACGGTACATAGGCCTCTCACTGTTGTGGCCTCTCCCGTTGCAGAGCACAGTTTCCAGACACGCAGGCTCAGTGGCCATGGCTCACGGGCCCAGTCGCTCTGCGGCATATGAGATCTTCCTGGACGAGGGCAAAAACCCGTGTCCCCTGCATCGGCAGGCAGACTCTCAACCACTGTGCCACCAGGGAAGCCCCAGTGCAATTTTTAATTACGATTTTTAGGACAGTGTTTCCTTTGTTTTTCATTTTCAATTAAGAGTATATCATTCGTGTGTATTAACTGTTAATAATTGTGGAGAGCTACCTGGCTTACCCAATCAGAGTCTGTTAAAATTCCTTACCAAGTTCCAACACACTTATCTGAAATTGAGGTTGAGGATGTGAACTGAGATCTCTACATGAGTGTTAAGATATAACTATATCTTTATCTACATATGTTCTAGATTCTATTATTGGTTAAAAATATTTATTTCCTTTTTCTCCTGGGCCCTCTCTTGCAGCAGAATTATACTGATATAAGGCTTAACAATGCAACCTGCTTTGTTAATTGGAATGTGTGTGCCATTGGCTATTGGGAGTATGTGTCATTTCCAAGTACCTTATGTTGAGTGACCAGGGATTTTTCCTTGTTTGTTTGTTTGTTTCAGTTTCATTCTTGGACACAAGATGCACATGCTTGATCAAGAAAGGAGCTATTCCATGTTATAGCTTGGTTTCATTTGCATCAATTATTGATAAATTTAAAAGTAACAAAAAACAGAAACATTGCAGGAAACAAAGTTGATTATATAGTTGGCATGTTCATTTTCCCTAAAATTGCTTAAAACTGTTAGGTTTGGATGTGTTGGCATTTGTGTGAATTAAATGAAATATAAAGTATATGAATTAACATAATTATTATTGAAAAATTATTAAAATAGTAAAAAACAAGTAGTTCTTTTGTATTTATTAAGTAAACTCGGTTGCCTTTTCATTGGATTTTACTTCAACCTAGAGTTTAAATAATTAATTGATCTAATTTTATGTAAAAAAATAGTGCTTGCTACATGATTTTTTTAATAATATTTATTTTTAAATTTAATGCCAGGCAATCCCTTACTAGGAAACATAGACGGATAATGTCCTTGTGCTTTTTCGACTCAGGAGAATAAGCCAGGGTTACAGGTGTTGCTTTGTCACCATACACATCTCATAGGACTCTGCAGTGAACAAATAACCCTTTTGTGTGAATCCAGAATACTTTTCCCTTCCTGCACACAAATCCCACCACATTTGTTCAGCCACATCTGCTGCAGGTTAAACAAAAATTGTATTGATGAATTGCAAGTCTTGTTTCACATTCTGTTATTCCTGACAGCAAATTCCTTTTTTTGCAGAAGCAAAACCAAAAGCCAATTTTAGTTCTACATCTTGTTTCATGAAGTCTTCCCTATAAACACAAGCTACAAAACATTGTCAAATTTTCCTTTAAATTATAGAGTTTTCCATATTTAAATATAAACTATGATATATTCTTTGAGTGTCAAATGGTATTTTTAAATGTATCTAAATCTTGTGGAAGACACAGACAAAAAGAAAACTAATGAGAGAATCATCTTCACTGATATTGGCAAATCGGACTGCTTCCTGTCTGAAGGATGCTTCATGGAATATATTGAGGTCACTTTCTTTAGAAGAGAGTGCATTCTTAAAACATAAGCAATATATAATACAAAGTAGCTTCACTGTTTTTAGTCCATTTAATAAAGAAGTTCTGTCGTTTGCAGTCCTCTCATCTCCGTTACACTATCATTTTTACTCAATGCTTGTTCATATGGTGGTGGGGGCAGAAAAGTGGGGCATTCTCTAATGTTCTGATTAAGCCTCAGTCTCAGACAGGCATTTTGTCCCTGGGTCTTGGGAGGGGGGGACTATTACCTGGGCAAGTTTTCTTCTAAAACGATAGTGCTGGACCCAGCATATATTACTGTTCAGAGTTTTTCTTTTTTTAAAATCTCTTTTTGTTTCTTTTACCCCTGTTCTCTTTCCCCAATGTGCAATGTATTTGCACCAGTGCTCCAAGGGAAAAATTTTTGTTGTTCTTTCCTCTACATATTAAACATTTTATTTGAAGAATGAGGTGATGGAATGGTCTGTGTAGAACTTCAGCAATACCTGGGATGGAATGGTCTGTGTAGAACTTCAGCTATACCTGCTATGTCCCTGACCCAGCCAGCATCACCATAAAGACATTCTTAGGATTATCTCCACTTCTATCTGCCAATTCCTTATGGGGTTAAAAGAGGAAAAGCCCTCAAACAGGTGTGGATCCCCCTACAAGAGCAGGCTCCAGAGATTTCAAGTTCTCACATAATTCACACTTAGGTTTAGAAATTGATTAAATTTTTTCAGCCGTGTTTTTTAACTGGCTTATATGGCACATGGCAGTATGTACCCCAGGCGAGCAAATATTTGTGTCCTGTTTTTACCTGCAGGTGTCTATTACTCCTTATATTTTAAGTTTATATGGTTTGCCTGAAACCTCCCTGGTATGTTAGAAAAAAATAACTTTGCAATTTTTCCATCTTTCTCCTTATTGTAAGGATGAGAGCAACCCCCTTTCCAGCTTACTAAATCTCTGAGGTGAAATTCAGAGATGTCTTATTAGGGTGTTTTCTTAGGATTTTTATAAGTCTAGATTAGTTTGCCCCCATTTAATTAATAACTTATGCCATATACTAATCAGCTTTTGATATTTCTTTTACAGTTCATTCACCATTTGCAATTTATTAATTTTTCTGTAAGGTCGTCTTAGGTTGAGACAATTTTAAACCAAAACACAAAATGAGTATGTAGAAGGAGGAGTGAAAGCCTAGAACCCACCTAATGCTGATTACCCAGATATCTGAGAGTGGGTTGGCAATATTATTAAGTGCCTGTGGGAAGGGGGAATTCTGTCATTCTCAGTCCAGGCTCAACCACACCCTATTTGCCATATTCTCTCCTTAAAGGAATGAGCATGAATCAAGTAAAACTTTCAGAAGTTGAATACTGAGAACTTTATTTTTTCCTGAAAAGGTGAATCAATTGTTATTTTGTGACCCTTTGGTTTGGGGAGTGTCATTAGCTTAGGACCTAACTAGTTAGATTTCCTCTTTCATTATCTTCTCCACACTTCTCCTGGGTTCATACTGTTTGATTATCCCTCCTGATCTGGGCATTTCTATTTTCTTATTCTGAACTGGTGATGAATGGGACAAACCTGGGAATAGGAAGGACACTGCTAGAAAACTCAGCCCATGGCAGCTCTCTTGCTTTCTTCCCAGATTTCTTTACAGCAAATCCCACCTTTCCAACCACCACACACACACACACACACACACACACACACACACACACACACAAACTAATCCCAAGTCTACTTTTTTAAAATTTTCTATGATAAGTGTGGTTTAATACTCTTCCTCGTGGAGTTGTGGGTAGAGGGTCATCAACCCCATGCTAATATGCCATCTTGTCTAAATTGAGAATGGTTCTGGGGTTACCTTCCCTTTCTACTGGATTGGCATGATTGACATTTCTTTAATCAATTTGAATGTTCCTGAGGAAACTCTCCTTTCTTTGCTGATAAGTCTCCACATGAAAACCAGTAACATGGATTTTAGACAATCTATATGAATTTTAAATTCCATGAAGTCATTCGGAATGCTTTTGTATCAGAATCACTAAATGCACAGACTGTGAGTTAACTAGAAGTAGACTTTGGCATAGCAGATCAAAATCATGACAGGACTTCAAGGGAGTTCAGAGATCTCTGGGTAGGATACTTAACACAGTGTTAATACTTGTGGTGTAAGTAGGCAACTATAAAAGCATTTTCCTATATTCTGATTTCTTAAGGTGTTATAATTGCCTAACAATAGGAAACACGTTTGTATTAGAGTCTTATATTTCTTTCTGGTAAAGTCAGTACTACAATTTTCCTTATTTTCTAGAGTCTATAAATATTATTTGTCATTGTAAATGATAATTTATTTTACCACTTGTCCAAAGGGGCTATGGAGAAAGTATACATTTAGATTTAAAAACACTTTTATTATTAATTATGTGGCATATTTCCACATATGCTTCATAGTTAAGATAAAATTATGAATAATGTTAAATTTTTACACATTTTAAAGGTTGAAGCAGAATTTTTTTTTTTTGGCTAATAATATAAGCATATGGTTTTAACAGTTTTCTCACTAGACTGTATGCTCTCTGCTTTGCCTGATATTGTCACTATTCTATCTCTGCTTCCAGGTTTATAGTAAGCACTCAATAAATAATAGTTAAATAAATGTAATGTTGGTAACAAGTTAAGGCTGCTGTCATCTACATACTTCATTTTCAAAGGTGTATCCTCATATGAATCTATTTATTTTACCTCATGTTATGATACTATTTTTTGTTACCTACCTTGAGAATAACTATTCAAAGCTCTTCCACTGTATTTTATTTTTATTTGTTTAAGCACATGGTAAAATAATTACAGAGAAATGAAGTTGCTGGAATATCACACTTAGAGTAAGAACTATATAATATAATTTTAGTTTAGTTTAATTTTATTCTAATGTAAAAACCGAATTTAAACAAATATTTTTGAGTTGATTTTTATATAACAAATCAATTTCCATTCTCACTTGGTAGTTTATAACAACAATGTTTTGCTGATATAACTTTAGTTAGAATAAGCAATATAAATATTTGGAAAAGATGACCACATTAAAATCCTACTTAACAAAGATATCTATTCGGTTTTACATTAATATATAATAATGATTGTTATGTTATCAACACAATAATAGATATTCTTCAAAATGTTATGTGTGTTTCAAAATATTGTTAACTTTTATCTGGAGAGAGGCTATGTCTTCTATGTTTGCCAACAAATGTATTTTTAAATAACTTCTTTGGGTGGCTCTGGGTGGATGGAGCTCAGCTGGTCCTCCTGAACTTCCAGTGTTCAGCTTTTATCTTAGTATAATAGGTAAAAACTCTATGGAATCCTATTAACTTTAATTAAATTATTGTACTCATTTAGATACTGAAGTATAAGATTTATTTAAGTCAGGGATCTTTGATTAGAAAATCAGAGAGAAATTTTAAACTATTATAAGCAATTCCTGGCTAACTTAGCCTAATAGAATCAGGTTGAAGAGATTCATCATTTTTAAGGTAAGGAAACCCAAGCACAAAAAATACAGAAAAACTCAGTCAGTCTTGTTCTAATTTTACCCCTTCTTTCTGCTTTGGTGTAGCTCTGCTTTGGTCTGGAACACCAAAGAGTTATGATCACTGCCTGGCTCTCCCTGAGAAGAAGAAAAATTAAACTAGAAATCGTGGGGCCTGGGGCAGGCCCTTTTCTAAATAAAGTACAAATTCTTACTCTAGTTGGTTATCTAAGGAGTAGTTGATATAAAATATATTTTTCAAAATATTATAATTACGATTTATTTTTGTCTTATTTCTATGAAAAATATTATTATTTTTAAGGATACTTAACCAACCTTAGTCTGAGACAACCTACATATTATGTATTATTACATATTGCATATTATTAAATGGCCTATAGTATCACTCTAAGAAAGAAAACAAATCACCATTAACAGGTTTTATTAAAAAAGTTTTTTTTCCAAGGAATCAGCATTAGATTCAAGGTAGATAACATTACTGCTGTGCTTTCAGGAATTGTGGCCCCAAAAGAAAACCCTTATTTATTAGGAAAATAATAAGCCAATATGTTTAAGTCCTGTTGTCCTTATGACATTTCACACTTAAAAATTATAATATTTCTGGAATTCCCTCACGTTCCAGTGGTTAGGATTTGGTGCTCTTACTGTCGGGGTCCTGGGTTCGATCCCTGGTTGGGAAGCTAAGATCCTGCATGCCATTTGGTTTGGCCAAATAAATTATAATATTTCTAAAAAGAATAAAAATATGTATCAAACATGTTTTAATCTTTCCTGAATTTTCCTCTTTTCAATAGAAATTATAAACTGGCTGCTCCTAATAAAGTGTAGTTCTCAAGATAAATAATGGGGCTTTTTAAAAGGGAACTATGCCTGGCACCTGAATCCACAGCTACTGATTTTGTACTTACTAGGTGTCCCTAGAACAAGGAGCTTTTAAAACTTCCACGGGTTATTCCTTGTACATCCAGGATTGAAAATTGCAGTTGAAGAAGATGTGTCCTCACAAAAGAGAACATTCCTGTTCTTTTATTTATTCCCTCTCTCTCTCCAAATTTTTCTTCCACAGTCTTTCTCTTTGACTTGTTCAGAGAATACAGAGGTGCCTGGAAAGTTATCAAAAACATCAAAAAGTTATATCATGACAATCTTGGTAAAGAAAGAGATTTCCAGAAGAACACATGGATGGCTTTGAGTATTGCCACACAATACAGGTGAATGTAATTGCTGTTGAAACATTTATAGGGTACCATAATTCAAGGTACTTCCAGATAACTCATTGTCTAACTCAGCCATCTCATAAGTTAGCATCTCATGTCTTACCTTGGCTCCTCAATATTATCTCATTTACTGTCTTAAGAGCAGTTGTGAAATAATCTTTAGGCATAAGTAATCTATCCCTTTGTATGAAATGGATCAACATTGCAGAAAAATTACTGAAGGAAGTACATTAATATTTTCAGAACATTAACACATTACACTTTACTCTGAAAAATGGTAGAAATTATAGCTTCTTGCTCATTGGTCACTTGAGCTTGACACATCACCATATACAATCAAAATTAAATATATTATATTTAGTTCTAAAATGAGGTTCTCTCCTCCCAATAAAAGACTCAGTTTTTAAACCTATTTTCAAAGCTAAAAACATGGAAATTATCAGTTATTTCTTTTTTTGTCCTTATTGACACTATTCAAACACCAAGTACTGACATTTTCATTTCCTAAGCATCTAGCAAATTCATCTCTACTCATCTGTCTAGAAAGGACAATGATCAGATCATCTTTTGCCTGAATTAGTACAGTAGACTGTTAAATGGGTTTATTCAACTTGAACACTGTAGTAAGATCGTCTCTTAAATCATTTCTGCACAGCTGTATTTCCTTCTTTGGATTCCCATTGTCTTAAGAATAAGGCTGCCTGCCTTATGGGGCCTTATATCATAAAGCTTTTCCTTTCTCTCCAACTTCATCTCTTGTCTTTTCTCCATCACACATTCAGTACCCATAAACTCTGTACCTCAGATATACTGAACTATCTTTGCCCACCAAAGTGACCTGCTGTCTCTTCCTTTTAAGTTTTGCACATGTATTATGTCCAAAACTGAGTCTCTTATTATTCATTCCCCCACCACCCATACTTCTCCACATTTCTCCACTTTTTCTGAGCAATTCATATTTACCTTTCAACTCTTTCCTTTAAATAGGGATTCCTCTGGAACACTTTTCTGGCCCTAAGACTAAGTTCTACCTGTTTTTTCACTTTTGTTTCACCCAATATTACCCCATCACAATACTTTTCACACCCTAGTATAATTACCTATTTTAATTGTCCTTATATCCCCCAAATTCTACTAGAGAAGAGTTGTGTCTATCTTTAGGTGTGGCTGGATTCCAAAGATTTTACAAAAAATAAGTACCAAAGTAATATGTATTAAAAAAATGGAATAAAATCTAAGAGTCTCCCAAATGTATTAACAGATTTGCTATTTGAAAGATTCAAGTACAGTTAGAGTAATTTTGTAAACGGGAAAAAAATAATATGATATTGGAACTGGGAAGGCTATGGGGAGAGATTTATTGTGTTTTCAGGCACCAGGGGTCATGGTAAAACTACATTTATTTTTTTCTAAAAGAAGACATATAGAAGGCCTTTGGGTGGCACTTTTTAAGTGACTTCTGTGCCTAGCAGGTTTTGATTGTCATAACCACATTGTCTCGAGACAAATGGTTGTGAACGTTCTGGTACATGGAGGTCAAGGGGCAGCCTCACAGCATATAAATTGGCAGCACTTTAAGACTTGGTAAAGAACACATTTTCATAATTAACAAAAAAAATGAAAGAGTACAATAATGCAGTGTATCACTTTTATTAGGATTAGATTCCAAGCTCACTAGCATAAAGTGGTGTTAGGACAAGGTATCCTTAAATTCTTTCAATTTTGTAGGTTAACTGCTCAAATGTACTTGGAGATCATTTGTTCTTAATACGGTATCATCAACCCTTTAATAATTGGTAGATATTGATCCAAGATTCAAACAAGATTATGGCTTCCCCCTGAAACTTTGGAGCCTGTACTTTTTGTACTTGCTGCTTGGAACACTTCTCTGTCTTTTTGGTAACAGCCCTTCACCATTCTGTAATAACTTGAAATGTCTCTTCTTCTACAAGGTTTTCCTTGACAGCTTCCTCCTAAAAAAATGGTCTTCTTGTCTCATAGAACCCTGCTTTCTTAAAGCACTTATTTTAGTATATAACTATATTTTAATTAGTTTAATTTCTGTCTTTCCAACTCTGCTATAATAGTCCATTAGTATAAAAATGTCTGTTTTCTTTCTTTTCCAATAGCATGTCCTTAGAGTCTAATATTGTGCTTGAAACACCATAGGCATTTAACACAGATTTTTGATTAATTCACAATTGAATTAATTAATATACATAGAAACATAACTAGAAATCATTACATTATTGCTGTATTACTGAATCATAATTTTTCTTTTTACATTTTTATTGTTGATATTTTTTATATTATTGTGTATTTTTTATTGTGATTAAAATGTTTAAATAAAGTTTAATATAGCTTTACAACAGTTACAGTTTTAGTATGACAACAAATATAGACTGGGCGTTACTGTGTACCAGACACTGTTTGGAGAGCTCAAGACACAGCAATATTCCTGATCCTATTTTACTGATATTTAATTAATAAATATTTAAGAATGATAACTACAATAATAAATCATAGCTGTAAATTACACAAGAAGAGCTTGTCTTTATGCTTGATTTCTGCAGAATATTGATAGAGCAGGACCCTGAAGTTTCATATGATGAGATAAGTAAATCAAACTGGTAGGTTATGTATATTTACAATCTTGATCAAGAATATTCAGTTAGAAGATATGTAATTTTACAAAAACAGTGGTTAAGTTACTCACTATTTTCTGCCAATTTTGTTAACTAATGTTCTTTTCTTTAGACTTTAAAACCAGGTTACATATTTTGGGGATTGAGCAATTATAATATTTATTATCTATTGTTTAACTTACATTAGCACTTATGACAATAACAAAATAACAATAAAACTTTTGATCTCTAATCATTGTGATTGACATGTTACATTTAACTGATGACTTGTATATGCATTAATGCTGTAGTAGTTAAGATAGTTACATTGCCAGTGATAATATTAAATATCCACTAAATTATTTTACTTCATTAATTTATTTACACCAATAATGTGCAGAAAGCAGTTTAAAGGCACTTTATATATGTAGCTTACAGTGTACTTTCTTTCTCTAAAAAAGATATAAAATGCTTGTGAACATTTTTCAAAGATGCATTTTAAGTGAACTTATCTAAAAAAATAAATAAATAAACGAATATAACAGAAAAAATCTCACAGATATGGAGATCAAACTAGTGGTTACCAATGAGGTGGGAAGGGAGTGAGGCAAGATGAGCATAGGGCATTAAGAGGCACAAACTATTATGTATAAAATAAATAAGGTACAAGGATATATTGTACAGCCCAGGGAACATAGCCAATACTTTATAATAATTTTAAGTGGAGTATAATCTATAAAAATATTGAATCACTGTGTTGTTCACCTGAAACTAATATAATGATGTAAATCAACTATGCTTTAATTTTAAAAAAAGAAAAAAAGTCATTTGTAAATTCATTTTTAAATGACTTTTAAATGAAAAAAGACAGTCATTTTTTTTGAAAAATGAAAATGTTTTATTTACAAAAAAAATTATTTTATATTTCTGTGATAAGGACACTTAAGATGAGATCTAACCTTTTAAAAAAAATTAACTGCATGATACATTAAAATCAACTGTAAGTGCAATATTGCACAACAGATACCTAAAGCTTTGTCATCATGCTTAACTGAAACTTTATACCAGTTTATTAGTAACTGTACACTTCCCCCTCCTACCAGTCCCTGGTAATGACCATTCCACTCAATGATTCTGTGAATTTAACCATTTTAGATACCTCATATACGTTGAATCATGAAGTATTTATACTTGCCTTTGACTTCCCTTGTGGCACAGTGGTTAAGAATCTGCCTGCCAATGCAGGGGACACAGGTTCGAGCCCTGGTCAGGGAAGACTCCACATGCTGTGGAGCAACTAAGTCCATGTGCCACAACTACTGAGCCTGTGATTTAGAGCCCATATGCCACAACTACTGAAGCACACATGCCACAGCTACTGAAGCACACATGCCTAGAGCCCATGCTTTACAACAAGAAAAGCAACCGCAATGAGAAGCCCACACTCCGCAACAAAGAGTAGCCTCCACTCACCACAACTAGAGAAAGCCCACATACAGCAACAAAGAACCAATGCAAGCAAAAATAAATAAATAAATAAATATATATATAAATATTAAATTAGAACAAAAAAACTTGCCTTTCTGTGATTGACTTATCTCACTTACATTAATGTTTTCAAGTTTCATCCTTGTTGTTGCATACTGCAGAATTCCATTCTTTTTAAGACTGAATAATGTTCCTTGGTATGTACATATCACATTTTCTTAATCTATGTAACTGTTGACAGATATTTATGTTGTTTCTACAACTTGGCTATTATGGATAGTGCTACAATGAAACTGGGAATGCAAATATCTCTTTGAAATTCTGCTTTCATTTTTTTTTGCATCAATACCCAGAACTGGGTTTGCTGGGTTATATGGAAGTTCTATTTTTAAGGAGATGAAAGACTTATGTACTAAAAACTATGAAAGTTTGATGAAATAAATTATAGAAGATACAAAGAAATGGAAAGGCTTCCCATGTTCATGGATTGAAAGACTTAATGTTGTTAAAATCTCCATACTACTCAAAGTGATCTACAGATCAATAAAATCCTTATGGAAATTCTAAAGACACTGTTTTTTCAGAAATAGAAGAAAAAATTCTACCATTCATATGGACCACAAAAGACCATGAATAACCAATTTAATCCTTAGAAAGACAAATCTGGGGGCCTCACACTTCCTGATTTCAAACTATATTACAAAGCTACAGTAATCAAAACAAAACATATGGCATTGGCATAAAGAGAAACATATAGATCAATGGGACAGAATAAAGAGCCCAGAGTTAAATTCTTTAATATAGGATCAATTATCTTTGACATGGTGCCAGGAATACACAACAGGGAAAGGACAGCCTCTTCAACAAATTGATACTAGCAAAACTGGAAATACACAAAGGAAGAAAATTAGCCCTTTATCTTATATCACCATATACAAAAATTAACTCAAAATAGAATTAAGACTCTAATGTAAGACCTGAAACTATAAAACTACTAAAAGAGAACATAAAGGGAAGCTTCATAACATTGGTTTCAGTTATGATTTCATGTTTTAAAACTTTAAAATTTTTATTTTATTGAAGTATCATTGTATTAGAGTGTGTTAGTTTCTTGGGTACAGCAAAGTGATTCCATTATCTATCTATCTATCTATCTATCTATATACATATATGTATATATATATATATATATATATTCTTATTCATATTCTTTTCCATTATGTTTTTTACAAGATATTGAATATAGTTCCCTGCACTAGACAATAGGACCTTATTGTTTATCCATCCTATATATAATAGTCTGCATATATTAATCCAAAACTCCCAATCCATCCCTCCCCCAGCCCCCACCCATTTGGCATCCACAAGTTTGTTCTCTTTGTCTGTGAGCCTGTTACTCTTTCATAGATAAGTGTATTTGTGTCATATTTTAATTCCACATATAAGTGATATGTTGTCTTTCTCTTTCTGAGTTAATTTGGTTATGATTCCATGATAGGACAGCAAAAACACAGGCAACAGAAACAAAAATAAACAAGTGGGACTACATAACACAAAAGGTTTACACACACCAAAGGAAAAAAATGACAGTGGAAAGGGAGCCTACAGAAAGAGAGACCATATTTGCAAACCATATATAAAATAAAGAGTTAATCCTCAAAATATTTACAGAATTCCTGTAATTCAATAGCAAAAGTGCAATAACCTGATTAAAAAATAGGCTATGGACTTGAGTAGACAGTTTTCCAAAGAAGACATAAAAATGGCCAACAGGTGCATGAAAAAGTGTTCAATATCACTAATCATCCAGGAAATGCAAATCAAAACCACAATGAGAAGTCACTGTCTTTCATAACCTAATGCTAGAAGTCATCTTCCAAAAGTTTTGCCACATTCCATTCTAAAAACAAGTTATTAGGTCCATATTACACTCAGAAGATATTATACAATAGTGTGAACACCAGGAGTTAAGCATCATTGTAAGTCATTCTTTAAGTTGTCTATCATAGTGTCAGTGAGACAGCATAGCAGTTGCTACAACCATGTACATTTTGCCAAACTGCTTAAGTTTGTCTAGGTTTAAGTTCTAGCTCAATAATTTATTTTCTTTGTGATCTTGTCAAATTGTTAGCTTTATAATCACTTCATGTTTTTCAGTCACTAAACTAGAGGCAACCTCTACCTATCTCATAGGAATTGTGAAAAGACTAAATAATAGTTTCTCAGTATTGGTCCCATTGACATTTGGACAAGAAAATTCTTTCTCTCAGGGGTCTGTGCATTGTAGGATATTTAGCAACATCCCTGGCTTCTATCTATTAGATTGCAGGAGCACTACTCCTGTATTGACAAACAAAAATGTCTCCAGACACTGCCAAATGTCTCCTGGAAGACAAAATGACCTCCAGTTCTAAAACACTGGTTTAAAAGATTTATTGCTCAGTGAAATTATTAAAATTTACTGTACAACTAATACAATATTAGCTATTTTTATAATCATTTATGATTTTCAACTGTTTTATCCTCACTTAAGCAGTGAAAAAAAAATATGAGCTGCGACAAAATGGAAAGAAAAAACAAACAAACAAAACACAATGACAATACCTGAGATAGAAGCCAGATCAGATAGATAGATGGAGTGGAGCCTCTGGCAGCCTGCATTATTGAAAAGTTTTCATGGGGTCATTTACCCAGTTAGTTTCTATGTCATTTAAAATTCCAGAGCTTACAGTTATTTATTTTATTTACATTTATATCTTTGGTTTAAAGACATCAGGGAATCTTCTCCAAAATACAAATAACTTAGTGAATAAGAATAAATGAGTGATTTTAAAATATTGTTTTATAAATATATATTCAAATTTGACTATAAAATGCCATGTTCATCTCTTTATAGGTTGTGAATAGTGCACTGAGGAGCAATGAGTGTGAGGAAATTAAAGTTTTAAGTTGACAATTTAAGTCACTAACTGTGGAGGACAGAGAGAAAGAGAGAGAAAGGCACATAGAAAATCAGTATACAGAAATAACATATTAGCATAAAATCAGTATACAGAAATAACATATTAGCTATCTTGAGGGAAGAGTGCTAGTTACAATTATAAACATTCCTAATGCTGCTTGCTTAAGAGAAATCTGATGTTAGAAAATATTTTAATAATGCATGCTTTTTAAGTTACTCAATTCAATCAAATGTCATAATGTTTGGAAAACCTTTTCTTTTCAAAATTGGAATATATGCCTATGTAAGAGTTGATGATAATGCAAATAGTGAAAACGTCACAGCTAAAACAGTCTTTACTAGTAATTTATTGTGTAGGTGTAAGAGGATGTTATTAAGATTTACCAAATATGTGTTGCAGCTGATATCTATAATAAAATTGCCTTATTTGTTGAAATAGCCTAATTCTGAAGACACTAGTCTTCATATCCTAAGTGAATAAAAGAGGAAAGGAGATACATAAATGCATTTTGGGGGGGACATGGATTACATAACTTGTTAAAAAATGTTAAGTCACTCAGGTCCATCATTTAATGACATCATGAAGGTCACTCCCAGGCCTTGGTCATCTATGAATAAACATGATAGACATTGATAGGAAATGTAAATTTTGCTTTCTTCCTTGCCTACCTTGGACAAAATATGTTTTTGCTCCAGTCATATGCATCTTTTATTCACTGTTTCTCATATTTTTAAATCAAATGCTTTCTTAGTCTTATTCTTTAATGGTCATCCTCAACTTCTTTTACTGTTTAAATTTTTATGATTCCATTTTTTGACACTCTCCCAGAAAAATAATCTCCTAGAGCTCTTCTTTTAAAAACACTTTTTCTGTATCACACAGTTATCTATCTATCTATCTATCTATCTATTTAATAGATTACAAATAGTATTCAAAATACTATGGTCAGTGCAGTTGAGGATTGAAAGATAAATAAGATGTAGTTTATGTTCTCAAAATATTATGGAAGAATATATTTGTATAATGACAACATAATACAAGTCAGTATATACTTGTTTACTTGTTATAAAAAAGGAAACACAAAGTATCATACTAGCAACACACTTGGTTGGTAGGATACAGATGAGGGAGTTTGTTTGCCTTTGAGATGTGCTGTATGAAATAGTTATTATTTAACCATAAAGAGATAAGTGGAGTATCATTTCCAGCAGCATTTTGAGCACGTGTAAAGATGTTGTGTGTGTTCAGATAATGGTAAATTGCAACAAGGGTAGTTGTGAAATGATCAGTTGGAAAAGGTAAGTTCCCAGCACATCCTGAAGGGTCATGAAAGTCAACAGTACAGTCTATAAAAATTTATGAATATTTCCATGGTTTTCCTTGCTGTGAACCCAATCTTCATCTTTTCCTTGAAAACAATTTGCAACACCCCTTTTACTCTCTGTATTAGTTTCCTAGAACTGTCACAACAAAGTACCACTAAATGAGTGGTTTAGAACAGGAGATATGTATTATCTTATAGTTTTGGAGGCTAGAAGTCTAAAGTCAAGATGTTAGCAGGGCCATGATCCCTCTGAAGGGTCTAGGGAACAATTCTTTCTTGCCTCTTCCTATCTTCTAGAGGTGGCTGGCAATCCTTGGTATTCCTTGGTTTGTGGTAGCATAATTCCAATTTCTACCTCTGTCATCACAGGGCCTTCTCCCCTAGGTATCTGTGTATCTCTCTGTTTCCGTATGTGAATTTCCTTCTGCTTTCTCTTATTAAAACATCAATCCGAGCTTCCCTTGTGGTGCAGTGGTTGAGAGTCTGCCTGCCAATGCAGGGGACACGGGTTCAGGCCCCGGTCTGGGAGGATCCCACGTGCCGTGGAGTGGCTGGGCCTGTGGGCCGTGGCTGCTGGGCCTGCATGTCCGGAGCCTGTGCTCTGCAACGGGAGAGGCCACAGCAGTGAGAAGCCCGCTTACCACAAAAACCAACCAACCAAACAAACAAACAAAAAAATCAGTCCTTGGATTTAGGGCCCACCCTAATCCAATATGTCTCATTCTTAACTAGACTACATCTGCAAAGACCGTATATCCAGGTAGACATTCACAGACATCATTCATAAACATCCCACAGACAATCACCTGAGATTAGAACCTCAATGTATCATTTTTGGAGACAAAATTCAACCCATGACACTCTCTTAAAACTTAATTTAAGGATAATATAATCTAGTTATGCACATAATTTTCCAAATAAATATAATACTCTAATAATAAAAGAATTAAATATAATACTTCATAGTAAATATGCATTTTAATATGCTTAGGTACTATTAAACTAAATAATAATGAACTCACATTTGCAGCTGCATCACCATGTGAAAACAAACTATATTTTAATATTGTTGATCCAGTACAATAGCAAAGTAACCATTAGTAGGTTGATTTACTTAAATAATGCATCACTATGATAAACTTCTGAATAAAATGAAGAACAAACTCCCCCAAATTCACAAGACAGTTGGATTTTATAATTAAACTTATAATAAAATGTGCACAAGGATTTTTTGTATAAAACAAAGATGACTTCTATGCTCAGATACTAACAAAGAAATTTTTTTTCATTTATATTCATAGACATTGGGACATACAAACGTCATAGAAAATGCAAAATAATTATTTGGTATATAGGGTAGTCCCATGACTAACAGGATTCCAAGCACCTCTGGTTGTATCCACTAAAACCTTAGAATGCCTCCACATCCCATTTTCTGAAAATGGAAATAGCTTTTCTCTACTGATTTATAAAAACATAGTTTAGGAAACAGTGTATTTCCTGTGGAAACCCACAGTCATAATTTCAAAGTTATTGCTAACCAGTGAATAATACCACAGATTTAGACTTTTCTGGTATAGTAAAGAAAACAGCTTTTAAATAAAATAATTCAATAAATATATATCATTTATACAAACAAGTTTTTAGCTTATTAAATAGATACTTACTGCATTATGTGCTAGACACTACATCAAGCCCTGAGAACAAAATGACAAACAAAAAAGTTAGTCAAATAAGAAACCACTTTTTTTATGAAAATAATAAATCCATAATCATGTATGTTTTTTTCATATGTCATTTCAAGATAAAAACTGTTTTAAATTAAATAGATATGACATATATATATATATATATATATATATATATATATATATATATATATTTCAAACATATGCACACACGGAGTTAAGAATCAAGAACACCAAAAGGTTAATTGTGGTTACATATTAGTTTTTCTTTTACAAACGCTACTGCTTCTTACTTACTATTTTCTGAGATTTTTGTGTCATTATACTCAAAATAACAATAACTCCATTTACCTTATATCCACTATAATAGTTGACTTATATATCTCTTTCTAATTCTAACTGAATTACATAATTATTTTTCTTCAACTTACTGTTTGGGAAAGTACAATGTATAGAAATAAGAAGTGCATTTCTGCTCTACTGGCACATTCCACGCATCATTTTGGATTGACTGAGGCATATTTCAGGATGTGCTAGCTTGCAGGCAGATTTCAGATCACACCATATAGGCAGACACCTAGGCAGGCTATATGTAAAGCCAATTGATCTCTCTAGTTCTATTCTTAACCCCCTACACATCACAGCTTCACAAAAAATTGAGGATTCACATGAGGAACAGATTGCAAACATAAAACCTCTACACATGTGTTTGATGAATAATACAGAAAGTAGGAAGGCCAGGTGTTGTAGCTATGCTGTTGCAGAACAGGTGGCACCACACACATGGCAGATGAATGAGAATAGAATCAATGATGTTTTTAATGTAGGGATAGAGTTTTAGTATGGTTAAGAAGTATAATGGACATATATTACTGAATAATATGTCTCTAAAGTAAAATGAAAAGACCAGTCTTCAATTACTATACTCTTTTCTTCTGCTTCTTTTTATTATGAGGTTGTTCCGAATTCTATATTCCATGTATATAGCGAGGATATTTGTGACTTTGGATTCACTGGAGACATTTCTTTTAGTGCTTCAGAAACCTATTATCTTATGGCCTGGAAGTACACTAGTAGAATTCAGTTTTGAGAAAGTTAAACATTAATTATTTCCCATGAATAAGTATGACAGTGTAAGATATAGAAGGTTTCTGCTACAAATATAGAGACAATAAAATAACAAGGATAAATACTTTTAATTTTTAAATTCAATGAGAGATTTTTTTTTTCATTTACTATCAGGTGGATTTTTACCCTTGAGACAAAGTGAAGTACAAAAGAAGGAAAATATCCAGACATACACTTTAGATGTCTTTTGGCATTGACAAGGAAGTTTTCTTCTAGACTTTTGATTTTCAATTACTAGCAACACTTCCTTTAGTACCAATCTGCTCTAGACTCTCTTATTTAAGGAAAACAGTGCTTCATTTAAAAAAAAATGATTCTGAATTTATAGTCTAAAGTAATTTGATTGCAAAGTAAATGTGTTTAGACTCATTACTTTAAAAGCTATTAATAGGCGCTCGGAGCATGCATAGCTAGGGCTCGGTTTCCCGGGTAGAGTCTGCCCGCGCGGTGCCCCGGGCGGGGGCCGGGGGCGGCCTGAGCTGCCAGGGGTCACGTGCTCCCGGGATTCAGAGCTGCAGATCTCGGATGTACCGCGCGCTACAGGTGCCCAAGCGTCCCCGCAAAGGAGTCCAGGCCTGGGGGGAGGGGGCGCTGTGGGTTGCCGCCCGACATCAGCCAGCCAAGATGCTCAGCTTTATAGGTGGGACTTACACTTGTGACGTCATCTTTTGAAGCCTCAGTTTTGTCATCTGTAGAATGGACATAATGGATGCTACCCCACAGGACTGCTGAGAAGATTAAATGAGACAATGCTTGTAGAGCTCTTTGCAGGAGGGAGACCTGGAGGCAGGGACTGACAGGCAGAGCACACCTGCTGTCACCCAAGACCGTGAGCAGCGTGAAGACCCCGGTGGAGCTGGCCGTCAGTGGGATGCAGACCCTCCACGTTCAGCACCGCTGCCGGGGCAGCTGCCGGGTCAAGGTTAGGCCGTCATACGTGGATGAGACTTTGTTTGGCAGTCCTGCAGGCACCCAGCCCACACCACCAGTCTTTGACCCACCGTGGATGGGGAAGGCCAACAGAACCAGAGGAGTGGGTACAGGGGCGTCACAGACCTCAGGGGCCAACGGGAGCTGTGAGACTACCTCCTCCAGGGACAAGACCCTGACCCTCGCACCAAGGAAGAAGAACAAATACAGACTGGTTGGCCACACTCCATCTTACTGCGATGAGTCGCTCTTTGGCTCCCGACCTGAGGGCGCCGGCTGGGAGGCCTCATGGATGACGAAGGGGGATGCTGCAAAGCTCCATGCCCTCTTCTGGACACCCCCAGCTACCCCTAGGGGCAGCCACTCACCCCACCCCAGGGAGACTCCAGTGCGAGCCATTCACCCAGCTGGTCCCTCGAAGACAGAGCGCAGGGTGGTGGCAGACTCCCGGAGGTTGTCCGTGGATGGGTTAGACTCTCCACGCCCTCCGAGGTGGGAGCGTTCTTATTCCCTCACCCACCTTAATGTCCCCAGCACAAGTCACCCACCCACCAGTACCCCCTGCACAAACGGGCCTCAAGATCCCAGACCTTCCCCGTCAGGAGTGACCTTCCGGAGGCCCCTGGTGACTCCCAGGGCTCATTCAGTCAGTGTTTCAGTGCCAGTTACCCCCCGACGAGGCGGAGCCACCCAGAAACCAAAGCCACCTTGGAAATGAATTTCTTGGTGCTTTCTGCAGGTTTGCCCATGGGGTCACAGCAAAGGGCAGAGTTTCAGAGGATGGCACTGGTGGGCGGGCCTTTGGGGAGACCACCAGGCATTGGCAAAGCACTCCTGGGGGCAGAGCGAGGGGGGACAGTGCCGCCCTTTCTTCTGACAACCTCTGGTTGCTCCCTGCCTTTGCCGCTGAGGTGGATATGAGGGCCGCCTCTTGAGATCCCTGTTTCAAGTTCTGTCATAGCCACACAGCATATCAGTGCCAACCCAGGGGTGTCCCCCGGGAGGGTCCCCCCACCCCCTCCATCACACCCACAACATGGTCTCGCCACCAAGTGTGAGTAAAGGGTATGATCGCCAACCCGGAGGGTTCCTTCTCCCTCCCTTCAAGCCAAGCTTCTGCTCAGGATGAGTTTCTAGCTGAGTCTGGACACCTCAGGAATTTTCCCAGGCACAGTATGTGGACCAGCAGGGAACACAAGGTGATATGTGGGTGGACATTTAAAATTTTAATAGTCATGTATTTATTTTCATGTATTAAATATATCAGCTCATCGAAAAAATAAAATAAAATAAAAGCTATTAATATTTTTGGAAAAAAACAAAAAAAATCAGCAAATTTTCAACTTATTCCATACTATCATCAAATATTTAAACAGACTTTAAATATCTTTAAACATGGTATTCATTAGCTCAGAGATCGGATTAAACTAAATCTTTAAAAATTGGAAAAGGGAACATTTTATCAGATAAAAAAGAATCTGTAAAGCAAATCACCCATGATAGCAAAAAGGTAATTAAGAACTACCCTGATGTTAATGGAGTTCTCTGAATGACATGTGTAGAATAGGAAGTGATATGAAACTGCAAGTGAGTATGTGGGAGAGGACTGCAGAAATCAAGTAGGTTGCATAAAACTTGCAAAGGGCACCATAAATTAGAAATCCTACACCTGTTGCCCTAAAACAATGAATTGGTGACCATGGATTGGTTGAGAACTAATGAGACCTTTTCCTTTCATCTGGAAAAAGAAAAAATGGGTGCAACGTAATATAGTTGAAAATGTTTAAGCATTGTATAAAGAAAATGATGCAAGTAGATATTTTAAAACATTAATATAACAGGAATTTATTTTAGGCATTCCAGAAACACAAAAGTAAAACTAATGATAGAAAACATTCTTACCTTTTATTTTTTTATTTTTGGGTAGATATTTTATAGAAAATATATCAAACTGCATGATAATGATCTCTTCCCTACTCCCTGACAAATGGGAAAATACATCCTTAAGAAAATGTTGCTACAGTTTGGAATTCTTTTATGTGTATAATTTACCAATTAAACAAAAGAAACATCCTTGACCTAATTCAGTTTAAGATATAGTTATATGTAGTCTGATTTCCATATGCATGTAATCTAAAAGTTAGATATAAAATTATATTCATTCAGAAACTGAATGAAATCTATAATGCATGAATTTAAACAAGTGCTCTTAAAGTTTGGAATTAGACATATATTATATTTTACCTAGATCAAACTTCATTTCTTTCATAGAACAAGCTCTCACAAAGGACAAGAGACATGAGGAACTTAAGATTAACTATGTAAAGCATCAATATTAAAAAGATCTAACTTCAAAATTGGGAAGATAATGGTAAAGACAAGGAGTCCCATAAAAATATACCATATATATATATATATATATATATATATATATATATATATATAAACATACTTATAGTAAGAATACAAAAAGTGAAAGAAAGAAAAAGAAAGAAAGAAAGAGAGAGAGAGAGAGAGAAAGAAAGAAGGAAGGAAAGAAGAAAGAGAGAGAGGGAGGGAGGGAAGGAGGGAGGGAGGAAGGGGGAGAGGGGAAGGGAGGGAGAGAGAGAGGAAGGGAGGAAAAAAGAAGGAAAGAGGAAGGGAAGGAAGGAAGGAAGGAAAGAAGGAAAGAAGGAAGGAAGGAAGGGAAGGAAGGAAAGGAAGGAAAGGAAGAAATATTTGAAACATTAGTGGCTGAGAATTTCCTTAAATTATCAGACACCAAACCACAGATCCAGAAAGAGATTACCGAGTAGGATAAATGTCAGCAAAACTACACTTCAGCATGTCATTTTCAAAAATACAGACAAAGAAAAGAAAAAAATACTGAAAGAAGCCAGAAGGAAAAACAAAACAAAAACACATTACTTATGGAGGAACAAAGATAAGAATTATATCCAACATCACTTCAGATAACAATCAAGTTATTTAAAGTGTTGAGAGAAAAAAAAACCCCACAATCTAGAATTTTGTGGCCTGTTAAATTATACTTCAAAAGTGAAGAACAGGGGCTTCCCTGGTGGCACAGTTGTTGAGAGTTCCTCTGCCGATGCAGGGGACACGGGTTCGTGCCCCAGTCCAGGAAGATCCCACATGCCGCAGAGTGGCTGGACCCGTGAGCCATGGCCACTGAGCCTGTGCATACGGAGCCTGTGTTCCACAACAGAAGAGGCCACAACAGTGAGAGGCCACAAGCGTGAGAGGCCTGAGTACCACAAAAAAAAAAAAAGTGAAAAAGAAATAAAGTAAAAGTAATATAATTTATGATATTATAATTATTTTGACAGGCACTTTAACCCAAATAATGAATGAACAAATTAGTGAAATTGGAATTTTTGCCTTTAAAGAAAAATAAAGGAAATTTTATCTATAGTTATTATCAAAGAAGTTCTGCAAAATACTCTTTTAGGTTACTCAGTGGGAAAATGCAATCAATTGAATAGCTGACATTTTCAACAAATTTTCCTATATTATATAAAAGTTCATGTTTTCTTTTCTTACTATAGGAATTGACACACTCATTTAAATACTTTTAAAAACATAGAAACTCAAGAAATTGAATAATTATTTTAGAGGTCAGAGATACACACTGTAGTTATTTTGTTATAAATACATTTGATATATTACTCAGAAAAATATTTAAATGACATATTGGCAATTTAATTTAAATTTACCTCTACTGAATAAATACTAATTCTTATCAATGCTACCTGCTAAACTTCTTTTGAATCTTCTAAATTCTTTCAAAATTTCTCTGTTATACTTTTTAGCAGACCAGTGTCCTTGAATACTTAGAAAATTACAACAGTAGTTTAACTGTTTTCCTATATTAAAGTTTTCTTTTCAAGGAATTTAATCTCCACCTATAGATAGAGTCCTTATGTAAAACCAATTTTATTTATGTAAAAATATAAATCAATTCACGTCATTCTCCTGCTGAGGCCTTACAGTTTTAAAGCACAAACTTGTCTGGAGAGAGCCTTGAAGAGGAAAAGTGCTATTTATTTCTCTAGCCACATCACAAGTACTACATATGCCTCTCTTTCTCCTGACTAAAGCTGTTATTCATTTGGATATGTCAGTTCCTATGAGGATCCTTCCATGTCACAACCTACACGTTAGAGTGGGTTTGTCACCTCATAATCTGACTATCACTTACCCATGTTCATTAATAGTGGTTTTAATTATCTTTACCTCACTAGGTGACAAGTTTCATAAAGGCAGGTACTATGTCTGCTGTGTTTGCATTGCAACCTCCAAACCAAGTATAAACTTTTTTAATAATAGAATGAAAATTCTTAAATAGTAAATTTTTAATAACATGTATCCTCTCCCTGAGCACATAATATTCCCTCTTCTGGAATATTCTTTCTTTCTTATATACTTGACTAACTCTTTCTTATCCTTAAGACTTCAACTTAAATGTTATTTCTTCAGAGTCTTTCTCTGGATCCTGAACCTAAAATGTATCCTTCTGTAATACTCTCTCAAAATGTGGTGTAATTTTCCAACAAAGTGCAGATCATGTTTTGTAATATATAATTATTCCTTTGAATATTTGGCTGTGTCTGTTTCTCTCACTATAGGTTATTAATGGCAGGAAAGGGATGATTTTGTTCATTTCTCTCCACTGTCCTAATCAAGGCTGCACAGCATGAAATGGGTGTTCAGGTGACATTTTTTCAATGAATGGTGAATGGAGGGTTTTTGTTTCGTTTTACTGGTTTTGTTTTGTTTGGGACTTGTTTTATTTTATGTCATGTCTTAGAAAAAATAAAATTTGCAAACATAATGAAAACCCCTGCTCATTTCCTTTGTTTCTGGTTCATGAAGCAAAAAATCTGGAAAACATTGCTGTTGAAAATGCATTTTGATATTGACAGGATAAATGCAAAGAGTTTGGGGCCTATTTCATTGGACATTTACATCAAAGATGGAACTTTTCCTATTTGCATTTTGTTTCTCTAGCAGAACACTGTTTGAGAAGGTCTATTTCTTATTTTCAAAATTGCAATATGACAGACACATTTATCACTCAACAATTTATGATATTTTTACTGTAACTTTATGGACAAATGGATCCAGGGTTACTCCTTTGCTGTCTCTGTGTCTGAGAATCAAAACACACAAGTAGACACTGAAGTTTTAGATTGCTTGCATCCTATTGGCAAACTGTAAATTTTCCAGCTCATTTATGCAAAATAAAGATTACCTCAGACCTGGAAGTTAAATTCGATTAGCATTTCACTAAAGATGAGCATGCAAGGTGAGTAATGTCTCTTTTCTAACAGATTAGTATTATATGTATTCCTTGTATAATGATAAGTAAATAATTCCTGAGGCCACATTCAAGGAGAACTGTGCAAGATAAACAGTGATTTCTGGCAGTTAACAAATGAATAATTTATTTATAATGCTTTAGAAATTTTAGTCACATAGAATTTTATTTTGAAGAACAGTAACACACACATTTGCACCTTAAGAAATATGTTTTATAAAACCAGTTTTAATAATGTTCCTGCAGGAGTATAAATAGGATTTAACAATAGGAGTAAATTTATAATGGTCGTCTATTATTAATACTGAATGTATAAACCCTATTAAGGAAAGCACACAAATAATTTAATAAGACAATATACTATGGATATGGATGTATCAATAACTCTCAAGTGCTTGGTATATTCATCCATTTTTCATTAAAAATGCATGGCTATTTAATTCCTGAGAAACTCAAATATAAACACTATGTTCTAGAAAAAGAGGCAAGCCTTTTAATACTATATTTATTTTGAATATATTTATCAGTGATACTTTTGTTGCAAAATATTGTCACTGCAACTGGAAATTTGGCTAGAAATTTATTAGAGATTTATTGCCATTTCCCTTTAGAGGAATGTATACGTGAGATGCATTTTAAAATGCTAAAGAACAACAGAGAAGTTAAAGAAGGCAGAGATATGTCCCTTAAAGTACTATTGTGTAAATAGACTCAGCCTTTACTTTTGCACCACAGCAGCTTTTATTTGGAAAGAAACATTTTTTTATTAACCAATTTTAAGTTATTTAACCCTTAAAATTTTGAATTAATGTCATTATATTCACTGAAGCATAAGTGATTTTACCTATTGACTGTTCAGGTGAAGAGAGAATGGAAATTAATGGTTGGGTTCTTAGTGATCTAGTTTAACATAAGATAAAATTTGATATATAGGTACAGCAATAACAACAAAATAAAGGAAGAATATTAAGTGAAACAACAAACACTGGGAAAAGAGCAAGACAACAGGGAAAAGCTAGAATAGGGAAAAGTTACAGTGATATGCTTTTTTTTTTTTTCTGTTCTGAAACTGCACTGTATATTTATTAGATTTTCTTGCAGCTAAAGATAATTAGGGTAGATTCTTGTTCCCCATTATATGGAAGATTATGCTAATAATATAAAGTTACTGCTTGGAATATTTGGCCAAATATATATTGTTTATTTTTATAGACTCTTTTAAAAATGATTATTTAACACTTAAAGACATTTTCATCCCTTAAAGCCATCCATATAATATATCATAAATTAGTAAACTGTTTCCCTATTTTGGGACATTTTATAAAACATCAAATTTTTAAAGGAGCAAATTTAATGCTTTTGTTTGTTAATTTAAGCTAAAACATAATACTATACCTTTAAAAATGCATTCACTCATTCAGTCAAAATATGTATTATAAATCGATTCCATTCCTTTCCTGTTATAAGTACAGAGGATACAGTGATAATTAAGTAGACACAAGTCCTGATCTGCTAAAGCTTACAGTATAGGAGAAAAAGGCATTGAAGCAATATTCAAATACACACAAAATTATGGACTGTAATTATCTATTTATAGAAAATATAGAATAGTATGAGGGTTACCAAATTTGGAGTGGGGCTCATGGAAGGCATGTCAGAAGAATTTATATATAAGGGAAGACCTGAAAGAGAAACAAAAAGTTATCAACAAAGGGTCAGTGCAGGGCACTGCAGTTAGGCGAAGCATCATGTGCTTCTATGTCCAGATATGATAAAAGAGCTTAGTGGATTCAATCATCTGAAAGTAAGCCAGCATGTCTGGAAATTAGTGAGGAGGGTAAAACTGATACAAAAAGAGACTAAAGAGTTTCCAGATCATGAAGGGACTTAGCAAAATTTAGGAATTTGAACTTTATACCATGCTTACTGAGGGGCCCTTAAAGAATTTTAAGAAAGATAACAATACACATTTATTTCCATTTTGAGAAGAAAATTTAACTTCAGGAGAATGGAATAGGGGAGCAGGGTGGGTTGAAAGTGAAGAGACAATTAGGAGGAATCACTGTCAAGAAATAATTGTAAGCTGATTTAGAGAAATAGCAGTTGCCAAAGAGAAAATTGGATAGATTTGAAATATATTTTGAAGTTAAGTCAACATAACTTGGTAATTGACAAGTGGATGATAGAGAAAGAAGAGCCACAGGGGCTCACTTTCCCTTTTCAACAGCTGAATGGCATCATCATTTATAACTTGGAAAGTCTGAAGGAAAAGAAACTTTATGGGAAATATCAAGAATTACATTTGGGATATATTTTGCCTTAAGTCCATTAAAACATCTGAGTGGAAATATCTAGTAGTTAACTCAAGACAAATTTAGAACTCAGGGTAGTTTTGAATTCCAGATATATTAGTTGGTGGTCATAGTTTATATGCATTTGTATGTATTGGATAAATGGAAGAGAGAGAGGGGGAGAGAGAGAGAGAAGGAGAACAAGAAAGAGAGAAGGTTATCTAAAGCAAGGGAGATTTTTCTAGAAGGTAGAGTGGGAAAATGTGGTGAATATTGCTTAAAGGTCAAGTGCAATTCTATTAGAAACCGTGCAAGTGTCAAGAAGAGAGTGTAAGAAAACAAGGTAACATTTCCTTCCCTCCCAAGAACTGCATATCATTCTGGACAAAAATATTTAAAAACACATTTTAAATTAAAATCATATCAAAAATCAGATAAGCATCTCTTGGGATTAAAAGCAATTTCATCTTGTAAGTAGGTCTGTATCAACAGAAAAATTTGCTGCAAAAGTAGAACATTGAGACCAGGAGATCAGTCAACTTTAGAGTTGTATTGGGAACGTTAATTTACACAAAGGAAGAAAACTTGTGGAGTAAATCTGTGATATTGGAGATTATTTTAAAAAGTGAGAACTTCCAATTTCCCTTAGGTAGTATAAAGCTGCAAATAATATGTTTATCACACAAAAAATTAGTAAAAACTGATTAAACTAAAATATCATTTCTTTTGAGTCCCATTAGAAATCTGAGGTCACAAAGCAACCATGTAACCTAAAATTCAAGAAAAGGACAAGTCACTTCTGGAGAATGATTAAACATGAACATCATCTCAACTGTGGTGCAGGACGGGGAAAAGAATGTCTGTGTGGCCTCAATAAAATGTAATCAGCTAAATTATAAAGAACTGCTGAGCACCAAGCAACCTAGTTTTTTTAATTCAGAAATAGCTGATACTGTTGTACATCTGTCTCTACAGCTTGACTGCACAAAACATCTAACATTCTATTAAGAATTTAAGAAGACACACACAAAGACAAGAGGAGTCAACCTAATATAAAGAGACCAAGCAAAAAATATAACCAGTTCATAAATGACTCAGATATTGAAACTATCATACAGGAGATTTGAAACACCTTTGATAAAAATATTAAAGCATGTAGTGGGAAAGGTGTACAACATACATGAATATAGGGGCATGTCTTAGCCTAGGTTTTCTATAGAAACAGAACAAATATGATATATTGCTTATAGTATATCTTATGTATTATATAAAATAAATTTAATATATGTATATAAAATATATGTTATATAGAGACATCTATTATAAAGAGTTGGCTCATATCATTATGGAGGCTGAGAAGTTCCCAGTTTTTCAGTCAGCAAGTTGGAGACCCAGGAGAACTAAAGGCATGAATTCCAGTCTCTCAGCAAGAGAAGACAGATGTCCCAGCTTCAATACATTCAGACAGAGAAGAATAAATTCTTCCTTACTCAGACATTTTTGTTGTAGTCAGGCCTCTAAAAGATTGGGCTGGGCCCACACACATTTGGTAGCACATTCTAGTTTATCCAGTTAATTTAAAATGTTAATGTCATCCAGAAATATCCTCACAGACACACCTAAAATATTTAGCCAAATACCTGGGCACCCTGTGATCCAGGCAATTTGACTCATAAACTTGACTATCACAGGAGATTTCAGCAAAGAGGTGAAAACTGAAATAGTCAAATGGAGATGCCAGAAGTAATTATACATTGTCAGATAGTTGTGTTAATAGAAATCACTGAAAGTAAAACATCCAAAGAAAGAAAGAGAGATATATAGAGATAATAAGACATATAAGAGCCCTAATATAATCCCAGAGGGGAAGAGAAAGAGAATGGGGAAGACAAAATACTTGAAGAGATAATAGCCAATATATTTCCTCAGATCGATCTTCTAATTGCATGTATAGTAAATATTTATTCTCTGTTTAAAACATTTCAATGTCTCTCTTTTGCCTTCAGTAGTAAGTATCATTTTTTTACCCTGATTTATAAACCTCTATAATCTTATCTTCATTGGCCATCCAAGCTATATTTCTAGTTATACAAACTCCAGCATTCAATACATTAGTATACCCAGCGATCTCAAGTTCCAGAAATGTTCTCTTGCAACATGTGTATGTGTACATGTAGATTCCTTTTTCTTAAAATCCTCATCCACACCCAAGTCAACCTGACCTGAACTCATATCCAAGGTTATATTGAAGGTTACTTTTATTAGAGGTCTTCCGTGACTTCTAGGCTATGTTAGTGTGTTCCAATATTACCACCAACTTGCTTTTCCAATAGCTTTTGTAATAATTTATTATAATACTTTCATTATGTATATCTTTCTAAGCAGGGAGTAAATCTCCTGAGTTAGGTGAATGCATTATTGTTTTATTGTATTTTCCTGTGTAGTTCAATTACCTGTGCATGGAAGATGCTTTTACATAATAAATGTTTACCGAATTAATAAATTACTTATTTAATAAGATAAAAATGATATGTGTAATGTTAATAATGACAAAGAAATTATGACTAGCTCACTACAGGATTTAGTGTAGTGCTTATGAATAGCTGTTTTCTTTAATTACTACATTTGAATGTTACCATTTTTAATTTATTCTTTTATGATCAGCATATTTGTAAATATTTGTAACTTGCAAAAATCTGGGCATCAAAAGTTTAGAATAAAAAAACAATTTTATAGTTTAACAGTTTATAAAAACACAAGTTAGCAGATATCATAAATCATTAACAGAATGCACAAACTTTCTCAGCACAATGCAACCATGCTGAAAAGGGCTGCAGATATAACTTGTAGCAAACCTTTCAAAGCAGTCTCTATCAACAATCTTAATTTTTACTGTTGCATTTGTCAGAATTAACACATGAAAGTTTATATATGTGAGCTATTTATATGATAAGAAAATTGTGTAAAATCTGTAGTATGCAAAAAATCAAACATTTATATTTGTTTTCTTTCTTGCTATACTTATTTTGTTATATTTGTGATTTGTAATTTATTTTCATAGCCCATATTTATGAATAGGAAATCATAAACTATATAAAATATATTCACACAAGATACTGTATTATAAAGACCTTCTTTTCCTGATATATTTATCTCCTCTAATATATTATAAATATATCCTTTAAATAATGGTGTATATGACTGCATTCTGAACAAACTCTATGAATGTAATTCTAAATGAACTTGGAATTTGGTTTAGTCATTGTTGAGAACACGTTTAACACATTCAGTTATTCTGTGAATAAACCTTTTGAATTAGGGAAGACTCCCCAGATAGGAAGATAATAAAAAATTGGTAAAAATTAAATTATTCTCTATATTCTGGAATTGTAAAATGTATTGCTATTCATATATTGTCTTTCTATAGAACTTTAATTTTTTCATGGCTTCGTGTCCTAATGCAAATCCTATCTCAAAGATATCTGTTTATCTTTCTTCTTTTTTTTTAAATTGCGATCTGGTTGTATCATTTACATTAACTTACACAAGATATTATTTAGCCATTTCTCATTTCCTCAAAATTCTTTAAAACTTGAAAAATGCTACCAATTTGGAAATTCAATATTTTGAAAGTGAATTTTTTTCACTTTAAGATGTTTTATTTCTTCCTAGAGTCTTTAAGGAAGACATTAAAATATGTTATTTCTTCATTAGATATTTTATTTAATAAAATAAATTTAAAAATTATTTAGATATTAAAATATTTTATTTCTTCATTAAGATATTATTTCTTCTTAGAGTTTTGATTTTCCTCAAAATCTTTGAGTAAACTCTTACAAAGTTTCCAATATTTTATTCTATTCTACATCTTCTTTATTCTCGTCCACCCTTTCTTATTCACTTAAACTTAAATCTCAAAGTGCAGTGTATTTTCTTTTTTTTTTTTTTTTTTGGACTGTACATGTCTTTATGTAATGATATCTCTTGAGAAATTGTACACCAATTTACTTGTTCTCCAAACCTGTTTAACTTTTGTGCTTTTTGTAATATAAAGTTCCAGTTTTTAGTAAATTAAATTATTTAAATTCAGATTATGTACACATGCATACATCTACTATATTAAAACTTTAATTTATAACTAAATACGTAATAAATATAATTTATTTAGGTATTATTGACAACTAAAATTATACATATTTAAGGTGTGAAACTTGAGGGTATCTTTACATTGTGAAATAATCATGATGTTTAAGCTTATTAATAAAAGAACACCCTGTTTTTTGAAAGTTTGCTCTGTGCCTATTGACTTTTATGAAAGACCTACATTAGTGTTTATTTTCACTAACAAAGAAATCCAAAGAGGATTTTTGCTTTCATGAAGAAAGGCAAGAATTAAAAATAGCATTCAGTGTTTGTTTTGCAGTGAGCTTAGAGAGGCAGCACACACCCAGAAGGTTAAGTGGCACTGCCAAGTTCCTTCCCCTGGAACTACACTCAACATCTCAGCCTCAAGGCTTCATAACTTTGAACTGTGTCTGTGAGCATCTGTGTTTGATCACAATTTACTTTGTGCAGCCATTAGCAAGATGTGCCCTAAGGTAATCACTTCTTCACTTTATACCGTCTCAGCTTGAGAAAGGTTTTATAGGAATTCTGTACATTTGGATAGTGGGGGAAACTTGTCTATCCATCACCACACATCAATATGATTTCCTTCCTCTCTCCCTCCCTCCCCCTCTCTCTTTTCTTTCTTCCTTCCTTCCTTTCTTTCTTTCTTTATTTCTTCTTTATTTTGTTCTTTTGTTCTTTCTTTCATTTGTTCTTCTTCCTTTCTATCCTTATTTTTTTTCTTTCACTTAATATTTACCCTCTAAGCAAATTTCAAGTATTCAATGCAGTATTATTAAGTATAATTAGTCACATTGAACATTATATCTCTAGAATTTATTCATTTTGCATAATTGACCCTTTGTACCCCTTGATCAGCCTCTCCCTATTTCCCTCTCCCCACAGCCTCTGAAAACCACCCTTCTCCTCTCTGCTTTTAGGGTTTAACTCTTTTAGGTTCCACATATGTGAATTAATGTAGTATTTGTCTTTTTGTGTCTGGCTTATTTCACTTAGCATAATGTCCTCCTGATCCATCCATATTGTCACAAATGGTAGGATAGCCTTCTTTCTCGTGGTTAAATAATATTCCATTATACATATATAACACATTTCTTAATCCTGTCATCCATCAATTGACATTTGGCTTATTTCTATGTATTGGTTATTGTGAATAATGCTGACATGAGCATAGAGTCCAGATATCTCTTTGGGATCCAGATTTCATTTCCTTTGGTTATACACCCAGGTTATATACCCGGAAAATAAAGTAATTCTATTTTAAAGTTTTTGAGAAAACACCACATTATTTTCCATAATGACCATACCAATTGACATTTCTACCAATAGTGTAGAAGGGCTGGTTCTTCTGCACACACACACCAACACTTACTATCTCTGTCTCTCTGATAATAGCCATTCTAACAGGTGTGAGGTGATATCCTTTTATGATTTTGATTTGTACTTAGGTGATGATTAGTGACACTATTCACCTTTTCTTATACCTATTGGCTACTTGCTTGTCCTCTTGGAAAAATATCTACACAGGTCCTTTTCCCAGTTTTTTTTTTTTTTTTTTTTGTAATCAGGTTGTTATTTTTCTAGAGTTGTAGGAATTCCTTATATATTTTGGATAGTAACCTCTTATCAGATATGTGGTTTGCAAATATTTTTCTTGTTTCCATAGGTTGATTTTTCTATTCTGTTGACTGTTTCCTTTATTGTTCAGAGCTTTTTAGTTTGTTGCAATCAGAAGTTTATTTTTGCATTTTTTGCCTGTGCTTTTGGTGTCATAGCCATGAAATTATTGCCAAAATCAATGTCAAGAATTTTTTTTTCTCTCTGTTTTCTTCTAGTAGTTTTACAGTTTCCAGTCTTACATTTAAGGCTTTAATCCATTTAGAGCATGTGTGTGTGTGTGTGTGTGAGTGTGTGTGTGTGTGTGTATATATATATATATTTATAGTGATAGATATGGGCCCAATTTCATTCTTCTGCATGTGGATATCTAGTTTTTCAAAAAACATTTATTGAAGAGACTATCCTTTTACCATTGTGTTTTCTTGACACCCTTGTTGAAAATCAGTTAGACAAAGATATTTGGATTTGTTTCTGGGTTTTTATTTTGTTCTATTAGCCTATATGCCTGTTGTTATGTCAGTAACATACTGTTTTGATTACTGTTGCTGTGAACTATATTTTGCAATCAGGAAGTAAGATGCCTCCAGCTTTGTGCTTCTTGCTCAAGACTGTTTTGGCTATTCAGAGTCTTTTCTGATTCCAGATAAAGTTTAAAATTGTGTTTTCTATTTCTATAAAGAATGCCATTGGAATTTTGATAAGGATTTTATTGAATCAATAGATCACATTGGGTAATATGGACATTCTTTGCAATATTAAGGTCCTGATCAATGAACATAGGATGTCTTTTTGTTTATTTTTCTTAATTTCCTATATCAATATTTTATAATTTTCAGTGCATAAGTCAAATTGGTTAAGTTTATTCCTATGTATTTTACTTTATTTTTTGTTGCTTACTTTCCTTTTCAACAATTAATTGTGTATAAACTTGTAACTGATTTTTATATGTTGAGTTTGTATCTTGTTACTGTACTTAATTCATTGAAAAGTTCTAACAATTTTTGTTGCATCTTTAGGGTTTTCTATATATATGATCATGTCATTTGCAAACAGATCATTTTACTTCTTTCCTGATTAGAACACCTTTTATTTCTTTTTCTTGTCTAATTTACCCTTGCTAGGACTTCTAGTACTATGTTGACAAGAAGTTGTTAGAGTGGGCTTCCTTGACTTGTACTGGATCTTAGAGGTAAAGCTTTTCATATTTTCCCATTAATATGTTACCTGTGTGTTTTTCATACCTGGCCTTTATTGTGTTTGGGGAGATTTCCTCTATACTTATTTAGTTGAGTGTTTTAATCATGAATCGATATTGGACTTCATCAGATACTTTCTCTGCTTCTACTGAGATGATCATGTGTTTTTGAAATTTCATTTTGTTAATGTGTTTTATCACATTGATTGATTTGTGTATGTTAAACCGTCCTTGCATTCCTGGGATAAATCTCACTTGGTCATGGTATATGATCCTCTTAATGTGCTGTTAAATTAAATTGGCTACTTGATTTTAACCAATTACCTCCGCAAAGTTCTTCTTTCCATATAAGTTCACATTCTGTTCTTCTGGTAGCCATGAGTTTTGAGGGATACTAGTTAACCCAGTACACTATCTAATCAATTTCTTTTTTTTAGGCAGATGACAAGATTCTCTGTGGTAGGATTTAATGCTCCTAACATATGTTCATCTCCCATATATACATAATTATTAGTTTCACTTTGCATCTTTCCTTGAGGTAATTTTGAATATTTTACATGCTAAGATGTCATAAATATAAGTATGAACTGGCAATATCAGTTTATACATTAAAAAGTGATTTATATCAAGGTTTGTACATATTTATTCATATATAAATCCCAACTTTCTATGATCACCAGGTTTGAATTGGGTTAAAGACTCTTGTTTAGGTAGATGGATATGAGAATAAGGTATAAAGTGCAAACGTGGAGGTAAATAAAAAACATACCAGAAATGAAAGATATGAAGAAGTGTGATCCAAAATTTCTAGAAACGTCCATTATTTCAAAAAACTAGTAGCTAGCATGGAAAACATGAGCTCCCAACTAGACCCAATAAACAAAGAATATGGTGCCATTGTGATGGTGCCTAAGTATGACCTGATGATCTTCAATACCTTTCCTGGGTAAGTTGCAACTGAAGGATGAGCATACTGGCAGAAGAGTTTTGATTAAAAAGTAGAATAAAATATATAACATATATATGTATTTTTATTATTTAAATAAAGTAAATGCGTCCATCTATGTTAAAATACAATATCTTAGAGTGTGCAGCAAGAAAGAGTGGGAGCAGTAGAGAATCTAAAAATCCATAGGCTTTAAATTATTACCATTTGCTGACAATTATAAGCAATGTTAGTTATAATAAACCCCTACTCCTAATGCATCCCTCTCACAATCCTGCTACCCTTGACCATGGTCAAAAACTACTCCTAAAGAAACATTCATTACTTCCATATTTGAGGGTATCTTCTATTCTGTGAATCTCCAACTATAATACATTAGTAAGGTCTTCATGTATGGGAGGGATGGACACAGAGGTGGAAGGTGGGGGATACAGGGAAATGAGTGAGGGAAAATGAAGGGGAAATGGAGTTTTGTATTTTGTATTTGATTGCTAAATCTGTACATTTTGCTTCTCAGCTAGGACCTCAAATGTAATTATATATATATATATATATATATATATATATATATAATTAACTTAATTTCACACAGGTCAGGAGGAAATCTAACAATAGAAACTAATGTTGGAAATTATAAATTGTCTCTCTGTTTTTAGATGTATATGAGTAGATAATGAGAAGTAGACATATTGTGTTAATTGGTTAACAACTCAATATCTACCTTGGCTCTTCCTCCCTTTCCGTCCATCCTCATTTTCTTTCCTTTCCTTCCACTTGTATACATTTGATTACTATATGCTAAGTAGTGTCTAGGTATTTGTGGTATAACATTGAGCAAAACAGACACCATTATGGTTCATATTCTGTTTACAATCTACAATGTTCTACTTAAAGAAGCATTAGATTGCAGTAACTATTTGCTTGTCAGAATAGAAAAAAATATAAAGTAAAAAACATTCTAGTAAAAGTATGCTATGATTTGAAAATACAGTACAGATTAAATAAATAAAGAAAAAAATGTTTACAGACATTTTATTGTTATATATTTGCTTGAATTGGTCTCCGGATAGTAGATATACTACTTAGTTAAATGACTGTAATGTGTTTCCAAGATTAAAAAATGCAACTAACTAACAATGTCTCAGTTATATAATATAAAAATGTTGCAATACAAGAATATGTTTGATATTAAAATGCTAGTAGCATTCAGTACCATTAATGTAGAGTGGTAATGAGACCTGGGAAGGAAATAATATAGTAAAAGATATTTGGCACAACCAAGTGGAAGGTAATGAGCATCTTACAAAAACTTTTCAAGGGATGTAAAAATGACTTGGCCAATATCATACTTTAGGAAACAAAAATGTAATAATAGTAATAATCCTAATAATGAATTTCTCTTTAAACTCTCCAAAACATGTAGTTCCAGGAACTCAACTTTGAGAGTTAAGAGAAATTCCATAGTGGAACCACACTCTAAATTATGCCAGAATGGAGTAAAACTTCAATTTATATGATATGTTAATATTTTTACTGTAGCTCTTCTTTTTATATTTTATTTACTGTAGTAAGAACAATTAACATGAGATTTGCCCTCAAAATTTTAAGTGTACAATATAGTATTATTTACTATGGACACAGATCTGTGCAGCAGATCCTTAGAACTCATTCATGTTGCATAACTGACATTTTATATCCCTTGAAGAGTAGTTCTTCATTTCCCCCCCTGCAGTCCCTGGCAACCAACATTCTACTCTCTGCTTCTATGAGTTACCCTACTTGCAGTACCCTATATAAGTAGAATAATACACTGTTTTTTTCTTCAGTGACTCGCTTATTTAAAATAGTGTAATGTCCTACAGATTCATCCACATTATTGCTTATTGCAGAGTTTATTTCTTAATGGTGAAGATCAGTCCATCATGCATACATACCACATTTTTTTTTTCCTTTCTTCCACTGATGGGCATTTAGGTTGTTTCCTCTTACTGGCTATTGTGGATAATGCTGCAATGAACATGGGAGTGAAAAATGTCTCCTTGCAGTTCTGATTCCAATTATTTTGGAAAAATACCCAGAAGTAAGACTACTGGATAATTTGGTATTTATATTTTTAAATTTTTGAGGAACTTCCATACTGTTTTCTGTGGTAGCTACTATGTACTATTCCTACAAACAGTGTATAGAAGTTTTTTGATGTGCAATTCAATGCAATCACTGTCAAAATCCCAATGGCATTCTTTACAGAAATAGACAAAAAAATCATTAAACTCATATGGAATCTCAAAGGTACCCCAAATAGCCTAAAACACTTAGAAAGAATACAATAATTTAAGCAGTATGGTACTGGCATAAAGACAGACCTATAGACTAATGGAACAGAATAGGGTCCAGAAATAAAAACACACTTCCATGGTCAAATGATATTTGACATTGTCTCAAGTGTATACAATGGAGGCAGGATTGAGACTTTGGCAAATTGTGTTGGGAACACTGGATATTTACATATAAATAAATGAGTTTGGACCTTTTTTACATGATGAACAGAAATCAACTCAAAATTGATTAAATACTTAGGTATAAGTCCTGAAACTGTAAATCTCCTAGAAGGAAACATAGGCAAAAAGCTTCATGACTTTGGCTTTGTAATGATATCTTGACTGTGACACCAAAAGCACAGGCAGTTCTTCTTAAATCATTGTCAGAAAATTCCAGTTATAGGACTAAAGTTGTTTCAGGCCACCTGATAGATAAAATTTGGTATGCTCTTCCATTGAAAGCATTCTCCATCAATATTTTTAAGCATATTAATTATTTGACTTATAATAAAGAAATTATGATATGTAATATTGTAAATAATTGACAGAAATGAATATAAACACCAAAAAAAGACACATTTCCAAAACTGACAGAATTCTGTGTTGAAATAAATAATAACATATACAAGTTGATGAGATAAATATATAAATTAAGCTCTCCATCATTCTGTACAGCAGAAATCAGATTATGCGCAAATATAAAATTATTGACAATCCTATCACATACAATTATTTGTATTATTTCAATTTTCTGAGTGACATTTAGTGGCTAAGAGATCACTTATTTTATCTCCAAATCTATATTAATGCCAATTAAAGGTCCTTTGAAATACCGACTGAAAAAAAATGCATAAGCATTCTGTGTCTTTCAGAATATTCCACCAATGTAAATAGAATTGAACACTGAGTGTTTATATTATAACAATAGTGTATTCCTCAGTTTTGTTTCATTAGCACATAATTCAAAATCTCAGTGTATAACAAAAAATGTATTTTCAAATTACATTATTTATCATAATTGAACTTGAGTTGTTGAAATTTCTCCATATTTCTTCTTCTGATACTAGCATTGAAGATTAAATATTTTTTTGGAAGATGTTGCTCTTGAGACCGTGTGAAAGAGTAAAAAGTAGCAGAAACATGGGTTCCTTTTAATGATCAGCTCAAAACTGGCATATTGTCACTTCTGTTTACATTGATTCAACAAAGTCACAGACTTAGAGAATGGACTTGAGGACACGGGAGGGGGAATAGTAAGCTGGGATGAAGTGAGAGTAGAACTGATATATATACACTACTACCAAATGTAAAATAGATAGTCAGTGGGAAGCAGCTGCATAGCACAGGGAGATCAGCTAGGTGCTTTGTGACCACCTAGAGGAGTGGGATAGGGAGGGTGGGAGGGAGACTCAATAGGGAAGGGATATGGTGATATATGTATACATATACCTTATTCACTTTGTTATAAAACAGAAACTAACACAACATTGTAAAGCAATTATACTCCAATAAAGATGTCAAAAAACAAACAAGCAAACAAACAAACAAAGTTACATGGTCATACCTGAATGTGAGATAGGGAAGTATTCTCTGCCTACACATGACAATGGAAGGGATTGCTTGATCCTCTTACAGGGGAGGAATGAATTGTTGAGACTACTAACATTATCAATCATACATATGTTTTTAAGTTACTTCTCCTATTAGAGTATGACCACTTTGAAAACAGGAATTTCCATTAATCATCCTAATACCCTCTGTATAGTGTTTAAAAAGTATATATATGGAATATTTCTAAGTTACATTGAAAGGGAAAGTACTTATATGACTCAACTATAGGGTCCATCTCTGACTAGTTCTATTATTGCTGTTTCTATTTCCACCCACCTTTGATACTGAATGTAAAGAAAAAAAAAAAAAGAAACAACAGCCAGAGTCTGATGCTCTGGATCAATTTAGTCATTTTTCAAAACAATATAAGACTATATATTCACAGTGTATTAATGGATGCAATAACGTGCTCTCCATGTGAGCAGAAAGGTAAGCATTTTTAGGGGTATGATTTCTAAAAGCTCTGCATTCTGTTGCCAGGGTTTAAGGGATATTCAAAGATTGAAATTGGGGGTTCTTATTGGTCCCAGGGGGTAAAAATTCCTGTAATTGAGACTCACACTGAGAATATAAAGTACTTTAAGATGCCATTAACTTCAAATACTCACACTCTATAATACATTAAATCTAATTAATATGACATTATAGATATATGTAGTATACAAATGTTCTTTAAGCTATTTACAATAGTGAATATAAAAGTGCATTTGCCATCAGGGAACATATTAACTTAATTGTAGAAGAAAAAAAAAAGCCACGGGCTGTAGAGAAAATCCAGTACAAAGTATATTTGAATATATGTTCACTATTCTCATGAATAGCATGGCCAATTCAAATCATTGAAAGTGAATGACTTTCAAATGGACTAGTTTCACAGGACCGAAAACTGGAATAGAAGCAAGAGAGGACAAAACAAGAATAGTATACCTCAGTTATTTATTGATTGTTTTATTTTCTTCAATTACTTTTGTTGCTGTTTTTTTTTTCTCTCTTTATAAATTGTTTTCTCATTGGCATTGCTTTGATATCCCAAACAAACAGCTGCCAAATTTACCAAAGGTCAATTGAGTTTTTAATGCTTTGTTTTGTGTTAGCATTGTTAAAATCACTAAATGAATTTCTAACAAATCACACTAGTGGACTGTAGTTGATTTGCCATGCAAAACGATCTGCCGGAATAAAGCTCTCTCTGGTTTCACAATATCTTGAAACAAGTAGGCATTTTAAAGATAAATATGTTATGATCATGCTTAAAACTAGATGTAAAGCACAAAAAAATGACTAATTGCATAAAACCCAATCAACTAGAAGGAACTATAACTTCTTTCCCTCTTCCTCTCCCTCTCCGGCTATATCAATCTTTCTGTGAAGAGTCTAATAGTTACTGAATGAAAGGAAGGACCTCCAACAAATGTGTAAGCTTTGTTATATGTGTTGTTGTGTATATGTATAGGAGTGACTAATTTAGAAACAACAACAAAAAGTAGACCTGTGTCATTTATTAATCTCATTATAAATGTGAGCCAATCAAATCTCCCCAAATTATAATCAGACTCACAATATAAAATTGTTCTTTCACATCTCATATCCATAAATTGCTAAAACTTCATTGTCTCAATAATGTGTATATGTAAAACATTTTTTAAAATTACTTCACCATTCAAAAATCCTGATTTTTCACCATTTGGACAGATCACTGGAATGAAAGTTGAATTATAAGTCAATACATATATTGCTATATTGCTCTCTCTATATATAGCATTTTTTGCTACTATATAAATGGAAAGGATGGTTCTGGATATTATATCTTAAATAAAAGTTTATGGGCTTCCCTAGTGGCACAGTGGTTGGGTTTCGGCCTGCCGATGCAGGGGACACAGGTTTGTGCCATGGTCCGGGAAGATCCCACATGCCGTGGAGCAGCTGGGCCCGTGAGCCATGGCCACTGAGCCTGCGTGTCCGGAGCCTGTGCTCCACAACAGGAAAGGCCACAGCAGTGAGAGGCCCACATACCACAAAAAAAAAAAAAAAAAAAATTATGTAGCAGATAAAGAATAACATTATGAAACTCTACATTTTCCAGTGTCTTATCTCTATAAATAGAATTTCTAATGTCACTATTCTATATTCTATATTTACTGTATTTTATATAAATGTATATACACACGTATATATATATATATATCATAATAAATACTGGAAATACACTTTTAAAACCATTTTGTTGCTCTTTCTTCTTTTTTTTTTTTTTTTTTTTGTGGTACGTGGGCCCCTCACTGTTGTGGCCTCTCCCGTTGCGGAGCACAGGCTCCAGATGCGCAGGCCCAGCGGCCATGGCTCACGGGCCCAGCCACTCCGTGGCATGCGGGATCCTCCTGGACTGGGGCACGAACCTGCGTCCCCTGCATCGGCAGGCAGACTCTCAACCACTGAGCCACCAGAGAAGCCCTCTTTCTTCATTTTTGGTGATCAAAGTTTCTCTCTGGTATCATTTACCTTCCACCTGTAACATTTCATATCTATCAAGTCTATTGGCAAAATTTTCTCATAGTTTTCAGTCATTTGAGAATCTATTTATTTCATCCTCAATCCTGAAAAATATCTTAGGAGACATTAAAATTAGGTTTGACAGTTCTTTTCTTTCACAATTGTATCTACATTGTCACAATGTCTTTGCCACCTGTGATTTCTATTGAGAAATCCAGTGACGTTTCAATCATTCTGTCCTTGTATGTATTGTTTGGCTCTCGTGTTTTATTCTTGCTTCCTTCAAATTATTTTATTTATCTTTTGTTTTCAGCAGTTTCATTAAGATTTATCTAGTCATAGTTTTAGATTATCCTATTGGAGTTCCACTGAGCTTTTTCTGTAAATACAGTATGTACATTTATGTCTTACACCAAGTTTAGAAATTATTTCTTCATTTTTTTCTGGACAAATATCATTCTCCTCTTCACTTGAGATTCCAATGACATAAATACATTTGGATATTAGAACTTCAGGTACTTGTTTTATTTTTTAATTTTGTCTGTTCTTCATATTGGATAGTTTATGTTGCTCTAGCTTAAATTTAATTGAGTCTTTCCTTTATAACTTCCATTCTGGTGCTATACAATTGAGTATTTTTTAAATTTCATATATTATATGTTATGAATTTTCCATTTGGTATATTGTTTAGCTTATATCCATTTAATAAATATGTCTTTCAATTCATTTCAAATGTATTTACCTTCATTTCATGGATCACAGTTATAGTAATATACATTGTGTAGTTGTCTGAGAAGTCCAATATTTTTGTAATACCAGGATTGAGTTCTGCTGGGGTTTTTTTTTTTTTTTTTGAGAATTTGTTACATTTTTCTCATTCTTTATATGTTAACTTATGTGGGATTTTCTGAACATTGTAGATGTTATGTTTTATAGACTCCAGGCCTTGTTATAATATTTTGGGTACATATTTTTTAGAACACAATAATTCTGGTTACATTCACACTGAAATTTCTACATCATCTTCTGTGACAAATTATTCTAAATCAGTTCACTTATCAAAAAATGTGTCTATTCTATCTTGGCTCTCTCCTGCATATTATCTGACAGGATTTAGCCTGAAACTGTGACCATGTGTAATCATCAGATTAATTATCAAACACTGTTTTATACTAGTTTGGTGTATCCCAACCAGCCAGAGTTCAGGGTTAAGTCTGAGTTGCGTACAGGTTAACTATCAGTGAACAACTACTGTAAGTTTTTCTACTTTCTAATATGTGAAATTAATCAATATGATATGCAAGAAAATATGCAAGTCAGAAGAAAAAGGAAGAAAAGAAAAAAAAATATGCAAAGGATAGGAATGGCAGTTCTTCAAAGTGAAAGCCTAAAAGCAAACAAGAAAAGGGGAAGAAACATATAATCAGATCTGGAAAAATTAAAAGACAATGAATTACCATAAAATTAAAAAAAAATCAAAATTCAAAGATTGTCTAACATGGCTAACTATGCTCTGTAGAAGTGTAAATTGATGCAAGCATTCTTGAACGAAATCTGGTAGTAAGAAGTGAATTCTTGTCTTGTGATCCAGCTTTCTATTTATGAATATATTTCTTTGAGGAAAACTTACACGTCTGTAGTAGGACTTGAATTAGGATGGTGTGTTATCGGTGAATGTTTGTCAATTAGTTGGAAACAATTGTAATGTCCAGCATGAAGAAATTTATGTATAAAATGTCATGGATATTTAGTATAAAATACTATGAGTCATTTAGAAGTGAATAACTTGATGTCTTTTGGCATACAGATAGATTTTTAAAATATATCTCAAAAGCACAGTGGATAGCTATGTAAAGGAGGATATTTTAAAAAAATTAGGAGGATTATAGCTATCTTTGCTGGTGACACCTGTGTAGCTGACACCTCTTGATGTCTCAAGCATTAACATTTTGTCATTCATTGGCACAAGCCAATGGTTTCTTACTGAAAGCACCTGGATTTCTGTCCAAAGACTTTCTCTGGTTTCACAAGTGTGCATGTTTTATGCTCAGAGCAAGGCAGAAATGAAAGCTCATCAAATATCCAAAGCCACACCCAACCAATAATGACTAAACATTAGAGGATACCTACTCCAGATTCTTCTTGCATTGACAGGGACAGCTTAGCCAACTATGCTTTCTGAGATGATCCAAAGGAAACTATTTCAACAAATGGGAAAATTATAATACTGAGGGGAGATCAGTGGCATTTTTTGAGAAATTTAGTGGTGGCTGTGCTCAGTAGACCAGACAGTAGGAACTGGATGCTACTATAACTTAGCTGCCTAAGTATAAATTTGGATAATGAAATTACAGAATAATAGAGCAGGTTGGAGTGGAACTTAGCTGTTGACAACAAGTTGGATGTAATTATATTAATAGGTAGCAAACTAGAAATGGTTAACAGGGACATTGAATCATAGAGATCTGTGACAATAGCTTATTTAAGATAGTGCTCTAAGAACTTAGATGGACAGTCAATGAGAAAATTGTTTTACTTACACAACCCAAAAACTCAACAAGAGGTGGCCATAAAGTCAGCTCCTGCAATAGAGAGCCCCAAATTCTTTGCCCAATATCTGAATTTGAGACAGTTCTTAGACCCAGAGGTCCATCAATTGAATGGAACGTTGTAATCTCTTGAAGACTGTATATAGCATCTATTAATCCCAACCATTTCCTAGAGTGATATATGGCTATGGCCATATCAAACTGACTGTACACTGAAGGAAGGGGAAAAGGGAATGCAAACATATTCTGAGAGATGTTGGTCTCACTTGAAATGATCACAGGAAAGTCCAAACACTCTCATTTATTCACTATTATATTAGGATCATATAGAGCAAAATGATAAATGAAGTCCTTGCCTAATTCCTTCTCATAATGGATCTAATGGATGGGGGCTATTCTGTGGCAGTTCCTTTGTTCTTTGCATACTTGTAATAGATATACATGGAAGCTGAAAAACTTACATTGGTCCCTCATGGTGGAGTCATTAGAAAGAAAAGGCTAAGTGAAAACCCATGAAACTATTAGCCAACATATCCAAGAAAGTAACTCAGAAACAATACCAAACCTGGGTGAACTGGCTAATATTAGTGCCACTTCCAAAGACGTAAAGAATGCAGGTATGAAGGTCCCTATCAGATTGCAATTTAATTCCCAGTCAAGTTTCTGCAACAATCGGACAGATCACAGGATAGTTACAATCATTAACTAGTGGTATTTTATTAGAATAATAGCACTATACTAACAACTTGGTACGTGACTCATTTTGGTGAATCAGTTCATTTTAATCTGCCTCAGGAAGAGGAATAATGATTATTATCTGTCTTTAACCAGAGCTTTGTTCAATCTCCTATATATTAACTAAATAATTCAAAGAGATATCATTTTTACTTGATGCAGAACATGACGCTATATAAATATAATGTGTTGTTCACATTTCCCAATGTGTTGTTCACATTTCTAGTTAGTTCAGAACATCAGAGAAACAGATACCAAAATAAGAATGAATGTGAATGTAATATATTGTGAAACACATGTTACAGAAAAAAAGAAAGGCAGCCAAAGAGGGCAGAAGAGCTGTGGGAATGCATTGCAGCCTGTGAAGGAGATAAAAATAAGGAGTCTGCATAGTCTCACACTGCAGTGTAGTTCTAGGAAGGTTTTGCCTAAAAGATCTGGAGATATATATATATATATATATATATATATATATATATATATATATATATATATATATATATATATATATATAGTGTGTGTGTGTGTGTGTGTGTGTGTGTGGTATGCATGCCTCTCACTATTGTGGCCTCTCCCGTGCTCCGGACGCACAGGCTCCAGGGCCATGGCTCACGGGCCCAGCTGCTCCATGGCATGTGGGATCTTCCTGGACTGGGGCACGAAACCATGTCCCCTGCATTGGCAGGCGGACTCTCAACCCCTGCGCCACGAGGGAAACCCCATCTGGGTATATTTGATCCAAAGCCTCAGGACAGAGGATTTTCATATCTAGTAGGTATGACCTACTGTTTTTAGTCATTGGTGGAGAGCTGCATGTGGGAAGTATAGCGTAAGCAAGAATGTGTTGATGGATTCAGAAGGCAGCAACTGTGGCTGTCTGCCAAATACTTTCCATCAGCAGTAAATCTGAGTGGTGTATTTTTGTTACCACTACATCAATGTATACTTTAATTTTGAACATGCTAATTTCTCTACTATAACACCCTACTTAATCCTCTCTGCCTGAAACTCTGCTTGCTTTTGAGAACCAAAGTTAAATATCACCCTTCTGGGGATGAAGAATTTTGGAAAGGGGATATTCACAGGTATCAGTCTACTTCAGATTTGATTCTTGTTGAAAGTTATGTTATTTTGCACTATTTCTAATCTCATTCTATCTTATATATAGAATACAACTATCATGTTATATTTGATTTTATACACCTGTCAAAGTTCTTTGACATTATCGAATGCCCAGAATCAAATGCTTATATTCGTATATCCGTGATTTCTAGCATATACTTTGGCTCCTAGTGATCACTTTTTAAAAAGAATATTTTATAAAAATAAAGTGATGTTAAAAATAAAATAATAAATGAATCAATATAAGTAAATCTCTTTTTGTTTCTTTCAGTTGTAGAACATTGATAATAGTGATTAGACATTATAAGAAAACATACTATATAGATTCTCAACTGATCTTTTTTTTTTTCTGTCTTTTCTTCCCCGACTACTCCAGACAAATATAAAAGCTTCTATAAAACTGGTATTGTACTCACCATATATTATATGACGTTTGTTTACATTTACTTTCCTGTTAAGTCAGAGTCTAGATAACAAAAATCACTGTATTCCATTTGTATTTTCTTTTCTTATTGATACTTTTTTTTAAAACATCTCTATTGGAGTATAATTGCTTTAAAATGGTGTGTTAGTTTCCATTTTATAACAAAGTGAATCAGTTATACATATACTATGTTCCCATATCTTTTCCCTCTTGCATCTCCCTCCCTCCAACCCTCCCTCTCCCACCTCTCTAGATGGTCACAAAACACCGAGCTGATCTCCCTGTGCTATGCGGCTGCTTCCCACTGGCTATCTATTTTACGTTTGGTAGTGTATATATGTCCATGCCACACTCTCACTTTGTTTCAGCTTACCCTTCCCCCTCCCCATATCCTCCAGTCCATTCTCTAGTAGGTCTACATCTTTATTCCTTTCTTGCCCCCAGGTTCTTCTGACCACTTTTTCTTTCTTTTTTTTTTCCTTTTTTAGATTCCATATATATGTGTTAGCATACGGTATTTGTTTTTCTCTTTCTGACTTACTTCACTCTGTATGACAGACTCTAGGTCCATCCACCTCACTACAAATAATTCAATTTCATTTATTTTTATGGCTGAGTAGTATTTCATTGTATATATGTGCCACATCTTCTTTATCCATTCATCTGTTGATGGACACTTAGGTTGCTTCCATGTCCTGGCTATTGTAAATGGTGCTGCAATGAACATCATAGTACATGCTTCTTTTTGAATTATGGTTTTCTCAGGGTATATGCCCAGTAGTGGGATTGCTGTGTCGTATGGTAGTTCTATTTATATATTTTAAAAGAACCTCCATACCGTTCTCCATAGTGGCTGTATCAATTTACATTCCCACCAACAGTGCAAGAGGGTTCCCTTTTCTCCACACCCTCTCCAGCATTTACTGTTTTTAGATTTTTTGATGATGACCATACTGACCGGTGTAAGATGACATCTCATTGCAGTTTTGATTTGCATTTCTCTAATGATTAATGATGTTGAGCATTCTTTCATGTGTTTGTTGGTAATCTGTATATCTTCTTTGGAGAAATGTCTATTTAGTTCTTCTGCCCATTTCTGGATTGTTTTTTTCGTTTTTTTTAACATTTATTTTTAAAATTTATTTATTTTAATTTATTTACTTTTGGCTGTGTTGGGTCCTCATTGCTGGGTGGGTTTTTTCTCTAGTTGTGGAGAGTGGGGGCTACTGTTCATTGCATTGCACAGGCTTCTCATTGTGCTGGCTTCTCTCTTTGTAGAGCACTGGCTCTAGGCATGCAGGCTTCAGTATTTGCAGCATGTGGGCTCTGTAATTGTGGCTCATGGGCTCTACAGCACACGCTCAGTAGTTGTGACACATGGACCTAGATGCTCCACGGCAGCTAGAGATCTTTCCAGATGAGGGATCGAACCTCTGTCCCCTGCATTGGCAGGCAGATTCTTAACCACTGCACCACCAGGGAAGACCAGCTTTTTGTTTGTTTGTTTGTTTGTTTTTGATATTTAGTAGCATGTGTTGCTTGTATGTTTTGGAGATTAATCTTTTTTCAGTTGCTTCATTAGCAAATATTTTCTCCCATTCTGAGTGTTGTCTTTTCATCTTGTTTATGGTTTCTTTTGCTGTGCAAAAGCTGTTAAGTTTCATTAGGTTACATTTCTTTATTTTTGTTTTTATTTCCATTTCTCTAGGAGATGTGTCAAAATGTATCTTGCTGTGATTTATGTCATAGAGTGTTCTGCCTATGTTTTCCTCTAAGAGTGTGAAGGTGTCTGGCCCTACACTTAGGTCTTTAATCCATTTTGAGGTTATTTTTGTGTATGGTGTTAGGGAGTGTTCTAATTTCATTCTTTTACATATAGCTGTCCAGTTGACCCAGCACCAATTATTGAAGAAACTGTCTTTTCTCCATTGTGTATTCTTGCCTCCTTTATCAAAGATAAGTTGACCATATGTGTGTGGGTTTATCTCTGCGTTTTCTATCCTGTTCCAGTGATCTATATTTCTGTGTTTGTGCCAGTACCATGCTGTCTTGATTACTGTAGCTTTTTAATATAGTCTGATATCAGGGAGCCTGATTCCTCCAGCTCTGTTTTTCTTTCTCAAGATTGACTTGGCTATTCAGGGTCTTTCCTGTTTCCATACAAATTGTGAAATATTTTGTTCTACTTCTGTGAAAAATGCCAGTGGTAGTTTGATAGGGATTGCATTGAATCTGTAGTTTGCTTTGGGTAGTAGAGTCATTTTCACAATGTTAATTCTTCCAATCCAATAGCATTGGTATATCTTTCCATCTCTGTATCATTTTCAATTTTGTCATCAATGTCATAATTTTCTGCATGCAGGTCTTTTCTCTCCTTAGGTAGGTTTATTCCTAGATATCTATTCTTTCTTTTGCAGTGGTAAAGGGGAGTGTTTTCTTAATTTCACTTTCACATTCTTCATCATTAGTGTATAGGAATGCAAGAGATTTCTGTGCATTAATTTTGTATCCTGCTATTTTACCAAATTCATTGATTAGCTCTAGGAGTTTTCTGGTAGCATCTTTAGGATTCTCTATGTATAGTATCATGTAATGTGCAAACAGTGACAGCTTTAATTTTTCTTTTCCAATTTGGATTCCTTTTATTTATTTTTCTTCTCTGATTGCTGTGTCTAAAACTTCCAAAACAATGTTGAATAATAGCGGTGAGAGTGGGAAACATTGTATTGCTCCTGATCTTAGTGGAAATGGTTTCAGTTTTTCATCATTGAGGACGATTTTGGCTGTGGGTTTTTTATATATGGCCTTTATTATTTTGGGGAAAGTTCCCTCTATGCCTACTTTCTGGAGGGTTTTTATCATAAATGGGTGCTGAATATTGTCAAAAGCTTTCTCTTCATCTACTGAGATGATCATATGATTTTTCTCCTTCAATTTGTTAATATGGTGTATCACATTGTTTGATTTGTGTATATTGAAGACTCCTTGCATTACTGGAATAAACCCCAATTAAACATTGTGTATGATCCTTTTAATGTGCTGTTGGATTCTGTTTGCTAGTATTTAATTGAGGATTTTTACATTTATGTTCATCTGTGATATTGGCCAGTAGTTTTCTTTCTTTGTGACATCTTTGTGTGGTTTTGGTATCAGAGTGATGATGGAATCATAGAATGAGTTTTGGAGTGTTCTTCCCTCTGCTATATTTTGGAAGAGTTTGAGAAGCATAGGTCTTAGCTCTTGTCTAAATGTTTGATAGAATTCACCTGTGAAGCCATCTGGTTCTGGGCTTTGGTTTGTTTGAAGATTTTGAATCACAGTTTCAAATTCAGTGCTTCTGTTTGGTCTGTTCATTTTTTTTTTTTTTCTTCTTGGTTCAGTCTTGGAAGGTTGTGCATTTCTAAGAATTTGTCCATTTCTTCCTGGTATCCAATTTATTGGCATATACTTGTTTGTAATAATCTCTCATGATACTTTGTATTTCTGCAGTGTCAGTTGTTACTTCTCCTTTTTCATTTCTAATTCTATTCATTTCAGCCTTTTCCCTTTTTTTCTTGATAAGTCTGGTTAATGGTTTATCAATTTTGTTTATCTTCTTAAAGAACCACCTTTTAGTTTTATTAATCTTTGTTATAATTTCCCTTCATTTTTTTTTCATTTATTTCTGATCTGAACTTTATGATTTTTCCTTCTGTTAACTTGGGTTTTTTTTTTTCTTCATTCTCTAATTGCTTCAGGTGTAAGTTTTGGTTTTTTATTTGAGACATTTCTTGTTTCTAGAGGTAGGATTATATTACTGTATACTTTCCTTGTAGAACTCTTTTTGCTGCATCACATAGGTTTTGGGTCATTGTGTTTTCATTGGCATTTGTTTCTATGTATGTTTTGATTTCCTCTTTGATTTCTTCAGTGATGTCTTGGTTATTAAGTAGTGTGTTGTTTAGCCTCCATGTGTTTGTATTTCTTACAGATTTTTTCCTGTAATTGATATCTAGTCTCATAGCATTGTGGTCAGAAAAGATATTTGATATGATTTCAATTTTCTTAAATTTACCAAGGCTTGAGTTGTGAGCAAAGATGTGATCTATCCTGGAGATTGTTCCATGAGACCTTGGAAAGAATGTGTATTATTTGTTTTTGGATGGAATGTCCTATAAATATCAATTAAGTCCCTCTTGTTTAATGTATCATTTAAAGCTTGTGTTTCCTTATTTATTTTCAGTTTGGATGATCTGTCAATTGGTGAAAGTGGGGTGTTAAATTCCCCTATTATAATAGTGTTACTGTTGATTTCTGCTTTTATGGCTGTTACTATTTGCCTTATGTATTGATGTGCTCCTATATTGGGTCCATAAATGTTTACAGTTTTTATATCTTCTTCTTGGATTGATCCCTTGATCATTATGTAGTGTTCTTTTTCTCTTGTAATAGTCTTTGTTTTAACGTCTATATTTTCTGATATGAAAATTGTTATTCCAGCTTTCTTTTGATTTCCATTTGCATGGAATATTTTTTCCATCCCCTCACTTTCAGTCCATATGTGTCACTAGGTCTGAAGTGGGTCTCTTGTAGACAGCATATATACGGATCTCATTTTTGTATCCATTCAACTTGTTTATGTCTTTTGGTTGGAGCACTTAACCCATTTACATTTAAGGTAATTATCAATATGTATGTTCCTATTACCATTTTCTTAATTGTTTTGGGTTTCTTATTGTAGATCTTTTCCTTCTCTTGTGGTTCCTGCCTAGAAAAATTCCTTTAGCATTTGTTGTAATGCTGGTTTTGTGGTTCTGAATTCTCTCAACTTCTGCTTGACTATAAAGCTTTTAATTTCTCCTTCAAATCTGAATGAGATCCTTGCTGGGTAGAGTAATCTTGGTTGTAGGTTTTTCTCTTTCATCACTTTAAATATGTCCTGCCACTCCCTTCTGGCTTGCAGAGTTTCTGCTGAAAGATCAGCTGTTAACCTTATAAGGTTGCCTTACATGTTATTTGTTTTTTCCCCTTGTTGCTTTTAATATTTGTTATTTGTATTTAATTTTTGATAATTTGATTAATATTCATCTTGCTGTGTTTCTCCTTGGATTTATCCTGTATGGGACTCTCTGTGCTTCCTGGACTTGATTAACTATTTCCTTTCCCATATTAGTGAAGTTTTCAACTATAATCTCTTCAAATATTTTCTCAGTCCCTTTCTCTTTCTCTTCTTCTTCTGGGACCCCTATAATTCTAATGTTGTTGTGTTTAATGTTGTCCCAGAAGTCTCTGAGACTATTCTCACTTCCTTTCATTCTTTATTCTTTATTCTGCTTGGCAGAAGTTATTTCTACTATTTTATCTTCCATGTCATTTATCCATTCATCTGCCTCAGTTATTCTGCTATTGAACCCTTCTAGAGATTTTTAAATTTCATTTACTGTGTTGTTCATAACTGTTTGTTTGCTGCTTAGCTCTTCTAGGTCCTTATTAAACATTTCTTGTATTTTCTCCATTCTATTTCCAAGATTTTTCATCATCTTTACTGTCATTTTTCTGAATTCTTTTTCAGGTAGACCTCCTATTTCCTCTTCATTTTTTAGGTCTGGTGCATATTTTCCTTGCTCCTTCATCTGTTCTGTGTTTCTCTGTCTTCTCATTTTGCTTAACTTACTGTGTTGTTGTCTCCTGTTTGCAGGCTGCACATTCATAATTTCCATTGATTTTGGTGTCTGTCCCCAGTGGCTAATGTTTGTTCAGTGGATTGTGTAGGCTTCTTGGTGGAGGAGACTAGTGCCTTGTTCTGCTGGATGAGGCTGGATCTTGTCTTTCTGGTGTGCATGTCCACGTCTTGTGGTGTGTTTTGGGGTGTCTGTGGCCTTACTATGATCTTAGGCAGCCTCTCTGCTAATGGATGGGGTTGTGTTCCTGTCTTGCTATTTGTTTGGCATAGGGTGTCCTGCAGTGTAGCTTGCTGGTCATTGAGTGGAACTGGGTCTTGGCGTTGAGATGGAGATCTCTGGGAGGTTTTCACCATTTGATATTATGTGGAGATTGGAGGTCTCTTGTGGACTAGTGTCCTGAACACCACCACAGTGGCACAGCCCTAATGCCTGGCTGGAGCACAAAGAGCCTGTCCTCCACACAGCCCGGAATAAAAGGGAGACAAAAAATAAGAAGATAAACTAAAGTAAACTAAAATAAAGTTATTAATATAGAAAATAAAAAATAATAATTATGAAGAAAAACATTTTTAAGTAATAAAATATATAGTAATAAAGGACAGACAGGATCCTTGGGCAAATGGTAAAAGCAAAGCTATACAGAGAAAGTCACACACAGAAGCATACACATACACACTCAGAAAGAGAAAAAGGGAATATATATATATATAATCATTGCTCCCAAAGTCCACCTCCTCAATTTGGGATGATTCATTGTCTATTCATTTGTTCCACAGTTGTAGGGTACATCAAGTTGATTGTGGAGATTTTATCCACTGTTCCTGAGGTTGCTGGGAGAAATTTCCTTTTCTCTTCTTTGTTCATACAGCTCCTGGTGTTCAGCTTTGGATTTGACCTGCCTCAGCATGTAGGTCACCTGAGGGCATCTGTTCTTTGTTCAGAGAGGATGGGGATAAAGGAGCAACTGATTCGGGGGCTCTGGATCAGTTAGGCCAGTGGAAGGGATGGGTACAGATACTGGGCGAGCCTGCAGCAGCAGAGGCCAGCATGACATTGCACCAGCCTCAGGCATGCTGTTCATTCTCCCAGGTAAGGTGTCATTGGATATTGGGACCCTGGCAGTGGCAGGCTGCACAGGGTCCTAGAATGGGAGTTGTGGATAGTGACCTGTGCTTGCATGCAGTCTTCTTTGTGGCTGCAGCAGAAGCCTTAGCATCTCATGCCTGTCTCTGTGGTCTGCACTGATAGCCGTAGCTCTCACCTGTCTCTGGAGCTACTTTATGTAGTGTTCTTAATCCCCTCTCTTCACGCACCAGGAAACAAAGAGGCAAGAAAATGTCTGTTGTCTCTTCAGCAACTCCAGACATTTTCCCATACTCCCTCCTGACTAGCTGTGGTGCACTAACCCCCTTCAGGCTGTGTTTACACAGCCAACCCCAGTCCTCTCTCTGGGATCTGATTGAAGCCCAAGCCTCAGCTCTGAGTCCCAACCTGTTCCGGCAGGTGAGCAGCCAAGCCTCTTGGGCTAGTGAGTGCTGGTCAGCACTGATTCTCTGTGCGGGAATCTCTCTACTTTGCCCTCCACACCACGGTTGCTGTGCTCTCTTCCATGGCTCTGAAGCTTCCCCCCTCTGCCACCCACAGTCTCTGCCCAGGAAGGGGCTTCCTAGTGTGTGGAAACCTTTCCTCCTTCACAGCTCTCTCCCAGAGGTGCAGGTCTCGTCCCTATTCTTTTGTCTCTGTTTTTTCTTTTACTTTTTTTTTTCTGCCCTACCCTAGTACGTGGGGAGTTTCTTGCCTTTTGTGAGGTCTGAGGTCTTCTGCCAGTGTTTAGCAGGTGTTCTTCAGGAGTTGTTCCACATATAGATGTATTTCTGATGCATTTGTGGGGAGGAAGCTGATCTCCACGTCCTACTCTTCCTCCATCTTGAAGCTCCAGCCCATTTGTATTTTTATTATAAATATTGGATGCATATCATGTTTATGGTAAACAAAATAATTGTTACTGAATTCTTATTCCATTTGGATTATAATCCTGATTTTCAAAGGGTTTTTGTAAAATTTTATCTAATTTAATAACATAAACAGCAAGTTACTATCTTACTTGGTTTAATAAAATGTTAGATTTTCATCAATATTAATTGTTTTGTCAGGAACACAAAGACAGTAATTTTCTGTTCCCCAAGTTATTTTTGCATTATGTTTGAAATAAATTGTCTAGTTTTGTAACTGCTGTTCTCTCTGAAAAGCAGAAACTTCTTAGGGGATAAGGAAACTACCAGATAGCAAATGTAATTAATTAGTGATTGTTTCAAGTTCACAAAGATGGAAGTACCTCAGTAATAAAAAGCTATAGACATAATAAATGAACAGGTTGATATCTTTGATGAATATTGATGTAAAAATCCTCAACAAAATATCAGCAAACCAAATCCAACAATACATAAAAATAATTATACACCATGGTCCAGTTGGCTCTATTCCATTGTCACAAGGATGGTACAACAGAGGCAAATCAATCAATGGGATATACCACATCTAAAGGTAATGGTAAAATAACATGATCATCTCAATAGACACAGAAAAAAAGTTGACAAAATTCCACCTTCATTCAAGCTAAACATTTTAATCAAAGTTGATATCGAGGGAAGATACCTCAACATAATAAAGTCCATTTATGACAAACACACAACAAGCATAATACCTAAAAGTGAAAACCTGAAAGCCTTCCTGCTAAATTTAGGAACAAGAAAAGGATGTCACTCCCACTGTTCCTATTTAACATTTTATTGGATGTCCTAGTCACAATAATCAGACAAGGAAAAAAAATAGTCATCCAAACTGGAAAGGAAGAGGTCAAACTGTCACTATCTGCAGATGACATAAAACTCTATGCAGTGATCCCTAAAGTTTCCACCAAAAATCTATAAGAACTAATACATGAATTCAGCAAGGTAGCAGGATACAAATCAATATACAGAAATCTGTTGTGTTTCTATATACTGATAATGAAATATCAGAGAAAGAAGGTAAAAAAATCCAATTTAAAATCACATAAAAATATCTAAATAACTTAGGAATAAGCTTAAACAAGGAGGTGAAAGACCTATACACTGAAAGCTATAAAGCATTGATGAAGGAAATTGAAAATGAGGCAATGAAATAGAAAGATATCCCTTGCTCTTGGATTGGAAGAATTAATATTGTTAAAATGGTCACACTACCCAAAGCAATCTACAGATCTATTGCAATCTCTATCAAAATACCCATGACTTTTTTTTTTACAGAACTAGGACAAATAGTCTTAAAATTTATATGGAATCACAAAACCCCGGAATTTCCAAAGAAATCCTGAGAAACTGAACAAAGCCGGAGGTGTAACCCTCCTAGACTTCAGACTATACTACAAAGCCACAGTAATCAAAAGAGCATGGTACTGGCACAAAGACAGATATGTAGATCAATGGAACAGGATAGAGAGCCCAGAAATAAACCCATGCACTTATGGTCAGTAAATCTATGACAAGGAGGCAAGAGTATACAATGGAGGAAAGACAGTCTCTTCAACGAATGGTACTGGACAGCCACATGTGAAACAGTAAGATTAGAACCCTTCCTCACAACATATACAAAAATAAAATCAAAATGGTTTAAAGACCTATCACCTCACACTTGTCAGAATGACTATTATCAAAAAGTCTACAAATAACAGACTTTGGAGAGGATGTGGAGAAAAGGGAACCCTCATAAGCAGTGGGGATGTAGATTGGTACAACCACTATGGAAAAGAGTATGGAAGTTACTGAAAAAATAAAAATAGAACTATTATATAATCCAGTAATTCCATTTCTGGGTGTATATCTGTAAATAAAATGAAAACTATAATTCAAAAAGACACATGCACCCCCATGTTGACAGCAGTACTATTTACAGTAGCCAATATATGGAAGCAACCCAAGTGCCCATCAATGAAGTATTGTATTAAGAATTTGTGGTCGTGACATCACCCTGCTGTGACACGCACACAGTAGGAAAACTGACTAATTAAAAGGATTTACCCTGCATCTTATGACTCTTTACTGGAGCCTCAGGAGATAGGTAAAGATGAATGTTATGTCTCAACCAACACTGAAAATGTGAAGTTTAGAAGACATTTGCTAAGTCAAGTCACCTCATGGTCAAACCCAGGTAGCTGTTATCTCTGTAGTCTACTCCAATTTGCAGCAATTCCTTTATATTTTCTTTCTGAGACCTGACACTGAAGAGTAACAGTCAGGAAGGAGGCCAGGCAGCCTGTAGGAACAGAGAGAAGCTCCCAGCTCCCAGGCAAGCAGGAAACAGGATGTTGGAACTGTAGCAACAAGACTGGATTCTGCCAACAACCTGAATAAGTTTAGAAACAGGTTCTTCCCAAGAGCCTCCAGTTCCCTGACCAGGGATCAGATCTTCACCCTCGGGACTGAAAGCTCTGAGTCTTAACCACTGGACCATCAGGGAATTCCCCCGAATTCCCCACTTCTTAGTACCTCTGCCACCCTAGTCGAAGCCACCATCATCTCAGGTTTATCCACTGAGCAGGACTGGGAGTGGCAACATCTCAAAGCAAGGAGCCCACTTAGCAACCAGATCTTAGATTCTGAGGGCTAAGAAATCTGGCAGAGACCATCTTCATATAATGAATCAAGCAAACAAAGTTAATATCACAAGGAGTGCAACAATTTAAAATTGTGTACCCCTGATAGGATGCATTAAGAAAAACACAGCATCACTTACGTGATATACCTGCCAAAGTGTATCACTTGAGACCTGTGACTTGTATGAGTGGCACCTCCACTGGAATCCTGTGGGACATAATTCTTTTTCCATGTGCATAGGAATTATCAAAGCAAAAACTGCCCTGGACACATTTATAGAGCCGTGTGGCTGACAGGGTCTTGGTGCTTGAGCTGGGTGTCAGACCTGAGGTTCTGAGGTGGAAGAAACAAGTTCAGGACATGGGTCCACTGGAGACCTCCTGGCCCCACATAATATCAATTGATGAGAGCTCTCCCAGAGATATTTGTCTCAATGCTAAGATCTAAATCCACTCAATGACCAGCAAATTACAGTGCTGGACACTCCATACCAAACAACTAGAAAGATAGGAACATAACACCACACATTAACAGAGCGGCTGCCTAAAATCAAAATAAGTTCAAAGACACCCTAAAACACACCACCAGATGCAGTCCTGCCTACCAGAAAGACAAGAGGCAGCCTCATTCAACAGAACACAGGCACCAGTCTCCTCCACCAGGAAGCTTACACTGCCCACTGAACCAACCTTAGCCACTGGGGGCAGCCAGCAGAACAATGAGTACTGTGAACCTACAGCCTACAAAAAGGAGAGCCCAAACACAGTAAATTAAGCAAACCGAGAAGACAGAAAAATACACAACAAATGAAGGAGCAAGGTAAAAACTCATCAGACCAAACAAATGGAGAGGAAATAGGCAGTCTACCTGAAAAAGAATTCAGAGTAATGATAGTACAGATGATCCAAAATCTCAGAAATAGAATGGAGAAAATACAAGAAATGTTTAAAAAGGACCTAGAAAACCTATGGAGCAAAAAGACAATGATGAACAACATAATAAATGAAATTAAAAATACTCTAGAAGGAACCAATAGCAGAATAACTGAGGCAGAATAATGGATAAGGGACCTGGAAGATAAAATAGTGGAAATAAATGCCACAGAGAAGAATAAAGAAATAAGAATGAAAATAATTTAGGACAGTCTCAGAAAATCCTGGGACAACATTAAACACAACATCATTCATATTATAGGGGTCCCAGAAGAAGAAGAAAAAAAGGGACTGGGAAAATATTTGAAGGGATTATAGTTGAAAACTGCCCTAATATGGGAAATGAAACAGTCAATCAAGTCCAGGAAAGGCAGAGTGCCTCTTACATTAAAAACCAAAAGAGAAACATGATGAGACATATATTAATGAAACTAAAAAAAATTAAAAACAAAGAAAAAATCTTAAAAGCAGCAAGGGAAAAGCAACAAATAACATACAAGGGAATCCCCAGAAGGATAACAGCTGATCTTTCAACAGAAACTCTACAGGCCAGAAAGTAGTGGTAGGGTATATTAAAAATGATGAAAGGGAAAAACCTAAAACCGAGATTACCCTACCCAGCAAGGGTCTCATATTCTCATATTCAACAGAGAAATTAAAACCTTTACAGACAAGCAAAAATTAAGAGAATTCAACACCACCAAACCAGCTTTACAACAAATGCTAAAGAAACTTATCTAGGCAGGAAACACAAGAGAAGGAAAAGACCTACAAAAACAAAAAACAATTAAGAAAATAGTAATAGAAAGATAAATATCAATAATTACCTTAAATGTAAATGGAGTAAATGCTCCAGCAAAAAGACCTAACCTGGCTGAATGGATAAAAAAAAAAAATTAATAATAAATAAATAAATAAATAAATAAATAAATAAGACCTGTATATATACTGTCTACAAGAGACCCACTTCAGACCTAGGGACACATACAGACTGAAAGTGAGGGGATGGAAAAAGATACTTCACGCAAATGAAAACCAAAATAAAGCTGGAGTAACAATTCTCATACCAGAAAAAATAAACTTTAAAAATAAAGATTATTACAAGAGACAAAGAAGGACACTACATAATGATCAATGGATCAATCCAAGAAAAATATATAACAATTATAAATATTTATGTACCCAACAAAAGAGCACCTCTATACATAAGGCAAATGCTACCAGCCATAAAAGGGGAAATCAACAGTAACATAGTAATAGTAGGGTACTTTAACACACCACTTTCACCAAAGGACACATCATCCAAAATGAAACTAAATAAGAAAACAGAAGCTTTAAATGACACATTAAACAAGATTGATATTTATAGGACATTCCATCCAAAAACAACAGAATACACTTTCTTCTCAAGTACTCATGGAACATTCTCCAGGATAGATTACATCTTGGGTCACAAATCAAGCCTTGGTAAATTTAAGAAAACTGAAATCATATCAAGTATCTTTTCTGACCACAATGCTATAAGACTAGATATCTATTACAGGAAAAAAAAATCTGTAAAAAATACAACCACATGGAGGCTAAACAATACACTAATGAATAACCAAGAAATCAAAGGGGAAATCAAAAAATACCAAGAAACAAATGACAAAGAAAACATGATGACCCAAAACCTATGGGATACAGAAAAAGAAGTTCTAAGAGGGAAGTTTTTAGCAATACAATCCTACCTTAAGAAACAAGAAACATCTTAAATAAACAACCTAACTTTACACCTAAAGCAATTAGAGAAAGAGGGAAAAAAAAGTTAGCAGAAGGAAAGAAATCATAAAGATCATATCAGATATACATGAAAAAGAAATGAAGGAAATGATAGCAAAGATCAAAAAAAAAAACCTAAAAGGTGGTTCTTTGAGAAGATAAACAAAATTGATAAACCATTAGCCAGACTCATCAAGAAAAAAGGGGAGAAGACCCAAATCAATAGAATTAGAAATAAAAAAGAAGAAGTAACAACTGACTGCAGAAATACAAAAGATCATGAGAGATTACTGCAAGAAACTATATGTCAGTAAAATGGACATCCTGGATGTAATGGACAAACTCTTAGAAAAGCACAACCTTTGAAGACTGAACCAGGAAGAAATAGAAAATACAAACAGACCAATCACAAGCACTGAAATTGATCATCTGATTAAAAATCTTCCAACAAACAAAAGCCCAGGACCAGATGGCTTCACAGGAGAATTCTATCAAACTTTTGGGAAGAGTTAACACCTATCTTTCTCAAACTCCTCCAAAATATAGCAGGGGTAGGAACACTCCCAAAATTATTCTAAGAGGCCACCATCACCCTGATACCAAAACCAGACAAAGATATCACAAAGAATGAAAACTACTGGCCAATATCACTGATGAATATAGAGGCAAAAATCCTCAACAAAATATTAACAAACAGAATCCAACAACACATTGAAAGGGTCATGCACCATGATCAAGTGAGCTTTATCCCACGAATGCAAGGATTCTTCACTATACACAAATCAATCAATATGATACACCATATTAACATATTGAAGAAGGAAAGCCATATGATCACCTCAGTAGATGCAGAAAAAGCTTTTGACAATATTCAGCACTGATTTATGATTTAAAAAAAAATCCCTCCAGAAAGTAGGCAGAGAGGGAACTAATCTCAACATAATAAAGGCCATATATGACAAACCCACAGCCAACATTGTTCTCAATGGTGAAAAACTGAAACCATTTCCACTAATATCAGGAACAAGACAAGGTTGCCAACTCTCACTGCTATTATTCGACACTGTTGTGGAAGTGTTAGCCACAGCAATCAGAGAAGAAAAAGAAATAAAAGTAATCCAAAATAGAAAAGAAGAAGGAAAGTTGACACTGCTTGCAGATGACCTGATGCTATACATAGAGAATCTTAAAGATGTTACCAGAAAGCTACTAGAGCTAATCAATGAATCTGCTAAAGATTAATTAATCTGGTAAAAATTAATGCACAGAAATCTCTTGCACTCCTATACATTAATGATGAAAATCTGGAAGATAAATTAAGGAAACACTCCCATTTACCATTGCAACAAAGAGAAAAAAATACCTAGAAATAAACCTAGGTAAGGAGACAATAGTCCTATATGCAGAAAACTATAAGACACTGATGAAAGAAATGAAAGGTGAGACAAACAGATGGAGAGATGTACCATGATCTTTTTTGGAAGAATCAGCACTCTGAAAGTGACTGTACTACCCAAAGCAATCTACAGATTCAATGTAATCCCTATCAAACTGTCAATGGCATTTTTCACAGAACTAGAACAAAAAATTTCACAATTTGTTTGGAAACAGAAAAGACCCCAAATAGACAAAGCAATCTTGAGAACGAAAAATGGAGCTGGAGGAATCAGGCTCCCTGACTTCAGACTATACTAAAAAGCTTCAGTAATCAAGACACTCTGGTACTGGCACAAATACAGAAATACAGATCAATGGAAGAGGATAGAAAGTGCAGAGATAAACCCACACACATATGGTCACCTTATCTTTGATAAAGGAGGCAACAATATACAATGGAGAAAAGACAGCCCCTTCAATAAGTGGTGCTGGGAAATCTGGACAGCTACATGTAAAAGAATGAAATTAGAACACTCCCTAACACCATACACAAAATTAAACACAAAATGGGTTAAAGACCTATATATAAAGCCAGACACGATAAAACTCTTAGAGGAAATCATAGGCAGAACACTCTATGACATAAATCACAGGAAGATATTTTTTGACCCTCTCCTAGAGAATGGGAAAGAAGACAAAAGTAAACAATGGAACCTAATGAAACTTAAAAGCTTTTGCACAATAAAGGAAACCATAAACAAGATGAAAAGACAACCCTAAGAATGGGAGAAAATATTTGCAAATGAAGCAACTGACAAAGGATTAACCTGCAAAATTTACAAGCAGCACATGCAGCTTAATATCAAAAACATAAACAACCCAATCCAAAAATCAGCAGTAGACCTAAATAGACATTTCTCCAAAGAAGATATACAGATTGCCAACCAACACATAAAAGAATGGTCAACATCACTAATCATTAGAGAAATGCAAATCAGAACTACAATGAGGTATTACCTTACACCAGTCAGAATAGCCATCCTCAAAATTCTACAAATAATAAATTCTAGAGAGCATGTGGAGAAAAGGCAACCCTCTTGCACTATTTGTGGGAATGTAAATTGAGACAGCCACTATGGAGCCACAATACAGAGGTTCCTTAAAAAAATTAAAAATAAACTACCATACAAACCAGCAATCCCACTACTAGGTATATACCCCAGGAAAACTATAATTCAAAAAGAGTCATGTACCATAATGTTCATTGCAGTACTACTTACAACAGCCAGGACATGGAAGCAACCTAAGTGTCCATTGACAGATTAATGGATAAAGAAGATGTGGTACATATATACAATGGAATATTACTTAGCCATAAAAAGAAATGAAACTGAGTTATTTGTAGTGAGGTCGATGGACATTGAGTCTGTCATACAGAGTGAAGTAAGTTAGAAAGAGAAAAACATATACCATATGCTAACACATATATGTGGAATCTGAAAGAAAAAAAAAATGGTTCTGAAGAACCTATGGGCAGGACGGGAATAAAGACACAGACCTACTAGAGAATGGACTTGAGTACTCAGGGAGGGGAAGGGTAAGCTTTGACGAAGTGAGTGACTGACATGGACATATATACACTACCAAATATAAAATAGATAGCTAGTGGGAAGTAGCCGCATAGCACAGGGAAATCAGCTCAGTGCTTTTTGTTCACTTTGAGGGGTGGGATAGGGAGGGTGGGAAGGAAATGCAAATAGGGTGAGATATGGGTATATATGTATATGTATAGCTAATTCACTTTGTTATACAGCAGAAACTACCACACTATTTTAAAGCAAGTATACTCCAATAAAGATGTTAAAAAAGAAAGAATATGTGGTATATTCCTTGGTATAAAATGGAATATTACCCAGCAATAAAAAAGAATGAAACACTGACATTTGCAATAATGTTGATGGACCTAGAGAATATTATGCTTAGTCAAATGTCAGATAAAGCAAATACAGTATGATACTGCTCATACTTAGAATCTAAAAATATATACTATAAATGAATGTATACCAAAAACAGAAACAGACTCACAGATATAGAAAACTTGTGGTTGCAAAGGGAAGAGAGAAGGGGTTGGGACAAATTAGGGGTATGGTATTAATGGTTACAAACTACTATATATAAAATACACAAGCAAACAAGACATACTGTATAACACAGGAAATTAAAGCCTCTATTTTGTAATAATCTATAATGAATATAATCTGCAAAAATACCAAATCACTATGCTGCACACCTTGTGTGAAAATCACACAAGGATATTTCATTTAAATCAGGAGTATGATAATTTTTTGCTGTGTATAATAACGTGATAGCACATAAATGGCCAAGTTGTTCTGTTATCGTTTGCCTGATGTTGTGTATTTAGTATAGAAAAGCATGACAAGCTACTTCATTTTCCTGACTTAAAGCTAGTTCCATAAAATTCAACAGCAACATATTTGATAATCACATAAAATGGTTAAAATGTAAGCATATGCCATTAAATCCATGATTTTTATAAAAAATGCATAAGAGGTAAATATTATTTTGTTATCAGAATATAAAACACAATCTATTTTGTCCACATGCAGATCCTCAAATTTATCTTCTGTACACTTCTTCCCAACTAAGTTAGTAGATACAAAGAACATCTACACTAGAAAGGATCAGGGACTTGCTTTGCTTGGATGAAGAACAATTATATACTGTACATGAGATTTATGTATTCCTTGGAATCTTTGGTTTAGAGGGTTAGAAAAAATCATATTCCTCAATCTTATACTTTAAGAGGCAGGTAAAAACTGCCTCATGTTTGTTTTATTAACAGTTACAAGTATGCCATATCATTCCTTCCAAGAGTCCATAAAAAAACAGCACCATCATTTAAGAATTTTATCTTTTTTAAAAGTAGGCTCTTCTCTCAGACTCTGAAACATCCCTTTGCACAGCATGAGGAACACAAATAATTCTGGTTTTAAAACCCCTAAACCCCATGTATGCTCCATGCAGTGCACAATTTAGCCATTTATTTTATAACATATGTAAGTGAATATTGTATGATCCTGTCTCCAAATAGGGGTGTTTACAGAGGTGATGAAAGGGCACAATGCAAACAGTTGGTAAACTACCAATTAACAGAACTAGAATATAGAAAATTCAAGACTCTAAGAGTTAAAGAATGATGACATGGCTAAAAATAAATGCAATATTTTGTGATGTGTGAGATGAATTATTTTAAATGAATGGAGAATCTCCTCTCATTCTTTATAATATTATATTTTAAATGTGGGTTCATTGTTGTAAATGCAAGCCTTAAAAATATTAGATATGTCAGCATTCAATTACTTGAGGTGTCAGAAACAAAGTAAAATGAGCAATAAAATTAAGGAGTATTATACTGTCCCTGTTTTTTCACCAGTTTTTTATTTTGCTCAGGGTGATGGTTATTAGCATATATGTCAGCTAGTTTGAAATTTTTTATATAATATTTTTATTTCTTGAAGAAATTATTGCAATACATTTTATTTGCTAGTAGGGAATTCTTCTCGTTCATATTTTAAACACATCTTTAATCTTTGCAACTCTACTTTTTTCTTGCAGTCTCAAAATGGAGATGAGAATTTATAAAATTTTAGCTCATCAATAGTAGGTGAAACTCCAAAAAAGAAAGGGTGTTTCTTCTGTGGTGTATCATGATATGAAAGTAGCATGATAATCACTCTTCATTTCACAGTGATGTTTACCTATGAACAATTTCTGTAGGTGATTTAGAGTTTCTTGTCATTTGTCAATACTCCGTCTGTTCAAAATAAACTACAACTCCCCAATTATCAAAACCTTTTGTTTTTAAGCATATTACTGCTTATTGATTTGATTTTTAAGAACCCTGATCCTTTTGTTGCTAAATTTAATGCTTCCTTGCTAAATTTAATGCTTCTTTACTATATTTATTACTTTCACACACTGACTTTGTCTCCACCAAAGTGTCGTTTGGAAACTGCCCTGTTTTCTGAATAAGCGCCTTTGGCAACTCAGACTTCTATTCATCTCCTTCATCTGGCTTATACCAACTAAATGTCAGCATACTTCAGATGATACCATATTCAAAACCCTTTATTCCAAATAGAATAATCTTACTCCCTTTCAGGGTGACTCACATGGAAGAAGTAAAATATACTTCAATACCTTTGATTACTTTTTAAAAGGTCAGTATTATCATATACTCATCGTTCAACTGAAAGAGAATTCACAGCAGACCTGTGCTGTAAATCAGTCCTGAATTCACTTCAATTTTTGAAACTCCTTGTTCTTGCCTTTCTTGTTACTTAATAACCCTGGATAAAATTATAACAAAATATATTTGTAAAGCAGTTTATATAACATGCGACTGGATTGATAAAATCCTGAAATCTTTAAATTCAAAATAATGAAAAGAAGTATTTTCAGGAAATAAAAAGCAAATTGCTTGAATTTTATTAGTCCGGTTCAAGTTGAAAACTAACTAACTTTACAAATAAATAGAGAATGATAAAAAATATAACAGAGGCAACTGAGATTCCAATTCTCAATTTAAATTAAGCTACTTAGTTAACTTTAAGAGGACAGAAGTCATCAATTAATAAATAGATAGATAGATAGATAGACAATAGATAGGCAGACTTACATGATAGACTAGGTATGGGAAAAACATCCCTGGTGACCATTAAGTGGTAGGACCTATATTATTAATACTTTCTTAATGGGCATAGTTTTTGAAATGAAGGTTAAAAGTGTAACATTTATTAATCTGATAACAAAATAGAACAACTAAATTCAAATCCTTTTAATACAACTATTTTTTCTTACATATATTTTCAAAAATTTTAAATCCATCAAAAGATCTAAAGACGGAGCTATTTTCTTGATTCAAATGTATTTCTGGAAATGTCTGAGGCTATCCCTGTACTTCACAAACAATATAAGATGGATTAGGAGATTACAATAATACTGGTACTGTTATCTTTTTCAGTATTACAGTCATCTATCTGATGATAAATTTTACTTTTCTGGTTCATCATTCTCTCGGCATCTTTAAAATACTCTCATTTTCAGAAATATAAAGCTATGGTACTCGAAAATATCACACTTTGTTTATAATATTATTTCATTTATAAAAGTTGAAAAATACTTCCCAATTATGTAATTTGAGATATAAATTGAGGGAGATTAAAAATGAGTGAAAAGACATGAGAATAATTATTGTCTTACCTGTGTTTTGGCTCTACTTTTTATTTTGAAGAGCTGCTTATTAAATGTAGCGACAATAGTAGATTAGACAGAGAGAGGTGTGACCCAAGAAAACTGAATATCAGCATAACAACTCTATACATTGAATCAAAATGAATTATTATGCCAATGCTGACAATGTAGGTATTCACATTTCTCATCAGGTTTCTCTTCTAATTGATTATAACACTGACTACCATTGAATCTACTGCAACTTAGGGTCTATTCTTATATTTACACCTGAAGACTATAAGAAGGTAATCTTTTAGTTACTCTTGGAATTTCTGGTCCTGTTATAAACTATTTTGAGACCAGTTGGTTGCTATTTGTTTAGTTGCATTGTCTCCTTAAATTTAGGGAACCAAGTGTCTCTTCACTTATATCTCCCACACATAATTAAATTCAACTTCTCATAAAGATATTCAAAATGTGAACCAATTGTCATCTTTTTTTTTTTTTTTTTTTTTTTTTTTCTTTTTGCGGTATGCGGGCCTCTCACTGTTGTGGCCTCTCCCGTTGCGGAGCACAGGCTCCGGATGCGCAGGCCCAGCGGCCATGGCTCACGGGCCCAGCCGCTCCGCGGCATATGGGATCCTCCCAGACCGGGGCACGAACCCGTATCCCCTGCATCGGCAGGCGGACTCTTAACCACTGCGCCACCAGGGAGGCCCCAATTGTCATCTTGACTATACACAGTCAACAGACAGAAGGATCTCATTTTTGAATTGTTTTCCCAAAAATCAGTGGGTTTCAATTAATTTATGTAATTTTATAAAAGAAAGGAATTTTAAAAATCCCCACAGATTTCTCTCAAAGTCTGGCTCTTTGCTTCCAACGCAGGGTTGAGTGAGAAATATGGCAGTAAGCCAACCTGACTTTCTTCCAAAATCAACCACAATAGAATCTGCTGGGTTGAAATAGAACATCAAGAGTTTAGTTTGGCTTGCAGTACTTTTGACCAGTACTATATTTGTGACATGATTTACTGGGCCAACTGCCCAGAGAAGCTCTGTGTCTGACTGACCAGTTTTGAAATATGGAGAAGAGTTCATGACCACCATGCTTTGTAAACCTACATTTCTGAAAATTATATTTCTCTATTTAAAAAGGCTGTGAGATATCCAGATGTGTGTATTGGGAAAAATCAAACATTTTGTGAAAAGGCTTTTGTGTACAATTTCTAAAAACCATTGGTATCACTTGAATTGGTTACACATTGCTTTCTGGCAGAGCAATTTCTGTACTTCTATAGTTGGCTAAAAATCATCAGCATTGAAATTTAATTCAAAGATTCTACAAATATATCATCAGTGATATTGTGTTTTATTTAGTATGCTGTTAGGAAACTATGTGGCCCAGTGGAAAGAACGTGAACTTTGTGTCAGAGAAATCTGGGTATGCATCCAAATTTGTTCACATACTTGTTATGAAAGCATGAACAAATTTATTAACTACATTTCCCAAGATTTGCTCTTCCAAACATCTGTAAAATTGCCTCATCGAGTGGTTGCTGAGGATTACATGTGATAACCTATGCAAACCCTGACAGCAACATTCTATGAGGTAATGGATGTTATTTTAGTCATTTTTTTTTATAAATAAGATGATTAAACTTAAGTAATTTATTCATGGTCAGAAAGAAGACAAGTGACCAAGCTCATGTTTAAATGCGGACAAAATAAACTCCAAACCCAAAATATACCTAAACAAGTACTATCCCTTCTAATATCACCTTACTTATTTGTTCATCAACATCTTCCTAATCAATAATCATTTTAATAGCATTGACATTATTGTCTCATAGTTGTATTCATTAAATTATCATATCATCACCATTGTCATTATCATTATAAACACAAGTTCTCAAATATGGAACATCATTCATGTTGTTCTAAAACCTCCTAGCCATGTAAACTTAGCAAGTCACAACTTCTCTAAATCTCAGTTTTCTCATTTTCAAATTGGAAGATATATTTTTTACCTTTATCATAGTGTCATGGTCAAGTTTAAGTTAAAAATATTTGAGTAAAATATTTAGAAGAATAGATATATAAGGTGAATGTAAATATGGTTGGCAGTAACAATTTGAATAATTATTGATAAGATGAAGTACAAATGTTGAATATTTTGCCTTAATGTGTGTTCAATAATAACAGTTTTTATTAAGTTCTCTTAGATTTGGATTTAAGATGATTCTCAAGACAAAATACAACAAGTTAAAGCCAGTATATTGCAGCTTAAAATACACTAGATAGGAGTCAAAATATTCTGAGTTGAGCTGAGGTCTTAGCATTGTCATTATCAAAATATGTGATCATTTGCTACATCTCTACTGAGTCTAACCCTAATCTTAGTCATCAAAATCTTTATAAATGTCAAGCAAAAACTTCGCTACATACCTCCAAAAATGGTGGGAAGGATTGTACTATATTAATAAACATATGAACTGAAAGCCAATATCAAAGTAACATGATCTGCAGTGTTTCCAACATTATTGTCCTAACTAAATTAAATTTTTGGCTGGAAGTATGGAAGATGACTAAACATGTTTCTGGATCAAAGCATGTGACTGATGAGTATGACTGATTAGGTATAAATGTCATTACTTTTAGATTTTTTATACAAATAGAAAAATGACCATAAATTATACCACAAATATCAATACTCTTACAATTAGGTGTCACAAATCAGAAAGTAATCCAGAGGAATAGCAATAGTTACTCTGCATGTGAATAAGTAAGGTATCGATAATTTTTAATAATTAGATTTCACAAAGGAAAATAAGCTAATGGATGCTATAATAAACTTTTTATATTAATCTAAATATATTTATTCTACATTTATGCAAACAGTCCTAATGAGGACAGTGCTGATTGGGTATTTTGACCCTTTGTACATAACTTCTTTCCAAGGCAAAATTTTACTTGCTCTCTTTCTCATTAAGCTTCTGTTTGAAATAGATTCATATCCAGAAATGAAGGTGAAGAAACCTGGGCATCCATTTAGATGATTAATTAGGAAGAAAAATCGTATTCAGTCTGAAAAATGATACACAACCCTATTAACCACTCAGCATTGGCTGAAAATGAGATGTGATTCCCAGAAGTATGATTCGTTTTCTGGGGATGATTGAATTACTATCAGGATTAGGCTTTTACTAACTAAGCTGACTTTATTGCATTGGCAAAATATTCCAAATGTGGTCATGACATCAGCTTACAAGTACCCCCATTTGTTTAAGCACACTATTGGAACTACCATTGATTTACTCATATCCTTCATATTTAACAAATAGAATAACTTTTTCTGAAACAGAATAAAGATATGTAAAAGACTCTTGTTTAAGGTTGAATACTTTTTCTGCTTTAAAGTTTAATAGGCTAGATTTTAGAAATCTATATTTCATAGATATCCTTCATGTTTTTTCTACCCACAAGTTTTCCATCTAATACACTTTAAACACTGTGGTAGTCATAAGTAATAAAGAAGCCTACTTCTACATCTTCCACTGAACTTAATAATAAATAATATAGCTCTACTTTATGCTGCATAGTTTTCTCAGGCACTGGTAGTTTGTAAATAGGAAATAGAAAAATATTTCATGGATAATACATAAAATTAGGGTTTTTTATTGTTTTGTTTTGTTTCTGTTTTTGTTTTTTGACTAGTGTTTATGTCAGGGTACATAGCTCTGAAACAATTAGGTAAGCAATTTTTTGTTATGGTAAAGAAAGTAATAAGCTGTGACTAGATCATTTAAAGAAAATTTCTGTAACTAAAAAGATATTGTTATAACAGTAAGGCAAGACTGCAGGAAGTTTGCCTAACAAAAAGAATTGGAAACTTTAGAGCACTTACATATGAAGGGAGTAATAACAAAAAAAATAACTGACATTTATGGTATGAAAATATTGCAAACTTAATTAAGGCAATTTTTGTATTTACATTCTTTTGTCAGATATTGATAACATTAAATAATTGGAGACAAGTTATGGATAAAAGTATTTCACCTACCCCCTACCTAAACCTGCTACCAAGTAGAAGCAAATGTATTGATAGATTGAAATTTTGACACACATGAGCATGCATTCGCAAGAAGGCAAAAGAACTATCATATAACTTGTAATTTTGATAAAGCACTAACTTTGTCATTTTACCATGCTGTAAAGACTCTTGTGTGGAATGTTTATTTGAGATTATTATGGCAATATTCTACAGACAATCTTTAGCTTACACTTTAATCTGACTGTGTGAAAATCTTCTTACTGGCTAAACATACAGAATGGGATGTGGATACAGGCCTAGGACATCCTTCTGAAGGGTCACCTTCTGACTCGTAGATTTCTAAAGCATTATTCATGAAAGATGGGAGTATTTGAAAAATATTTCCTTTCAAACCACATGTCTTGAACACCATTCAAATGGGAAAAAAACCCATAATACTTCTAATATGAATTATGCCAATTAAGACATACTATATTACAGAGATAAAGATATATCTCTGACTCAAGTCTTTGAATCTTTTTTTTTTTTTTTTTTTTTTTATTTTATTTTTTTTATTAGTTTCTGCTTTATAACAAAGTGAATCAGTCATACATATACATCTGTTCCCACATCCCCTCCCTCATGCATCTCCCTCCCTCCCACCCTCCCTATCCCTACCCTCCAGGCAGTCACAAAGCACCGAGCTGATCTCCCTGTGCTCTGCGGCTGCTTCCCACTGTCTATCTAGCCTACGTTTGGTAGTGTATATATGTCCATGCCTCTCTTTCGCTTTGTCACAGCTTACCCTTCCCCCTCCCCATATCCTCAAGTCCATTCTCAAGTAGGTCTGTGTCTTTATTCCCGTTTTACCCCTAGGTTCTTCATGACATTTTTTTTTTCTTATATTCCATATATATGTGTTAGCATACGGTATTTGTCTTTCTCTTTCTGACTTACTTCACTCTGTATGACAGACTCTAGGTCTATCCACCTCATTACAAATAGCTCAGTTTCGTTTCTTTTTATGGCTGAGTAATATTCCATTGTATATATGTGCCACATCTTCTTTATCCATTCATCCGATGATGGACACTTAGGTTGTTTCCAGCTCCGGGCTATTGTGAATAGAGCTGCAATGAACATTTTGGTACATGTCTCTTTTTGAATTATGGTTTTCTCAGGGTATATGCCTAGTAGTGGGATTGCTGGATCATATGGTAGTTCTATTTTTAGTTTTTTAAGGAACCTCCATACTGTTCTCCATAGTGGCTGTACCAATTCACATTCCCACCAGCAGTGCAAGAGTGTTCCCTTTTCTCCACACCCTCTCCAGCATTTATTGTTTCTAGATTTCTTGATGATGGCCATTCTGACTGGTGTGAGATGATATCTCATTGTAGTTTTGATTTGCATTTCTCTAATGATTAATGATGTTGAGCATTCTTTCATGTGTTTGTTGGCAGTCTGTATATCTTCTTTGGAGAAATGCCTATTTAAGTCTTCTGCCCATTTTTGGATTGGGTTGTTTGTTTTTTTGCTGTTGAGCTGCATGAGCTGTTTATAAATTTTGGAGATTAATCCTTTGTCAGTTGCTTCATTTGCAAATATTTTCTCCCATTCTGAGGGTTGTCTTTTGGTCTTGTTTATGGTTTCCTTTGCTGTGCAAAAGCTTTTCAGTTTCATTAGGTCCCATTTGTTTATCTTTGTTTTTATTTCCATTTCTCTAGGAGGTGGGTCCAAAAGGATCTTGCTGTGATTTATGTCATAGAGTGTTCTACCTATGTTTTCCTCTAAGAGTTTGATAGTTTCTGGCCTTACATTTAAGTCTTTAATCCATTTTGAGCTTATTTTTGTGTATGGTGTTAGGGAATGATCGAATCTCATACTTTTACATGTCCCTGTCCAGTTTTCCCAGCACCACTTATTGAAGAGGCTGTCCTTTCTCCACTGTACATTCCTGCCTCCTTTATCAAAGATAAGTTGGCCATATGTGCGTGGGTATATCTCTGGGCTTTCTATCCTGATCCACTGATCTATCTTTCTGTTTTTATGCCAGTACCACACTGTCTTAATTACTGTAGCTTTGTAGTATAGTCTGAAGTCAGGGAGCCTGATTCCTCCAGCTCCTTTTTTTGTTCTCAAGATTGCTTTGGCTATTCGGGGTCTTTTGTTTTTCCAAACAAATTTTGAAATTTTTTGTTCTAGTTCTGTGAAAAATGCCAGTGGTAGTTTGATAGGGATTGCATTGAATCTGTAGATTGCTTTGGGTAGTAGAGTCATTTTCACAATATTGATTCTTCCAATCCAGGAGCATGGTATATCTCTCCATCTGTTTGTATCATCTTTAATTTCTTTCATCAGTGTCTTATAATTTTCTGCATACAGGTCTTTTGTCTCCTTAGGTAGGTTTATTCCTAGATATTTTATTCTTTTTGTTGCAATGGTAAATGGGAGTGTTTTCTTGATTTCATTTTCAGATTTTTCATCATTAGTGTACAGGAATGCCAGAGATTTCTGTACATTAATTTTGTAACCTGCTACTTTACCAAATTCATTGATTAGCTCTAGTAGTTTTCTGGTAGCATCTTTAGGATTCTCTATGTATAGTATCATGTCATCTGCAAACAATGACAGCTTTACTTCTTCTTTTCCGATTTGGATTCCTTTTATTTCCTTTTCTTCTCTGATTGCTGTGGCTAAAACTTCCAAAACTAGGTTGAATAAGAGTGGTGAGAGTGGGCAACCTTGTCTTGTTCCTGATCTTAGTGGAAATGGTTTCAGTTTTTCACCATTGAGGACAATGTTGGCTGTGGGTTTGTCATATATGGCCTTTATTATGTTGAGGAAAGTTCCCTCTATGCCTACTTTCTGCAGGGTTTTTATCATAAATGGGTGTTGAATTTTGTCGAAAGCTTTCTCTGCATCTATTGAGATGATCATATGGTTTTTCTCCTTCAACTTGTTAATATGGTGTATCACATTGATTGATTTGCGTATATTGAAGAATCCTTGCATTCCTGGGATAAACCCCACTTGATCATGGTGTATGATCCTTTTAATGTGCTGTTGGATTCTGTTTGCTAGTATTTTGTTGAGGATTTTTGCATCTATGTTCATCAGTGATATTGGCCTGTAGTTTTCTTTCTTTGTGACATCCTTGCCTGGTTTTGGTATCAAGGTGATGGTGGCCTCGTAGAATGAGTTTGGGAGTGTTCCTTCCTCTGAAATTGTTTGGAAGAGTTTGAGAAGGATGGGTGTTAGCTCTTCTCTAAATGTTTGATAGAATTCGCCTGTGAAGCCATCTGGTCCTGGGCTTTTGTTTGATGGAAGATTTTTAATCACAGTTTCAATTTCAGTGCTTGTGATTGGTCTATTCATATTTTCTATTTCTTCCTGAGTCAGTCTTGGCAGGTTGTGCATTTCTAAGAATTTGTCCATTTCTTCCAGGTTGTCCATTTTATTGGCATAGAGTTGCTTATAGTAATCTCTCATGATCTTTTGTATTTCTGCAGTGTCAGTTGTTACTTCTCCTTTTTCATTTCTAATTCTATTGATTTGAGTCTTCTCCCTTCTTTTCTTGATGAGTCTGGCTAATGGTTTGTCAATTTTGTTTATCTTCTCAAAGAACCAGCTTTTAGTTTGGTTGATCTTTGCTATCGTTTCCTTCATTTCTTTTTCATTTATTTCTGATCTGATCTTTATGATTTCTTTCCTTCTGCTAGCTTTGGGGTTTTTTTGTTCTTCTTTCTCTAATTGCTTTAGGTGCAGGGTCAGGTTGTTTACTCGAAATGTTTCCTGTTTCTTAAGGTGGGATTGTATTGCTATAAACTTCCCCCTTAGAACTGCTTTTGCTGCATCCCATAGGTTTTGGGTTGTCGTGTCTCCATTGTCATTTGTTTCTAGGTATTTTTTAATTTCCTCTTTGATTTCTTCAGTGATCACTTCGTTATTGAGTAGTGTATTGTTTAGCCTCCATGTGTTTGTATTTTTTACAGATCTTTTCCTGTAATTGATGTCTAGTCTCATAGCATTGTGGTCGGAAAAGATACTTGATACAATTTCAATTTTCTTAAATTTACCAAGGCTTGATTTGTGACCCAAGATATGATCTATCCTGGAGAATGTTCCATGAGCACTTGAGAAAAATGTGTATTCTGTTGTTTTTGGATGAAATGTCCTATAAATATCAACTAAGTCCATCTTGTTTAATGTATCATTTAAAGCTTGTGTTTCCTTATTTATTTTCATTTTGGACGATCTGTCCATTGGTGAAAGTGGGGTGTTAAAGTCCCCTACTATGATTGTGTTACTGTCGATTTCCCCTTTTATGGCTGTTAGTATTTGCCTTATGTATTGAGGTGCTCCTATGTTGGGTGCATAAATATTTACAATTGTTATATCTTCTTCTTGGATCGATCCCTTGATCATTATGTAGTGTCCTTCTTTGTCTCTTCTAATAGTCTTTATTTTAAAGTCTATTTTGTCTGATATAAGAATTGCTACTCCAGCTTTCTTTTGATTTCCATTTGCATGGAATATCTTTTTCCATCCCCTTACTTTCAATCTGTATGTGTCTTTAGGTCTGAAGTGGGTCTCTTGTAGACAGCATATATATGGGTCTTGTTTTTGTATCCATTCAGCCAGTCTGTGTCTTTTGGTGGGAGCATTTAGTCCATTTACATTTAAGGTAATTATTGATATGTATGTTCCTATTCCCATTTCCTTAATTGCTTTGGGTTCGTTATTGTAGGTATATTCCTTCTGTTGTGTTTCTTGCCTAGAGAAGTTCCTTTAGCATTTGTTGTAAAGCTGGTTTGGTGGTGCTGAACTCTCTCAGCTTTTGCTTGTCTGTAAAGGTTTTAATTTCTCCATCAAATCTGAATGAGATCCTTGCTGGGTAGAGTAATCTTGGCTGCAGGTTTCTCTCCTTCATCACTTTAATTATGTCCTGCCACTCCCTTCTGGCTTGTAGAGTTTCTGCTGAGAGATCAGCTGTTAACCTGATGGGGATTCCCTTGTGTGTTATTTGTTGTTTTTCCCTTGCTGCTTTTAATATGATTTCTTTGTGTTTAATTTTTGACAGTTTGATTAATATGTGTCTTGGTGTATTTCTCCTTGGATTTATTCTGTATGGGACTCTCTGTGCCTCCTGGACTTGATTAACTATTTCCTTTCCCATATTGGGGAAGTTTTCAACTATAATCTCTTCAAATATTTTCTCAGTCCCTTTCTTTTTCTCTTCTTCTTCTGGAACCCCTATAATTCGAATGTTGGTGCGTTTAATGTTGTCCCAGAGGTCTCTGAGACTGTCCTCTGTTCTTTTCAATCTTTTTTCTTTATTTTGCTCTGCATCAGTTATTTCCACTATTTTATCTTCCACCTCACTTATCCGTTCTTCTGCCTCAGTTATTCTGCTATTGATCCCATCTAGAGTATTTTTTATTTCATGTATTGTGTTTTTAATCGATGCTTGATTCATCTTTAGTTCTTCTAGGTCCTTGTTAACTGTTTCTTGCATTTTGTCTATTCTATTTCCAAGAATTTGGATCATCTTTACCATCATTATTCTGAATTCTTTTTCAGGTAGACTGCCTATTACCTCTTCATTTGTTAGGTCTGGTAGGTTTTTATCTTGCTCCTTCACCTGCTGTGTGTTTTTCTGTCTTCTCATTTTGCTAATGTTACTGTGTTTGGGGTCTCCTTTTTGCAGGCTGCAGATTCGTAGTTCCCGTTGTTTTTCGTGTCTGACCCCAGTGGCTAAGGTTGTTTCAGTAGGTTGTATAGACTTCCTGGTGGGGGGGACTAATGCCTGTGTTCTGGTGGTTGAGGCTCGATCTTGTCTTTCTGGTGGACAGGTCCACGTCTGGTGGACACCTTAATTTTTGGTGAGACCCATAGCGGACTTCTGACTGTAAAACATTCTGCTCTCACATTGGATGCTCTTCACCTTTGCTTTCATTCAGAGTAGTTGCCACAGGATTCTGTGACATCCCAGGAGTTGCTCGGAGCCACTGTGGTGCTGGGAGACCTTGGAATTGGGACTCGCGCCTTCGCCCGTCCAGCCGCTAGCAGGGCCGGGCCGCAGCAGTCTGTAAGTCTACACGATCAGGATGGGTTTCTTAGGCGGCGGCGGGCTGGGAGGATGTAGAGAAAATAGTCTAACATAAAAGTCAGCGAAGGAAAAGTTTTCAGAAAGGTGGCAGATAAATCAGTAGAAACTGTCTTCTGTCTTCGGGGAGTATACGTTAGAGAATGTGTCGGAGGAGTCAAAGTGTCAGGTATTCTGTAAAGGAGAGGTAAGAAAAGATGCTCCTTTCTCAAAACTACAGGATGTGAGGGGTAATCCTGCAGTGACTTTGAGGTCGAATCTGTTGATCTGTTAGTCCAATGCTTTGAGTAGAATGGCAGTCCCAGTCAAAGGAGCCTTGCTCCAGCCGACCGCAGCTTGCCGACCCACGCAGGATTGAAGGCAGAAATGCGAGCCAAGTCTTTGAATCTTAAAAAAAAAATGCCTATAGTATATATTTTGTTCTTAGTATACTTCAAATAGGAACTACCAACTCTAGGTTGTACATTAAAACTAATTTACACCCATGTATAACTACAGTTAATGCTAACATTTCAAAGAGAAAACTATAAATGATATAATTATCAACCCCTAAATATTTCAGTATGATTCTCTAGAAAAACATTCCCTTATATTGTGAAGATTAAATTATAACTATTTTGTGATAATTTAATAATAATTCATTAAATATGCCAACTTAACAGTTTTCCTCTAATATTATCTTTACAGCTCATTTCCCCATATCAAGATCTAATTCAGGACCAATCACATTTGGTTATGTGTCTCCATACTCTTTCAATGTTTAACAGTCCTTTTTGTAAATAATATTCTTATTTGTTTAATGGAGCAGATGTATGTGACTGACCTCTTTAGGTGAAGTTTAAATTACTCCAATTCCCTGTAATTCTTTTAAAATGGGAAGTCAAAACAAAAGGCTTGACTTAAGTTAATCTTTTCTGTCTTAAAATTGTATTATACATGATATTCAATGTTTAATTTTGCATTAAGTATGCTGCATTTTTTTCTCCCCAATATGAGTGATATTGAGATTGGGCAATTGATTAAAATGGTGAGAATTTGATTTCTTCTTCATGTACTTTTCCTTTTGTTATCAAAACATACCTTGTTTTGATATCCAGATAAATGAATAATAAATATCCAGAACCCCTTCTCCCCCCAGACAATTTCCTTTACAAGTTACTGACTCTTGCCTAAGTGAATGGTTATATTAGGAGTCTAAAAGGAGGGATTAAAAAAATCTATAATATAATCTGCAGTGATTAATTTTTATCTCTAGGGTAGAGCTTCCGCTGTTTGTTTGCAGGACTACTCATCTTCATGAAGATGCATTTTCTGCTGGAAAGAAATGATAATGTTAGGTTCTTTACTTAGATTTCCTCCAAAATTTTTACCTATTCATAATTTTCTCAATATCTTTTGCCTTGTTTCCTCCTTGTGATGGACCACTTAGATTGCTTTAAAATTATTATTTTATTAACTTGGTGATTAAATGTATCACAACAGTTACTTAGGAATGAAAGTACAAATTGTTGTTTCTTAGATATATTTCATGTTGTTGTTTAAACTCTCTTTGATATCTAAAAATACCCTAGTCACAGACCTTATCATATCTTATATATCAGACAAATTGATGAAACTGAATTCATCCAAACCACCATTCTTGCTTGGGCATTTCCATGATATTCAACAATTCCTTTTTTCTGTTTTTGAGTGGATGAATTGTATTTAAATTCCTGTTACTCTGAACTTGTTATTCTCTTGTCTTTCATCCTTCTACACCAGGGCAATTCCTCTCCATCTACAGTTATCACAGGCTTCTCTTTGGGATGAATTCAGGAATTCTTTAGATAGGAAATAGTCATTATTCTTGGTAGGCAATCATCCTCAGAAATCTTGAGGATGGTATGCTATAAGGTTGCTTTATATATAAAATCATTTGGTTTTATCATAATATTTCTACTAGTTTGTCTTTTGGGATTGTACTAGGAAGTTCATTTAAATGATGCCAACATTGATCTACAAGTTCAAGTCTCTTTGTACTTAATCCAGACATTTTTCCCAGTTTACCACACTTGAAGTGCTGGTGTATTGAGTATAAACATTTTTTTTTTTTTTTTTTTTTTTTTTTGCGGTACGCGGGCTTCTCACTGCTGTGGCCTCTCCCGTTGCAGAGCACAGGCTCCGGACACGCAGGCTCAGCGGCCATGGCTCACGGGCCCAGCCGCTCTGCGGCATGTGGGATCTTCCCAGACCGGGGCACGAACCCATGTCCCCTGCATCAGCAGGCGGACTCTCAACCACTGCGCCACCAGGGAAGCCCCTAAACATGTTCTTGAATAAGGACTTTTAACAAGAGTTTATCAAAGACATTTTGATTAATATTTTACTTTGCTTGATATAAACCTAATATAACCTTATTAAGGTTTAATGAAGACATATGTAATATATTAGTCTGTGGGACCTTCCAATAATCTGATTGGTAAAGATTATTATCTAGATTTTCTTAGTGTAATAGCCTTAGAGTGTTATGTAATCATTGTACTATAAATGCAATGATGAGAGTCTATGGTTATGATATAGTCTACTCTCTCCCATATAGCCATAATTTAGACTCTGTTCTAGAGGTAAATGTATGTTTAATGTTTGCCACTGTTCCTTATGTGGAATTCTTACCAGTCATTTTCTTGTCTAAACTTCATTCTCTACTAAATTCTTCAGAAAGGGCTCATAAGAGAACCATCTCAAGATGTCTTGCATATTTGAGTGCTTGAGAATTCTTTAAGGTTATTTTGTCTTTATTAAAAATCTATGATTCATATTCTTTTCTTGAGTATCTTACATGTTACTCAACTTTATACTAGCATAAATTCCTATCAAAAGTTATGATGGCAATTTGATTTTCTGCCACTTAAAAATGATTTGTCCTTTTGCCTGGATACCCACTGATATTTTAAAGCCAGTACTTTTAATATAAAATGTCTCAGAGTTTTCTACTGTGGGTTGATTTTTTTTCAGGTATATATTACATGCAGTTTCAAGTTCATTTTCACTTCAGTAAACTTTTCTTGAAGTATTGCTGTGAATATTTGTTATATTCATTTCATTTCTGTTTTCTTCTTTGAATATTCCTATAAGTGTATTGTACTTTTTTCCTTATCTACTATAACTCTCACTTCTTTTTAATACTATTAGTTTCTTCTCTCATTTCTTTTAATATTTTGCTTCTCTTAAAGCATGTTTTGAACTTATATACACTTGATTTCCTTCTGGTTTAGTCTTTATATTTGTTATGAATTTCTACATTTCATTACATTGTTTTCCTGAGTTCCATCACCTCTATTTTCAAATATTCTTTTTATCTGAACCACAAATTTATGAGGTTTTCTAGTACTAATTTTTGTTTTTCTCTATTGCTTCTATAATTTTCTTAATCTATTTTATTACATTATAAAATTTTAACATTATTTCCATCTATTTTTATAATAATGCATTTCTAGCATTCTTCCATAGATGGTAAAAGTGTTATTCTCTCTTTATTCTCTTTTTTGCTTTGTTAATTTTGTGTGGGATTACATTAAATGCTTTTCTCTTGCTCATTTTTAATGTGAAAAGAAGTGCTCTTATTCTCTTAGAAGGAGAAGTGGGTCAAGATTACTTTTCTATCTTCCTGGATTTCAAGTTTCCTCTCTTCTTGTTTCTGCAGAATGATGGAATTAATGATCTTCTACATTCTGAGACATTCTTCTGCCCACCCACAACAATTTCCCTTGACTCAGCTGTTTTGCTCTAATGTCCCTGCCCTGATTAATTTGGATCTTACTATCAGCAGTTTCTTCTGAGTTTGAGGTTTTATATTAAATGGAAGAGATCACAAGGCTCCAAATTCTCCAGTTATAAAGATGTTACATGTCACAGCTTCCCTTGCACTCACTCGTGTATGACCTGCACAGTCACTGTCCAGGTGTAATTGTTGTCCTCACTTTCACTTGCTGTGCTTTCTAGTAAGTACTTTTTATCTGTTTTAGAGTTTTATGTGTTCAAGAGCCACCAGAATCCCAATGTTCCTTCTGTCTCCTCCTCTTACAATTATCAATGGTGTAGGTATCAGCTTCCTTCCATGCATATTTGGCAGATGGTGGGAACAATATATCCCTTAGTTTAGTGGATCTTTTGTTTTGCTAATCTAGTTGTTCCGTCCTTTTTTTTTTTTTTTTGCATTTTTAAGGAGACGTTAAAGGAGATTCACAAATTATGCTACTAATACTATTTTCCTAGAATTCTCCAATCCATTTATATTTAAATGTGGAATCACTATTTAACATCGTTCGGGCTCTAAGTACTGATCTAGGTGAGTATTGGCCTGAAATACTCAGAAAATTCCCCAGTCAACAGTGAGTTTGTGTGACAGTTGATGAATTATGTAACTCTTTCATTTATTAGGTAAAGTCTTTCATAGGTGAATGCTAAGAGATTTCTATATGTAGCTCTCAATATTTATTAGCTCAACTAATAAATGAATGTGATTTAATCAGGCCTTTTCCTAAAGATTATATTTAAAGAGCAAGAAAGCATTTTGTATAACAATGATTCCTTGATGCCTATGCTTCCTCCTAATGATGGCTTGACAAAGATTATTGCTTTGCAAATTTATGAAACTGACTAGTGATATCCTTGTGAGGTCTTCTACCAAACAGTTTGTATAATTGTTCATAACATATCTATCTTTGAAGCTGATGAATCTAACTACAAAATTTTAAAAGCCAAGCATGCTAGGAGATATAAAAACACTGACCAATTCTCACCCTTTGGTGTTGTATCACAGGCCTAGAACATTGACTGCATCCGCATTCTACCATAAACAGGGGATTCTATCACATGACCTGACTGGAAGATGACCTGAAACCTAAAATATAGTATTGTCAGTTCTGTCTAGAGTAAACTCTAAAAATACTTGTTAGAGAGGATATCTATGTTTTTATCAATTCTATAAGATAAAGTTACATGATTATTTTTTGTGTGATATTGTCAATACCTGTTTTTATTTGTGATAGAATTTGATATTGGATATGCATTTATTGTAATATACAGTCTGGTATCTCAGTAGCAAAAATAGGGAGCCATGTCCTCACCTATCTTTAATTATGTGAGACTGTTGATTTTGTTAATAAATACTGAAAGACCTCAACAATAATGAATAACAAAACTGGATGTGGTAAATTAGTGAAATGCAGACATAAGGCTGAATAGTATGGAAAGACTTCAACTTCTTAAATTTAAAAGATTGTATTAAACTTTAAAAGAAACATATATCCAAATCAAATAGACTACTGAATACTTTAAAAAATCTATAACCCTCTCATCTGAAAAACAATGTATCATATCAGAGCTAAAAAGATATTTTCGAGGAAAGTATTCATGCATCCTCAGTCACCATTTAGTTGAAGCAATGAGAATTTCAAAGAGACTATATTCTTTTATGCAGCACATCAGTTTAAGTGCTAACCCAGAAATTACATTACTAATATTTCCAGAAGATCTTTGATCTTGGACCCTGAGATGACACTCTTTTGCTCATAAAAATGTAATGTAATATAAGTGATTTTACTTAGGCATACCTTGTTAAGCAAGTCAAGGTCTTTATTTATTATTAGAAAGAAAACATTAAAGAATCACATTGCATTACTGTAAAATATTTATTACCAGATTTGAGGATGTCAATATAACATAATAAAATTGTCTTTAGAATGGTAAAAAATTGAAACATTTTAATAACAAGCTCATAAAGAACATAGTAAAGAAACATTAGAGGTAAAAATTGTATACAATAATTGAATAAGTGTTACATTTAATGTTATTAATGGTAGGTTCCAGTCATGCCTTATGTTATTTAAAATTTTATAAGACAAGATAGCCAAAAGGTAGCCAAGGATTGTTCAAATTTTAATATACATTATATGTATGCAGTAATATATGAAGGGGAAAAGGATGTCATTGTGGGGGATGTAAATATTTTCTTCCTTCCTCTTTTGATTCTTTAGGTTGGTTGAATAATTAAAATGATATAAGGCCGATTAACAGGAGAAAATCAAATTTAATACATAGGTATGGAGAATTCACATAAGCATAAGGAATTCTAAGGACAGTAAAGCAAGATGAGGTATATATGTCACTCTGGACTGAGGAGAAGGAGGTAGAGGTCTGGGGGGCTTCAAATGGAAGTAAGGTAATTCACAGAAAGATAAAAAGAGTTAATATTTGGTAACAAATATTTGCTGGGCCATCTAAAGACAATAGGAGACAGAGAGGACTTTGATCAAAATGGTCTTGCTAGGTTCCTCCCTGTCTACCACACTGAGTTCATATTTTCTGTAATTATCTATGGGTGATAACTCTTTCTTGGAACAGGTTTTCTACCTTCAATTCTTTTAAACAGTTAGGGAAAAGTTTAAAAGATCTTTATGAGTCTTTTGGACCTTGCTTATTTTTAGCTCAAAATAACCTGTGTGCCAGAGTAGCACTTCTTGGGGAGGCCTTCCTTGAACCCCATCATTATATATTCCTCCTATTGAAGGAGGTCATCAAAAAGACATGAAAGCCAGTTAATGTCAAGCTGGACCCTGGCAAATGGAGGCTCCCACCCCTTCTCCTGTCCTTGGAATGTGCATTCAGCTTGCCTTCCCCACAGCCCAGAAGCTGCTCCAAGGGTACAGCCTTGAAATAGAAATGTGGTGTTGAGATTGTCTGCACTGAATACACAACTGAACCCAGCTAAGGCCTCTATATATTATTTTTTCAACATTCTTGAGGGCAGGTGAGGAAATCTGCTCATTTGGTGGCAGTCCAAGTCTAGCTTCATAAGTAAGTTCTCTTGCTTATTAAATCTGCCACTTGGTCAATCTAGAGTGGTCTGCCTCTTTCTTCAGTCTCTCCCTGATCTCTGTAGGGGAGATTGACTTCAGATTATCGCTGGGAAGATCCCAAGGAAGTTGCAAAGCAAAACCCCTTTACATCTATTACTATTTTCTGGAACAAGTTTAGGATACTTTTTTTTTCTGTTTTTTTTTTAAATGATATTTTATTTATTTACTTTATTTTTGGCTGCATTGTGTCTTTGTTTCTGTGCACGGGCCTTCTCTAGTTGCAACAAGTGGGGGCTACTCTTCCTTGAAGTGCATGGGCTTCTCATTGTGGTGGCTTCTCTTGTTGCAGAGCATGGGTTCTAGGCATGCGGGTTTCAGTAGTTGTGGCTTGTGGGCTCTAGAGAGCAGGCTCAGTAGTTGTGGTGCATGGGCTTAGTTGCTCCATGGCATGTGGGATCTTCCTGGGCCAGGGCTCGAGCCCGTGTCCCGTGCATTGGCAGGCAGATTCTTAACCACTGCACCACCAGGCAAGCCCTAGAATACTGTTCTATATTTATACTCATACATATATGAGTGTAAATCAATATGGAATCCAAAGCCATGTGACCATCAGTTTTCTTCAATAGGGATTTGAAATGGACAACGTTTTTCTTCTTTTACTACCATTTTTTCCCTCATAAATACTGATGACAAGCTTATCATTTATTTTCTGCTACAATCCCAATGGATAGATGCCACGTTTGTGATCATGCAGGGGAAGAGCTGATATTCCTCAAAACATGCATATTGACATTTTAATATAGAACTGGACTCATGTTTCTGCCATATCATATTTTAATAAATTCCATAAGCTGCTTCTTACTGAGGGAGAGTGTGAGCTTACTTAATTATGCAGCTAAAAACCCCTCAAGGTCTGTCTCTTTCCAACACTAACATCCACCTTGGCTAAATCACTGTGTTCTGCCCCAAAATGCAGTGGGCCAAATGAGCCCTTGTTCCTTCTACTGCTTCTGTTTCTGTGAATGTTCACAAATAAATGCTTCTTTAGCAGGGTTAGTGCCTGTGTATTCTAAACTTTTGCCTTCATGTTTGGTAGAAATATTACAATTATTAAATAAGCTATTTTAAATTTTTTATATTTTTTCACATTTCAACTTTGAGCATATATAAACAAAAAATGTATTCATGGCAAAAGATTTAAAAAATATGTAAAATTCCCTACCTTTCATAGCCTAAATATTCTATATTAATTTTTCTATTCATATCAACCAGTTCACATTTTCACATAATGCAATACTCTATGTCCTTATGAGCATTGGTTATCCAGCATTTTTTAGAAAATAAATACTTAATTAAAGTCTCTGGAATTTATTCCAAGCTATTGAAACACATTTTTCAAATGTTTATGTTGGTATTACATGAGTATGTTTTATTTGACTATATTCACAGGGTTTTTGTTTTTGTTTTTGTTTTTTCTTTAATCAAGGTACTTACTTGTTCTTGGAATTTAAGCTTCTCTGTACAAAATCCCTGGGATGTTTTAACAAACTGGTAATCTAAACAAGATATACATTGTTTATAGTAATCTCTTTCTCTCTCTTTATTTTTTTCAGATATTACTAGAAATTTGACAAGTTCCTCTTTCATTTTTTCCTATGGGCAACGATTGAAAATTATTTTGCAGGCTTCAGTGTAATAAAGTAAGATGACTTTCCTATTTGGGAGTGTCTTCCTTTCTTAAGGCCTATGAAGTATTTGCTTGTCACTTTCAAGAAAATTTGAAATTACAGCCATTCCTTCAATGATGAATATTTGCTCACTAATGTCTTATTTATGCCCTGCAGTTCTGCTTCTGTGCCTCTGCATACACAATAACAGTTTATGTTTCAATGCTGAGACACAGCTAAACATATTAAAATACATTTCTAATGGTAATCAAGCTTGACATGTGTAGTTCCAATAATGCACATGATTCAATTGAAGTAATTACGGTATAAATAACTGAGACCAAGGTCATACATGGCAGGTAACGAGAGCTCTGTCATAACTGCTAACACTCTTACTGTAAGGCTGTTAGCATTGTCAGATGTATCCCACTATTAGAAATACTAACTGTGCAAAATACATTGCTTAGTGTCAATGAAATATTTGCTTAGAATGAATAAAATCATTTCTTATGTATTTCAGGTAAAAGTTTTAACCTAAGATATAGATATAATTGTTTCCATTATTAAATTATTTTTTTCTACTAACTCATGTTGCTTTTTCTTATTGGGAAGATATTTACTCCTAAGTATTATGTATGTATTGGTATATATACAACATTTACACTTCCAAATTTGTTCTAATAAAACTCATGTATACTTCAAAACCTTAAAACTTCTCTTCGAATATACTTAATTAGTAATACATATATGTTAAAGGTTTGAAATTTTAGAGGAATATCAACTCTTCATGAAACATAGTACACTCAAAATTGAAGGTATGAATGCACTGATAAAAAGCTTAAAATACATAGATTTAAAATATAAGGGGAAATATGTCTATATTTTACATATCTAGATATACAATCTTTGATATGATTTTATTAAAATTTTGTAAGCAGTAAACCCCAGCAAAAGGAAAAATTTTGCTTAAACTATAGGCTGAGAAATTTACCTTGAAAATGAGGTGTTGAAATAATTCTTATGATAAGACTATGAGTTTGTAAAAGAGATTTATTAAGTAGACTTACTTTCTAGTCATTGTCACACATAGCAGTCTTTAAATTAAAAAAATATTAATCATTAAAGTCTATAGTTATGTACATAAGTATCAAAATTATAAATAGTATTTAATATAATAGTATTTAATATTTAAGAAAAAGACCAAATAGAAAGTTTTCTTATTTTCCTTTCTTATTTCCTTTTGTTCTTAGCACATTAATTTCATTAATTTCCCTACTCTCAGTTCTTGCCCATTTCCTCTTTCATGTTCCCTTCATTCCCCTTCTATTTCTTTCTTGTATCCCTCCCTCCCTGTATTTTCTCTTCTCTGTTTCCCTCATTTCTTACATTTAGTTTAGAAGAATATAATAACAGAGGTAAATCTGAAGGAATTTTTTATAGAGACTTTGCTCCTTTTCAGTGGAAAAGTCTTCACCTCTTTATTCTAAGAATTTGAACTTTTTTCCTATAACATTAAATTGCTATATGCTTCAATGAAATGTATGAGTAATGAAAGGACAAAGCAGTGTACATATCAATGATCAGAGAAGACAGAGAGGGAGGAAAGGTCATAATATTTATTTTAAGTAATTTTTATGGAAATACAACATATTTATTAAAAGTGAAAAACTTTTATGGCTCAGTGATTTTATTTCAATGTCAAGATCTGTATGAACACCATGCAGATCCAGAAACAAAATATTAGTAGCATTCAATATATCCCTATACCTTCTTGCAGTCTTTCCTCTTTTCAGTTCCCAAAGTTAGCTCTGAGCTTGATTTATGTCCGTATTCATTGGTTTTGCCTGATTAAACTTTACAATGATGGAATCAGACAGTATGTATCCTTTTGTGTCTGGCTTCTTTTGTTTAATATATAGAAGTTAATTTATGTCATTGCATGTAGCAGTCGTCTGTCCACTGTCATTGCTTTATAATATTCAGTTTTAAAATATATCATATATATTATCTATACACAGTTGCAGGAGCTAGGTGTTGCTTCCGTGTAGAGCCATTATAAACAAATATTCTTAAACATGTCTTCTGCCACACACACACACACACACAAACACACATGTTTTTTATATACCCATGAGTGGAATTGCTTTTTCAAAGAGTAAGCATATATTGAACTTTATTACACATAACAAAGAGTTTTCCAATATAGTTGTACCAATTTAAACTCCCAACAACAATGTCCATACCTTAAGTTGCTCTATATTCTGGATCTTCCTGTTGACTAAGGATTGTGCTCCTTTCACATATTAGTTATTTGCCATATTCCTATCATTTTTTGTGATGTTTCTATATATATATATATTTTACCTAATTTTATTTGAATACTTGTATGTTTATTATTGATTTTATGAGAACTTAATATTAGCTTGAGGACTAAAAAAATATTTTATTCTAAAAATGGATGGTGGGACTTCCCTGGAGGTTCAGTGGTTAAGACTTCACCTTCCAATGCAGGACGTGTGGGTTCAATCCCTGGTCATGGATCTAGGATCCTACATGCCTTTGGCTAAGAAACCAAAACATAAAAGAGAAGCAATATAGTAACAAATTCAATAAAGACTTTAAAAATGGTCCATATTAAAAAAAAAATCTAAAAATGGATGGTAACCAACGATTTCATAGGATAGCTCTAATCAATTCTGTGTAGAAATCCTTCACAAATGCATGCAATGACTTATCTGAATCAGTGGCTTTTAGAAGACACATATTTAGGTATTTAATTAGTCTGAAAATATGTTATAGTTTTCTGTTTAGAGAAATTTTCATCTCCTTTATTCACTTTTTTGGGGTTTAATTTCCTGTGATTTTCCTAACTAGTTGTGAGGTGTATATATATATATGTGTATATATATATATATATATATATATATATATATATATATATATATATAATTGAATTTTCATCCTTTCTTTTTTTCTAATATTTGTATCTAAAGCTATAGCTTTCTCTGTAGGCACAGTTTTAGCTGCCATGCACATTTTTTGATATGCTTCACTTTTTATATAGTTGAAAATATTTTCTAAATCTCATTTTTGAATTGGTAAATGTCTTTGTTGTTTTATGTAGAGATAATAATTTATAGCTATATAGAGATAATACATAGAGATAATATTTTTTCTAGTTATCTAATGTTACTGAGTTCTACCTGAATTCCACTGAGGTTGGAATACATATGTTTAAAATACATGTTTTATTCCTTTGGAATTGGTAGAGACATTTTTAAAATCAACCTGTCATCAATTTTGGTAAAAGAATACTGCAAATAATATTTATTCTGTCATTGTTCAGTGCACTTTTATAATATGCATTCTATGTGAGTACTGTTAATCAGATCGTTCAGATGTTTTACTATCTTCCTAATTTTTGTTTTGTTTCTTAATAATTTTTAATGAGAAAGGTGATATTATTTGTGTATTTCTCCTCAATATTGGTTAATTTTCCCTTTATACATTTAAAAGCCATAATACTAGTTATACATAGATGTTTAGGTAGAACTCTTGTATAATGTGAGAGGATTAACCTTTAATTTTTCCATACATACATCTTTGTTTCTATAAATCTTTCTTCCCTTAAGTTTATATTTTATATAATGTTAATATAGATACATTAGTTTATCATGGTTAGATTTCTTTTTTATTTCACGTTATATCTTCTTTTATCCATACTTTTCCCTTAACCCTCCCTATCTACTTATATATGTGTGTACCTCTTATAAGATATGTGTACCCATGTTATGGGTTTTTTTTAATAATTAAGAAATTTAGTTCATATGAATTTTATGTAGTTGTTGATATTTTAATTTAAAGGTTCAATCTAAAAATGTGTTTTTTGTTTTTCCAATCTCTTCTTTATTTCTGTAAGCTCTCCTTAGGACACATTGGATTAAGTATTTTTATTATTAATATTCTCTTATTTTAGCTTCTGCTTGTTTATATTTTTCTACTCTTCTGTTTGTTCATTTTCTGCTCTTCTTTTAATTCCTTCCAATGTAATAATGTAAATCCCACCTTATTAGTGCTTTACCCATATTTCTGTTTAATTCAATTGGAACATCTTAACTTCCTTAAACCCTCTTGCATTTTGTGTTTGTCATGCATTTTAGTTTTCCAGATATTTTAGTATAAGAGAGAGCATTAGTATTAAAGTTTTGTACACCATTATTTATTTAGATATAGCTACATATCTTCCCTTTTATTTATTCTTTATTTATTCTCATCTGGGATCACTTTCCATAGGATAAAAAAATACTCCAGAATAAATTCTTGTCAATTTTCTAAGCACCATTCCTTCCACAGGTATGAAAATATTTTTATTTTACTCTGACTGCTTAAAATATTTCCATAGTTGTAGAGTTTTATATTGTAGTGCATTTTCCTTCAACACTATGTATATATGAGTGTGTGTGTGTGTGTGTGTGTGTGTGTGTGTGTGTGTGGTTTTCCTCATTTATAGGGAGAATAAAATTGCAAGTTTCATTGTTGCTCTTTTGAACATAATGAATCCGCTTCCACCTCTACCCTAATACTCATGCTATATTTACTTTATCTTTGGATATCAGTAGGTTTGTTATGATGTGCTTTGGTGTAATTTTCTTTCTATTCATTCTTCTTGGTATATGTGGAGGTTCTTAAATATGTTGTGTAATGTCTTTCCATTTTTTGGAAAATTCCTAACCATTATCACTTCAAACATTGCATTTGCTCCATTTTTCCACTCTTCCTCTTTCACAAGTTCAAATAAATATAACTTAGACCTTTCACTGTGTCCCACAGGTCTATTCCACCATTCTCTGTATTTTATTTTTTTTAATTATTCATCTTTCAGAAGGTATATTTTCTATTTAACTATCTTTCCGTTCTGTAATTCTCTCTTCCTGCTATTTCCAATCTCCACTGTTCTCAATTCTGAATAGAGTTCCCATTGTTTTTTGTTTGTTTGTTTGTTTGTTTGTGTTTTTGTGGTATGTGGACCTCTCACTGTTGTGGCCTCTCCCGTTGTGGAGCACAGGCTCCGGACGCACAGGCCCAGCGGCCATGGCTCATGGGCCCAGCCGCTCCGTGGCATGTGGGATCTTCCCAGACCAGGGCACGAACCCATTTCCCCTGCATCGGCAGGTGGACTCTCAACCACTGTGCCACCAGGGAAGCCCCCATTGTTTCTTAATCATAGATTTAAGATCTCTAGTAAGGTTTTTCATTTTTGTCTATCTTCTGGAATGTATTAATCACTGTTATTATAAATTCTATATGTGAAAACTCCAATATAAAGATTATTCATGTATTCCTATTTACTTTTTCTTTTTTTTTCTCTTGTGGTCTTCTATCTTGGAATGCCTGTTATTTATTTATATTTTTTATTACATGTTAACTGTTATATCCAGAAAACAAAAGAGCTTTTGGATACTGTCATTTGCTCTTAGAAAAAAAAAATTGTATTTCCCAGCAGGGAGTTAAATTAGGGTCAGATAATCTAAATCAAATAAGGAATGTAATTGACTACAGCCTAAGTGTCAGTCTTGGTTTTCCTTCATTTCTAAGTATAGAACTGAATAAATTCCAACTGAAAAACTTAGGTGCTATCAGAACCATATCTTTGGTGGATTTTTGAGGCCAACTTTTGTTTCTTAAGACTCTGAGGTTGCTAAATAAAAATGTTCCTATTTACAATTTCCTTTTGCTCAATTTCTTGCCATCTTGGCCTTAAAGATGTCCTACGGGTAAAAACAGTGCAGTGTTGATCATTCTCTGCAATTCCCTTCTCTAGTGGAACTTAATATCTGAAGTTGTGACTGTCTCAAAATTTCTTCAATACCTGTAAAAAAAAGGTTTTTATTGTATTTTAAACAAACTTTCACTTGTTCTTAACAAATAATTTATGTACATTAAATCACTCTAGTATTTGGGGGAATCATATTTGAAGAAATACTATATCTATTCATCTACCTGATTTTCTAGTGTAAAGTACCCAAGATTAATGTTTAATTCTTTTTTTTTTTTTTTCTTTCTTTTTGCGGTATGCGGGCCTCTCACTGTTGTGGCCTCTCCCGTTGCGGAGCACAGGCTCCGGATGCGCAGGCCCAGCGGCCATGGCTCATGGGCCCAGCCGCTCCGCGGCATATGGGATCCTCCCAGACCGGGGCATGAACCCGTATCCCCTGCATCGGCAGGCGGATTCTCAACCACTGTGCCACCAGGGAGGCCCTAATGTTTAATTCTTTATAATTCTAAAACTATTTTGCCATCACTGATAAAAAGACACTGGTAAAACAACAACCGCAACAAAAGAGTTGCCAATGGTAAATATCAATGCTATTTTGCTGTAATGGAAACTAAATTGTTAAAGAATTTTAGGTACAGTTACTGTGTTCCTAACTCCAAACCTTTCAATTAAATAATTGAAGGCTTGACATAAAATAAAAGGCATGACTTCCACTTCTGGCCAAGATGGAATAGCAGGAATCAGCTTTATCCTCCTGCCTCAAATGGCTAAAAAATTGGGAAAAAATATGTGAAACAATGACTTTCAAGAAAATATATATTGTGCAAAAGAGAAAAATAAGAAATAGGAAGCAAATGAGATAAAATCTACAATTTCCATAATTTACTGTCTTAGATGAGTTTGCAGGCTGTAGTACAGGGAAAATGAATCAAGAGAGAACAGGGAAGACATTCTGTGGTGAAGATCAATCATCTAAACTGACCCAGAACTGACACAGTTGTTAGAATTAGTGGGCAAGGGTATACAAGCTCTAATAACTGAGATAAACACATTAAATAAGCTAATGGGAAAATTAATTATGTTAAACTGAGAAATGGAAGATATGGAAAAGAGCCAAACTCACTGTATTGAGATGAAAACTACAGTGTCTGAAATGAATAATATACTGGATGTTATTTTAAAAAGATGTTATTGTAATACAGAAAGAAAAGAGATTTTAAAAAATGAGCACATCATCCATGTTAGGCCACATTAAATGGCCTAACACATATGTGTTGGAATTGCTGTAGAATAGGAGACATGGGAACCGAATATATATTTGAAAAATAATGGCTAAACTATTTCCGAATTTGATGATAGCTATATATCTACAGATTCAATAAGTGTAACAACCTTCCACCACAACCCCCACACAAATCAACATTACAAAAACTACACCAAGGCTCATCATAATCATATTCCTCAAAATTAGTGATAAAGATAATTTTTAAAAAACAGCCAGAGATAAATGACATTTGTGCAGAACAAAAAAGTTAAATATAGTAGCAGCTCTCCCATTGGAAACAATGCAAATGAGAAAATAGTGAAGCAGTATCTTTAAAATACTGAAAATAAAACTTATTAATACAGAATTCCATACTCAGTGAAAAGTATTATTCAAAAGCAAAGATGAAATACTTAAGACAAGCCAAAGAGCAAAAAATTCATTATCAGTAGATCTGCACAATAAAAAAAAAATCTTGAGGAAGTCCTGTAAGCAGAAAGAAAATTATACCAGATAGAAATCTCGGTAAATAAAAGTGAATAATGACCATCAGGGCTTTATAAATGTTAAACATATATATAAGGTTTTTTAAAAAATAAATATATTGAGATAATTAACTGTTTAAACAAAAATAAATGCAATATTTTGGGGAAGATATAAAATAGGTAGAATTAAGTTATATAACTACAATAACACAAAGTCCTGGAGAGGAGAAACAGAAATACAATAATGTAAGAATCTTGTATATGAAGGAGTTTAATACAGCTTTAAGAAAGAGGGTGACAAGTTACATATATACTATAAACCATTAAGCAATGACTTAAGTAACAAAAAAAAGATAAATTGATAATAAGCTGATAAATGACTTAAATCTGAATCTTGAAACATAGTTAATACAAAGTAAGGCAGAAAGTAGGAAAAGGGGAACAAGGAAGAGATGAGGGAAAAAAGAAACTACAACAGAAAGAGCAAGTTGACAGATTTAAAGTCAATCATATCAATAAGCATGCTAAATATAAATGTATAAATACCTCACCTGAAAGATAGAGATTGTCAGATTGGAAAACAAAGCAACACCCAACAATATGCTGCTTACCAAAATACTCACATTAAGTATATATATATATATATATACATTAGATAAAAGTAATGGAATGCAAAATGATACATCATGCCAACATTAATTTTAAGAAAAAAATGGGAGTAGTTCTATAGACAATGCAGGTTTCAGAGCACATAATATTAACACATGATCATGGTTATTTCATAATGATAAACGTGTCTATTAGCCCAGAAGACTTGATCTTAAATGGGCATGTATCTAACAACAGAGCTTAAAAATACATAAAGTGAAATCTAATGCAATTGAAATTGCAGATAGACATATTATAAGTTAGAGAGACCATTTGAATACTACTTCCTCTAAAACAGAAGAAGAATTAAAATCAGTAATGGTATAGAATACTAAACCCTATTAAAAATCTTGATCTAATTAACATTTATAGAACACTTCACTCAACATCAGTATAATACACCTTATTTGCAAATACATCTGGAATATTTCCCAAAACAGACCACATTATAGGCCATAAAACAAAGCTTAATACATGTAAAAATGATTCAAGTTATTTAAAGTATCTCTTTGATCAAATTAGAATTCAATTAGAAATTTAAAAAAAATCTGGATAATCCCCAAATATTTGAAAATAAATAACATACTTCTTTAGTCTTAGATATTTACCCAAGGGAAATAAAAACATTTGACCAAAGAGTGACCTATACATATATATTCATAAAATATTTGTAAAACAGAAATAGTTCAAATATGCATCATTATATGAACGGATAAACAAATTTTGATAGCTGTATAAAATGACACATGATTCAGTAATAAAGGTAATAAATTATTAATATAGGCTTATATCTCAAAAAATATGTGGATGTAAAAATAACACAGAAAAAATGTATAACCTGTATGATTCCATTTATCTGAAATTTTATATATGCAAATTAATATATAGTAACACTAAACAGGCTACTGATTACCTGAAGAAGGTAAGGGGTTTAGGGTATGTGGGGAGAAACAAACAGAAAGACAAAATGGATTAAAAGTCACATAAGAGGAGACCTTCAAGATGGCAGAAGAGTAAGATGTGAAGATCACCACCCTCCCCACAAATACATCAGAAATACATCTACATTTGCAACAGCTCCTACAGAACACCTACTGAACGCTGGCAGAAGACTTCAGACCTCCCAAAAGGCAAGAAACTACTCACATACATGGGTAAGGCGAAAAAAAAAAAAAAAAAAGGAAAAAAATCAGAGACAAAAGAATAAGGATGGGACCTACACCAGTGAGAGGAAGCTGTGAAGGAGGAAAAGTTTCTACACACTAGGAAACCCCTTCACTGGCGGAAATGGGGAGTGGGCAGTGGGGAAGCTTCAGATCCATGGAGGAGAGCACAGTAACAGGGGTGCAGAGGAAAAGGTGGAGGGACTCCTGCACAGAGTATCAGTGCCAATGAGCCCTCACCAGCCCAAGATGTGTCTCTGCACATCCATTGGGGCATGTGGGGGCTGGAAGCTGAGGCTCAGGCTTTGGAAGGTCAAATTCCATGGAGAGCACTGGGGTTGGCTGCGTGAACATGGCCTGAAGGGGGCTAATGTGCCAGAGCTAGCCGGGAGGGAGTCTCGGAAAATTTCTGGAACTGCTGAAGAGTGAAGAGACTTTTTCTTATCCATTTATTTCGTGGTGTGCTAGGAGAGGGGTTTAAGAACACCGCCTAAATGAGCTCCAGAGACGGATGCAAACCCCCGGCTATTAGCGCAGACACGAGAGACAGTCATGAGATGCTAAGGCTGCTCCTGGAGACACCAAGAAGTCTGTATGTAAGCACAGGTCACTATCCACACTTCCGCTCCCAGGAGGCTGTGCAGCTCGCCAATGCCAGTGTCCTGTGATCAAAGGACGGCTTCCCCAGAAAACACACAGCGCACCTCAGGCTGGTGCAATGTCCCACTGGCCTCTGCCACTGCAGGTTCACCCCTCATTCCATAACCCTCCCTCCCACCAGCCTGAGTGAGCCAGAGACCCATAACCAGCTGCTACTTTAACCCTGTCCTGTCTGAGTGAAGAAGAGATGCCCTCAGGGGACCTACATGCAAAATCGTGGCAAAATCCAAAGCTGAACCACAGGAGCTGTAGGAACAAAGAAGAGAAAGGGAAATCTATCTCAGCAGCCTCAGGAGCAGTGGATTAAATCTCCACAATCAATTTGTTGTACGCAGCAGCTGTGGAAAACCTGAATAGGCAAGAAATCATCCCAAATTGAGGTGGTGGACTTGGGGAAAAAAAGAAATATATATATATATTTTTTTTCTTTTCCTCTTTTTGTGAGTGTGTATGTGTATGCTTCGGTGTGCAATTCTGTCAGTATAGCTTTGCTTTTACCATTTCTCCTAGGGTTCTGCCTGTCCAATTTTTTTTCTTTTTTTTAGTAGAATTTGTCATGCTTGTTATCATAGGTGGATTTGTTTTTTCGTTTGGGTGCTCTCTTTTTCTTTCTTTCTTTTTTTATGACTTTTAATTTTTTATTTTTTAATAATTCTTTTTTATTTAAATAAATTTTATTTTTCTTTCTTTTTCCCACCCTATATTTCTGAGCCTTGCAGATGACAGGTTATTGATTATCCAGCCAGGAGTGAGGCCTGTGCCTCTGAGGTGGGAGAGTCGAGTTCAGGACATTGGTTCACCAGAGACCTCCCAGCTCTATGTAATATCAAACGGTGAAAACCTCCCAAAGATCTCCACCTCAACACCAAGACCCAGCTCACTTAGCGACCAGCAGGCTTGAGTGCTAGACACCCTATACCAAACAACTAGCAAGACAGGAACACAATGCCACTCACTAGCAGAAACACTACCTAAAATCATAATAAGGTCACAGACACCCCAAAATACACCACTGAACACGGACCTGCCCACCAGAAAGACAAGCTACAGCCTTATCCACCAGAACACAGGCTCTAGTCCCCTCCACAAGGAAGCCTACACAACCCTCTGAACCAACATTAGCCACTGGAGGCAGACACCAAAAACAACAGGAAATACGAACCTGCAAACTGTGAAAGGAGACACCAAACACCATAGGTTCAGCAAAACGAGAAGACAGAGAAACACACAACAGATGAAGGAGCAAGGTAAAAACCCAACAGACCAAAAAAAAATGAAGAGGAAATAGGCAGTCTACCTGGAAAAGAATTCAGAGTATTGATAATAAAGATATCCAAAATCTTGGAAATAGAATGGAGAAAATACAAGAAACTTTTAACAAGGACCTAGAAGAACTAAAGAATAAACAAACAATGATGAACAACACAATAAATGAAATTAAAAATGCTCTAGAAGGAATCAATTGCAGAATAACGGAGGCAGAAGAACAGATAAGTGACCTGCAAGATAAAATAGTGGAAATAACTACTGCAGAGCAGAATAATAAAAAAAAAAGAATGAAAATAATTGAGGACAGGGCTTTCCTGGTGGCGCAGTTGTTGAGAGTCTGCATTCCGATGCAGGGGACGTGGGTTCGTGTCCCGGTCTGGGAAGATCCCACATGCCATGGAGCAGCTGGGCGCATGAGCCATGGCTGCTGAGCCTGCACGTCTGGAGCCTGTGCTCCACGATGGGAGAGACAACAACAAAATAATTGAGGACAGTCTCAGAGACTTCTGGGACATCATTAAAGGAACTAACATTCAAATTATAAGGGTCCCAGAAGAAGAAGAGAAAAAGAAAGGGACTGAGAAAATATTTGAAGAGACTATAGTTGAAAACTTCCCTAACATGGGAAAGAAAATAATTAATAAAGCTCAGGAAGTGCAGAGTGTCCCATACAGCATAAATCCAAGGAGAAACATGTCAAGATCTATGAAAGTATCAAAAATTAAATACAAAGAAAAAATATTTAAAGAAGCAAAAAAAAACAACCAAAAACCAAAAAACAACAAATAACATACAAGGGAAACCTCATAAGGTAAACAGCTAATCTTTCAGCAGAAACTCTGAAAGCCAGAAGAGACAATTAGGACATATTTAAGGTGATGAAAGGGAAAAACCTACAACCAATATTATTCTGCCAAGCAAGGATCTCATTCAGATTCAAAGGAGAAATTAAAAACTTTACAGACAAGGAAAGCTAAGAGAATTCAGCACCACAAAACCAGCTTTACAGCAAATGTTAAAGAAACTTCTCTAGGCAGGAAACACAAGAGAAGGAAAAGACCTATAATAAGAAACCCAGGGCCTCCCTGGTGGCGCAAGTGGTTGAGAGTCCGCCTGCCGATGCAGGGGATATGGGTTCGTGTCCCGGTCTGGGAGGATCCCATATGCCGCGGAGCGGCTGGGCCCGTGAGCCATGGCCGCTGAGCCTGCGCGTCCGGAGCCTGTGCTCCGCAACGGGGGAGGCCACAACAGTGAGAGGCCCGCATACCGCAAAAAAAAAAAAAAAAAAAAAAAAGAAAAAGAAATAAAATAAACCCAAATCGGAAAAGTAGAATAAAGCTGTCACTGTTTGCAGATGATATGATACTATACATAGAGAATCCTGAAGATGTTACCAGAAAACTACTAGAGCTAACCAATGAATTTGGTAAAGTAGCAGGATACAAAATTAATACAAATAAATCACTTGCAGTCCTATACACTAATGATGAAATATCTGTAAGAGAAATTAAGAAAATGCTCCCATTTAGTATTGCAAAAAAAGAATAAAATACCTAGGAATAAACGTACCTAAGGAGACAAAAGAACTGTATACTGAAACTATAAGACACTGATGAAAGAAATTAAAGATGATACCAAATGATGGAGAGATACACCATGTTCTTGGATTAGAAGAATCAACGTTGTGAAAATGACTCTGCTACCTTAAGCAAACTATGGATTCAGTGCAATCTGTATCAAGATACCAATGGCATTTTTCACAGAAGTAGAACAAAAATTTTCACAATTTGTATGGAAAAACAAAAGATCCTGAATAGCCAAAGCAATCATGAGATAGAAAAGCGGAGCTGGAGGAATCAGGCTCCTGGACTTCATATTATACAACAAAGCTACAGTAATCAAGACAGTATGGTACCAGCACAAAAATGGAAATATAGATTAATGGAACAGGATAGAAAGCCCAGAGATAAATCCATGTACATATGGTCACGTTATCTTTAATAAAGGTGGCAAAAATATACAATGGAGAAAAGAAAGACTCTTCAATAAGTGGTTCTGGGAAAACTTGACAGCTACATGTAAAAGAATGAAATTAGAACACTTCCAAACACCATATCCAACAATAAGCTCAAAACGGATTAAAGACCTTAATGTAAGGTCAGACACTAAAAAACTCTTAGAGGAAAACATAGGCAGAACACTCTATGACATAAATCACAGCAAGATCGTTTTTGACCCACCACCTAGAGAAATGGAAATAAAACCAAAAATAAACAAATGGGACCTAATGAGACTTAAAAGCTTTTGCAGACCAAAGGAAACCATAAACAAGAGGAAAAGACAAACCTCAGTATGGGGGAAAATATTTGCAAATGAAGCAACTGACAAAGGATTAATCTCCAAAATTTATAAACAGCTCATTCAGCTCAAATTTTAACAAAACAAACAACCCAATCCAAAAATGGACAGAAGACCTAAATAGACATTTCTTCAAAGAAGATAAATAGATTGCCAACACACACAAGAAGTATGCTCAGCATCACTAATCATTAGAGAAATGCAAATCAAAACTACAATGAGGTTTCACCTCACACCAGTCAGAATGGCCATCATCAAAAAATCTACAAATAATAAATGGTGGAGAGGCTGGGGAGAAAATGGAACACTCTTGCACTGTTGGTGGGAATGTAAATTGATTCAGCCACTACAGAGAACAGTATGGAGCCTCCTTAAAAAACTAAAAATAGAACTACCATATGACCCAGCAATCCCACTACTGGACATATACCCTGACAAAACCGTAATTCAAAAAGAGTCATGTAGCACAGTATTCATTGCAACACTATTTACAATAGTCAGGACATGGAAGCAACCTAAGTGTCCATTGACAGATGAATGGATAAAGAAGATGTGACACATATAAACAATGGAATATTATTCAGCCATAAAAAGAAACGAAATCGAGTTATTTGTAGTGAGTTGGATGGACCTGTCATACAGAGTGAAGTAAGTCAGAAAGAGAAAAACAAACACCGTATTCTAACACATATATGCGGAATCTTAAAAAAAAATGTTTATGAAAAACCAGTGGACAGGACGGGAATAAAGATGCAGACCTACTAGAGAATGGACTTGATGATATGGGGATGGGGAAGGGTAAGCTGGACAAAGTGAGAGTGTGGCATGGACATATATACACTACCAAATGTAAAATAGCTAGTCGGAAGCAGCTGCATGGCACAGGATATTAGCTCCGTCCTTTGTGTCCACTCAGAGGGGTGGGATAGGAGGGTGGGAGGGAGATGCAAGAGGGAGAAGAAATGGGAATATATGTATCTGTATAGCTGATTCACTTTGTTATACAGCAGAAACTAACACACCATTGTAAAGCAATTATATTCCAATAAAGATGTTTAAAAAAAAAAAAAAAGGTCTATGCAAAACATTAAAAGGACGGGAAAAAAAAAAAAAGACATATACCAGAATGTTCATTGCAGCACTATTCACAATAGCCAGGACATGGAAACAACCTAAATGTCCATCAAGAGATGAATGGATAAAAAAGATTTGTCTCATATATACAATCGAATATTACTCGGCCATAAAAAGGAATGAAATTGAGTTATTTGTACTGAGGTGGATGGAACTTGAGTCTGTCATACAGAGTGAAGTAAGTCAGAAAGAGAAAAACAAATACCTTATGCTAACATATATGCGGAATCTTAAAAAATGTTATGAAGAAACAGTGGACAGGACAGGAATAAAGACATAGACCTCCTAGAGAATGGACTTGATGACATGGGGATGGGGAAGGGTAAGCTGGGAAAAGTGAGAGTGTGGTATGGACATATATACACTACCAATGCAAAAGTGATAGCTAGTGGGAAGAAGCTGCATAGCACAGGGAGATCAGCTCAGTGCTTTGTGACCACTCAGAGGGGTGGGATAGGGAGGATGAGAGGGAAGGAGATGCAAGATGGTTATATATAAATATGTATAGCTGATTCACCTTGTTATAAAGCAGAAACTAATACAGCATTGTAAAACAATTATACTTCAATAAAGATGTTAAAAAAAGGCACATAAGAAAATTTTGGGGGGAAATGGATATATTCTTTACCATTTTAATGATGGATTTATGGTTGTATGCAGATGTCAAAACATATGAAATCACAAGCTTTATTCAATTTACTCTATATCAATTATACCTCAGTAGAGCTGTAAAAATCAGAGTTTGGAAAAAATATTTATTTTCAATATCTGGGTTACTTAGTGATATTCTATTTTATCTCTTGATTTAAAATGAGAATTAAAATATTTAGATTTATTCTATCTTTGTAACATGTGAGCATGCAGTGATTTCTACTTAACATAGGTCACAGAGTGTCTGACAAGTAAAATAAATAACAAAAGATTATTTGTGTCAGATTAACATTTATGTTAGCATTTATTTGAAAGTTTAGCATGTTTGCTTAGCTTTTAATTCTTGATTCAAACATATTTGCATAACATTTACTTATAAACAACTTAAATGCTTGAAATTGCTTACTAATAATTGCAGTTTAGTTGTCTACCTGTATAATTTAGCTTTTTAATTCTGACACTACTGCATAAATTTGCATGGTTGCATAAAATGTCAGTATTATATTTGTTCATACACACTGTTAATGAATTCCTATTTTGTGTGTATCACTAATGCACCTGTGAAGTCTTCTTTATCTTATCTGAGATGTTGCTAAGGTATAGGGCATTTTGTGGCTTACCATGAAAAAATCCTATTATAAACTGCTCTACTCAGATTCCTGTTTTCCAAAAGAATGGTCTACTTATAATGAACATTGTGAATCAGAGGCGTCTACATGTTTTACATCTGCATTTCTTCTTGCCTATGTAAAAGCAGTTTACTAGTTTAAGCCCCAGTTGTTAAGGAGTAATGGCACATTGCCCAATAGCAGCACATATACAAATGAGTAAAAATGGATATTCTGTTGAGTAAAAATACAGGGATTGATGTGAAATACTTTTCTATTTTAAAAGGTCACTAAACCTCAGAGCAACATTAATCAGGTATTCAATTTGCAATTTGAGATACTATCACTTTAAAATCCATCAGACGTGTATGGACAGGCATAATCAATCACACCCTGATTGTTTTGCAAGAAAAAGGCATTTCCATTCCCATCTCATGGGGTTCTGCCACAGGAAATAGTAATATAATTGTTTAAAAGCACAATACAGACGTTTTGATACTTAAACAGTCTGAACTATAGTAGTCTGTGTCTGTTGGTGTTAGAAAAAAAATGCCTGCTTATTATTATAATTATCAATCTGATTACAGGTAATTCTCAAGTTTTGAGGTCTAGCTCAATGAAGCAGTGTTTCTATTTTATTTAAATCACATGTTTTATAAAAATGAGGAAAAGAAAGGATCAATGTTGATTGTGGCTACTTCTCTAAATATTTGACATACGTCATCTTTTATGAAATTAAAAGACCTAGATAAAGCTGAAGAAATTTAACAGTAAGATTTTCAAGTATTTTTTTTAGGATTCTTTAAATTATTTACCTCTCAAGTTTGAATAGTGACTTATAAATGGTAATATTCAATATAGCCATTTGCTGTTGTTCAATCGTCTTTTTTCTTTTTGTCTGAGAATATTAACATTTATTTATACTTTTATATGCATGACTATTTATGTATTTAGTATTTTAATACATGCTTTGTTTAGTAAAATATTATGAAATATATTTGACAATATATTCAATATTTTAAAGTTTTAAAAATAATTCAGTATTCTACCTCATCTCTTGAGCTAGACCAATAGGTTTAAGTGCTGTCAAAATGCCATCCAAGACACATTTAACTATAATAATTTAATAATTTTCATAGTCGTCGTTTCACTAGGTAATTCCAACCTTGAAAAATGACAATTTAATACTATTAATATTGTGTTTTCAATTGTCTCTTGAACTATGCATGTATCTGATGTTCTTAAGTTTTGCTACACACTCTATTTGTGGAAACCTGGTAATTTGCATATAGGCACAATTAAAAACATGTTGTGGACAAAAACTATTGTTCTGTTTGCATGAAGTAGACTGAGGGTAGATATCTCTCTTATATTCCATGTTATTGAAATTAGAGAAAAAAGTACTTCCATGTAAGAAACTATAACTATTAAAAAAAAAACAAGAACATCATAGTATTAAATTGCCCATGGATAATACAGGAAGAAAAAAGAAATTAAATTTATGAAGAAAATAATATAAGCTATAATTCAAAATACATGAATTATAGCCCTTCTCTGAGGAAAATCAGGACATACTCCTGACTCTGAGTCTATAGATAAAGAGTGGTGTGTCAGGCAATCCCTGGGAGCAAAATTACTACAGTTGGAACATCTGAGTGAGTCAGGAGCTCAGAACTTCACTTCTCTCACCCTTTTCTATCCCTCCTTCTCCTTCCACCTCACCAGGAACTTTCTATCATTCCTTTGTATAGCACATACATTGTGAAGTAAAGGCAGTTGGTTCATGGAAAAACCCTATACTTCTATATAAATTCACTTATTGTCTGGATATGTTTATGATGTACATGTGTAAGGTTCTAAATGAAGAGTAAAATATCACTTCAACACACACTGAGATGGTAAAAGGAAAAGAAAAAAAATAGAAAAGGTAAAGCGACTAACTTTACCTGAGTGATATACATAAAAGAAAAAAAAAACCTACTAAGGATGAAAGACATTCTAATTTTAATGAACATAAATGCTTTTACACACTTGTGTTTGACAGACTTATTGGAGTTAACTCTTTATTTTTGACCTAACAATTGTGTATTATTGAGATATGACTTACAATGTATCCCAGTTTACTCCTTCCAGTACTTTTTAGAAAATCTTCCTTCTTTCTTCCACCAAACCACAAACACACACACACACACACACACACACACACACACACACACGATGCTCAACATAGTTGACTGAGTGTTCATTTTTTTTTTTTTTTTTTTTTTTTTTGCGATATGTGGGCCTCTCACTGTTGTGGCCTCTCCCGTTGCGGAGCACAGGCTCCGGACGCGCAGGCTCAGCGGCCATCGCTCACGGGCCTAGCCGCTCCGCGGCATGTGGGATCTTCCCGGACGGGGGCACGAACCCGTGTCCCCTGCATCGGCAGGCGGACTCTCAACCACTGCACCACCAGGGAAGCCCCTGAGTGTTCATTTTAAAATATAACTTAAACCATGCTTCACCTCTGTTCAAAAGTGCTGCAATATTTTCTTATCTAATGTAAAGTAAAATTCAAAATCCTTACAACTGTTAATAAGGTCACACTAGAACTTTCCCAGTCCCTCTTCATCTCTGACTTTACTTCATCTATCACTACATTAGCCTCCTTATTTTTTTCTTTGATTACAACAAGTACACATCCTTCTCACAAGCCTGTAAACTCTCAAAACTTATGCATAGAAGACTCTTCCTCCTCATACGTTTATGATTGGTTCCTTCATAATTCTGTTCCATTCTCATCTTAATGCTGAGGACTTCTCACAAACCCACTCCACCGTGAGCCCTCTATTTACCTTATCATACTCTATTTTTGTCCTTTTAATTGTAAATTCCACGAATAAGGGGGCTATATTTTATTTATTGTTATATACTTATCACCGAGGTTAGTGCCCAGCATATATGAGACACCCAGTAAATATTATTTTTAGTGAACCAAAAGTTGTAGATACTGAATAATATTTGCATGGTTTTCATACAAATTAATTTCCTTAAAGATATATTTTAGTTCTGATTCCACAATTTCATAACATTTCTTTGCTGATTTGTTTAGTAGTTTGGTATTTGTAATGTGTTAACAGAAAATATGTGTACATATTTTTAAGAGCAGGGTTCCCCAACCCCCGGGCCATGGACTGGTACCAGTCCGTTGCCTGTTAGGAACCGGGCCACACAGCAGGAGGTGAGCAACTGGCAAGTCCGAGAAGCTTCATCTGTATTTACAGCTCTCCCCACCGCTCGCATTACTGCCCTGAACTCCACCTCCTGTCAGATCATCTGCCGCATTAGCTTCTCATAGGAGTGCGAACCCTATTGTAAACTGCCCATGCGAGGGATCTAGGTTGTGTGATCCTTAAGAGAATCTAATGCCTGATGATCTGAGGTGGAGCTGAGGTGGTGATGCTAGTGGTGGGGAGGGCTGCAAATACAGATTATCATTAGCAGAGAGGTTTGTCTACACAGAGACCATAATAAATCAGTTGCTTGCAGACTCATATCAAAATCCTATCAGTGTGTGGCAAGTGACAATTAAGCTGCATCTGGTGTCAGGTTTTATAGTGGTAAGTGAGTTGATGTACTTCAATTGTACAGCTGCGTCTGGTGGCAGGCTTTAAGTCAGTATCCAATAGTTATTTTAGTCTGTGAGTGGCCGGTCCATTATTTTATTTACCACTTCCATCCGCTCCTCTTTCCTGCACTGTGCACTTGTCTCAGTCACCGTTTTGGTAAGCCCTCAAGCTAAACCTACCGAAAATGAGTAAAAAAATAAATGTTTCTGGAGAGCTTCTTTGAAAAGAGGGAAAGACACAATGATGAGACAGCAGAAGACTCTAAGACTGCCAACAAAAAGAAAGCTTCATTTAAAAGAAAATACCAAGAATCCTACTTAAATTAGGGGTCCATTGCAACAGGTGGTTCACATTCTCCAAGCCCGCTTTGTATAATATGTGGTGACCGGCTAACCAAAACTGCTTTGCCACATGAAGACCAAACACCCTGTATTAAAAGACAAGCCTTTGGTGTTTTTCAAAAGAAAAAAAAATGTGAACACAAAGAACAGAAGCAGTTATTGAAAGCCACTACTCCATCAAATGTGTCTGCACTGAGAGCATAATTACTAGTGGCTAAACACATTGCTAAAGCTAAGAAGCCCTTTACTACTGGTGAAGAGTTGATCCTGCCTGCTGCTAAGGACATTGGTCATGAAATTTGAGGAGAGGCTGCAGTTCAAAAGGGGGCACGTGTTTCTCTTTCAGCTAGCACCATAACTAGATGAGTTGATGAAATAGCAGAGGATATTGAGGCACAATTGTTAGAGAGGATTAACAATCACTGTGGTGTGCAATCCATGTTGACAAGTCTACTGATGTTGACAACAAGGCAACAATGCTTTTTTTTTTGTATGATATATTTTTCAGGAGGATGTACATGAGGATATATTATGTGCACTTTTGTTGCCAACCAACACCACAGCTGCAGAACTATTCGAGTCTTTGAAAGATTACATAACAGGAAAACTGAATTGGTCATTTTACATCGGTATATGCACGGATGGAGCAGCTGCCATGACTGAACAGCTGTCTGGTTTCACTACTCAGGTCAAAGAGGTCGCTTCTGAATGTGAGTTTATGCATTGTGTCATCCATAGAGAAATGCTGGCTAGCCGAAAAATGTCACCTGAACTTTACAACATTTTGCACGATGTGATTAAAATTATTAAACACATTAAAGTATATGCCCTTAACTCATGTCTGTTTGCGCAGCTCTGTGAGGAAATGGAGATGGAGCACACATCTTCTCTTATACACAGAAGTGATATGGCTTTCTAAAAGTAGATCACTGGCCAGAGTTTTTGAGTTATGAGAGGCAATGCAGAGATTTATTTTAGAAAAACAGTCACCACTGACAGCGCATTTCAGTGACACAGAATGGGTCTCAAAACATGCTTACTTGTGTCACATATTCAACCTGCTCAGGTGTCACTTCAGAGGATAACGACAACTGTATTCAAGTCAGCAGATAAGGTGGCTGCATTCAAAGCCAAACTGGAATTTTGGGGGTAAAGAATGAACATTGGGATTTTTGACATGTTTCAAACATTAGCAGGGACTTTGAAAGAGACTGAGCCAGGGCCTTCTTTCTCCCAGCTGGTGCATGATCACCTATCTCAGCTTTCAGAAGAGTTTGAGCATTACTTCCCAACCACGAAAACCCCCCGAACTGGGAAGCATGGATCTGTGACCCATTTGTGAATAAGCCAGGTGAATCGATTTTGTCCATGCTAGAAGAGGAACAACTGCTTGAGGATGATGGTGACCTTAAAAGTATATTTGAGACAACTTCAAATACCCATACATTCTGGATTAAAGGCAGAATATCCTGAGATTGCTACAAAAACACTGAAAAGCCTGTTTCCATTTCCAACATCCTATCTTTTTGAAGCAGGGTTTTCTGCAGTGACAGCAACCAAAACGAGATTACGAGTAGACTGGACATAAGCAACACACTTCGTGTTTCACTGTCTCCTATCACACCCAGATGGAAACATCTACTTGCAGGAAAACAAGCTCAGGGCTCCCACTGATTCTGCATTATCGTGAGTTGTATAATTATTTCAATTATATATATATATATATATATATATATATAAAATTACAAAGTAATCATAATTGAAATAAAGTGCACTTTAAATGTAATTCTCTTGAATCATCCTGAAACCATCCCCCTCCAACCCTGGTCCATGGAAAAATTGTCTTCCACAAAACTGGTCCCTGATGCCAGAAAGGTTGAGGACCACTGTTTTAGAGAATTGGATGGGGAAGGCATATTAAAGAATATGTCTGACTGACTTTTTCCAAAATATCTGACTACTCATAAAACAAAGCTACAAATAAAGCTTTTTTGACACAATACAAAAGGGACAATCCATGAAAGAAAAAAAATTAATAAACTGGAATTCATTAACATTTAAAAATTCTGCTTTGCAAAAGACACAGTTAAGAGAATAAGCGGACAAGCCACGATTGGTAGAAAATATTTGCAAAAGTCATCTGATAAAGGAATTGTATTCAAAATATACAAAGGACTCTTAAAACTCAATAAGTAAAAGAATAACTCAATTAATATGTGCAAAAGACATGGACATCTCCCAAAGAAGTTATAGAAATGGCAAATAAATATACAAAAAGATGCTCAACTTCATAAGTCATTAAGGAATTGCAAATTTAAATAACAATAAGATACCACTATATACCTATTAGAATGGTGAGAAAAAAAAAGACACAGACAAGATAGAAAGCTGCTGAAGATGTGAAACAACAAGAACTCTCATTCATTTCTGATGGAAATGCAAAATGGTACTGACATTTTGGAAGACAGTTTAGTATTTTCTTACAAAATTAAACATAATTTTACCAGATGACTTAGCAATCATGCTTCTTGGTATTTACCCAAATGAGTTAAAAACATGTCCACACAAAAGCTTGCACATATGTTTATAGTAGCTTTATTCATGATTGTCAAAATTTGGAAGCAACCAAGATGTCCATCTATAGGTGAAAGGATAAAAAATCTGTGGAAAATCTGAAAAATGGAATATTATTCAATGTTAAAAATACATGAGCTATCAAGTCATGAAGGTGTGGAGGAACTTTAAATGAATATTACTAACTGAAATAAGTTGATCTGGAAATAATACATACCATATGATTTCAACTATTTCAGAGTGTTCAACTATGACACTGGAAAAAGCAGAACTATGGAGACTGTAAATGGATCGGTGTTTCAGGGGTTAGGAGGAGGGAGGGATGAATAGGTGGTTTACAGAAGATTCTTAGGGCATTAAATTACTCTGTATGACACTACAGTGGTGGATACATGTGATTATACATTTGTCCAAACTCTTAGATTGTGCAACCCCAAGAGAGAACCCTAATGTAAACTCTGAACTTTGGTTGACAATGATGCATCTATATAGATTCACTGATTGTAAAAAAACATGCTAATCTGGTGTGGGGTTTTGATAGTGGGGATTAAGGAAAAGAGATAGTCTCATGCAATTTTGGAAGTCATGTAAATCAGAACTACTCTTTGGAGTACATTCTGAAAATATGTGTCAAAATGTATTTGAGTCACTCATGCCACTTGTTAAATTTATCCCAAGGAGATATGAGTCAAGTATGCTAAGATATGTTATAAAGCTGTTTAAAATAGGGTTTCTCATATTAGAAAAATCGGAACCTACAATTTTGGATTGATTAAATAAATAAGAAATATCTGCAAAATGGAGTTTTATGAAGCTATTAATAAAGGGTCAGTTATATAAATTTGAATAGTTGATATTAGAAGTATTTAATAGCTGTTACCGCATGTGAGCCAATCATAAATAAACATTTGGCTGTCTGATGCACTCTGGGTGACGTCCAGCATGGTCTTTAACTTAGGATATAAATATATATCTGAGATGGATACATTGCTAAATGAAAAGAGAAGTTGCCATGGAAAGTCCCCATGTTTACATAATTATGTCCACATATGTAAACACACATGCACATTTGCAAGGCACTTATGTCATCACTTAGGCAGTCATGGAGAGAAATAGATGAGAGAGAAGGAGAGAGAGGAAAAGAGGGGGGATATATTTTATAAAAGAAAACAATTAATAAAATGTTTTAAGCTTTTCAGTATTGCTAGAACTATTAAATAAGACTATACTATCTTTTTGAAAGAAAACAAACATTTTCATTTTGATAAAATATTTTAATATATTTGTATCAAAAAAATTTTTTTAAACAGTAATGTCCCTTTGTCATTCTGGAGACCTTATATTGTATGCCTCATAGAAAATGAGTATCTTACCTTCACTCTCTCTTTCTCTGCCCCAAACACACACAAAAAAACTGTCTAATAATTCCATAATGAACATACTTTACAAAAATATGACTATTATCTAGAACAAACTTTAATACATGCTCAATTGATGAGCTCTTTTAGTTTATTATATAAATAAGAAGTACAGAAATACTCATATATTTTCTGTAGTGTTTACAATCTAATTGTGAAAATAGGTCCTGTGGGGAAAAAATGTATCTAGCAGCGCAGCTTTTTGAAGAGTAAAATCTAATGTAGGTTGAGTAAGCTGTTAAGGAGAAATGTTAGGAAATGATTTGAAATGTGAAGGAAATATGTTTTAAATAAAACAGAATGAGAAGTCATGCAAATCGAGGGGCCAGTGTAAGCAAGAGAATTAAAATGTAAGACTCATGGGATTTTCAGACTATGTTGTATTTATTTGAATAAATTCATGGTTTTACCATAGCAGAAGTTTTCTAGAACAGAAATTTCAGAGATAAAGTTTGATTAAAAACTTAGTAATCAATATATGAAAGTCTGTTTAATTATTTCAAGATCATCTTTATGCCATCTATTTAAAATATAAAACCTTATTATCTGGTACTTAATCATTAGAAATATTTTGTGTTTGTGAGGTATATTCAATTCACCTGCTGCTTATTATTATCCTAGAAAAGGAATCCTTAATAAATCCAAACTGAATTGTAATTCTAAAGAAAGTTTACTGCTCAAAAAATGTAAGTCACAAGAAAAATGTCAAAATAATCATCAAGATGTTCATTACTTCTGGATTGGTTCTGGAAAAAATCAGTCTGATTATTTGGTTGTTGACTCTTAAACATTGAGAAATTCATACAAAATTTATTGGATAGAAGGTCAGAAAGGATAAATGGATGGGAAAGGTTACACAGATATTTGTAATGGTGATACACAACAAATTTATCTGTTTATGTATGTGTAATATATAATAAACATACATATGTGTATTATACGTATATTAATATAATTTAATATATTTAATATATTTAATATATTTAATGTGCATTTTTACCTAAGTTAAATATACCAATATGTAATAAGACATCTATTTGTTTATTTATAGAATCCAAAAAAAAACAGTGGATATATGTATAAATAACTGATTCACTTTGCTGCATACCTGAAACTAACACAACATTGTAAATCAACTATAATCCAATATTTTTTTTTTTTTAAAAAGCAAACAAAAAAAGGAATGGGAATTGTGGTTGCCAAGGAGGAGGAGGGCGGGGAAGGGATGGATTGGGTGTATGGGATTAGTAGATGCAAACTATTATATATAGAATAGATAAACAATAAGTCCTACTGTATAGTACAGGGAGCCATATTCAATATCCTGTGGAAAATCGTAATGGAAAAGAATATGAAAAATAATGTGTGTGTATATATATATATATATATATATATATATATATAATTGAATCAGTTTGCAAAAAGTAACACAACATAATAAATCAACTATACTTTAATAATTTTTTTAAAAAGGAAAAAATACTAATAAAACATTTAAATGAACCATTTGTTCTCTAGTCCATTCAATTCTGTTTCTTTGATGATAAAGTTAATTTCGTCTTACTAAGTAAAAATAGATGTCAGTGACAGACATTCACTTGTATTTTCCCATGAAAATACAAAAGTGAGAATCACATAAATAATGAACTTGTTTCTTCCCCTGTTTAACTTTGTGGCTTATCAGTCCCACAGTCAAACTAGAGCCTGCCTGCTATTTGAGTAATATCAATGTGCTTTTTGGGTATAATTCTTTAGAATTCATATTAAGAATACTAGCCATGTGACTTTAACAATAATCAGGTCAAAAGACAGAAACTGCAGTGGTTTTCCTGGTCATGTTCAATCAGAAATAAGGAAACTTGTTACACAATTTCCCCTGAAGGATCTAGATTAATCTATGCATCTGTAGAACCCAGGAGGCCTGTGGAGATTCAGTGAGAGAACAGATTTGGAAGCTATATATCACTGAATTGAGAGTCTACTAATTAAATCTCCCATAAAAGAACAACTATTAGGCTTCTGTAGAGTACTATCATTTATAAGAAGTTGCCATTTAGGTGCAATAAAAACTACTTCAATAATTTATTATCTACACATTTAAAACACATATATTTTGAATTAAATTTAATTTACAATTTTCAAACACAAAAGTAGATTTAACTGCATATGGAATACCATTTTAATATCTACCAGGTATTTTATTTAAAAAAGAATATCTAAACATCACTCAATAATTTATCTACTCACTAAGATTTTTCAATTGTATGCATCAAAGAAATACTGATATATGCAAGATAGTTGAAACAATTTAACTGAAAAATTAAAGTACAGGCACTTTCACGCCTTACTTTATGAAAATATTAATGTATGCATATTTATCTAAATTGAATTATACCAATTACCCATATAATAGTAACTGAATAATGGTACAAGTCTCCTCCTTTACCTGTGTCTGCATTATTTTAAATGCAGTATCGCATTTAAATATTGTCCATAGAGAATAGCCTAAGGCAAAATTATACAGCTCTTCATATAAAATCTGCTCCAGTTTTCTTGTGACATTGATTCAGCCTATTTTGAAAAGATGCAAGAAATCTAACAACCTAAAAATCAGACCTACCCAATTTCAAATTTGAGATTTTTTTTTATGTCAGTGTAATTGAAGGACAGCTAGGTACTCTCTGTCTCCCTTCTTAGACACAGACGCTGGTAACTTGAAGGGGAAAAAAAAAAAAAACTTCTAAAATATTTGAAAAAAATCTTATTTCCTCACTTTAAATTTTTGTCACTTTTGTCTGCTTCTGAGAAGAAAATGCTGTTTCTGTGTACAGCACATGGAGCAGAGTGCAGCACAGCATTGATTTTTCTAACTTTGATAACATTCTGCATCCTATGCAGAGAATTTTGATTTTCTGTATCATCATTCAGAATATGTTACAGTCTCTCTTCATTTTGAGTACAGACACATAAAGTATATGAAAGAATAGTGCCTTTTATGGAGAAGGAAAGCAAATAGGAAATTCTGAATGAATGCATAATATTCTGTTTTAAATTGGAACATTATCTTCCTTATCAAGTGCTATGTACTAAGTATCCTCATCAGGATATCAGTACCTGTCTAAAGGAGTTAAACAGAAATGCTACTTACTTCTGTCAGTTGATAATGTAACTAAATTACAAGGATATTAAAAGGTTTATAAAGCTATGCATTCAGGTCAAATTGTGCAAAACCTGAGTGATAATGGACTTCATAGTTTGATATTTTATATTCTTTACACAAAATAAACAAGAAAATAGAGGACAACACAAAGCTTCACTGTTACATTTTCCCTGTTTTTATTTGTTGTTGTTGTGTTGAAAGTCTAAATTGTCTCAGTGGGCATGAGTTCCATGCAACTGTAATGTTTAAACTTTCTCTTCTTTCATACATAAAAATTATTATCATATCATCCTCTATTACTTTGTACTACACATTTTAAAGTCTATACTTTGCAAGGAGTGCATTGCATGGTACAAAATTTTACAAATTACTCCATCTTGTAAGCATATTAAAATAATATTATACTTTATGTGTAATTTGTCAAAAAAATTCAGTTACTTGGGAGAACAAAGCTGTCATTATGACTGCAACAAGATGTATATGTTCTTCAAAGAAATCAGGAACAAAGGACCTTTCTTTCTTATTCCCTATGTTTTTATACAATGTCTAGACAGTTCTTGAATTTAATTTGCAGACTCCTGATGCTGAAAGAAAGAAGAACCTAAGGGTTATGAAATTTTAGACTTATTTCTGGGCAAGAAAAGGGATTTTCTTACTATTTGCATTAAAACGCAGCTGTCTACACTTTTTCAAAAGTGAATGTTTTATAGCTTTGAAACAGATCCATGATCAATTTAATGTTATTTACATAATTGTTTGAAACATTTTGACAATGTCATGAACTTAAAATTTAAATCTTTAGTGCCTTACGTGGAATTTCTTGAAGGAGAAGAAGCTCAGTTAGAAATGAATACCCAGACTTTACAATTTCTATCATTGTGACTACCATTTGTTGCTTATATTGAAAATTAATTTGTTCCCTCTATCTCTGTAATACAAATATATGCGACACATATTTCCACATTTCCTAAACTACGGTTGGCAAATTCACAGGTAACATCGTTTCAATAGCTTTTGAGAAGCTGCCTATTACTTAAAGATCCTTCCTCTGGCCCTTCCCCAAGTGGATTTTATTTATGCCCTTGGACTTAATTTAAGTCGAACCATCTAAATTATAGTCCAAATACAATCAACATCTTCTCTAGCATTTTCGTATGATTTGGTGAGAGGGGAAAAAGACTCATTTAATTTATATAGAAAAAGGAGAAAAGTAAAGGCCTAGAAGTAGTGTTGTTCAATATCAGCAAAATAAACATTTTTATATAGCTCCTATATGACCCATAAAAAGTTGTTGATCGTGAACATTGTCATAACTTGTACCTTTTCTATCTCTCTACTCCTGGTAGTAAATTGTGACTCAATTATTGCAAAACACTGCATTTCTACAAGTTTATTTCTTTCTCCTTAATGATTTATACTTGTCTGCTTATCAAATAAATTAAAATTACAAAACAAATGACTTTTTTTTTTTTTTTTTTTTTGCGGTACATGAACCTCTCACTGTTGTGGCCTCTCCCATTGCAGAACACAGGTTCTGGACATGCAGGCTCAGCGGCCATGGCTCACAGGCCCAGCTGCTCCGAGGCATGTGGGATCTTCCCGGACCGAGGCACGAACCCCTGTCCCCTGCATCAGCAGGTGGACTCTCAACTACTGCACTACAAGGGAAGCCCAAAAAATGACATAATTTTAAATTAATCCCCTTTTTAATGAATTTCCTATGACAAGAATAGGTGCAAGGAATATTTCCATAAATACATGCTTTGTGTAAAATAATATATTGTATATATTTTTTTGCCTGAGGGAATGCATGCTTATGTATTTTTTCAAGTTATATGTTAGGCCTTCCTAGAAGTACTTCCAAAATTTCTTTTTTTTTGCTTTACTAAATCTATGTTCAGTGTATTCATTACATTTTTTCATTTTAATATCAATGCAGAATTACAGCACAATGAATAATTCAACCCTCTTTTACTTCTCTCCACCATTCACATACAGCTAAATATAGTCAAAGGACCAAAGAGATAAACTTATATGGTTGGTATTTAAAAATGGGGCAAGAAATACCATAGGGAATACTTGAATTTATGAGTCATGTCAGTTGTGATATAAATCATTTGCTATATTTTGTGAGATCTAACTATGTCCTGAGAGACCCTTCCAAGGCTTTTACCCTCATAAATAACATTTTTGAAAGAAAAACAGTCACATTTATGGAAAGATTTACATTAAACATACTTAGAATAAAATGGCTAATAAGCTGAGTCAAATATTTTAAAATATTGATTTATAATGCATGCTTTATACTGTATCAGTCACTACCTGTATTTTAATATTATGTTCATAATTTCATTAACAAAATTAAGTTTGTATTGGTATGATTAACTGTCCTCTGGAAAGAGGTTTACTGTTATTTTTCTAATGAATTTCTAATGTTCTGTCTTAGAGTTTAACCAAAATGGAATAATACTTATTGTAATGATTAACTTTAGGTGTCAACTTGACTGCACCATGAGATTCCTAGATATTTAGTCAGACATTATTCTGAGTGTTTCTGTGAGGTGAGCCAAACCACCGTTGGCTCTTCTTATTTTTTAGGAGAACTACACCGTTGGATCACTTGTGTCTGTAGCTTGCTGACTATAGAGACTGCAGAGCTTGGGATTTGTTAACCTCCATAGTCAGATGAGCCAATTCCTTATTATCTAGACAGATAGGTAGATAAATAGTTAGATAGTCAGACAGATAAATAGATCCTACTGTGTATGTTTATCTGGAGAAGACTGGACAATATAATACACTCATAAACTAGAATGCCTAGAAATTATATGAAACAATTTTGGTAAAGATGAAGTTTGAAAGTCATATTACAAGAGCACAAATGATGAAAATATCAAACTGTCCTTCAAATCAGAAAGCAAATTTCATGAAAACTATTTTTTCTAAATCTGTGTGAAAAACCTATTTACCTAGATAAGGGAAATGTCTGTACTTTTTTTTTTTTTCCTGCTACAAACTTACCTTAGAGTCCTTCAGATCCCTTTGTTCTGGGATAGTCAAATTTTGGTTGTGAGAAATTAGTCTTATATTTTATTTTTATCAACTAGTTTGACTTTCATTTAATATCAAATTTCAGACCTCAGTAGCTTCATTTGAAACACACACACTCACACACACACACACACACACACACACACACACACACACACTTCAATATAGGTAGGAAAACAAGAATAAGACCACCACCACCGACAGCAACAAAAACTCTGACGGATGTTTTGAAAGTCATGGCTGTCTAGTTCACCAAAATCTGTTTTCCTATTCTTTCTGGGAACACAGTTATGCTATTTTCAACCTTCTTTATAGTTCTATTTGTTTTGAGTTTAAGAGAAGAAATGGTGAAATTAAATGCTTTAAAATTTAAAATTTCAGTTCTTTAAAGGATACTATTTGGAAATTTTATTAGAAAATGAAAAAAAGTAAGAAAATATTTGAAATTCAAATATTCGATAAAGGACCTATATTTTGATTTCATAAAGAACCCTTAAAATACAATAATAAAATACACAACAGGGCCTCCCTGGTGGCGCAAGTGGTTGAGAGTCCGCCTGCCGATGCAGGGGATATGGGTTCGTGCCCCGGTCTGGGAGGATCCCATATGCCGGGGAGCGGCTGGGCCCGTGAGCCATGGCCGCTGAGCCTGCGCGTCCGGAGCCTGTGCTCCACAACGGGGGAGGCCACAACAGTGAGAGGCCCGCATACCGCAAAAAAAAAAATAAAAAAAAATAAAATACACAACAAATTTTAAATTGGGCAAATATCTGAACTGACACTTCAAAAAAGAAGAAATAATAGTCTCACATAGAAAATGTTCAACATAACTAGTCATTAGATAAATGTAAATTTAAACAACAGTGATATATTGAAAAGCAATTATTAGAATGATAAACATTAAAAAAAAAAAGACCTTACCACTTGTTGCCAAGAATGTGGTGGAGCAGCTGAAACTCTCATCCATTTCTGAAAGTAATGCAAAATGGTGTAATCCTTTGGATAATAATTGTAAATTTCTTTAAAAAATTAAATATGTACATACCATGTACTCTAGCCATTGCCTTCCTAGTATTTTACACAAGAGAAATAAAAACTTATGTCCACAACAAATGTGTAAATATTTATAGCAGCTTTACTTGTAGGAGGCATGAAATATTTATAAAAGGAATGGAATATTTGTTAAAAAAATGTTAAAAATCTACACAGAAAACTGCACATGTTGTGGCTGTATTCATTTAAAACTATAAAAAATGAAAACTAATCTATATTGCCAAGTCAATCAATCAATGATTTCTTGGCAATATGGCTGGAATGAAGATGGGAAGTAGGGAAAGGGAGAGACACTAAAGGAATATGAAGGAGTATGGGATATTGGGGTATTGGACATATTTCTTGTTTTAATTGTGGTAAAACTTTCATGGATGTATACGTATGTCAAAATCTATTTAAATTCATACTTTAATTGTGTGCAGTTTGTATCACCAAAATGATGAAAAAAATAAAGAGATTAAAAAACTGTATCTATTAAAGTACTTTGCTCACTAGGACATGGTACTCATAAAAATAAAGTAGAATAGAAATCTAATGTATTTTTGAGTTATTACATTACTAAGGAGACCATAAGAAGCACAGTCATAGTACCATTAAATTTAACGATTTAGAAAGTTGTTGTAAATATAGTACGCTTCTCAAGGAGGGAAGATTCCCCAGTGTCTCCCTCAGATTAGATCATGGGTAATTATGAATAAGAAAGTACATCCAGGGGTCACAGAGCACAATTGGCATAGGAGTTCTTCTAAGAGAGAAAATCCACATTCCTAGCAAAGATCTTCCATTGCCAAAATAACTGCCTTTTCAATGTTAAAATATTTTTACAATTGATAGATATGTAATATTGCTTTGGATTTTCCATTTTTATTTTTTGAGTGATGGCTTTCAATTTTTTCCTGTCTCTTCAACACCATTGTATATTGAGTAGGATGGTGTGAGGAGAGAAGATAAATTTATTCCAAAAGTCACTAGATCACAGCAACTATAACCAGATTGATGAAGAAGATATCACCCCAAAGAGAGATTTTGACTTTTAGTTAGATTTAGTAACTGGATGACAAACTGTGTTTCCTCACCTCTGGAGGAACATGAAGATGAAATATAGAAAATAAGAAGGGGGCAAGCTGGTACTGAATGACTGGATGCAACCTTCCTGTTTTTCATCAAAACACCATTTCTCCTTATTACTGGTTATAAACTAAGACTACATTTTCACTACCTTTTATATTAAATGTAGCCAAGTGTTTAACTTCTAGCTAATAAAAAATGAGCAAAAGTGATATGTACCATACATCCTTGTCCCATAAAAACTGCCGATTGTGTTCTTCTGTGTTATTTTCTTGGTTCAGGTAAGAGTGACTTTAGCAATCAAATACTGAAGTTGGAGGAGGCACAAATTCTCTGAATCATCACATGGAGGAGAGCCTAACACTGTGCACAATCATATGTTTTTTACTGTTAAATTAGGAAGATATAAATGTCTACTATGTTTGAACCATTATGCATGTTAACCATTATACATATTTGTTACGGCGATTAATGTACTCAAACCAACACAACTGCATCTGCCTGAACCATATGACTATTTGAGTTTCTTGTTTCTTATAGGTTCACACTATTTATTGGATTGAGCAGTTGTTTATACTCCTAAACATTGTATAGTCACGGAACTAAAACACATCTCCTTTGTTTCACCAGTGAACAAACAAGAGCCCAAAATATTCAAATGATTGTCTTAAGATTAGAAAACAAATCAGTTGCAGAGTCAATAGTAATTCCTTATATCCTTATTTCCAGTTCAGTTTTACTTTACCTTCACATGCTAAAACTTGAAGATAAGCCCAAATTTCTAATTTATTCAGAGCTTAGCAAATCACATATAGTTACTTACCAGTGAGATACATATGTGTGTGTGTGTGTGTATATATATATATATATATATAGAGAGAGAGAGAGAGAGAGAGAGAGAAAATGTGTGCATATAGATACAGATATATATGTATATGTGAGTGTATATGTATACCCACAAAGACACATACTTTATCCTCAACAGAATTTATATTTGTACAAGTCAATTCTTAACCTATTGCTCAATATTAATTGACCTAAATACCTTGCTACATTTAGGAAACAAGAAAGGGGTAAAATGTGGTTTGGGAATGAGGAGATTGCAGTGTATCTACAGAAGATGTTCCAAATTATGAAGCATCTAGAATATCTGCTGTAATATTTTTTAATATTTTAATAACAATAGTAACAGATGGACAAGTACTCACACATAACTTATTGCTAGCTTAGATAGGAATCATTTAAAAAGTGAAATTAAATTTAATTTTATTCAAAGAAATAACTATTAAGTGCATTTCTTTTCTATCGTTGAGTGACAAATTATTTCAAATTGACTGGCTTAAAATAACACCCATTTATATTGTCACAATTTTGAAAAACAGAAATCTTGGTAGGCTCAACAAGGTTCTCGCTTATGGACTTGTAAGGCTGCAGTTAAGATGTCAACCAAGCTGAACTCTTAACTGGAGGTATTTTTGGAGTAGTCTGCTTCTAAGCTTATTCAGGTTGTTGACAGAACTTAGTTCCTTGTGGCATTAAGGATAAATTTTCTGTTTTCTTCATGACTATTGGCCAAGTATCACGTTCAACAGCTAGAGGTTGTTCTCAGGTCCATGTCCCATGACCCCTTCTCAATGGTAGGATAGCTCCTTCACATTAAATCCCTCTCAATCTTTGAATTTCTCTGACTTCCTTTTATGCTACCAGCCAGAAAAAATATCTTCATTTTTAAAGTGTTCATGTGATTAGTTTAAGTCTACCTGGATAGTAATCTTAATTGCATCTGCAAAATCTCTTTTGGCGTGCAATAATATAATCACTGCAGTAACAACCGAGGGTGAAGTTCATGAGCAAATTTTTTTTTTTTTTTTGGTACGCGTGTCGCTGATTGTTGTTGCCTCTCCCGTTGCAGAGCACAGGCTCTGGACGTGCAGGTTCAGCAGCCATGGCTCATGGGACCAGCCGCTCCATGGCATGTGGGATCCTCCTGGACCGGGGCACAAACCCGTGTCTCCTGTATTGGCAGGTGGACTGTCAACCACTACGCCACGAGGGAAGTCCCATGAGCAAAATCTTTGAATTATTTCTATCATAGCAAGCCAAATCCACTATAGGGAAACCATACAAATTAATCCACAAGCAAAGAAAAAAATTTTGGATTATTTGTATTTTCAATAATTATTGGAAAATATTAAAAGTTAGTTGGATAATGGCCATCATAAATTTTGTCTTGTAATGTTAAATGGGTGAAATTAAAACTTTTCAATTCAGGTGTAGATATATAGGAAGATGAGAGGATGATAAATGTTAGAGTGCAAAAAATGTCTTTGAATTTGGTATTTGGATGCTGAACAAAATTTAGAGATGCAAGAATTGTTTTTATCTACTATAAATTGATATTTTCCAAACACTTAAATTATTAGATATTTATCTGACCCCTGAAAGTTTTCAAACCTCTGGTCTTTAGAAATTCCATGAAAAAATCCTAATTTTAAAGTAACTTTCCCTTAAATCATATGAGCTATCACATATAATTTAGTAGCTGTTTTAGTTTACTACTGCTGCCATAAAAATATATCAAAAACCGGGTGGCTAAAAGACATAGAAGTCCACTGTCTCATTTCTGTAGGCTAGAACTCCAAACTCCGGTGTGGTCAGGGCTATTCTCTAAAGGAAAATTATTTCTTGACAATTCTAACATGACATTTGCTCACCATCTTTGGTGCTCCGTGGCTTGCAGGGACATCATTCTAGTTGCATTACTGTCTTTTTTCTGTATGCTTTTGCATCGTCTTCTTTCTAGGTAGGCATGTCCACCTCTGTGTCTAAATTTACACTTATTAAAGTCATATTAGAATCGAGTCCACCCTAATGAACTCATTTAACTTAATTTCATCTGGAAAGACCCTATTTCCAAATAAGGTCACATTCTGAAGTAGTGGAGTTCAGGGCTTCAACATATTTTTTTGGGGGGTGGATGCAATTCAACCTATATCAGTAACTATAATCAAATTCCAAATAAAACAAGATAATAGAGGAAACAAAAGCCAGGAAGAGAAAAAATAATGTGAACCTCAAAAGATATAGGTCGGAATTTAAAGATAAATGTCCTTTCCATCTAAATAACATTATTTCTCTAAATAACATTATTTCATACCCTTGGGCTCTCCTGCCCTGGAGCTAGCCTGGCTAAGGTTGAATACAGGCTCTAAAAGGAGTTGCCTTATGAGTTGGTTCAAGTTGTGCACATAAAAGTTCTTTTTTCATCTTTATCATGCTCATGTTTATGGCATATTGGAAATTATTTACAAACTTGTTATAAACATGTTTACTTTTAGAAAACAGGGATCTGATGTATCAGAATTAGTCTATTATGACAATTTTGTCAAAACTAAATAAAATGACATAACAAAGTAGAATAATAGCATTTTTATCATATTACAAAGGAAAAATATGTTTGATAATTTAAAGGTCTCATTGACCCCAAACATCTAAAATAACTCATATTTTTAAGCAAGGACCTCTTTCTTAATTGATTTACTGATTGTTAGTAATTAATAAACTACACTCATTAGTTTGGAAAACTGACTATATTTGATGCTGTATATGTCAATTTATTTCATTTGATATTTATATACTAAATCCAAAATAGTATGGACAAGTGTCTTATTTTATTATGACATGAATCACTATATAATAGCTAATAATCATTTAGTATTACATAAATAAAAATGACAAATGCATAAGAAATATTTCATAATTATAGCTTGGAGTTTTAAAATTTTGCTAAGGAAAATTTGTCAGCGAAAAATTAACCACTGTTAACATATATTCAATATTTTAAAATGCTACAAATCAAAGCTGAAAGTACTAAGCCACAATGTTATTTTCTCCAGATGCTGGGGAAAAAATAAAAATAATGAAAAGGATAAGATCACAGAAACAGAACGCCATCTGAAAATAAAACAATTAAATAATTCTGATTCTAGAAAATATTTTTGGAGAAATTATATGGAATGCAGGAAATAGGGGTAAAAAAATGAGAACAATTAATTTCAGCAGAATATACTGCACATTTATCACTGTTGGTGCAATATGCAAATTTATTAGTATCTCTCTGTGTAAGAATGTTGAATTTCAGGAGAAAATGAAATTAAAATAATTCATATTCAATTAAATTAACCATACCCTCTGCCGTTTCTAGATACTTGGCAATATAATATGATAATAAAACATCTAGGTTGTTGAAAATAAAATCTCAAAGACAAGACACCAGAAATTCCCAAAAGGTATGTAAGTAGGGCATTGTAAGAAATTTACTAGATCAAATCAGTTTAAATGGAGAAAGTATTGTTGGACGTTTGTTACTTTATCTACCTCAAAGTATTATTTAGGACATGGGAACATTTTCTAAAAATCCATGAATAAAGTGAAGTGTGTATCAATAATAGTGATGAATATTAAAATTAAAGTTTGTCCTGAAAAATGTAACTATTTTCTGCAGTACAGAATCTAACTCTGTGAGACAAATAAGTCTACTCTGCTGCTGCTGAAAATATAATAAATATCTTTTGGTTTGGAGTGAGACAATGACATGTACCCAGAGGGCTAACCAAAATAACTTTAAGAGAATCAGTGAGGATTTTTATCTTTTTGCAGAGTCACAGCAAAATTTCCTAAAATTATGGCAAGTTTCAGCAAAATGAAAAATATCAATACCAAATTATTTTAAATATTCACATGGATTACCCCCTCCCCAGAATAATTCAAATTGTAATTGATAAATGAACAAATATTTTATTAAGTAACAAAAGCTAAACATTATGAGATTAAGATAAAAGATTAAGTAAGATATAATAAAAGCCATGCAGAGCTGTGAACAAATATTGTTAAAATTTTGGATTTCTGAAATAATTATTTTCCGATTATTGAACATTGCTTTTTCTGGAATATCCTTTAGGAGGTAACACAAATTGAAAGAAATTATATATATATATATATAAAATTAGTAAGATTAGTTATATATATATATATATAATTAGTAATATTAGTAATATATATATATATATATATGTATATATATATAAGTAATCTATTCTAGAAATTGAGCCTGACCTGAAATAATTTAGATGAAAATATTGTGCAAATAAGCAACAAAATTATAGTAGAAGTAAAAAAGAAGTTTCTCCACAAATTTAATACATTTTTAAACTTTGCATTATTTTACCTTGTTAAATAACAATGCACAAAATCTATTTAGACACCACTCTTTCTTTTAACAGCTAACTAGTTTTTGGTTCTGATAAAACTTTGGAATAAATTGCAAAAATATTTATTTATTCAATGTAATTTTGAAAATATAATTGAATTCAAAATGGAAAAGTTGAATCAATGTCATTATTTGTAAAATCTCAGTTACATGCAACATGAACTACTCTTGCAGAATTTCTTGACATTGATGACAAGTTCCACACCTATTAAATTTTTTTTTGTCAAAGAAGACATTTTAACTATGATTATCATCAACCTGTCTACAATCAAAAACGAAATATCAAATTCATTTTATTTGTTATCACATACAACAACATATATTAACTGAAAGAATCATTTCAATAATCCTGACAATAAGTTTAGAATGATAAATTACAATAATCATGAATTTCTCCCATCAAGTAAAATTTTATCATTGAAATTAACTGTTGAAAATTTACTACTGGTATTATATTGATGTATTACAAACTAAAGAACTTAACTCTTTTATATTTTATTCTCATACCAATCAATGAACACACATTGATTTGAATAATTTTATAGAACATATTTAAATTTGCCAATATTCACATGAGGGAAATATTGCTTCTAATAATGAAAACTTATTTAAAAACTAATTAAGCCCTGTGAAATTGTCCTTAAATATGAAGGAGAAAAAATTTCTCAGACAAACAAAAATTGTGGAAATTTGTTGCCAGCAGACCTGCCTTGCAAGAAATGTTAAATAATTTCTCTATAGAGAAGAAAAATTATATCAGTCAGAATCTCATATCTACAGAAAGAAAAGAAGAGAATCAAAGAAGGAGTATATCATGGTAAAATTAAAACTTTTATATTCCTTATTCTTATTTGTTCTAACAGATACTTGACTGCTCAAAATAATAGTAGCAACAATGTGTTGGTTATCATTTCTTAAGTATATATTTTATATATCATATATATCATAGATACTTGAAATGAAGAACAGCAAGTATACAAGGCAGGGGAAGAAGGAATTAATGCTATTTTATTATGCTACACGTGAATTGCTCTGGTGTTATTTCAAAGTGGATTTTTACTAATTGTAAGTGTATATTGAAAATTCTAGGGCAACCACTAAAAAATATATATATATATATTTAAGAAGATATTGGGGGTAGGAGTTTTTAATTAATTAATTAATTAATTTTTTCTGTGTTGGGTCTTCGTTTCTGTGTGAGGGCTTTCTCTAGTTGTGGCAAGTGGGGGCCACTCTTCATCGCAGTGTGCAAGCCTCTCACTATCTTGGCCTCTCTTGTTATGGAGCACAGGCTCCAGACGCACAGGCTCAGTAGTTGTGGCTCACAGGCCTAGTTGCTCCACGGCATGTGGGATCTTCCCAGACCAGGGTTTGAACCCATTTCCCCTGCATTAGCAGGCAGATTCTCAACCACTGCACTACCAGGGAAGCCCTAAAATTATTTTTTTTAATAATTGTAGGGCTTCCCTTGTGAAGCAGTGGTTGAGAGTCCGCCTGCCGATGCAGGGGACACGGGTTCATGCCCCACTCCGGGAGGATCCCAGGTGCCGTGGAGCAGCTGGGCCCGTTAGCCATGGCCGCTGAGCCTGCGCATCCAGAGCCTGTGCTCCACAACGGGAGAGGCCACAACAGTGAGAGGCCCGCATGTCGCAAAAAAAAAAAAAAAAAAAGTGTAACTGATAGGCTAAGAAAGGAGACAAAATGGAATAATATAAAATGCTCAGTTAAAACCACAAAAGAAAAGATTGTAAGACAAAAATAGGAACAAAGAACAATGGCAACTAATGGAAACAGTACCAAATATGGTAGATATTAATCCAGATATATCAATAATCACTTTGAATTACAATGGTCTAAAGGCACCAAGTAAAATATAGTGATTTTCAGAATAGATCCAAAAATTGAATGAGAATAAGATACCACTGCATATCTATTGGAATGACCCAAATCAGTGTTGATTAGAATCAGCATTGCCAAGACTAAATACTGGGAAGGAAGTAGAGCAACAGGAATTCCGATAGTTTGCTGGTAGGAATGCAAAATGGTACAGCCACTTGGGAAGACAGTTTGGCAGTTTCTTACAAAACTAAACATATTCTTATTGTAAGACACAGCAATCACACTCTTTTGCACTTACCCAAATATGTTGAAAACTTATATCCACGCAAAAACTTCTGCATGGATGTTTATATACCTTTATTCATAATTACCAAATCTGGAAAGCAACCAAGGTGTCCTTCAGTAGGTGAATGAATAAATAAACTGTGATATATCCATATGATGAAATATTTTTCAGAGCTAAAAGGAAATGAGCTATCAAGCCATCAAGACATGGAGTAACTTTGCATATTTATAAGTGTAAGAAGACAATCTGAAAAAGTTACATACTGTACGATTCCAACTCTATAACATTCTGTAAAAGGCAAAACTATGGAGACAGTAAAAAGATCAGTGTGGAGGGGGTAGGGAGATGAATAGGCAAAGCACAGAGGATGTTTAGGGCAGTGAAAATATTCCATGTGATGCTATAATCATGAATATATTTCATTAAAGGTGTGTCCAAACCCAAAGAATGTACAACACCAAGATTGAATCATAAAGTAAAGCATGGACTTTGGGTAATAATAATATGTCCATGTGGGTTCATCCTATTCAAAAAATGTACCATTTTGATGAATAATTTTGAAATGGGGCAGGCTATGTATGTGTGGTAGTAGGGGGTATATGGGAAATCTCTGTATATCCCTCTTAATTTTGAAATAAACCTAAATTTGCTCTAAAAATTGTCTTTCAAAAAAAGCTAATTAAGGTTTACTGCCACAAAAAAGTCTGCAAAATCTAGCAATAGTTTCTATAGAAAAGAAAATTACTGAGTAAGTTAAATACACTGAAATTTCCACAGTAAATTTCATTTCTGATATTGGAAGATGTATAATCATTTGTTTAAAAATATATACCATACTGACTTTGAACTCTTAATTGATTTGATTAAATTTCATTTTGTTTTACGTTTAATAATTTTATTATTATTTATATGCCAGAAATTTACCATTAATATACATTTTATTAAGAAATTAATATTATACTCACAATCACTTTCACAGAAGAGGAGATGTTTTTTGAATTCTAATTCATATAAAAGCCCTGTATAGCCCTGAGGAGGTGTTGGTTCCAACTTTTACCAGGTATAAGACCTGATCATAAGTGATATGTTTAAACTTTACTATGCTTCTGTGACTTCACAGGTAAAATATGGGCATTGATGAAATTCTTCTCCAGGTTTGTTGTGGGATCAAAACCATTAGTATGTGAAATGCACATAGAAACATAACTGACAGATAGTGCACAGTGAATGTCAGACATATTCTGATACATTTACCTGTCTTCAATAACAGAGTGGAAATAATACATGGGATTGTCTCAACATGACTGCATGCTCGTGCTTCTTAAGATATTCCAAATAGTTTCTATTGTATTGCAAAAGATCTCCTTCTTCCATGATGGTTCCTAGCTTACCCATAGAAACTGTTTAAGATTGTGGAGAAAACAAAATTACAAATGGCAATTTTCTCTTTATAATATTTTCTCCCCCACCTCAAAAAAAAAAAAAAAAGACATCTTTAAAGAAACCTTTAATTTTCCTATAGGAAAAATTTGTGCTCAAATTTAAGCATTCTGAAATTTTATATTCTTAGTGATTTATGCTGTGCATTATGTATTTTTTATTTGTGGTATTATTTGTAGACATATACAAATGACAACAAAAACTCTGAAGATATCACTGCATATACACACCCATATTAGGAAGCATAAATATTTAAAACATCTTACTGAAGAATAAATGTATAGTGTGAATGATATAGTGCAAACATATATTAATTTTTTTCTAAATAATAGTCATGTCCTAATATTGTAATTTTGGTTTTTATCTTAGGGGTTGTAAAGAGTGCAATGTAGGAAAATAACAGCAATGGAGACTACATTCTAAAAAGAAGTATTCAGAAAAGGTGTAAATTTCCAGTAGAGGCAGAAATAAAAGAATTTTAGAGTATTAGGCTTTATATGAAACTAGTTTTGAAGGGACACATCAGATATGAACATGAACCTATTTCAGACTATTAACAATTTGATATTTAAATCGATCAAGTAATATATGTCAAATCCCTTCTATTTATAATACTGTGCCAAAGGCTACAGAGGACACCATGATATTCTGTACCATCATATAATTTGAAAGTATTAAAACACTGGCAAACGTAATGTTTGTAAATGTCAAGACATCCATCCTATTCCAAAAACATTGCTGTGACATATGAAGATATAGAGATGAAATTTGTTCTAATTTATTCAGGACAATTATTTAATGACATATTGCAACATGATGGCAGCTTAAGTAAAGAAAGACACAGGTCTTAAAATGAGTAAATCAGCCAGCAATTTTGTGGGACTGGACAAGAAAATAGCTTCACATAGATTATATTAATTGAAATTGTTGTAAGGAGGAAATGAGATAGATGTTCCTTGTTGTTCTTTTCTTATTCTTGACTCAGTACACCTGGCAAGGGGCCATGTCTTTCTGTAGAAGCAATGTTCCTTGGTAGCTACAAAAGCCCACCTTCTTATCTTTATTGCTCAAAATTAGTTGTGGTAGGTTTAATCTTTTCACTAAGTGATTTTCTGAGGCAGGGACATATTTGAAAATTCTGGTCATTGAGATATGAGAAAAAGGCTGTTGGGTGCTTCCTAAAATTTTATCTCACTCTTAAAGGGGTTCATAGCCCAGTGATGAATTTTTGTTGTTGTTGTTGTTGTTATTATTTTCCATTCTATGAGGAAGGAACCTTGGGAACATCATGAAACAAAGGGAAGAACAAGGAGAGAAGCTCAGTTGTTGGGCAGCTTAATGAACCAATCTAAAAATTGGCCTGCCTTTGGTATTCCTATTATACAGAATAATATATCTTCCTCTTATTTTATCCAATTTGTCTGCTTTCTTTTAATGGAAGACAAACATCATAATTAAAATGCTAAAATGATGGTGCCACAATGCTCTTCATTGAGCAAATCCAAAGTTGTATCTGATTCAGGAAAACAGTAAGAAAGGAGGAAGACTTTACTATGTCTATAGTAGAAGAAACAATCTGGCAGCCTATGAGCTAAATCCTATACAACATTTCACCTACTATTATGCATAGGAAATGTCACATAAAAATTGAAATTTCTCTATCCTTTTAAGAAATGAGATTCAGTTTCCTCCATTGACTTCCTACATGGCAACTAGGAAGACAACAGCTAATAGTGAGTCTCTAATTCCCTTTCTACATCCTTAGGAACCCCACTTTTGAACCCCCAACAAGAGGTATTTGTAAACATGCTAAGCGGCATTTGGGTTCTTCTCTAAGTTCTTTTCTAACTTGATTGTTTACTGTAAATGAAGCTGGGATATGGATTTATGGGATGAAGCTTGATTAACAATGGAAGTTATCAAGTGATTGGTGCAGGCAGGTCCCATAGGTCCTCTAGCTACATGACAATCACAGTATAAAAAACCAAAAGAACACGAACCTAAGTGACTTCTTTGTGTTAATATGTACTACATATAGTTGTCATTTGTCACTTTGAAATAAAACTACATCCCAGAGTGCTAAAAGAAACTTGTGGAATCTGGAACTTCCAGAGACTGATGATGAATCTGTGGTTGTTTCTTAGTTGTTTGTATCATTATCTAATCATTATTAGCACATGAGTGTTGTGGAAAACATGTGACTCATGTGGAAATTTTGACCATTTCTGGTAATGCATCAACAATTGGTTAAAAATGATAAAAAGCTGAGTGAACCTTTATAATGCAGCAGAACTCACGTGCTTGGCATTTGCACATTTTATTCTAAACAATGTTCCTTGTTCTGCCCATTTAAAATATTACTACAAACAGAGAATATTGTGTGGAAAATATTATAATCAGCAATAGTCATGCCTTTGATGAAACTGACAAACATTTGGTAATATTACCACAATAGTCATAACAGTATGAATTATCTCATTTTAGTGTTTTCAGGAAAATCTTAAGCTATTCAATGAACACTATCAAACTAGCTAAGTGTGAGTAATAACTGTGGGTCTGCAATGGGAAAAAAAATAATACTTGATATGTTCCAACAACAACAACATGACAACAAAATTATATAAGCAATATTGTGAAAATACATGAAATTCAAGTTAATTAATTTCATGACGTATCATGACATTAGGATTTACATATTGTTTGATTCACACATAATCAATGCAAGAATTGATTAACAATACAAAATGAAAAAATAAATATGTTTACAGCAAACTCATAGTGGTCTCTAATAAAACCAAGCATGTAAAAATAAACCAAACAAAATTTTGACGTAGTACAAATTATATAGACAGTAATATATATATATATATATATATATATATATATATATATATATGTATATATATTGTAATAAATGCTGATATATGTTCCTCAATGGTCATATTTGTCAAGATGACAATTTTGTCTTTTGAATAAAACAGTAATTGCATTTAAACTTTTAAATCTTTAAATGACTCTTTGGAAGTTACACTCACAAAACTTAACTAGCGAGAGACCTTCAAGATGACAGAGGAGTAAGATGTGGAGATCACCTTCCTTCCCACAAATACATCAGAAATACATCTACATGTGGAACAACTCCTACAGAACACCTACTGAATGCTGGCAGAAATCCTCAGACCTCCTAAAAGGAAAGAAATTCCCCACATACCTGCGTAGTGCAAAAGAAAAAAGAAAAAACAGAGACAAAAGAATAGGGAAGGAACCTGCACCACTGGAAGGGAGCTGTGAAGGAGGAAAAATTTCCACACACTAGGAAGTCCCTTCACTGGTGGAGACTGCAGGTGGTGGAGTGAAGCTTTGGAGCCACAGAGTACAGCTCAGTAACAGGGGTGCAGAGAGCAAAGTGGAGAGTTTCCCACACAGAGGGTCAGTGCCAACCAGCACTCACCAGCCTTAGAGGCTTGTCTGCTCACACGCCAGGGCATGTGGTGGCTGGGAGCTAAGGCTCAGACTTCAGAGGTCAGATCCCGGGGAGAGGACTGGGGTTGGCTGCATTAACACAGCCTGAAGGGGGCTAGTGCAACACAGCTAGCCAGGAGGGAGTCTAGGAAAATGTCTGGACCTGCCGAAGAGGCAAGAGCCTTTCTCTTGCCTCTTTGTTTCATGGTGTGCTAGGAGAGGGGATTAAGAACACCACCTAAATGAGCTCCAGAGATGGGCGTGAGCCGTGACTATCAGTGTGAACCCCAGAGACAGGCATGAGATGCTAAGGATGCTACGGCAGCCACCAAGAATCCTGTGTGCAAACACAGGACATTATCCACACCTCCCCTCCCAGGAACGTGTGCAGCCCACCACTGGCAGCGTCCCGTGATCCAGGGACAACTTCCCCAGTGGAACACACAGCACACTTCATACTGGTGCAACGTCATGCCAGCCTCTTCCACCACAGGCTTGTCCCACATTCAGTACCCCTCCCTCCTCTCAGCCGGAGTGAGCCAGACCCTCCAAATCAGCTGCTCCTTCAAGCCCATCCTGTTTGAACAAAGAACCGATGCCCTCGGGTGACCTACATGCAAAGGCGGGCACAAATGCAAAGTTGAACCCCAGGTGATGTGCAAACAAAGAAGAGAAAGGGAACTCTCTCCCAGCAGCCTCAGACACAGTGGATTAAATCTCCACAATCAACTTGATGTACCTTGCATCTGTTGAATACTTGAATAGACAACGAATCATCCCAAATTGAGGCGGTGGACATTGGGAGCAAAGATATATAGATAGATAGATAGATAGATAGATAGATAGATAGATAGATAGATAGATATAGATGGATTCTTTTTTCACTTTTTGTGAGTGTGTATGTGTATGCTTCTGTGTGTGATGTTGTCTGTATAGGTTGTTTTTAGCATTTGACCAACGGCTCATCTGTCCTTTTTTTTTCCTTATTTTTTTTCATTTTACTATAATTTGTAGCACTTTTTATGATTGGTGGATTTGATTTTTGGTTTCGTTGCTCTCTTCTTTGTTTCTTTTCAATACTTTTTAATTTTTTATTTTTAATAATTAGTTTTTATTTTAATAACAATTTTATTTAACTCTTTCTTTCTTTCTTTCTTTCTTTCTTCCTTCTATTCTGAGCCATGTGGATGACAGGGTCTAGGTGCTCCTGCCGGGTGTCAGGCCTGTGCCTCTGAGGTGGAAGAGCCAAGTTTAGAGCATTGGTCTAACAGTGACCTCCCAGATCCATGTAATATCAAATGGTGAAAATCTTCCAGAGATCTCCATCTCAAAACCAAGGCCCAGCTCCACTCAACAACCAGCAAGCTGCAGTGCTATACACCCTATGACAAACAACTGGCAAGACAGGAACAAAACCACACGCACTAGAAAAAGACTGCCTAAAATCATAATAAGGTCACAGACAACACAAAACACACCACCAGAACTGGACCCACACAACAGAAAGACAAGATCCAGCCTCATTCACCAGAACACAGAAACTAGTCCCCTCCACCAGGAAGCCTCCACAAGCCACTAAACCAAACTTACCCACTGGGGGCAGACACCAAAAACAACAGGAACTACAAACCTGCAACCTGCAAAAAGGAGACACCAAACACAGTAGGTTAAGCGAAATGAGAAGACAGAGAAAAACACAACAGATGAAGGAGCAAGATAAAAACCCACCAGACCAAAAAAATGAAGAGAAAATAGGCAGTCTACCTGAAACAGAATTCAGAGAAATGCCATTAAATATGATCCAAAATCTTGAAAATAGAATGGAGAAAATACAAGAAACAATTAACAGGGACCTAGAAGAACTAAAGAGCAAACAATGATGAACAACACAATAAATGAAATTAAAATTTCTCTAGAAGGAATCAATAGCAGAAAGCCTGAGGCAGAAAACCAGTTAAGTGACCTGGAAGATAAAAGAGTGGAAATAACTACTACAGGGAAGAATATAGAAAAAAATAATAATCAAAAGAAGCGAGGACAGTCTCAGAGATATCTGGGACAACATTAAACACACCAACACTTGAATAATAGGGGTTCCAGAGGAAGAGAAAAATAAAGGCTCTGAGAAAATATTTGGAGAGATTACAGTTGAAAACTTTGCTAATATTGGAAAGTAAATAATTAATCAAGTCCAGGAAGTGCAGAGAGTCCCAAACAGGATAAATACAAGGAAAAACATGCCAACACACATATTAATCAAGATATCAAAAATTAAATACAAAGAAAAAATATTAAAAGCAGCAAGGGAAAACAAACAAACAAACAAACAAACAAAAAACCAAATAACATACAAGGGAATCCCAATAAGGTTAACAGCTGATCTTTCAGCAGAAACTCTACAAGCCAGAAGGGAGTGGCAGGACATATTTAAAGTGATGAAAGGGATAAAACTACATCCAAGATTACTCTACACAACAAAGATCACATTCAGATTTGATGGAGAAATTAAAATTTTCACAGACAAGCAAAAGCTAAGAGAATTCAGCACCACCAAACCAGCATTACAGGAAATGCTAAAGGAACTTCTCTAGGCAGGAAACAGAAGAGAAGGAAAAAAAAACTACAATAACAAACCTAAAACAATTAAGAAATTGCTAATATGAACCTACATATTGATAGTTACCTTAAATGTAAATGGATTAAATGTTCCAAGCAAATGACATAGACTGGCACAATGGATACAAAAACAAGACCCGCATATATGTTGTCTACAAGAGACCCACTGCAGAACTAGGGAAACATACAGGCTAAAAGTGAGGGGAATGAAAAAGATATTTCACGCAAAGGGAAATCAAAAGAAAGATCGAGTAGCAATTCTCATATCACATAAAATAGACTTTAAAATAAAGACTATTACAAGAGACAAAGAAGGACACTACATAATGATCAACGGATCAATCTAAGAAGAAGGTATAACAATTGAAATATGTATGCACCCAAGATAGGAGCACCTCAATACATAAGGCAAATGCTAACAGCCATAAAAGGGGAAATCAACAGTAACACAATCATAGTAGGGGACTTTAACACCCCACTTTCACCAATGGACAAATCATCCAAAATGAAATTAAATCAGGAAACACAAGCTTTAAATGATACATTAAATAAGATGGACTTAATTGATATTTATAGGACATTCCATCCAACTAAAACTGAATACACTTTCATCTCAAGTGCTCATGGAACATTCTCCAGAATAATGCATATCGTGGGTCAGAAATCAAGCCTTGGTAAATTTAGGAAAATTAAAATTGTATCAGGGAGCTTTTCTAACTACATTGATATGACACTAGATATCAATTACAGGAAAAAAAAATCTGTAAAAAAAACCCCAAACACTTGGAAGCTAAACTATACACTACTTAATAACAAAGAGATCACTGAAGAAATCAAAGAGGAAATCAAAAAATACCTAGAAACAAATGACAATGAAAACACGACGATCCAAACCTTTGGGATGCAGCAGAAGCAGTTCTAAGAGTAACGTTTATAGCAATACAATCCTACCACAAGAAACAAGAAACATCTCAAATAAACAACCTAACCTTACATCTAAAGCAATTAGAGAAAGAAGAAGAGAAGAAGAAGAAGAACAACAACAACAAAAAAAAAACAAAGTTAGCAGAAGGAAAGAGATCATAAAGATTGGATCAGAAATAAATGAAAAAGAAATGAAGGAAATGATAACAAAGATCAATAAAACTAAAAGTTGGTTTTTTGAGAAGATAAACAAAATTGATAAACCTTTAGCCAGACTCATCAAGAAAAGAAGGGAGAGGACTCAAATCAATGGAATTAGAAATGAAAAAGAAGTAACACCTGACACTGCAGAAATACAAAGGATCATAAGAAATTACTATAATCAACTATATGCCATTAAGATGGACAACCTGGAACAAATGGAAAAATTCTTAGAAAAGTACAACCTTCCAAGACTGAACCAGGAAGAAATAGAAAATATAAACAGACCAATCACAAGCACTGAAATTGAGACTGTGATTAAAAATGTTCCAACAAACAAAAGCCCAGGACCAGATGGCTTCACAGGAGAATTCTATCAAACATTTAGAGAAAAGCTAACACCTATCCTTCTCAAAATCTTCCAAATTATTGGAGAGGGAGGAACACTCCCAAACTAATTCTATAAAGTCACCATCACCCTGATATGAAAACCAGACAAAGATGTCACAAAGAAAGAAAACTACATGCCAATATCACTGATGAACATAGATGCAAAAATCCTACACAAATTACTAATAAACAGAATCCAAAAGCACACTAAAAGGATCATATACCATGATCAAGTGAACTTTATCCCAGGAATGCAAGAATTCTTCAATATATGCAAATCAATGTGATACACCATATTTATAAATTGAAGAATAAAAACCACATGATCATCTCAGTAGATGCAGAAGAAGCTTTAGACAAAATTCAGCACTCATTTAGGAAAAAACTCTCCAGAAAGTAGACATAGAGGGAAATTACCTCAACATAACAAAGGCTATATATGACAAACACACAGTCAACATCATTCTCAACAGTGAAAAACTGAAACCATTTCCACTAAGATCAGGAACAAAACAGGGTTGCCCACTCTCCCCACTATTATTCAACACTGTTTTGGGAGTTTTAGCCACAACAATCAGAGAAGAAAAGGAAATAAAAGGAATCCAAATTGGAAAAGTGGAAGTAAAGCTGTCACTGTTTGCAGATGACATGATATTATGCATAGATAATCCTAATGATATTACCAGAAAAGTAATAGATCTGATCAATGAATTTGGTAGAGTATCAGGATAGAAAATTAATGCAGAGAAATCCCTTGCATTCCTATACACTGATGATGAAAAATCTGTAAGAGAAATTAAGTAAACACTCCTATTTACCATTGTAACAAAAAGAATAAAATACCTAGGAATAAACCTACCTAAGGAAACAAAAGACCTTTATGCAGAAAACTATAAGACACTGATGAATGAAATGAAACACGATACAAACAGATAGAGAGATATACCATGTTCTTGGATTGGAAGAATCAACATTATGAAAATGACTATACTACCTAAAACAAATCTACAGATTCAGTGCAATCCCTATCAAGCTACCAATTGTATTTTTCTCAGAACTAGAGCAAAAAATTTCACAATTTGTATGGAAACACAAAAGACACTGAATAGCCAGAGGAACCTTGAGAAAGAAAAAGGGAGCTCAAGGAATCAGGCTCCCTGACTTCAAACTATACTACAAAGCTAGAGTAATCAAGACAGTCTGGTACTGGCACAAAACAGAAATATAGATCAATGGAAAAGGATAAAGAGCCCAGAGATAAATCCATGCATATATGGTCACCTGATTTTCAATAAAAGAGGGGACAATATACAATGGAGTAAAGATAGCCTCTTCAATAAGTGGTGCTGGGAAAACTGGACAGCTACATGTAAAAGAATGAAATTAGAACACTCCCTAACACCATACACAAAAATAAACTCAAAATGGATTAAAGACCAGCATGTAAGTTCAAACACTATCAAGCTCTTAGAGGAAATCAAAGGCAGAACAGTCTATGACATAAATCACACAAGATCCTTTTTTACCCACCTCCTAGAGAAGTGGAAATAAAAACAAAAATAAACAAATGGGACCTAATGAAACTTAAAAGCTTTTTTACAGCAAAGGAAACCATAAATAAGATGAAAAGACAACCCTCAGAATGGGAGAAAATATTTGAAAATGAAGCAACTGACAAAGGATTAATCTCCAAAATTTACAAGCGACTCATGCTACTCAGTATCAAAAAAAAAAAAAAAAACAACTCAATCCAAAAATGGGCAGAAGACCTAAATAGACATTTCTCCAATGCTATACAATTGCCAACAAACTAATGAAAGAATGCTCAACATCATTAATCATTAGAGAAGTACAAATCAAAACTACAATGAGGTATCACCTCACACCAGTCAGAATGGCCCTCATCAAAAAATCTACAAACAATAAATGCTGGAGAGGTTGTGGAGAAAAGAGAACCCTCTTGCACTGTTGGTGGGAATGTAAATTGATGCAGCCACTATGGAGAACAGTACGGAGCTTCCTTATAAAACTAAAAATAGAACTACCTTATGGCCCAGCAATCCCACTACTGGGCATATACTCTGAGGAAACATACTTCAAAAACTGGCCTGTACCACAATGTTCATTGCAGCTCTATGTACAATAGCCAGGACATGGAAGCAACCTAAGTGTCCATCAAAAGATGAATGGATAAACAAGATGTGGCACATATATGCAATGGAATATTACTCAGCCATAAAGAGAAATGAAATTGAGTTATTTGTAGTGAGGTGGATGGACCTAGAATCTGTCATACAGAGTGAAGTAAGTCAGGAAGAGGAAAACAAATACCATTTGCTAATACAGATAAATGGAGTCTAAAAAAAAAGGAATAAAGATGCAGACCTACTAGAGAATGGAATTGAGAACATGGGGAGGTGGAAGGGTAAGCTGGGATGAAGTGAGAGAATGGCATGGACTTATATATGCTACCAAATGTAAAATAGATAGTTAGTGGGATGCAGCCACATAGCAAAGCAAGGTCAGCTCGGTTCTCTGTGAACACCTAGAAGTATAGGATAGGTAGGGTGGGAGGGAGGGAGACGCAAGATGGAAGAGATATGGGGATATATGTATATGTATAGCTGATTTACTTTGTTACAAAACAGAAACTAACACACTATTGTAAAGAAATTATACTCCAGTAAAGATGTAAAAAATAATAAATAAATAAAGGAAAAAACAACAAATAGGAACACTTGCAAAATTTAAATAAAATGTTAATTATGGCATTATTATTATTATCATTGCATTAATTTACCAAGGCTGCTTACAGTATACCACAGCCAGTGTTGATTAAACAACTGATTTTTTTTTCCTCTAAAAGTTCTGGAGACTGGAAATCCAAGTTCAATAGCGAGAAGAACTGGTTTGTGATACAGACTCTCTTTCTGGCTTGCAGACAGATGCCTTCTCAATGTCCTTACATGGCCTTGCCTCAGTGAGTGTAATCTCCTGGTATCTCCTCCTCTTCTTATAAGGACATCAGGCCTATTGGATTAGAGTTTCACCCCTTATGACCTTATTTAACCTTAATACCTCCTTAAATTCCTATTTCCAATACGGTCACATTGGGTCTTAAGACTTCAACCTATAATTTTGGGCAGACATAAATCAGTGCATAACAATCATCATCAGTATTCAGGAATTTTCTATGGGCTTTGGAATCAATTTTTTCTTATTATAAACATCGCACATAATCATTACAAAATGTTAAGCAAAAAATATGTAGAAAGAAAAGGTCCATATTACCTCATTCTTCAAAACCAACAGGACCTGTTTGATATTTACTCAGACAGATCTTTTCTTTAAACTAATCGTTCTGTAATGTTACTTATGTCATGATCACACTAAGTATGGTCCCTTAAAATTTTTCATTTTTACCAAAATTATCTTTCTTGGACATTAAATATAATCTATAGATATTGGTTATATAAACTTACAAATATATACATATTATATAGATATAGATGTGTAGATAAATATAACAGTAGAGATGGACATAGATATATAATTCATTTTAAAGTCTCCATAATATTCTACTATGGAAAATAGAAAAAAAATTAACCAAGTTTAACTATGTAAATGGTAATTGCCACAAGTTGGATTACCTTAACATTCTGAGGCACAGATTAGTAGGCTGAATGTTAATTAGGGTGTAAGCTATTACACATGATGATTCTGGAGCATCCTGTACTGTCAGAAAATAAGGAAGTGTTCAACACACACATACACACACACACAATGATGGTGATATTTCAAATGGAATACAGGAGCCGACTGAAAGAGCGCACGATAGCCAAAGTTGAAATAATTTGGGAACAAAATAAAGTAGTATTGGATTATTACCTAAAACATAAAATAAATATTCATGAGTCTGTACTGATATAAACAAGTGATTTGATAAATAAATTGAAAAATTTGGACAAATTTCCTCTGCAGGAGAATTTCAAAATATTTATGTAGATGCTTGAATCCTCAAGGAGAGGGAAAATAAATTCCCACTGTTTGAGTGTGGCCTGCACATAGTGACTTCCTTTGAAAAGTACAATATTGAAAAGGGGGAAAATAGTAACCTTAAAATGGATAAATTTTCCAAACACTATCTCAGCCAAGCCATCAAGGTAAACATCAACAGAGATAAGCCATGTTGAAAGAATGTACGCTTGGTATAACATGATGATAGTGACTCATTCCCACTGTGGTCTGCTTTCCAGAAAAACATAATCCCAGTCAATCATGGAAGCTATACCAGACACATCCCAACTGAGGGACATTCTAAAATAAAGATATGACAGTTAGTCCTCAAAACTAGAAAAGTCATCAAAACAAGGAAAGTCTGAGAAATTTTCACAGTAAAGGAGCCTAAGGAGATGTGTTGAGGAAATATAATGTAATATCCTGGGTGGGATCCTGGAACAGGAATAGTATTATGTAAAAAAGAACACATAACTAAAGGTGTTTTGTTAATAATAATGTTCCACTATTGGTTCATTAATTGTAAAAAAAAAATGTACCTAATAATGTAAGATGTTAATAATGGTGAAAATTAGGTGTGGGGCTCTCTGTATTATCTTCAAAGTTTTTCTGTAAATCAAATACTATTCTACAATAAGTTTCTTAATAACAGCTATGCATTACAAACAACAAATAGTCTACTGTTATAAGGATTTGTGTTTTGTGAAGTTATGAAATACATTTTAAAATAAGCTTGACAGTATGGCAGGCTGACATTTACTAATAATTCAGTCAGAGATCTTACATACCAATCCTATTTATCTATTTAAAACTTTACAACTCTCATTCATAAATGGTCTTCCTTTCTCTTCTTTGAGCTATTTAATCTAATAAACCATCATCAATTTTTTAAATTTATGTTTACTTTTATTCTCAGGCAAGAAACTCTATGACTAATCGCATCAAAGTTTAAAAATGTAGTCTCACAACCAAGTTCCAAATCTGCTACTATATAGCTTTTGGCATTGAGCAATCAAGTAACTTCTTTGGGTTTCATATCTTTAACATTTTAAGAAAACGTGTGAGTATCTGGGACCTTTAACATTACTCCAGTTTATGCTTTACTGAATTGTCATTTTATTTTTAAAAGAACAGCCTACAGTGGAAAATGTCAAATACCAAAAATGTTGCTTCAGTAGTTAAATTTATTATGGCGACAAGATATTTTTCAAGAGTCAGTTCACATAGACCACTTCCAGTTTTGTGTTTTGATATATTTTCCCCATGCAACTATGGGTTAATTGTCCCTCCTACATGCAACTACAGCACATTAAGGATATATCTGTCATAACATTTAGTTTACCATATTACAATTGATTCTTTCCTTACCTCTGTCCCCCACTAGAGTAAATACCAATTTTGAGAATGTTTACTCAACAGAAAAATACATTTTAAAAGGATATCCGCAATCAGAGGAAAAACTAAACAATCAAGCTGACCTGCCCATGCAAGATCATGTTCTCATTAAGATTTCAGGGGACAAATTTTAGCTCCATATACCTTGGAGCTTATCAAAGATATATGTAGAATTGATCAGAATGTTGCATAAAGAGAGACAGTTATAGAGAAATAAAGCCAATGAAACCAGGAAAGAGAAAAGAATAGTAAAAGAAAAGAAAGACAAATTAATGCAATAGAACTTAAGTGAAAGAACAGAGAGATGAGACAAATCCAACAAAAAGTATGCACTTTTGACAGAAGAAACTATAGACCCCTGATTAGCAGACAGGATATGGGCCAGTCTCCAGTATTTCAAAGGTTAATAAGGGGTAAGTAACTTGATAAGATATAAATGTTATCCAGCATAGATGTCTTGATTATAGGTCTGTATAAGTAATATAAGTGTAAAGGTCAATAGATTAAATATGTACTTTAATCAGTAAATTATGTAAATGAGCACAAACAATATACACTCCACAACTTATGATCAGTAAAGCATGCAATTCCATTAGCCAAAAGTAGGTACATTTACGAGAGTTAAGTATGCTCTTAAATCATCAAGATTGGAGAAAAAAAAATGTAAAACTTCAGATTTGGAGCCTGAGCTTCACCTTGAACTCTGAAAGAGTTGGCAGATTTGCTCCCAATCATGGAGGAACTGCCTTTATGAGACTCACTCTCACTTGCATAGAAGCTAGAAACTGAAAAAGATTAAAAAGAAAACATACAAACAAAAGCAACTTAAAGGCAATGAAAACAACCCAAATCAGGTAGAAATAGGAATAAGTGAAGATACTTGGTGAGTTTGCCAAGGTTTTCTTTTTTTTTTTTTTCTTATTCCGGCTTTTTGGCAGAGGGAACGCACAAGCTGACACCATTAACACTAAAATTCTGGAAGAAACTTACAGTCCTATGGGCTTGAAGAACTAGAGAACCAAATTCTGGATTCCCACGGCCTCTGGACAGTGAGGAAGGAAAAACCTCAAAGAGCAGAGCCAAGAAAGGGGGTCTAAATCTGTGTGTAGACTGAGTATGAAGAGTGTATAGACCCAAATATCTGGCTGAATCAGGAACCTTCTGTGGGGCAGATGGATTCCAAGCAGCCCAGCTGAAGATATGAGAATTAAACAGAGATTTCACCTGCTGGCAACTGAAAACACAGCATTTGAGTTTGAATTCAGACTGCCATCTCTATTTTCTCATTCTTATTTTGCCCACATTTTTAGTTTATTTAAATCATAAAATAATTCTACATAGCACATAGCTTATTTTTGTATATGTTTAGTTCTTATATGTCTGTATATTTTTCTACCTCTATTCAGAGAACCTCCGAATTAACTACTTCTGAACGGAGATGAGAAAGAATCTGAATAAAACAAAAATAAGTTAATGTGTTGCCTTATCAGGTGATAGAGGGGAAAATATGTTTAAAATTTTTATATCTAGTAATACAGGGTTTTCCAATGTTAAACTTTTATTAAAAAGTTGTTTTTCGAGAAACCTTTACTGTGTGTTAACAAAAGTAATACCAAAATCTTCAGAAACAGAAAATTAAATTACAGCAGAAAAATTGTGAGATTGTATCCAATTCAATAAACCATATGTAAGCACAACATTATAATTTTTGTTATATAGGTCTGTATTTACACGTTATATAGGCAAAAGTCAAAGGTATTCTTTATCACTAACAATCTGACAAAATCACATATCTTATCACACAGAAAATGTTATCCATGTAATACAAAACGATGTCAAAAAGTTATTACTAGCACGGGCTAACAGTAGTAATAATAAACTGATAAATTGCAGTTTCTTCTATTTATAGTCCTTTATATTTTCTTCTTAAATATGCAGAGAAAAGATATACATGTATTCTGTTGTTATTTTTTGTCATATTGCACACTTCAATGGTTGTATATTGTCTTTAAAGAAAAATAGTCTAGTTGAAATCAGTCACATTATAATAGATTTTTTATTATACAAGTACCAGTGATTCTCAACCGAATACAATTTTGTCTGGAGACATCTTTGATTGTCACAACTTGGGGTAGGGTGCTACTGGCATCTAGTGGGTATTTGCCAGACTTGTTGCTAAATATTGTACCTAGGATGTATATTCCCCTACCCTGAACAAGACATTTGCTTCAAAATTTCAATAGTGCCTTGGTTAGGAAACGTTAGAGCACACTAGGACAAGATCAGAGTGTTTAGTTTCTTAGAGCATTCTGATGTAGGAGAAAGAACATGCTTTATTGATACAGTAACCACCGATGCCTCTGAAGATAGCTGTCTGCATTCATTTTATCACCTTCTGGAGAAATGACCTAAACTTGATAAGTTTCATTTTCCTTCCTTATGAAATGGGATCCTAGAGCAGAACCTATATCATAGTTTGAGCTAAGGATATGTTACCTGAAATGGGTTGTAAGTATTGATTGTGGTGAAACTGATATGAATCCAGGATTTTTATTGAACTGCAAACCCACACAGATATGCTATGATTTTATTTTATTTTATTTTATTTTGGTTGTGCTATGCAGCATGTGGGATCTTAGTTCCCCAGTCAGGATCAAACCTGTGCCCCCTCCATTGGGATTGCAGATTCCTAACCACTGGACCTCCAGGGAAGTCTCAAGAGCTGCTATGATTTTGAGTCTTATATCATAAAAGTTTTTAACAACTGTCTTCAGGATATTTTATATAAATAATCTTTCTTACTATGATATAATTAAATATGCTTCAAACTCCTAGCTATCTAAGATATGCAATTATTACAGTTTCAGTGTGGGATGTATGGTTATAGATCCCACTTACCTACCTACAGGGCCATGGTAGCTGTCAAAAATAGATTGAGCATTTGCCTCAGGCTAGAAAAGCCATGAAATGATGGTTTTCAATCAACTTCCTGAGTATAACTTTGACTACTGTCTCTTTAATAAGATGTTCTTCTTATGAAATGGCAAGGAAACAGTGAAACAGTAACAGGAGATCTAAATGAGAGTACTGACAGTGACGTGTCAAGAACATTTGGTTCTGAAAGAAACAAGACACAGGGACTCCAGACATCTCTGGAAGCCAGTGAGACAGGTAGTGGGCACACTGGGACCCATTATGTACAAAAAATCACAGTGGAGTGCAATTCTGTAGGCAACTTGTGGGTAAGGTTATCTAGTCCAAGAATAGGATTTCAAAGAGAACTATCTATATCAATTTGAGAAGAAATGTAATTAACCATTCAACCGAAGTTGAATTGATGTACTAAAAAGTATTCTTATAATGTGGAAGATCAGAGAAACAAGCAAACTATGAGGCTAAGGAAGAGTGTTTTCCTAAAAATGATACTGTATTTTTAGTTATTTTTTATGTTTCCTCAACATTGTATGTCGAGGCATTGCATGTCAATCAAGGTTAACATTGAATCCTCACAATTTACATCTTGAAACAATTTGTAGGCTTCATATCATTACTGATGTGGAACTGGAATGTTGTTTGATTCAATATTAATTAATAAGATGTGTTTTTTAACCTTTTTCAAGATTCAGCTGCATGCTATTTATGGTGTACACAGGTTCTTTTTCTATTGTTTTTTGTATGTTTGTTTGTTTTTTTATTTTATTTTATTTTTATTTTATTTTTTTTTTTTTTGCGGTATGCGGGCCTCTCACTGTTGTGGCCTCCCCCGTTGCGGAGCACAGGCTCCGGGCACGCAGGCTCCGGACGCGCAGGCTCAGCGGCCATGGCTCACGGGCCCAGCCGCTCCGCGGCATATGGGATCCTCCCAGACCGGGGCACGAACCCATATCCCCTGCATCGGCAGGCGGACTCTCAACCACTTGCGCCACCAGGGAGGCCCTGTTTGTTTTTTTAAATCTGTAGTAGGGTCTGTTGGTCAGGTTTTGATTCTAGGCTCTTCCATTTCCTTGACCTGAGACACTGAAGAAGACAGTGTAGGTAATTTTGAGCAAGTTAGTCAGAGATTCAGTTGTCTTATGTATAAAAAGGGGATAATCTTATCTGTACTTTAATGTTTATGATTATGTGTTGAATTAAAATATTTGAAAAAACTTTAAAATATATTTGACTATTATGTGATCATAAAACTAGAGCATGTAATGCCACTGTCACAACTATAACCATTAATAGTGAATGCTCAATTTTAGACAACCATCGTATTTAAAGCCTCATAAAGATAATCACATCAAGTTCAAGTAGGAAAAATCAATTGTCTTACATACTATTGCCTTGATTTAAAAAACAATAATTAAATTGATACTATTCAATTAAAATGTCCATGTGGGCCTCCCTGGTGGCGCAAGTGGTTGAGAGTCCGCCTGCCGATGCAGGGGATACGGGTTCGTGCCCCGGTCTGGGAGGATCCCATATGCCGTGGAGCGGCTGGGCCCGTGAGCCATGGCCGCTGAGCCTGCGCGTCCGGAGCCTGCGCGTCCGGAGCCTGTGCTCCGCAACGGGGGAGGCCACAACAGTGAGAGGCCTGCATACCGCAAAAAAAAAAAAAAAAAAAAAAAAAAAAAAAAAAAAAGTCCATGTTCACAAAATTAATATGCCTTAGTTAGGATTCTAAACACAACCTTCTTATATCCATAAATCTATGATGCTCAGTTTAATAATATATTAATGCAGTTGAATATTATATCTATAAATATGTACATCATATATTTTTTTGGATATCTATGGATTACATAGATCAGCAGTTTTCAACTTCCAACCACAATAACACCATACAACACTGTGGTGGTCATTGCTGTTATTTGCTAAATATCCCCAAATTTTCTCCTTTGGAGCACATCATAAAATTGGATTTCCTGGCCTTTTTGTGGTTGAGTGATTTCACATCCAAAGATGTGAACAAACCAAAGTATCCCATTCCAGGCTACAGGGTTTCCTTGACATTGCAAAGCCTCCACAGCTCTCTTCTCCTTGCAGACTGAAGATTGAGAACATTCAAGATGGCAGTGGCTCTATCAGCCTGTGTTGCATAGTGACTGCAACTGAGCAGAAACCTCTACCTGACCCTCATTAGTCATTTAGCATGAGTTAGCAAAACTCCTATGTTATATTATTTCAACAACTAATATTTTTTATTTGTTCTTCTGTGCTTCTTTGATGATTATAAACACATTCTATTTACATATCTAAATCCATGCAACATTCAAAAGTACTAGCTCTGAATCCCCCAGTTTCCCTCCTGCACAAGAACAAATATTCAAATCCATGTGAAAAAGAGGAATATTACAATAGAGAAAATCTAGACTCTAATCTCATATAAAAATAAATTATTCAAAATTATTGTTATTTAATAATACCAGTGTTTTGTGACAAACTTCGAAACTGGTTAGGATAAACTAAGAGATTGAAGTAAGAAAAGCCGATGTAAATAAAATTGTTCCACATAGAAATGGTAATTTTGCTTTGATTTTCAGCAACTTCTGCACACAAATAACATGTATACGTATGTATAGAAAGATTATACAAGAATCAAGCAATACATCATAATTCAAAGCAAAAATTGTTTCTCTTTCATTCCCTTTCTACTCACCTTTGCCTTTTCAGTCCACTTATTAATGCAGATGCTCATAATTCTTTTTCCTTATACAAATGCTTTTTTTCAGTATGTGCTGTTCTTGGACTCCCTTTTATTTATTAAAAATATCCCTGAGGATATTTCCATTATTATTTTTAGGTTTCTATCATTCTGTTAAACTTTGTCATAGTTTTCCATCATTTGCATGTACCATATTTTATTTAACCACTATCCTATTGATGAGATTTAAGGGGCACTTTTTTTTTTTTGTGGTATGCAGGCCTCTCACTGCTGTGGCCTCTCCTGTTGTGGAGCACAGGCTCTGGACACACAGGCTCAGTGGCCATGGCTCATGGGCCCAGCCGCTCTGCAGCAAGTGGGATCTTCCCAGACCAGGGCCCGAACCCGTGTCCCCTGTATCGGCAGGCGGACTCTCAACCAGTGCGCAACCAGGGAAGCCCTGCACATAGTTTAAATAAACCTTTGTTTTATTTTGCTGTGTGTCATTTTAATCTAATGAACTTCATGAGTTTTCAGGCTATCTGTTTGTCTTATCCTCTGAGACATTTTTATACAACATAAAATTTGTTTTAGCTACTTGCAGATTTGCCAAATGCCCTTAAACCTTCCAGACCTTTTGACATTTATTTTTTAAACTGTGTTGATTATTTTTAATTTTTTATGGTCATTATTTTTTTTTCACATTTCCATCTTCCTAGTTGAGACAAACGTGGTAAAATATTCTTTTTTCAGTTAGGTTGTCATTTGTCTAGAATATTAAAGTTGCTGTCATAAACTTGCACATCTGACTCTGAATAAGACCTAATTTTTCCTCTCCAGAAATTATATATATATATATATTTTTTTTTTCTTCATTTCAAATGATATTTTGCTTATTTAGCTACTTTTACCTCAAAGAGTTTATTCTGTTAATTTGCAAATTCAGGATATTTTCCAGCTCAAGTTCAATTTAATAGATTTTTCTTCAATGTCCTAATTTTAACCATAATTGGATCTTGATTTTCTAGTTTGAATATGCATTTTCTAAATCATCCTATTTGTTATATTTAATAATTCATTTTAATCATATTTTTTGTGCTTTGCTTTCTTTCCTATCTTGGAGAGCAACTCAAGTTGAACTATTATATCAATTATTTGATTTTCTCTTTTGCTCACTCTACCCTTTACTATTGAAAATGTCAAATTCCTTTCTATTACCTCACATAAGTTTCTTTGTACTTTACACTCTTTAAATTCAATTTTTTTTATGTTTGTCTGTCTCTGATATTCTAGTATTCATTCTTGGAACTCAACTTTCTTATTCCTATAGAAAATGCCAAATACTTTTGCTAATCTCTTATTCTCCTTCCTATAACAAATCAATCTGACAGGTATATATCTTTGAGACTTTAGTGTAATGCTCATTCTGTACAAGGATAATCATTTTTCTTACATTTAGACACCACATTAAAATCTATTATGATTGAGGAGGAAATTGGTTCAAGATGGAGGAGTAGAAGGACATGCACTCACTCCCTCTTGCGAGAGCACTGGAATCACAACTAACTGCTGAACAATCATTGACAGGAAGACACTGGAAGTCACTAGAAAAGATACCCCCCATCCAAACAAAGGAGAAGCTGCAATGAGATGGTAGGAGGGGCACAATCACAATAAAATCAAATTCCATAACCACTGGGCTGTGACTCACAAACTGGAGAACAATTATACAATAGAAGTCCATGCACTCGAGTGAAGGTTCTGAGACCCATGTCAGGCTTCCAGACCTTAGGGTCCAGCAACAGGAGGAGGAATTCCCAGAGAATCAGACTTTGAAGGCTAGTGGGATTTGACTGCAGGACTTTGACAGGACTGGGGTAAACAGAGACTCCAATCTTGAAGGGCACACACAAAATAGTGTGTGCAACAGGACCCAGGGGGAAGGAGGAGGGACCCCTTAGGAGACTGAAAAAGACCTACCTGCTAATGTTGGAGAGTCTCCTACAGAGGTGGGGGTAGGCTGTGGCTCACTGTGGGGACAAGGAAACTGGCAGCAGAAGTTCTGGGAAGTACTCCTTGGCATGAGCCCTCCTGCAGTCCACCATTAGCCCTACCAAAGTGCCTGTAGCCTCCAGTGCTGGGTTGTCTCAGGCCAAACAACCAACAGGGAGGGAACTCAGCCCCACCCATCATCAGACAAGGGGATTGAGTTTTACTGAGCTCTGCCCACCAGAGTAACACCCAAATCTACCCACCACTACTCCCTCTCAACAGGAAGTTTGAACTAGGCTCTTAGCCTCATCCACCAAAGGGCAGACAGCAGAAGCAAGAAGAATTACAATCCTGCAGCCTGTAGAATGATAACCATATTCACTGAAAGATAAACAAAATGAAAATGCAGAGGACAATGTCCCAGATGAAGGAACAAGATAAAACTCCAGAAAACCAACTAAATGAAGTGGACATAGGTAACCTTCCAGAAAAAGAATTCAGAATAATGATAGTGAAGATGATTCAAGACCTTGGAAAAAGAATGGAAGCAAAGATTGAGATGATGCAAGAAATCTTTAACAAAGACCTAGAAGAATGAAAGAACAAACAGAGATGAAGAATACAAAAATTGAAATGAAAAATACACTAGATGGAATCAATAGAAGAATAACTGAGGCAGAAAAACAGATAAATGACCTGGAAGACAGAATTATGGGATTCATGCTATGGAGCAGAATAAAGAAAAAGAATGAAAAGAAATGAATGCAGCTTAAGAGACCTCTGGGACAACATTAAACACACCAACATTCAAATTATAGGGGTTCCAGAAGGAGAAGACAAATAACTCAAGAAAATATTTGAAGAGATTATAGTTGGAAACTTCCTTAGCATGGGAAAGTAAATAACCACCCAGGAAAGGGAGAGAGTCTCAGGCAGGATAAACCCAAGTAGAAACAGGACAAGGAACATAGGAAACAAATTGACCAAAATTAAAGACAAAGAAAAATTATTAAAAACAACAAGGGAAAAATGACAACATAACAGGGAACTCCCATAAGTTTAACAGCTGATTTCTTAGCAGAAACTGTACAAGCTAGAAGAGAGTGGCATGGTATATTTAAAGTGATGAAAGGGAGGAACTTACACCAAGGTGACTCTACCTGGCAAGGATCTTATTCAGATTCAATGGAGAAATCAAAAGAATTACAGACAAACAAAAGCTAAGAGAATACAACATCACCCAACAAGCTCTACAACAAATGGTAAAGGAAATTCTCTAAGTGGGAAATGCAAGAGAGGAAAAGGACCTACAAAAACAAATCCAAAACAATTAAGAAAATGGTAATAGGAACATACATATGGATAATTACCTTAAATGTGAATAGATTAAATGCTCCAACCAAAACACACAGGATCGCTGAATGGATACAAAAAAAAAAGACCTATTGATATGCTGCCTACAAGAGACCCACTTCAGATCTAGGGGCACATACAGAATGAAAGTGAGGGGATGGAAAAAGATATCCCATGTAAATGGAAATCACAAGGATGCTGGTGTAGCAATACTCATGTCAGAAAAAAATAAACTTTAAAATAAAGAATGTTACAAGAGACAAGGAAGGACACTATATAATGATCAAGGGATCTAAACAAGAAGAAGATATAACAATTATAAATATTTATGAACCCAACAGAGGAGCACTGCAATACATAAGGCAAATGCTAACATCTGTAAAAGAGGAAACTGACAATAACACAATAATAGTGGGGGACTTTAACATCTCACTTACACCAATGCACAGATAATCCTGACAGAAAATTAATAAGGAAACACTGGCTTTAGATGACACAATAGAACAGATAGATTTAATTGATATTTATAGGACATTTCATTCAGAAACTGCAGATTACAGTTTCTTCTCAAGTGCACATGGAAATTCTCCAGGATAGATCACATCTTGTGTCACAAATGTAAATTTAAGAAAACTGAAATCATATCAAGCATCTTTTCTGACCACAACAGTGTGAGATTAGAAATAAATTACATGGAAAAATATATAAAAACACAAACACATGGAGGGGAAATACATCACTAAATAACCAAGAGATCACTGAAGAAATCAAAGAGGATATCATAAAATACCTAGAGACAAATGACAAGAAAAACATGACAATCAAAAACTATGGGGTGATGGGCCTCCCTGGTGGCGCAGTGGTTGAGAGTCCGCCTGCCGATGCAGGGGATACGGGTTCGTGCCCCGGTCTGGGAGGATCCCATATGCCGCGGAGCGGCTGGGCCCATGAGCCATGGCCGCTGAGCCTGCGCGTCCGGAGCCTGCGCGTCCGGAGCCTGTGCTCCGCAACGGGGGAGGCCACAACAGTGAGAGGCCCGCATACCGCAAAAAAAAAAAAAAAAAAAAAACCAAAAATCTATGGGGTGTAACCAAAGCAGTTATGAGGGAAGTTTATAGCAATACAATCCTACCTCAAGAAACCAGAAAAATCTCAAATAAACAATCTAACCTTAGACCTAAAGGGACTAGAGAAAGAAGAACAAACAAAACCCAAAATTAGTAGGAAAAAAAAAATGATCAGAACAGTAATTAATGAAATAGAAGCAAAGAAAAGAAGAGCAAAGATAAATAAAACTAAAAGCTGGTTTTTTGAGAAGACGAACAGAAATGATAAACCTTTAGCCACACCCATCAAGAAAAAGAGGGAGAGGACTCAAATCAATAAAATTAGAAATGAAAAAGGAGAAATTACAATGAGCACTGCAGAAACACTAAGCATCATAAGACATTACTACAAGCAACTCTATGTCAGTAAAATGGACAACCTGGAAGAAATGGACAAATTCTTACAAATGTATAAGCTTCCAAGACTGAACCAGGAAGAAATAGAAAATATGAACTGACCAATCACAAGTAATCAAATTGAAACTGTGATTAAAAATTTTCCAACAAACAAATGCCCAGGATCAGATGGCTCCATAGGTGAATTCTATCAAACATATAGAGAAGACCTAACACCATACTTCTCAAACTATTCCAAAAAATTGCAGAGGAAGGAATACTCCAAAACTCATTCTATGAGGCCACCATCACCTTGAAAACAAAAACAGACAAATATACTACCACACACACACACACACACACACACACACACAAAACAGACCAATATCACTGATGAATATAGATGCAAAAATCCTCAGCAAAATACTAGCAAACAGAATCCAACAACATATTAAAAGGATCACACACCATGATCAAGGTGGATTCATCCCAGGGCCGAAAGGATTCTTCAATATGCACAATCAAACAATGTGATATACCATATTAACAAACTGAAGTATAAAAACCATATGATCATCTCAATAGATGCAGAAAAATATTTTGACAAAATTTAACACTGATTTATGATAAAAACTCTCCAGAAATTGGGCATAGAGGGAAACTACCTCAACATAGTAAAGGTCATATGTGACAAACCTGCAGCAAACACCATTCTCAATGGTGAAAAACTGACACCATTTCCTCCAAGATCAGGAACAAGACAAGGATGTCCACTCTCACCACTATTATTCAACCTAGTTTTGGAAGTCCTATCTATGGCAATCAGAGAAGAAAAAGAAATAAAAGGAATACAAACAGGAAAAGAAAAAGTAAAACTGTCACTGTTTGCAGAAGACATGATACTATATATATAGATAATCCTAAAGATGCAACAAGAAAACTACTAGAGCTGATCAATTAATTTGGTAAAGTTGCAGGGTACAAAATTAATACACATAAATCTCCTGCATTTCGATACACTAACAATGAAAGTTCAGAAAGATAAATTAAGGAAACAATTCCATTCACCATTGCAACAACAACAACAAAATACCTAGGGATAAACCTACCTAAGGAAGTAAAAGACCTGTGCTCAGAAAACTATAAGACACTGATGAAACAAATCAAAAATGACAAAAATAGATGGAGCTGGAGGAATCTTTTTCCAAAAAAAAAAAAAAAGGAGCTGGAGGAATCACACTCCCTGACTTCAGACTATACTACAAAGCTACAGTAATCAAGACAATATGGTATTGGCACAAAAACAGAAATATAGATCAATGGAACAGGAAAGAAAGACCAGAGATAAACCCACACACATATGGTCAACTAATCTATGACAAAGGAGGCAAGGATATACAATGGAGAAAAGAGTGTCTTTTCAATAAGTGGTGCTGGGAGAACTGGACACCTACATGTAAAAGAATGAAATTAGAACACTCCCTTACACCATACACAAAAATAAACTTTAAGATTAAAGACCTAAATGTAAGACCAGACATTATAAGATTCTTAGAGGAAAACACAGGTAGAACACCTTTTGACATAAATCACAGCAAGATTTTTTTTGAGCCAGCTGCTAGAGTAATGGAAATAACAACAAAAAATAAACAATGGGACCTAATGAAACTTAAAAGATTTAGCACAACAAAGGAAACTATAAACAAGACAAAAATACAATGTTTAAAATGGGAGAAAATATTTGCAAACGAATGAACAGGCAAATGATTAATCTCCAAAGTATATAAAGAGCTCATGCAGCTCAATATTTAAAAAAACAAGCAAACAAAAAAAGGCAATCCAAAAATGGGCAGAAGACCTAAATAGACGTTTCTCCATAGAAGACATACAGATGACCAAGAAGCACGTGAAAATCTGCTCAGCATCACTAATTATTAGAGAAATGCAAATCAAAACTGCAATGAGGTATCACCTCAAACCAGTTAGAATGAGTGTCATCAGAAAATCTACAAATAACAAATGCTGGAGAGGGTGTGGAGAAAAAGGAACCCTCTCACACTGTTGGTGGGAATGTAGATTTATGCAACCGTTCTAGAGAACAGTGTGTAGTTTCCTTAAAAAATGAAATATAGGGATTCCCTTGTGGTGCAGTGGTTGACAGTCCACCTGCTGATGCAGGGGGCGTGGGTTTGTGCCCCCAGTCCGGGAAGATCCCACATGCCATGGAGCTGCTAGTCCTGTGAGCCATGGCCACTGAGCCTGTGCGTCCAGAGCCTGTGCTCCGCAATGGGAGAGGCCACAACAGTGAGAGGTCCGTGTACCACAGAAAAAAAACAAAATAAAACAAAAAATAGAATGATCATATGAACCATCAATCCCACTACTGGGCTTATACCTAGAGAAAGCCTTAATTCAAAAAGACACATGCACCCCAATATTCACTGCAGCGCTATTTACAATAAGCAGGTCATGGAAGCTACCTACATGCCCATCGACAGACAAATGGATAAAGAAGATGTGGTACATATATATAATGGAATATTACTCAGACATAAAAAGGTATGAAATTGGGTCATTTGTAGAGATGTGGATGGACCTGGAGAATGTCACAAAGAGTGAAGTAAGTCTGAAAGAGAAAAACAAATATCATATGTTAACGTATATATGCGGAATCCAGAAAAATGGTACAGATGAACCTGTTTGCAAGGCAGAAATAGAGACACAGATGTATGGACACCAAGGGGGGAAATCAGGGGGTGAGTGCTGGTGGTGTTGGTATGCATTGGGAGATTAGGATTGACATATATACAGTAATATGTATAAAATAGATAATTAATGAGACTGCTGTATAAAAAATAAAATAAAATTCAAAAAAATCTATTATGATTGATATAGTATTATAATTAACATCAAAAGAGTTTCAAAGTGAGTATACAATCTTAGTTTTACTTTGTTAAATATTTTTTAAAAATACCTCCATTTTACCAAGAACTATAAAATATATTTATGGATAATTATAGTTCAGTTAATACTATAATAATAGAAATGCATTTTATTTTTCATAATTTATAGACGTGAAAACTGTAACTTAGAAACTTAACGTGACTTGCTAGGGTCTCTTAGCCAGGATAAGGTAAAGTTAGGATTCATAAAACATCTTATAACTCCAAGTCTTTTTTTTTTCCTTTATATTCCATAAAGCTATTCAGGGAAAGTAACTTTATAAATTATTTTGACTAAAAATGAGTGGATATGAAGTTAAATAATATTTTCTTTGTGTCCAGCATTAACATTTGTACAACCATTTAACTTATAATTTAATTTTTTTAAATGTAGTCATTATTCTTTCATTATCTTTAGTATTATATATTTAAATGTGATTATATGAAAAATATTTTCTTATAGAAAAAATATTGAATTAAAAGTAATACAGTTATAATATTTTTAAAAGTGACATTTTGATGTTAATTTTAAAACAAATTATTAAAGAAAAAATACAAAATAAGTTTAATTTAAATTAAAACCATGAAAATCAAATTTTATGTGAAGAAAATTGTGCTTATTACCAAAACTGTGCCAATTGCTTCAAGAATGTTTGAAAAATGAATGCTCAAAATCATAAAATGAGTCCTTAAGTATAATTTCAATATTGTGGTAAATGAAAATGTCTTCAAAATATCTAAATACAAAACAAATAACATTTAGATATTTTAGTGTATAGTCTCCCTGGTTTTTATTTTTCCTATCCAAAGTTGGAATAATAATAACATTCCCTAATTCATAATGTATTGTGAGAATTAAATTAGTGTTTAACAAATGTATAATATTATGAATTTCAGTAGGACCATTAGAATAAGTGTTTAAAAAGTATTTCTTAGTCAATTTCTTAGTCTGTAGCGTAATGAAGGTGTTGAATGGAGGCAAAAACAAAATATGACAAAATATTAATAAGGCTAAGAGTCATGTAATCAAAATAACCTGTTAGCTTTTAGAATAATAGATTGATAGATTTTTCTTATTTGTCCTTGAAAGTAATGTTAAGAGGAGCAAATTGTACCTTTAAAATATTATACAGTAAAATACTTTTACCTTAACATAAAGAAAATAATCAATAAAAACCATATATATATACATACATATATATATATATCTTACAATTATTTGATTGATACAATTATTTGATAGGTAAAAGCTATCAGAGGGTCATATATCTATAAGTATGTATATAATTATAACTCTAACAGCAATTAATTATTAAGGAGATCAAAACTTATTAGTGAAATATGTTGACAATTTGATATGATATAGAAGCATAGCAGAACAGACCCTAAAGATGACTTTTTCCTTGAATGAAAATATGACGCTTTCAGGGGGAAAAGGTGAAATTTGCCTCCAGAACCAGGGGACAAAACATTTTGCAGGGAGTGAAAAAGATAAAATCACTTGAAATTATAACTGGTCAAGGTTATATTTGAAAAGCCAATTCTCCAAAGAGCTAAACTTAGGTCAATCTAATTTTTTTATATATAAAGTTGAATGAGAAAATTATACAATATCTTCATATGACTTTAAGTCATTACAATATCAAAACAGTCCTCCACCCTCCCTTCATAGTGCATGCCCTGGAGATACACTGCAAAGGCATTGCTTAAGCTGGCATCTTGGAAAACTGAAAGCAATTCTCAGAATGATTTCTATCTGGAAGAATTCTAACTGAGATCCTAATAGGCCAAGAAGGAATTAAAATCTGTTGGTGTTCATAGGTGCTGTTCTACTGCATATGCCTTTCCTGCACCAGTTAGAGGAGTTCAAATTTCTTGAATTTGAATTACTATTTGAGCACTACTATTTGCTCTGTTGTGTTTGTTAATACATTGCAATTCTATCAAAGTCAATGTCTTTTCAAAGTCAGGAAACTTATTCCCTGTTTTAAAATAAACATAATACTTAAAGTGTGCCAGGCAGAGCAAAATCTATCCCATTTTACTAACTTGCAGGGTTTATCGTAAGTGAGAAGGGAAGCCAATGGAATATTTTGATCACATCATATATCATGCCCAAATTCAGTGACTTAAATCAACAATTATTGACTCCTTTTCCTGATTCTGCAGGCTGAGTGTGCTCAGCTTGGCTGATATCCTACTCCACATCTTATAAAGTGAGATTGCTCATGTAATTGAATCAGCTGGTTAGCAGCTGAGGCTGGAATGTTCACCTCCGTCCACAAGGCCTCTAACAGTTCAGTCCTGGCATGGACTTCCTCACTGGCATGATGCCTAGCTTCCAAGATGATGGGACAGAAGCTCAAAACATTACTTGAATTTTATTTTATTGACCATGAGGCTAGCTCGGACTCTATCTCATGATGAAAGTGGTGGCATGCATGTACAGAAATGGGAAGAATTTTCAGTTACACAGTTACAAGACTTTCTATTACAGAAAGCTGGTACAAAAACAGGGAAGGAAGTTGTTATTTTGGGTTTAGTCATTTTGTTCAATTTTGAAATTACTTTTCTTTGGAGGTCTGACATGAAACACAAAGAAAACAAAATATAACTAAGATTATAATTTTTAAACAATTAATCTTACTAAACTATTCTGATTTCAAAAAAACACAGTTTAATGGAAAAGTCTAATTTAAAAATTTTTTAAGTATAAAGAAAAATTTATCTGTAATCCCATCATCTAATGGTAACTACTGTTAATTAACATTTTATTGAATGCCACAAAATGAGGATGACACTATTTTCAGTTATAGAATATTATGACTAAAATTACATATAAATTAGATATTTCCTACTTTGCTGTTTTTAACTAAATAATATTTAAGAATTTAATCTTTTTACATGAGCTACCATAGAAAATAAATAAAAGCACAATATTCATCTATTATGTATGATGAGGAAATTGTCACCTTTCTAGTAACTTTCATGCTTTTTCCCTTAAAAATTTTCCTATGTAGTTGTATCAGCCAGACCATTATTTTATTTCCTTTCTAACTTTTAAAAAATTACTTATCATTACTTTTAAGTGTGCATATTCAAATACTGACATATGGATCTATAATTTTAATTATTCAACTTTGTTTATAATTTGCTTTAAAACCTGGAAATCAATAGTAGAATGTAAAATATTTTTGCAGAAATAAGTCAATTGTTTGTACAAAAAGCAAGCAAATTCAATGATGAGCACTATTTCTATGTAGGTTAAAAGATAGGATACAAGTCAAAAAGTTAAACAGATTTTCTTTTCTTAGTGACTCAAAACTCTTACTCTCGTGGCAGTTTATTAGATTTCCATTTAAACTGTGGTTAAATAATTATTTTCATGGCTAAATGAAGTTTAACATTGTTTGAAGCAGTGTGGTGAAGCAAAAAATACTGCACTTAAACTCTACAGATTTATCCAATGTAGGCTTTAAAGTTACAGAGGAGGCATCTAGAGCAAAGCCACTAAGGTGGAAACAATCTTTCTGTGATCTAAGAAGAGAGAGAAGGCCCATGTGACTGGAACATAGTGAATATGGGGTTGGGGATTATGAGTTGAAGTTTGAGGGATAACCAAGGGCCAAATTATAAGAACATTGTTTACTTTATCCTTACTG